>NC_081386.1:21134635-21734635 GCF_030684315.1 Stegostoma tigrinum | reverse complement strand
GCTGTTGAAGAATTTTGTTTTCCCCCAGCAGACTGGAAATAAACTAAATAGAGTATGTATGAACTATGAGGTGAAAGACTGATGCACGTGAACGATGCGGAAGTGGAATGCTCAAGGAAGATTACTTTCCTGCGGATGCAACCTAATGAAAGTCTTCGTGTTAAAAAGCTGTAGGAAATCACATGAAAAACACAGCTGTTTGAAAAAATAAGAAATGAGACTCATTTTAAATGAAAAGTTGCTTTGGGCTCAGTAGTTCATCCAATTTGTTTTGTTTTTCTTTGATGGTTGGCCATTTGGCAATCCCTGACAACGGAAATGGCCATGGTCCCAGTATTACTTTGTAAGTATGTTATTATTTTACAAAACCAGCAACTATATAATATGCCAAGCTGCTACTGACACCACAGACTCCACAGCATTGGCCCACTTGCACGTGTGCAAATTTTTCAAACTCATTTCCTGACTGTCAGCATCAAGATTCCACAACTCCCAATAAAAAAAAGGCTGTTGAATGGACGTTAGACATCACAGCCCATCTCACTACCTGCTAAACGACAGCTTAATTTGGCCTTGCTGCAATCCCTGCTTGCCCTCCAGCCAGATTGATTCCTTAACTGGACACAGACAGTTGATTTTAACAGCCTGGCATTTCAGCAGTCCACGTGTCCCCTGGCTGAGTTCACTAGTCTCTGACAGGACACAGTCAGTTGATTTTTAGGTAGAGCATTAGATTTGTCAATTGATCGTGGCCAGTTGAAAAGCTGAGGCCATTTGAGGTGGACTATGATGGATGGCTGTGTTGTCCTCTCACAGTTTGCTGAGGTAGCCATCCATTCTCTGGAGATTTCACCACGGCCGTAGAATTACACTGAAACTAGCAACGCTTTAGTTTTAACAAAGTCGCAAGTGTGAATGTGATGATGCAGCAAAAAATGCAGGATGGTGGGTGGGAAGGCATTCCAGTATGCATCCAATTTTTGCCAACACTAATAAAATATTGTATTGTTAGCTTCGAAATGTAGGCGCCTGAGGAATAGGGCTGAACGCTATCAAAAATGAGCAGCGTCAATTTCGGGGAATTTATTGCAGAGATTCTCTCATGAGCTCCAGCAGGTTATCTTGAATAATTTTATGCTGCTCACCTCATCGTATCTGCATTGCCCCTGTACAGTCCCATGCTTACGCTATTCTGTGCTTACTAGTGGTGCAAGTCCTTGTCATGACTGGGACCTTCCACTTGCAGCACCATAGTGAAAACCCAGCTGTGCACCAGCTCAATCGCTGTCTGCCATACATCGCCCTGCACTGTCCATGTAGTGGGAGGGAGACAAAAAAAGAAAAACTTCTGAAGACATTTTGGCACCACAGGGAAGGGGACACCTCATTGGAAATAGAATCTCACGTTCATAAACATAATGCTGCTTTACAACGATCACCTGTGTGGTCGACTGTTGTAACTGCAGCTGAAAGAGTTAAATTATGCATGCAGATAACAAGGTGTAGAACTGGATGAACACAGCAGGCTAAGCAGCATCAGAGGAGCAGGAAGGCTGATATTTTTCGGACCTAGGCCCTTCTTCCGAAAATTTCTGAAGAAGGGTCTAGGCCCAAAACGCCAGCCTTCCTGCTCCTCTGATGCTGCTTGGCCTGCTGTGTTCATCCAGCTTTATACCTTGTCATCTCAGATTCTCCAGCATCTGCAGTTCCTACTATCTCTGAAACAAATTATTCATACAGCCCAGTCTTGGTGCAATACCACGTGTGTAAATGGGTGCTACTCTTTCCCTTAATGCCCAGCATCTTCTCATTGTTTAACGTGGTTGTATCACATGTTGTAAAGCCTTTAAATAATTGAAACTATAATAACAAAGCTAAGAAAGAACAAACAAAAAAAATGCTGCTTCTCGGAACAAACAAGGGCCACTTGACTTTTGACTAACAACAAATTTATAGTCAGTGAAAGATCACTTAACCCAGCTCAGATCTATTGAAGCCAAGTGTCAAGTACATTTCTGGGATTGTAACAGATCAGAGAACTTCACCCAGGGTCTGATAGTAACATTCGATATAACGTTCTTCTTCAAGAGCCATCATGAAGCCAAAAACAGAACTCCTGAGGATAGCATTCTGCTTTGATCGGTCTGGGCAAACTGAACAGCTCATATGAATCTCAAAACATTAACTCTGTTTCTCTCGCCAGTGATACTGCTTGGTTTCTCCAGAGCTTCCTGTGTTAGTTTAGGATTTCCAGCATCCACAGTATTTTGTTTTGTATTAGTCAATAAAATCCTGTCTGGGTGGTTGCATCTGAAACTGCAGCATTCTATTATACCTGAACACAATGTTCCTCCAGCACAATGTCCTCACATTCCTCCTTGGAAGACTTGTGCCACTTTTCCAGTACTTCAGTGTTTATCACATCCTCTCTTTGCCTGCTGCAGTTGTGCAGGGCACAGGATGCAAGGATTAAGCAGTGCACTCTGTCTGCTCTGTACTGCCAGGCAAATGTGAATGCGACTGGGACTCTCATCACTCCCAACAACTTTCTCGTTCTTGCTATCCAAACTTGGGAGTGAAATCAAACAGGTTTTTTTTGATGTGGTGAGTTTCAGTTTTCCAGTCACCATATTTTCCCAAATGACTTGCTGTTATCCACATCATTAAGGGGGTTATAGAATTCACCCCATGGTAATTTAATATGATTTCACTGAATAATGAATATGTTCCTTTTCTCCATCATTTCCACATTGTCATTGAGCTTCCTTTGAGATGGAATTTAATGCTGATCAAAACAAATCTCTTCACTTCTTTGTCACATTTGCCTGCCTGCCAGTCTATAACCTTTGGCCACACTGGACCCATCTCTTCCTTTTGAATCATGGTAAGCATTCATTCAGCAATTGTTGCTGACTGAATTGAAATGACTGTGCAGACTTACCACACACAGCACAGGACTCTTGGCACTTTAGATTTATTTGTCTTTGGCCCATCTGTTGTCCCCATGTTTAAGGATGAACTGCTATGTTCTTTTTGTAAGTCTACTTGTTAGTTAGCTTAATTGGCTGGATGGCTGTTTTACAATGCAGAATAACACCAACAATATGGATTTAATTTCCCACATTGGCTCAACCTCTCCCTTCAACCTCTGTCAGTCACCTCTGCGTGTGTGAGTCTCTCTCCCTCCCCCTCTGTCTCAAATGAGAAAGCAGCCCTATAGTCCAGTAGAACTGTGGTGAAAGTCACAAAATGTACATGTAATGAAACAAAAGTAAATTTCTTTGTGCAGAATCCCATTGCATGAAATCACATGAACGATCTTAACAGAGATATTAATTTATAAAACAGTATTATTATCGAAATAACAAATGGGGAAACCTAATACAAATAAATGTGTGTCTCTTATCTGCTATTACAGCAGATTTGTTAATTTGGTTGCTTTAATATCTCTAATTCATGCAAATGCACCATATCACATAGGAAAAGTTTTGTCAATTTTTATTATGTTCATTCACTGAATGTAGTCAACACTGACATGTCCTGCATTTATTACCTATCACTACTTGTGGTCAGTAGAATACAGATATTTGAAAGTCGGCACAACATTGTGGGCTGAAGGGCCTGTTCTGTGCTGTACTGTTCTATGTTCTATAATGCTGAAGCTTTATACGGTCCATACTGCTATCCTGTTTTTCCTGTGTGATGCATGGTGTGTTCCCACATTTGCTGCAGGCTGCATACTGCATTCTTACGTTTTCTATAGACTGCATATTGTGTTCCCACATTTGCTACATGCTACATACTGCATTCTTACATTTTCTATAGGCTGCATATTGTGTTCCCATACTTGCCACAGGCTGCGTACTGTGTTCTCAAATTTTGTTACATGCTGCAAATTGGTTGCCCACATCTACTATTTGATGGGTACTGTTAACCAACGTTTGCTACATGCATTACTGCTATCCCATATTTCCTATACACTGCATGCTGTTATCCTAAATTTGCAATATGGCAAGAGAGAAATGGATGGTTATTTCTGGGTGACTTTATTTGCATGGAAAATTATAAAATCAAAGATAAAGGACAACATAGGATTGCAGGTTAGTGGTGGAGTTGATTATTACCAGAAAAGAAAAGGAAGAGGCAGAATGTGTGAATGCCATAATGTACCAAGAAACCATAAAAGTGTGAGGAAACTCAATGATAGAACAAAGCTAAAGGCTTAATCCACAAGGCATTCTGAGTAAAGTAGATAAACTGATGATACAATTTGAGGCAAATTGAGGTCTTAAGGATTTTAAACCAGTTTAATTGGGGGTAGGACTCAGGAGAGGTTATTAAAGTTTCCAGGACTGGTAATGGGACGGAGAATATGGATAGGTTCAGGAATTTAACTTGAGACAGAGCAGGTGAGGCGACAACTGTGAAAAGGGAGGAATCAATGCGGGACTGAGGGTGGTGAACCTGAATACACGCAGTGTACGAAACAAGGTAAATGAACTTATAGTGCAGATCGAAATAGACTCGTACAACATTGTGGTTGTCACAGGGACGTGGCTGCAAGGGACTCAGGGCTGGGAGCTAAATGTCTAAGGATATGTGTCCATTGAAAGGACAGGCAGAGTTTCCTGTCAGTGAGAAATTTGATTTACTCGTATTATTTAAGAAAGGCTGTAAGGGAAGGTCTGAAAAGTATAGACCGGTGAACCATACGTTGGTCATGGGGAAGTTGTTAGAGGGGATTCAGAAGGATAGGCAAAGACCGATTAGGAATTGTCGACATGGTTTTGTGCATGGGAAATCATTTCTCACTGAGTTGGTTGTGTTTTTTGACAAAAGGATTGCTGAAGCCAGAGCAGTGGACATTGTCTATATAGACTTCAGCAAGGTGTTTGGCAAGGCTCTGCAGGATAGACTGTTTAGTAAGCTTAGATCACATGGGATCTGAGGGGAGCTAGCCAATTGGATACAAAATTGGCTTGAAGGTAGGAGATGGAGAATAATGGTGGAAGGTTGCTTTTCAGAATGGGGCCCCATGACCAACCATGTGCCACAAGTTTCAGTGCTGGTTCCACTACTTTTCATCATTTACATAAATGATTTGGATGTGAGAATAGCAGGTAGAGTTAGTAAGTTTACACCTCAAATATGAATTATGAGGTGAAAGACTGATGCACATGAACAGTGCAGAAGTGGGATGCTCAAGGAACATTACTTGTCTAATAAGAATGCAGACATCTGTAGCGTTTGACAAGACTTCTTAAGTTGCAAACTAATGAAAGTCTTCATGTTAAAAACTTTACACCTAGATTTCTAAAGGTGTTGCTACTAGCCAATTGCGGAAGATTTGTGAAGGCACATGAATGTGAAGAGTTTAGGGGGATATGTGCCGAATGCTGGCAAATATGGCAAGATTAATTTAGGATATCTGTTCAGCATGGAAAAGTTGTTTCCATTCTGTACATATGAATCAATGGCTAACTAGTAATCTCTACTGCTTTTAACCCCTACCATTGACATGTGTGAGAAAGATTTGGAGATCAGTACTCAACCAGTTCGGCCCTGTTATAAACACACCATCTGGGGCTATCAGTTTCTCTTTATTCGTTCACAGGATGTGGGTGTCAGTGGGCGGGCCAGCATTTATTAGTAGCACTGGACGGGGTACAGAGGAGACTCATTCGGTTGATTCCAGAGTTGAGAGTTGGATCATGAGGAGAGACTGAGAAGACTGGGATTATACTCATTAAAATTCAGAAGAATGAGAGGAGATCTTATAGACACATGTAAGATTATGAAGGGAATAATTAAGGTAAGACAGAGGCAAGAGTGGACATTGAACTGCTGGAAAATGAGGCTGGAGAAGTAGTAATGGGGAACAAAGAAATAACAGAGGGTCTAAAGGTTGTTTCCGCTAGCAGGTGAAACTAGGTCTAGAGGGCATCACCTCAAAATAAAGGGAAGCAGATGTAGGACTGAGGTCAGGAGGACCTTCTTCACCCAAAGGGTTGTGAATCTGTGGAATTCCCTGCCCAATGAAGCAGTTGAAGCTACCTCGCTGAATGTGTTTAAGGCAAGGTTAGATAAATTTTTGGACAGTAAAGGAATTAAGGGTTATGGTGACTGGGCGGGTAAATGGAGCTGAGTCTCAAAAAGATCAGCCATGATCGTATTAAATGGCGGGGCAGGCTCGAGGGGCCGGATGGCCTACTCCTGCTCCTAGTTCTTATGCCCTATCCCTAATTACCCAGAGGGCTATTAAGAGTCAACCACATTGCTGTGGATCTGGAATCATATGTAGGCCAGACTACCTAAGAACAGCAGTTTCCTTCCCTAAAGGGCATTGGGTGAACTAGATGGGTTTTTCCAACAGTGGGCAATAATTTCATGGTCACCATTAGACTCCTAATTTCAGGTACTTCTATTGAATTCAGATTCCACCAACTGCCATAGCAGGATTTGAACCCAGGTCACCAGAACACTACCAGGGCCTCTAGATTAATAGTCTAATAATAATACCATTAGGCTATCACCTCCTCAAAGTCCCACATCCAGAGGTGAGACATAAACCCAGAGGTGGCGACACAATGGCACGTACAGAACCCACTGCAACATATGACTACCCCGAATGTATTTACTTTATCTGATTCAAATATCCCAACTTCCACAATAGCATTTAAACTCACAACTCCCAGTTATTACACCTGACCTCTAGATTATGCCTAGAGATATAACACTGTGTTATCATTACAGACATTAAATTAACAATAAGTAAGAAATGAAAAAAAGCATGACATCTCTCTGCTGTAGATAATTTGTAATTTATCATTTTGAGCTCACATACAGGAATCAAATAATGTAAGGAATGTCTGTTTAAAGCTTTTGAGAAGATTTATAGTTTGGGTTCTGGATGAGGTTGTAGACTTGCTCCCCGAGCTGGTGTGTTTGATTCCAGACGTTTCGTCACCCTGCTAGGTAACATCATCAGTGCATCTCTGGTGAATTCTGGGTGTCTCACTACAAACGGACAATGAGGGACACGAATTTCACTGGGACAACGCAGCGATAATTGCACAAGCCAAACAGAGTCACGACAGGGAATTCCTGGAGGCCTGGCATTCTAACCGGAACTCCATCAACAACCACATTGAATTAGATCTTGCGTACAAACCACTGAGAAACAAAACCAGAAGTGGTACCAAACACCCCAACAAACCGAAGCATATAAATAACAAGCGGGACAGAACACTGATGCTTCACTGTAGGCGCACTGACGATGTTACCCAGCAAGGTGACGAAATGTCTGCAGTCAAACTCACTGACACGGTGAGCAAGTCTACAGCCTCAAGGAATGTCTGTCCTCGGGACTGAAACTCAAAGGTACATTTTCCAAGAGGTACTACTCTGTGATGGATGCTTCAACATTCATCCTAAGTTCCTATGTGCTTTTCAAAAAGATTACTTTTCAGAAAGATTACTTTCACCCTCAAAGCTTTAAAAGCAACCTCTGCTACTTTAGTGTAATTTGTCTCCTATTTCCAGTCACATGATCTCTTTAAGCGAGATAATCAATTTAGGCCAATTTGTATCTAATAGAAAGAGGAGATTGTCACCCTATCAATCCGGTCTAGGTTTGAAGCCACATCTCAAAGAAGACAGCCACTTTAATGCTGATCCCATTTGGACAAGGGTAGACGTTTAAGTATCACCTAAATCTTTTGCATTTGAACAAAGTATTCTTTCTAAGAATAACTGTAAGGAATAAACTGTTCCTGAAGATGAAGTTTGTGTACTTATAAAAGGGACAATGAAAGTGCTGATGGATTTAACCATATGGAGTGTAGGAGATAGCAGGATTATATTTTGGGTTCTGAAACATATCATCATAAGAGAACAAGATACAAGAGAATTAGGCCTAACAGCCCATCGTGTCTTCTCTGTCATTCAATAATGGCTAATATGTTTCTCAATTACAATCTCCTGCCTTCTCCCGGTAATCCTTGATCCCCTTTCCAATAAAGAACCTATTTATCTCTGTCTTAAATACACTCAATATCTTGGTCCCCACAGCTTTCTGTGGTGATGGGTTTCACAGATTCACCACCCTCTGACTGAAGAAATGTCTCCTCATTTAAGTTCTAAAGGGTTATCCTTTCATTCTGAGGCTATTCTCTACTTTTAATGGAAACGTCTTCTCCACGTCCAATCTATCCAGGCCTCTCAGCACTCTGTAAGTTTCAATCAGATCCCCCCTCATATTTCTAAACTCCAACAAGTACAGATACAGAGTCTTCAAATGCTCTCCATATGACAAGCCCTTCACTGCCAGGATCATTCTAATAAAATTCTTCTGGACTTCCTCCAACATCAATACATCCTTTCTCACACTTTCCCACATTATGTTCCATCTGCCTACTCTCCGAGCCTGTCCAAGTCCTTCTGCAGCCTCCCTGCCTCCTCAACAGTACCTGCCCCTCCACCTGTCACTGTATCATCTGCAAGCTCAGCAACAATGCCCTCAATTCCTTTAATTAGATCATTAGTGTTTAATGTGAATTGTTGTGCTCCTAACACTACCCCACACAATCCACTAGTCATTGGCTACCCTCCTGAAAAAGACCCCTTTGTTCCTCACTCTGTGCCTTCTGCAAGTCAGCCAACCCTTTATTCATGCCAATACTTTGCCCCTAACACCATGGGCTCTTGCCTTATTTAACAGCGTCCTGTGTGGCACCATGTCAGAAGCCTTCAGGGAATCCAAATAGACTACATCCACTGGCTCTCCTTTGTCTAATTTTCTAGTTACCTCCTCAAAGAATTCCAACAGATTTGTCAGGCATGACCTTCCCTTGATGAAGCCATGCTGACTCCACCCTATGTGACCAAGCACTTCCAAATACTCCACAGTCTCATCCTTAATAATGGACTCTAAAATCTTACCAATGAGAACGTCTGGCCAACCGGCCTAGAGTTTCCTTTCTTCTGTCTTGTTCCCTCCTTAAACAGGTATTTTACTTTAAGCATTTTTAAGTCCTTTGTGACCGCCCCTAACTCCAGTGATTTCTGAAAGATCACCATCAATGCCTCCATAATCTCCTCAGCTGCTTCCTTCAAAAATCTGGGATGTAGTCTGTCTGATCTAGGTGACGTATCCACCTTCAAACCTTTTAGCTTCCCCAGCACCTTTTCTTTAGTGATGGCTGCTACACTTACTCCTGACTCTATTGAAGTATGCTGCTTGTGTCTTGCACTGTAAAACCTAATTCAAAGTACCCATTTAGATCCTCTGTCATTTCTTTGTTCCCCATTACTACTTCTCCAGCCTCATTTTCCAGCAGTTCAATGTCCACTCTTGCCTCTGTCTTACCTTTATCATATCTAAAAAAAACTCTTGCAATTTTCTTTTATATTACTGGCTAGCTCACTCTAATTTTTCATTTTCTCCCTACTTATTACAATTTTTTCATTGTCCTCTGCTGGTGTTTAAAGTCTTCTCAATCCTCTGGCTTCCTGCTAATCTTCACCGTATTGCATACTTTTTCTTTGACATCCCTTGTCAGCCATGGTTGCCTTGTCCTCCCCTAAGTATGTTTCGTCTTCCTTGGGATGAATTTCTGCTGTTTCTCTCAAAGTTTTTCCAGAAACTTCTGCCGTTGCTGTTCCACATCTTCCCTGCAGGGCTCCTCTTCCAATCAACTTTGGCCAGCTCTCCTCTCATGTCTCAGTTGTAATACTGTTACATCTGATTCCAATTTCTTCCTCTCAAACTGCGGGTGTTAATTCTGTCACTTTTATGGTCACTGCCCATTAAGGGCTCCTTCACCTTAAGCTCCCTTATCAAGGCTGCCTCATTACACATCACTGAATCCGGAATTGCCTGTTCCCTAGTGGGCTGTGCCACAATCTGCTTCCAAAAAAACCATCTCATAGACATTCCACAAATTCATTTTTTTGGCACCCTCTACCAACCTGTTTTTTCCCAGTCCACCTGCACATTGAAGTTCCCCATGATTACTGTAAAAGTGGCCTTTCTTACATACCTTTAATTTATTTTCTTCCCACATCCTGAATACTGCTAGGAGGTCTATACACAATTCCCATCAGAGCCTTTTCTCCTGAGATTCCTCAACTCTGCCTACACAGATTTTACGTCTTCTGACCTTATATCACTTTTGTTGTCATTGTCGTAAATTCACATAGCATTGTAACAGACCCTTAAGTAAACCTTGTCCGCACTGACCAGACATCTCAATCTGACCTAGCCCCATTGCCAGCATTCAGCCCATAACCCGTTAAATGCTTCCTATTCATATACCCATCCAGATGCCTTTTAACTGTTGTAATTCTACCAGCCTCTACCACTTCCTCTGGCAGTTTATTCCATACATGCACCACCCTCTATATGAAAAAGTTACTCCTCAGGTCCTTTTTAAATCTTGCCCTTCTCACCTTAAACCTATGCCCTCTGATTTTGAACTCCTCCGCACTAGGAAAATGACCTTAGTTACTCACCCTATCCATGCCCCTCATGATTTTACAAACCTTTACACGTCACCTCTCAGCCCGTAATGCTCCCGGGAAAATAGCCTCAGCCTATTCACCCTCTTAGAATCACTCAAACACTCCAGTCCCAGCAAAATCCTTGTTAATCTCTTCTTCACCCTCTCAAATTTAACAACATCTTTCCTATAGAACAGTGACACAGTATTCTAAAAGCATCTTCACCAATGCCCTGTACAGGCACAACATGACATTCCAGTTCCTATTTTCAATGTTCTGACCAATGAAAGCAAGTGTACCAATCACCTTCTTCACTACCCTGTGACTCCACTGTCAAGGAACTATGAACCTGCACCCAAGGTCCCTGTTTGGCGACCATCCCCAGAGCCCTACTGTTAACTGTATAAGTCCACAATGCAACACCTCACATTTATCTAAATTAAACTCCATGTGCCACTCCTCAGCCCATTGGCTCATCTGATCAAAGTCTAATTGTACTCTGAGTTAACCTTCTTCACCTATCCACTACACCACCTATTTTGGTGTCATCTGAAAATTTACTAACCATACCTTCGGTATTCACATCCAAATCATTATCCAAGCCGTATGAAGGAAAGGATGTTGGAGCCTTTATCATCATTATTCATAGCTCCAGATTTTGCAAATGTGTAAAAAGAATATGTTGCCATCGCACTTTGTACTTCCTGAGTGAATCTTAATACACTAACACAAAATTTTTTAAAAATGTTAGCACAAACAGAAATTGCTTGAGAAACCGAACAGTTCTGATAACATCAATTGAAAGAAACCAGAGTCAATGTTTTGAGTCCAGGGTCTTTCTTTGGAAAAGTGCTAATATTGTAATGAAGACAACTCCTCAATAACATCATTTAGGAAAAGAAAATCTGCCATCCTTGTCACCTGGAAAGCTGTGAGCAGTTTTGGATCCCTTATTTATTGAAAGATGTCATTGGAAACAGTTTAGTGAAGAGTCACTAGGATGATCCCTACTATGGACGGATTGTCTTATGAGTAAAGGTTAAACAGGTTGGGATTCTATTCATTGGAGCTTAGAAGGATGAGAGGCGATCTCATTGAAACATACAGGATTCTTAAGGGGCTTGACAGGGTAAATGCTGAGACAATGTTTCCCCTCATACGAGAGTCTTGCACTGGAGGGCCATAGTCTCAGGATAAAGGGGCACTAATTTGAAACTGAGATGAGAAGGAATTTCTTCCCTCAGAGGGTTGTGAGTCTTTGGAACCTTCTGCCACTGAGAGCTGTGGAAGTAGGTATATTGAAGGCTAAGATAGGGGAGTCAAGGGTTATATCGAAAGGGCAGGAAAGTGGATGTAAGGAATGTTGGATGAGCATGATCCTATTGAATGGCAGAGCAGGCTCAAGGGGCCGAATGGCCTACTCATGTTCCTATTTCTTATAGTCTTATGGTGTAACTGCACCTATGTGGTTGACGCTTCAGTCACCTTTGAAATGGCTATGCAAGCTGCTGAGTTGGACTGAATTATTGTGCTTAGTGATTTGAGAAGGACATTCACCTCAGCCTTCTTACGAGCAGATAGAGATGGGTGACAGCAAGGCCTGCCGATGCTGGAGTCAGAATCAGTACTGTGTGGAGCTGGAGGAACGCAGCAGGTCCGGCAGCATCAGAGGAACGGAATTGTTAAAGTTTCAGGTCAGGACCCTTCTTCAGAAATGTTAAATGTGTGTATAGTCAATGATGCCCATATTATGTAAATTAATGCAAAGCCAACTTTCTGTTTTCAGGAGACAAATACCCATGAGATATGTTGCACAAAACTTTTAGAAGTTTACATGAAATTTTATCGTCAACAGGATGTTAACTGATTTAAAATAACCGGGTTAACAATTCCACTAAAACAGTAGATAAGGAAAATTTATATTTGTATTAGATTTTCTTTTCTAGTATTTTAGTGATAGTGTTAATTCATACAAATTAACACTTCTGATAAGAGTTCACATAATTTCATGCAATGAGATTCCACACATTGAGTAATTTTGTGTTTTATGTTTGGAAATGTGCCAATCATTTTAAAAGGCTGACAAGAGATGTATTCAAAACTATTTGTGTCAGAGAAAACAGAAGGAAATAGTTATGTCTCCTGGTGCGTTGTCATGAACAAAAACAGAAGTTGCTGGAAAAGCTCAGTAGTTCTGGTACCATCTGTGAAGGAAAAAACAGAGTTAACATTTCAGGTCCTTCCTCAGAACTACGTATTGTCACTTTGTGTTGCTCTGAAAACACCTGTTTTAGGGCTGCCCAAATTCTAGAAGCCACACATGTTCCCTTATCCCTTTAATTGAGATCTTGACGCTTTGAAATTCTGTTGTGTTTGTGTTGATGCACTAGTTACTGGTTCTGTTCTGTTTATTTTCTCATCTTGGATGTTTGAATGATACCATTTCAAATGCTGCTGCCCTCAGGTGAATAATTTCTAAAACAGGACATAGAAGTGTGTTTATATCAGTAATTTGAACAGTATGTAATTAATGGGAAGGCACATTTTACATTTATATTTTGTTCCTGAGGCATCATGATATGGACTATATACAGTATCGGAGATTAACATGATTAAAGGATGTAAATGCCCGCATCAAGGAATGGAGAGATGATCTTGTTGCCTGACACTCATAACATAGATGATTGCACAAAAGCTCTTAAACTTATTTTTGTGAGAAACAAGATTTGTTGACACCTTCCAAACCTGCACACAGCTGTAGGGCAATCAAAAGAAAGAATTACCAGGACCGTCTTGTGCTAAACTGACTGCATCTTGATTTATATCAGTTTCCCTGTGATCATCTCTCTTCCCTTACCATACAGATTAAAACATTTATCCATTCGAAACACTCAATTAATCTTTTTACAAGGTCCTTTGTTTTTGCCCTTATGGATGGCAAACTTGTAATGTATGCAGCCTGTCACTTCTTTGTTCAGATAAATTGCAAAATGCGTCCAGGAAACAGATATTGCTTTTGTTAGAATTTTACTGTCAGGATTAAACCTTTCATCTAAAGGTCTGAAAAGCATTCATTAACTCCCTTTTCTGTTTTTCTGCCTTTTAATCAACCTCCCAGCCATTCTGCCATGTTCCCTTTAATACCCCGTGCCTTGACCTTATCAACAAGCTTCTTACAAGGCACTTTGAAAATCCATATTCACAACATTCATTGCTGTATCCTTATAAAACCCATTACATTGGTCAGACATTTTGTACCCTGTATAAATCCATACAAACTGACCTTGACTAACCCATACCATACTAGGTGAGCTTTCATGTTATCCTGCATTTTGCCTCTAGAAGCTTAGCAAATAAGATAAAAAGAAGCCACATACAGAATAAAGATTTTTGTCTGAGCTGCACTGAACAATCTCAGAAAAGCACTCGCTTCATGGGCAGCCTACTAGTTGTATAATAGAAATAAAAACAGGCCCGGACCAGATTTGTCCTCGGCTGCTTTGGGAAGCGAGAAATGAAATTGCTTCGCCACTTGCGAAGATCTTTGCATCCTCGCTCTCCACTGGAGTCGTACCTGAGGACTGGAGAGAGGCAAATGTAATTCCTCTCTTCAAGAAAGGAAATAGGGAAATCCCCGGCAATTACAAACCAGTAAGTCTCACGTCTGTTGTCTGCAAGGTGTTAGAAAGGATTCTGAGGGATAGGATTTATGACCATCTGGAAGAGCATGGCTTGATCAAATACAGTCAACACGGCTTTGTGAGGGGTAGGTCATGCCTCACAAACCTTATCGAGTTTTTTGAGGATGTGACTAGAAAAGTTGATGAGGGTCGAGCTGTGGATGTGGTGTATATGGACTTCAGTAAGGCATTTGATAAGGTTCCCCATGGTAGGCTCATTCAGAAGGTCAGGAGGAATGGGATACAGGGGAACTTAGCTGCTTGGATACAGAATTGGCTGGCCAACAGAAGACAGCGAGTGGTAGTAGAAGGAAAATATTCTGCCTGGAAGTCAGTGGTGAGTGGGGTTCCTTGGGCCTCTACTGTTTGTAATTTTTATTAATGACTTGGATGAGGGGATTGAAGGATGGGTCAGCAAGTTTGCAGACGACACGAAGGTCGGATGTGTCGTTGACAGTATAGAGGGCTGTTGTAGGCTGCAGCGAGACATTGACAGGATGCAGAGATGGGCTGAGAGGTGGCAGATCGAGTTCAACCTGGATAAATGCGAGGTGATGCATTTTGGAATGGTCGAATTTGAAAGCTGAGTACAGGATTAAGGATAGGATTCTTGGCAGTGTGGAGGAACAGTGGGATCTTGGTGTGCAGATACATAGATCCCTTAAAATGGCCACCCAAGTGGACAGGATTGTTAAGAAAGCACATGGTGTTTTGGCTTTCATTAACAGGTGGATTGAGTTTAAGAGTCGTGAGATCTTGTTGCAGCTCTATAAAACTTTGGTTAGACCGCACTTGGAATACTGCGTCCAGTTCTGGTCGCCCTATTATAGGAAAGATGTGGATGCTTTGGAGAGGGTTCAGAGGAGGTTTACCAGGATGCTGCCTGGACTGGAGGGCTTATCTTATGAAGCGAGGTTGACTGAGCTCGGACTATTTTCATTGGAGAAAAGGAGGAGGAGAGTGGACCTAATTGAGGTATACAAGATAATGAGAGGCATAGATAGAGTTGGTAGCCAGAGACTATTTCTCAGGGCAGAAGTGGCTAACACGAGGGGTCATAGTTTTAAGCTGGTTGGTGGAAAGTATAGAGGGGATGTCAGAGGCGGGTTCTTTACACAGAGTGTTGTGAGAGCATGGAATGCGTTGCCAGCAGCAGTTGTGGAAACAAGGTCATTGGGGTCATTTAAGAGACTGCTGGGCATGCATATGGTCACAGAAATTTGAGGGTGCATACATGAGGATCAATGGTCGGCACAACATTGTGGGCTGAAGGGCCTGTTCTGTGCTGTACTGTTCTATGTTCTATGTTCTAAACTGCTGTAGGAACAGACAGCGTAAGAAGAAGAATCAGCAATTCAGCCCTCAAGTTCACCTCCACCATTCAACAGGACCATGGCTGATCTGTTTGTGATCTCAAATCCACTTTGCTGATAGGCCCCATAACAATTCACCCCCTTGAAGAGGAAGAGACTATCCAACTCAGCCTTGAATATATTCAGTAATCCTTCATTGTTCTCTGGGGAAGAGAATTCCAAATATTGATGGCTGTCGAAGAGAAGAAATTTCTCCTGAACTCAAAGGAGACTGGTTATTTTGAAATAATACCTCATAACTCAAGAATTTCCCCAGCGTCCTCTGAGCATCAACGCTGTGAAGTCCTCCGAGAACCTTGTGTTTCACAACAATCACCTCTAAATCTTCTAAACTCCAATGAGTGTAGGCCCAATGTACTTGACCTTTCCTCAAAAGACTACTCCATCCCAGAAATCAGCAAAATGAATCGCTACTGAACTGTTTGCGGGTCAGAGAGTATTTGCATTGTGAGAAGCAGAGTTAATATTTCATTAAAGTGAATAATAATTAATATTGTTTTTCTAATTGGACCTGCAGCTTGATGTCAATGTGTGAAGGTCATTGTCTAAGGGGAGGTGGGAGGAAGTTGAGGGAGAAGTCAAAGGGTTGCTATTCAGCTTCCGCAAGGTCGGTTTACCAAACTAAATCAGTGTCACCCTGTTCTGAGGAAGGGTCACTGGACATGAAACGTTAACTCTGTTTTTTCCCTTTGCAGACGGTGCCAGACCTGCTGAGCTTTTTCAGCAACTTTGTTTTTGTCATCAGCAGGTTTAATGGCAATGCTGGAGTGACACCAAAGGAAACAGCTTGCTACCAGTTTAAAGGGAGATAGACTTAAGCACTATTAGATAAAGGTCATTAACCGGAAGGTACCTCATTGAGTTAATTTTACCGCACTTAGCAGTGGACTTGAACATGGGTGGCATGTAAAATAGAGAATACGGCTATTCCATTGGCTTCTTGGCCACTATGGATAATAAGGGGTTACTGGTAAGGTTCTGGATGTGAGTTTGCTCGCTGAGATGGAAGGTTAGTTTTCAGACGTTTCGTCACCATTCTAGGTAACATCATCGGTGAGCCTCCGATGAAGCGCTGGTGTTATGTCCTGGGACATATGTCTGGGACATAGAAGGTGGGACATAACACCAGCGCTTCATCGGAGGCTCGCTGATGATGTTACCTAAAATGGTGACGAAACATCTGAAAACTAACCTTCCAGCTCAGCGAGCAAACTCACATCCAGAAACTCAACCTGAGCTACAAATCTTCTCAAAACTCGCTTACTGGTAAGGTGTCAGGCAGCTCACCCACCCTTGTGAGGCTTATAAATGGCCAATTAATGACAAGATAAGGACCTCATTCTGTTTCTGCCTCAATTTTTCAATAGTGTTAGGACTGGATGGAGTAAGGGAAGCAGCCTGACAACTGGTGTCTCCCATCGATAACCATGCAAAGTCTCTAGATGCTGGGGAAAATCTTTCGTTCTTGGTAGAGATTTGGTGGTCATCCTGACCATGACCATTATTGTCTTCTGCTGCTGCAGGAGCTTTGGATTTGTGGGCCACTCTGATTGTCTAGGGTTGGGTCACGCTGTCCCTGAAGGGACACTTTGCACAAATTAAGGTCGCCCAGACCGTATTATTGCTGTTGGGGCAGCTAGATTTCACGAGTGAGCTTTCCTTTATTTATTCACAGATATAGGAGCCACTGCCTAGGCCAGAATTTATTGCCCATTTCTAACTGCCCAGAGGACAGTTAAGGGTCAACCTATTTGCTGTGAGTCTGGAGTCACATGTAGGCCAGACCAGTTAAGGATGGAAATTTCCCATCTTAAAGGACATTAGTGAACTAGATGGGTTATTCCTGACAATCAACAATGGTTTCGTGATCATCATTAGACTCTTCATCCTGGATTTTAAATTGAATCTAAATTTCATTATTTGTCATGGCAGTATTCATACCTGGGTCCTTAGATAATTACCAGAATCTCTGGGTTAATAGTCTAATGACAAAATCGTTAGGCAATTGCCTGCTGATATTTAGATGGAGTTGGTGGGGTGTAGATAATATTTTTCCCCCTTTCATTTCCATCCCACTAATTCTGTTTCTGCCTCTCCAGAGACACGTTTTTATGTCAGATTTCCAGCATCTGCAGTATTTTGTTTTGGTATTGACGTTTCTATTACCTGGATCAATTAGCTTCGTGACATCTCCAGGAGAGCTGCCAATTGCTGTAGAAATATGACTGTTTCCTGCTGGCCTGCTAGGAGCATGGCTGAAACTGCCAAAATCTATTTCTTTCAAACTCTAAAAAGCAAAACAGAAACATTTCACCATCTGGACTGATTTTGAATTCAGAGGATTGACTGCTTTCCTACTCTGGTACCCAGAGGTCAATGCTCAACTTCCTCTGTCAGATTTTTTTAATTTAAAATGTGGCCAGAAGTGACTGCTATTAACACTGTCAATACAAAGCTTAATGCATTTGCACCGAATATCCCGATCCCTGCTTTTTCAACGGAAGTGTTAATCCATTCATTGTAAACATGCTCATGCCTTCATTGAAAGAGTGGAAAGAGGAATTTGTCACACTTTGTTAAGCCTTCCTGTGACAGCTACCTATTCAAAGGGGCAAAGAAAGTAAAGATTGAAAAGGATCCTCAGACTATGAGCCCTGACGAAAGAGAAAGCTTTAAAATTGGATGCAGGACTTCAAATGCTTTTGGCGGGGTCTATTAAATGTTTTGTAAAAATCTGTTGTTACATGACGGTCTCCTACTCAGGCTTCCATCCAAATTACAAACCAAACCTATCAAGTTTTGCTTCATTAGAATGGGACACATTGACTTGAAAACAGAAACTATTTGCATGCGCAAGAAACGAGGAACAAACACGGCTCTGTATTTTTAAATAGGTTTACAATTGGTCTCACTGTTGTTGATCATAAATCTTCTCTGGCTCCTCCTAAAATTTCCACGATATTGACTCTCCTCTTCCAGGTATAGGGAGAAATGGGCGGAAAGGGAGGGACAGATGAATGGTCGGGGGTGGGGAGAGAGGAGAATGAGTGAGAGAAGAGGCCTGGAAGACAGCGAGAAAGAAATTGACAGAAAGAGGAAAATAATCGAGCTTCTTCTTCAGAACTGTTGTCAGAACCCTAAATGACAGGTTTACCTTGCTGCGGATCCACAGAATTTGCTAGCAGCCCCTTTTCAAAGCCTTCGATCATAGTCTCAGTCTCATAACATTAACATGACATATCCCTCCCAGACACAGAGCCACTTGAAAATCTAGATCAAATACAAGGTGAGGGGGAGATGGAGGTCACAGATTACTGTACAATTTCCTCATCCTAATCCCTGAATAACTGTTGCACACAGAGCATTAGGACAAGAATTACCCCGCTGCATCTTTCACATCGTAGTAGCTTTCAATATCAGCAGATGTTTATTTTCTTTAAAGAGGTTTTGAGCTCACAGAGAAGGAGCCATGTTTGCTGTGATCAGAAGTGATAGCAGTGTCAGAGTATTGTATCGTGCAAATAGTCAAAATGATCGTTCGGGGAGATATCTGTAAATGCACTGAGGACTGGTTTGAAAATTATATGTTAAATTTTGCAATCCTGTTGCTAAACTGGCAGAACCAGTCCAAGAGGCTGAAACTGTGCAGGAGCAATCTTTCAGAATTTCCCGAGGCCACCCAAGTTACTTATTCATGGTAATCTTCCAGACTGGACATTCCAGTGGGGTTTGTTGCCAGCAAGGGGAAGGAAATTGTATTTAGCTGCAGCTATTAAATGGCAAAAATGCTATTCCAGGGCATAACAAGATAGTCGGAATAAAGTGTTGATTAATTACATCTTTTGAGGAATAATTGGAGGTTTGTGCAGAAAAAGAATACAAGGCCGTAACAACAGAAATGGCTGGTGAAACTCAGCAGGTCTGGCAGCAACCGTGGAGAGAAGGTAGAGTTTCTTAGCTCTTCATGAGGACATGTCACTGGACTCAGAAGATTTGCCCTGCTTTCCCCCCCACAGATGCTGCCAGACTTGCTGAGTTCTACCAGGCATTTCTGTTTTGGTTTCATGTGTCCAGCATCCACAACTCTTTGTTCTATTATATAAGACTATGATAATATGTAAACAGCAGCAACTCATATAACATGAATGTAGCATGCATGGAGTGTGCAATAGCAATGAAGGGATTTTCTTCAGCTCAGCAAATGAATATTTGGAAAGGAAATGGCAGACAGAAAACTCCTACCAAATGTCACTTTAAAAATCCTGAGGCAATCTTTCGATTCATCAGAACCTGGATATCATTGGCCTTTGAGTATATCGGTAAATATTGGCAATCCTCAGTTACCTGTGGAAAAGATGATGTGTGACCTTCTTTAATTGCTGCCACTGGTGTGGTGAATGTGTTTCCACAATGCTGTTGGTGTGCGGGTGAGAGGCAAGTGTTATCTTGTGGCGAGGTCAAGCATGGACTGGGATGGAAGGATGTTAAATTACGTTCTTTCTATTTCTTGATTTTTCTATTTTATTCCAATGCTGAACTTTTCATTCCTTAATTTTTTACTTATACCAAAGAATCTGCACTTAAGTATCTGAACCTAAGATGGACCCATAAGTGGCAACTTGTAAACCTTTTGCTGCACTCGTGTGAGTACATGTCACAATAAAGCTAATTCAATTCAACCTTTCAAATCTGCTGCAGCATTCAATGTGATCATGGCTGATCTTTGGTCTCAACGACACTTTCCTGTAAGTCTCTTGATCCCTAGAGAGAGAGAAAAACAGTATTTTTGGTGCTCATTGTAATAGGTACACTGGCTGAATCACAAAATACCTTGTATAGTTGGAGCTCCTTAAACTTGGGAGACAGCTGAGCTCCGGTGTCAGCCACAGAATCAGGATCCAACAGAGTCTAGAGCCCACAATGAAAGAAGTGGCATTTTCTGTGGAAACTGTGACAAGCACATGGAATGATCCAGACGTAAGTGTGGAGGACACTATTACTATCTGATTCACAGTCAGGAACAGCACAAACCAGGACTGCTAGTCCACTTGGGAACATACGGCTTTTCCTCGGGCATCTCAGAGCAGCCCCAGCAACAGAGGTTCCCCACCCAGTCTGTTCAGTGGGGCGTGTAGAATTGCTTGAATATCATTAAGCCTGATTTTCGTTAAACCTGCTGTGGGAAAAAATTAATGACACATCACTTTCATTCTAAAACCCCCATCCACCCCACCTCTGTCTTACAAAGTTGTGAACTTGCAAAATATATGTTCAGTTAAGTCAATTGAGGCTGTGCTCTTTGAGGAGAAAAGCTGAATGCATAGCTGGTTTAGGCACTGGGGTGAGGCTATAAGAATTATTCAGTTCCTTCAGTGTGAGAATGTGTACATTGGTTCCTAATGCTGTGGAAACATAGAGAATATCAAGGGCACTCAACAACAAAGGAGGGAAGTTATGCGAGGACTCAGACAAAATGAGTGAGATTCTGAATGAGTACTTTGCATCAGTATTCACTGAGGAGAGGGACATGATGAATGTTGAGGTTAGGGATAGATGTTTGATTACTCTAGGTCAAGTCAGCATTAGGAGGGGGGAAGTGTTGGGTATTCTAAAAGGCATTAGGGTGGACAAGCACCCAGGTCCAGATGGGATCTATCCCAGGTTGCTGAGGGAAGAGAGAGAAAAAATTGCTGGGGCCTTAACAGTTATCTTTGCAGCATCCTTGAGCACGGGTGAGATCCTGGAGGACTGAAGAATTGCTAATGTTGCCCCCTTGTTTAAGAAGGGTAGCAAGGATAATCCAGGTAATTATAGACTGGTGAGCCTGACATCAGTGGTAGGGAAGCTGCAGGAGAAGATACTAAGGGATAGGATCTCTTTACGTTTGGAAGAAAATGGGCTTATTAGTGATAGGCAGCATGGTTTTGTGCAGGGAAGGCCATGTCTTACCGACTTGATAGAATTCTTTAAGAAAGTGACAAAAGTTGATAGATGAGGGAAAGACTGTAGATGTCACAAAGATGGACTTCAGTAAGGCTGATAAGTTTGATAAGGTTCCCCATAGTAGGCTGATGGAGAAAGTGAAGGCACATTGGGTCTAGGGTGTACAAGCTAAATGGATAGAGAACTGGCTGGGCAACAGGAGACAGAGAGTTGTAGTGGATGGGAGTTTCTCAAAATGGAGAACTGTGACAAGTGGTGTTCCACAGGGATCCGTGCTGGGACCACTGTTGTTTGTGATGTACATAAATGATCTGGAGGAAGGTGTAGATGGTCTGATTAGCAAGTTTGCAGATGACTCAAAAATTGGTGGATTAGCAGATAGTGAGGGGGACTATCAGAGATTACAGCAAAGTATAGATAGATTGGAGAGTTGGGCAGAGAAATGGCAGATGGAGTTCAATCCAGGCAAATGCAAGGTGAGGCATTTTGGAAGATCCAATTCAAGAGTGAACAATGTGGTAAATGGAAAAGCCTGGGGAGAAATGATGCACAGAGCGATCTGGGTGTTCAGGTCCATTGTACCCTGAAGGTGACAACGCAGGTGGATAGAGTGGTCAAGAAGGCATACAGCATGCTTTCATCCATCGGACGGGGTATTGAGTACGAGAGTTGGCAGGTCATGTTACAGTTGTATAGGACTTTGGTTCGACCACATTTGGAATACTGCATCCAGTTCTGGTTGCCTCATTACCAAAAGGATGTGGATACTTTGGAGAGGGTGCAGAGGATGTTGCCTGGTGTGGAGGGCACTAGCTATGAAGAGAGGTTGAGTAGACTAGGATTATTTACTTTAGAAAGACAAAGGTTGAGGGGGGACCTGATTGAAGTCTACAAAATCATGAGAGGTATAAACAGGGTGGAAAGCAAGAAACTTTTTCCTAGACTAGGGGGTCATGATTTCAAGGTGAGATGGGAAAGGTTTAAGGGAGATATGTGTAGAAAGCTCTTTATGCAGAGGGTGGTGGGTGCCTGGAATGCATTGCCAGGTGGTAGAGGCAGGCCCGATAGCATCATTTATGATGTATCTGGACAGATACATGAATGGGCAGGGAGCAGAGGGATACAGACCCTTGGAAAATAGGCGACAGGTTTAGATAGAGGACCTGGATCAGTGTAGGTTTGGAGGGCCGAAGGGCCTGTTTCTGTGCTGTAATTTTCTTTGTTCTTTGTAATTTGTCATGTGAAGCAAAGTTTGGCTAAATTGAATAGTCAGTCTAACGGCTTATACTGGAGTCTTGCATGACTTATCTCCCAGGAATTTAAACTGGAGATTAAATGGATTTGGTAAATTCAACAAAAGTATGGGTTGAAAGTTATTGCTACAAGGGGTGAAGAGCAGGCATTTTTGGGCAAGTTTTTTTTTCCTGATTATTTTCTATAATCTTGACTCTTGACATTGATGCTTTTTTTCTTCATGGCCCCCAAATAATCTGCTGTATTGACCATGAATTTTGAATGGTTTTTCAACATCCATCAAAACTCATCTTCTTCTTCCATTGATTTTCTTCCATTGTCAGATTCCTAAGCTTCAATGAATGTTGGATCACCATGCATCGAAGTGAACAAGACTCATATCAGACTTAAAACATTAAGCCTGCTTCTCTGTCTCGCCACAGCTGTTGTCAAACCTGCCGAGTTTCTCTGGCATTCCCTGTTTTCCATTTCAGATTTCTAGCATCTGCAGTATTTTGCTTTAACCTATGACATCTATCTGTTCATTTCTGCAAAACAGCTGCCTCCAGTCCTGTTGATCAGGCATGTCATGCAAACATATTCAATTATTGAGCTGACAACAGCATTTCCTTGATTCACAGAATCGCACTGCACCGATAAAGGTCCTTTGGAGTTTATACCACCTACACTAGTCCCAATTTTTCTCAGTGGACCCAAAGCCTTGATTGTTATGACACCTCAAATGTTCATCCAAGTACTTTCTAAAGGTTGTGAGGTCACCTGCCTGTCCTGGGCAGTGCACTCCAAACTCCCACCACCTTCTGAAAATATCTTTCCTCAAATCAATACTAAACCTCCTGTCTTTCATTTTAAAAATACACTCCCTCATTCTTAATCCTTTGAAAATAAGCGGCTTTCTATCCATCCTGTTTGTGCCCCTCATAATCTTATACACTTCAATCAGGAGCCCCCCTCAAGCTTCTCTGCTCCAAAGAAAAAACCCCCTTTGAAATGCCTGCTTCTGCTGTGCATTCTAACACCCATGCGTGAGTTTTTTTTAATAGCTGTCTGAAGAATTCAGAAACAAAGAAGATACTCTTGGAAAAGCTCAACAGGTCAGACAGCATCTGTGGATAGTTAACGTTTTGGGTCAAGTTAACGTTTTGGGTAAGTGATCCTTCCTCAGAACTCAGAATTCAGTGCCTTGTGCTTGGATAGGCTGCAATATAACCAGCTGATTAACCATAACAAGATATCATTTATGCTCTGGAATGGAAATAGGGATTAGGAATTCATCGAATGGCTCCCTCTGCTCATACAGTGCCCTTGGAAATGAATAGACATTTCTGAGAATTCAAACTTTCTATTAAGTGTTAAACCTTTCTATTGAGTACAGTTGCAGACTACTTTAACCCCTTTGGTGTTTTCGCCAGTAGATTCACTGTGGAGTAAGATGTTGCCTTGAAGTCAAATGACTTGAAGACTTTGTTGAAAGTTTTGTGATTGTTTGGAAAATTTTCCGTGTCCATTTCACACCAAATGGTAAAGTAAGGTCTTCAAAATGCAGATTGTTAGCAATTTTGGCTTCTCTTCGAAGTCACCTCGCATTGATGGGACCTGATTTTGTGAATATGAGTCTTTTTGGTGACTTTGCCAAGCTTTTGTCCGAGGATATTGGATGAATTTCTCTTGCCATGGCTTTATTGATTTAGTTAAATCTAAGCATTTGCAGAGAATTCCAGTAGGATTAGAAACAAGAACCATCCCAGAGCACCATTCTATAAGCTTATTGATGGGAGCTGATGTTGGATTTGTTTCATGTCATCTTCCCAGCTGTGAATGGACATACAGGTTTAGCATTTTTTTTTACAGGTCTAATCAGTATTAAGTTCTCACAGTGCAATAAATAACTTTGGAAAGTCTTTTTAAAAATCTTGCCTGGATTCTTGCTGGTTAGCATCTTTCACGTTCCTGATAAGATAAAAGTTTATACAACTGCTTCTGCTTAAAAGAGAGAATTTTTGTTCTACATAACATGCAATGCTTTTAACACCTACTTTCTCTTGCACTGTAGCACCACCAACAACTGTCGCTCAATTTTAGCTCAATTCTTCCTGGGACCATGTAGCTGGTCTTCTGTTAACTGTAGGCAATGCAAAAATAATTAAAATTCGGTGTCTGATAAAACTTACACTCACTCCAATGAAAGAGCAAATTATTGCAGATGCTGTAATCTGTACTGAAAACAAAAAATACTAGAAATCACAGCAGGTCAGGCAGCATCCACGAAGAGAGAGCAAGCTAACTTTTCAGGCCTAGATGGCTCTTCATCAGAGCTGACATGAAGTGTGGAGTGGGCAACACTTATGTAATAGTTGGGGGGTGGAGTGCGAGGGGAGAAAGAATGCTGGTAGTGCAGATTAGGTGATCGGACTAGGAGAATTGCAGAACATTGACGGGTCTAACTGCCAAACTGGAAAGGACTGATAGTCCCACTGGAGAAACCAAACGCAGACTGGGTGACAGCTTTGCGGAACACCTCCAGTTCATGCGCAAGCATGACACCGACTTTCCTGTAGCTGATCACTTTAACACAGCATTCTGTCCACACACCCACATGTCAGTCCTCAGCATTCTGCAGTGTTCTGGTGTATCACAGCACAAAGTGGAGGGAGCAAGGTCTCATCTTCAAACTAAGCTCTTTACAACCTTTTGGACTTGGAATTCAACACCTTCAAATTGTGAACCACCTCCCAATCCTTTCCTTTCTTTTAGCTTTACTCCAATAACCAGTTTAAAGTTAATGAGATATCTGCTAACAAATATATCTGTATTCAGAATGCATGATTGAAGTTATTGATCACACCAAAAAATAGTTTTGTTTCTTTGCTGGTGGATTTTCTTCAATTTCATTGCAAGCTTAGTGTGAAGACATTTTCTTTGGAACCTTTGAATGTTTCAGTAAATCTGCCCAAAATGGCCATTGCTTTTCTGCAGAGAAGTGTTCTGCTTACTATGCAGGGTGCTGTTCATACCTGCAGGTCTTTTCAGAGGAAAACTGCCGGTAGAAGTTTATAGAATCTTGCATTTTACCTCTAAAATGTTCCTTCTTCTCTGATGCTTTCTTTATATTCCTATGTTTAAGGAACTATATGGTCACTGGATGTTTCCTGACCAAGGTTTTTCCTTCACCTCACAGTAGTGCTGTGTTCCGTTGATCTGTTTGTCTCACCAGTTGCATTGCTTTTGCTAAGACAAAGTCTTCCTTAGTTTGCAATAAATCTGACTGAGATGAATCTGTGTTACTGACAACAATGTAGGCTCATATTAATTAGTCTATAACTTTAGGGAGATTACTGAGTCGTTGCTATGTTTATACAATAACTGGTTTATTGTATAAAGTAAGTACATACTGCTTTTAAAAAAAAGTCCTATTCTTTTGAAACTTCAATCAATCTCAATCCACATTTCTCCATTGTAGAACATCGTTCTGCAAGATGCTGTTCACTGAGTCCCAGAGATTAACCTTTACAAACTCTAATACTGCAAATTTCTTCAGTCGTTGTGTCTTGGATCACTTTTCCATCTTTAGGCTTAGGCTATGTAGATCTCTGACAGCAATATTCTTGTTGATATCACCTCTGTGACTGTCTCATTCATTCCTTACTCCCTTTGATAGAAAGCACTATCCCCATTCTGCTATTGAGCTAAAATTTGTGAATTGTACTTGTTACTTGAACAGCTCAAGGTTTATTGTCAAACCCTCTTCTAAGACATGCCAGTAAAACCTCACAACTACAGATGAATTTCTTCACATAGGCGACAAAAAGGTTTAAACAGGAAGTAAATACATGCATATATAAATTTTATTTGTCAAAAGAAACAGATTGAATTGAAGTGGAGAGAAGTGGCCACAATTGTATCATATTGAGCAGGCCAGAGTCAGAAAAAGAAATCACGACCCCCTGCTACTTCTATTGTTTCTGAACTCCTTCTTACCTAGTGGTGGCCCTCCTTCTTAGCCCTCTTCACTTTCAGGTCAGGAAGTGCCAATTGCTGAGGAAGGGTCACCAGATCTGAAACGTTAACACTGATTTCTCTTCACAGATGCTGCCAGACCTGCTGGGCTTTCCCAGCGACTTCTGTTTTTGTTTCTGATTGACAGCATCCGCAGTTCTTTCGGTTTTTATCAGAATGTATTATTTTGCATTTGGCATAGTTCATGTCATTCACAGCCACAGGAGAAGTACTGAGAATCTTGAATGACACTTCCAAACAGCATATTTTCCAACTGTCTTTCTTTTTGGACTGAGTACAGAGCATGCAATACAAAGCTAAAAGCCATTTGGAAATGGCAAAACCTCTGAATCACCTGACATTTACCAATTTGACAACCGATTCCTGCAAATAATCTGAACCACTGTCTTCCAATTCTCCTGTGCAATTTAGTCTCTGTTTATATTCTACTTCTGTGCGCTTGAGTCAACATCTATGCTCATAACTCCAACGGACTTCACGGAATCTCTAGGGCTTAGGCAGCAGTCACTGTACAGCCCACATGTGTGGTTGTAAAAGCAATAGGAAATACATGAGAAATTTAAGTGTGTGCATCTCCTCAGAGACCATAACGTGAAGTACATGATTTTATTTTTTTTCTCTGTGTTGTTACTCTTCTAGCTTCCCTCTTATTGGAAATTGTTTTTGTGCTGTTATTGAAAAATATAAAATTTTGAGGAAGCTTGACAGGACCAATACTGGGCAGGATGATTTCCTCTCATCGGGAAATCTAGAACTGTGAGGCACAATTTTAAAACAAAGCTCTTTCATTTAAGAGAGAGATGAGGAAACAGAGAAAATAGGAGCATCAAGAGGCCATTCAGCCCTTTGCGTCTGCTCCGCAGTTCAATATGATCATGGCTGATTATCAGTACCCTGGCTCAGTACCCTGTTCCAACTTCCTCCCCTTATCCTTCGATCCCTTTATCCCTAAGAATTGTATCTAACTCCTTCTTTTTGGTCTGAGCCACTTTCTGTAGTAGAGAATTCCACAGGCCCACTGCTCTCTGTGTGAAGAGGTTTCTCCTAATAGCAGCTGTAAGTGGCACAACCCATACCCTTAGACTGTAACCCCTGTTTCTGGGCTCCCCGTCACTGGAACAGTCCTTCTGATGTTTACCCAGCATTCTCCTACTTTCTACAGGTTTTTAGATTCAGTAGATTGATTCTAGAGATAAGGGCTTTATCTTATGAAGAGGGATGAAATAGTTTAGGCCTATACTCTCTGGAGATTAGAAGAAAGAGAAAAATCTAATTGAGGTATGCAAGAATCTGAAGAGGATTGACAAAGTAGATGAAGAAAGGATGTTTCCTCATGTGAGGCAATGTAGAACAGGTAGTTATAATTTTAGGATAAGGGTTGGCATTTAACACAAAGGTGAGGAGGAATTATTTCTCTCAATGGGCCATGAACTTGTACAATTCACTACCCCAGATTGTGTTGGATGTTGGGACATTGAATAAATTTGAGGAGGAGATACACAGATCTTTAATTAGTCATGGGTTGAAGAGTTATGGAGGGGGGCAGGAAAGTGGAGTTGAGGCCATAATGAGATCAACCACGATCATATTAAATGGCGGAGCAGTCTCGGGTCGGTAGGGGGGGTGTTGAATTTCCTCTTGCTATTTCTTATGTTCCATGCGATTCCCTCCTCATTCTTCTAAACTCCAGTGAATATGGTCCCAACTGAACTAGTCTCTTTTCAATAGTCAGCTCTCTGATCAAAAGAAACAGTATGGTAAAGCATCATTTTACTCATTCTGTTGCCAAAGCTTCCTTAAAGAGACCAAAACTGCACACAATATTCCGGAAATGGTCTCACCAAGGCTCTGTACAATTTCAGCAAGACATCCCTGCATGATACTTAAATCCTCTTGCTTTGAAGGCCAATTCCTTCCTACAACGGCAAAATTTCTATTCCCAAAGGGTCTTTGGTCTTGGGGATTCTGAGGGAGAAGTGGAAGGTTAGTTAGATGGATTTTTTGATTTACAAAGAAGCCATAGATTAAGGGGCATTCAAGAAAGTGGAGTTGTGGCCACCATCAGATCAGTTGTGATCTTACTCAGTGATGGAGTAGACTCAAGGGCTGAATGGACTATTCATTTTTTAAAAATTTCATTCGTGTGACATGGTTGTCGCTGGCTGGCAGGCATTTGTGCCCATCCCTAGTTATCCTTGAGTAAGTGATGGTGAATTCTTGTACCGCTGCATCTATGACCTGTACGTATACTCACAATTTCATTAGGGACAGATTCCAAACACATGGCCACTTTAATCAAGAAGGACAAGGGCAGCAGACATATGGGAACACCACCACCTTCAAGTTCCTTTCCAAGCGACTCACCATCCTGACTTAGAAACATATCGCACCATTCCTTCACTGTTGCTGGGTCAAAATCCTGGAATTTCCTCCCTAATAGCATTGTGGGTCAACTCACAGCAGGACTAATGCAGCAGTTCAAGAAGGCAGCTCACCACCACTTTCTCAAGGCCAACTAGGGATGGGCAAGAAACGCTGGCTAGCCAGTGATGCCCACATCCCACAAAATGAATAGAAAAATAAAATTTGATCCGATGATAATGAAGGAATGGTGAAATAGTTCCACTTCAGGATGGTGGATGACTTGGAGAGGAACTTGTATCTGCTGCCCTTGTCTTTCTGAATGGAAGTGGTGAGGCTTTGGAAGGTGCTGATGAAGGAACCTTGATGAATTTCATACTGCATGTAGTAGATGGTACACACTGCTGCTACTGAGTGTCAGTGGTGGAGGGATTGGATGTTTGTGGATGCAGTGCTAATCAAGTGGGCTGCATTGACCAGGATGGCGTCAAGCTTCTTGAGTGTTGTTGGAGCTGCACTCATCCAGACAAGTGGGGAGTATTCCATCACACTCCTGACTTGTAGATGATGGACAGGCTTTCAGGAGTTAGGAAGTTTGTCACTCGTTGCAGGATTCCTAGCCTCTGACCTGCTCTTGTAGCCACAGTATTTATGAGGCTGAATCAATTCAGATGCTGATCAGTGCTGTTCCTATTTCTGAAAACTTTGTAAGATTTTATAAATTACTGAGGAACAACAACAACTTAAAATGATCATAGAATTGTTGCAACAATTCGAGGCCATTCAGCCCATTGTATTTATACTGGTTCTTTGCAAGATCAATTCACTGAGTGCTCTGGGACTATACCTTTATCCTGTAGCCCTGTCTATTTCTTCTCTTTCGACAATGATTCAATTTTCTTTCGAAAATTGTGGCTGAATCTCCATCCTCCTCACTGTAAGGCAGAACAATCGGGATCCTAGTGACTCACTGTGTAAAAAGGGATTTTCTCTGTCAATTTTTTCCCTTTTTTTTGCCAGTCACCTTGAATCAATGCCCTCTTAGTTCTCAATCCTTCCAGAAATGGAAACAGTTTATCAACTCTGCCTGGATCCTTTCTGGAAAACCACACGTCTTTTCCTGGGCTGGTATTTGAAGCCACACCTTCTGAAGCAGAGGAGAGAGTACCTCCAGTTGAGGGACAGCTGACTTATACAGCACCCGCATACATTGTGATCCCACAGCAAAAATTTCCGAAAAAGAAAAGTTACAAATTGAGTTGGAATAAAAGAACATCTAACGTGAGGGTGTGGGCATGCAAAGAGGAAGGGTCGAAATTTCCAGTTGATGACAGAAGTCTTTTGGAAGGTAAAATTGAGACGGAGAATCATAGATGTAGAGCTTAATGATATCAAGATGAATCTCTGAGGTAGGCTGTGAACTAGTTATGTGTTAAAAGGTTGGAACGAGAGCAGCTCAGAGCAGGGAGTTCAGCTGCAATATCGTCAAGTATATGTGATTAATAAATATTGCATTAAATAATGTAGCAGTTTGGCCTGAGCCTGTAAGAAGAAAAGAAGGACCCAGACTAAAATAGCAATTGTGAGAAGGTCAAGGAACAATTGATTCCTCAGTTTACAGGCAGAGAGTAAAATCTAGTGAACATCAGGGCAATAGGTCCACACAGGTTTGAGTCAATAAGAACATCGACAGGGGGATTCTGAATCAGTTACAGTTTGTGGAGGGACGGAATTGAGAGGCTTCCCAGGATAACATTAAATAAACCAACCTTTTAGTTGCTAAAAGTATGAGTTAGAATCTAGGTGGCTGTGGGGTAGAAGTAAGAGCAGAGGTGGAAGGTGATGCCATTAGTAACTGCATGGTTGTGGGGGAAGAATCTCTGCTCACAGTCAAGCAACACACCAAGATTCATTTTATCATAGCCTGCGGAGGCAGCTGTGCAAGTTGATGGAGTTTGGAAAAATTGATTTGTTAATTATATAAAGTCGTGCCTGTTCATGTTTTCCCCTCCAGCCTGATAATTTGTCAAAGTTCAATCTTAGTCTTCCAAGCCCATTGCTGCTGTCCATTGGGGCCACTGTGTCTTAGTTCTTGCTTTTTTTTCCATTAGCCACATTGCTGCTCTCATTCCAATGTCGATAGTTAGCTCCTGGTGATTTCTCAGTGTATCTCTCGCAGTGCTTCACCTCTGCTGCTTTGCTTTATAATCTGGTCCTCCTTCAGGCATTGTTGTGGAAATCTCACATTGCTTGCTTAGTTCTGCTGACAGATCTTCCTGCTTTTGGCCTCCACTGCTTCTTCCTTCATTCCAACACCCTTCTGCCCCACTCTGAGACTATTTTTCAACCCTGATCACTCTCCTTCTAAAGGAAGGAAGAATTGCATTTGTATAGCATTGTTCATGAGCGCTGGATGTGTCAAAGCACCTTGCCACTGTTGTAATGTCAGAAGAATCCCAACAAACGCTTGTACAGCAAGCTCCCACAAATAACTAGATAATAAAAGCTTTTGTAATGTGGATTGAGGGATAAGGACACATGAGGTAATTCTTCTTGGAAATTGTGCAATGGGATCTTTTATATCCATCCAAGAGGACAGGCTGGAGGTTTGGTCTAAGATTTCTTTCAAGGGATAGGATTACTGATAGCTTCAACCACACGTCTTTTCCTGGGATGGTATTTGAAGCCACACCTTCTGAAGCAGAGGAGAGAGTACCTCCAGTTGAGGGACAGCTGACTCATACAGCACCCACATCCTTTCTAATGGTGATCTTCTGCTGCTACTTCCAGTTATGGCCCCCTTGTAGACCAAGCCCCTTGGTCTTTACTGAAAGCCGCCCTTCTAACCTATCCGGTTTTTGATTCAATTGAGTCCTAGAATTAGTTAAATAACATGAGCCTCAGTAGACACAATGTAGCCAATGAATTTTGAGGTTTGCTCTTGACTGATTAGAATCCAGGTAATTCATTTAACCCCTTCTGGCCAGGTGAGTACAGGTTAGTAGATTTAATTATTTGCATGGCTAACTAATTCTAATCAAGCAAATTCATTTCATCCTGCGTGACTCCGTTAATACGTCTGGTAGTTTCATAATATCAAGGATGACAGTCATTGGAATCCATCAAATTATAATGTGTTGCTGAGTGAATAAACCGGTTTATTAATTATATTATGTGTTGGAAAGTCAATGGAATTCAATGAATTAATACATTGCTAAGTGAGTGGAATTCATGAAAGTCATATCATAATGTGTGGCTGTGTGGATAGAAGCCAAAAATTTCAATTTGATGCAGCTTGCTGTGATTAGTAAATATTACAGCGCCATCAAAATACTCTTCTTGTTTAAACATCTAGGTCCATTCACCACCTCAAAACTCTTTCTCAAAACTTCCAACTGGTCAAATCCTCTAATTGATTCCCACTCTCCAAATCAACATGCCTTCCCAGGTGCCACATGCTGACACCAACACCACACCACTTCCAGTTCTCTCCTAAACACTGTACCCTCCAAATTCCAAATGACACCATGAAGTTAATTCTAGGAGATTGGTACGTGCATGGTTTGTGTCAGGAACATACATAATCTATGATATTGTATGTAGATACTGTGTTTAAGTGAACTTCTGTGTTGGTGGTTGAACATTTACAGCACACCAAGTCAAGTAAGAGTACTATAGCTTACTTTTGCAAGTACAATTATTTGCCCCTACAAATTGTCCTTACGAATTCCTCTTTCCTCTCTATTCATAACTCTCTCTGATGCCCCTCAGTTCCCATTCTTCCTCTTCCCTCTCTAGTTTTCTATCTTCTACTCAATTTTCTCTCCATTTCTGTCTGCACTTTACTCCTACTTTTTTTCCTACTCTTACCCATCTACACCTTTCCTTCTGTTACCACCAAAGGATGAACTAAGGTACCGTGGACAAGTGTTGGTTATGTTAGATTAGGTATACCCATTGCAATACATTAATTGGCTATTTCTGGTTGATTTGAGAAGATGGGGATGGGTCTTCTCTTTGAACTTCAGCACACTTGTGCCAGTTATATTTCAATAACAATGATGGAAAATAATTTTCAAGATTTTGACCCAATGACAATGAATGAATGCCAGTATATTCCCATGAAAGGATGGTGTATAGATTAGAGGGTAATTTGAAGGAGTAATGCAGAACTTATTGCACTTTTCTATTATTTTTGGAAAGGGCTTTTGCCAGTAAAGGACAGGGAGTAAGTTCTAAACACTCCTTCAGAAAAAAACAATTGTAAAATGTCTCTGTATTAATGTTCTTTTGCTCACGGCTATTCTAGTTTTTGTTTTCTGGTGATACCGTCAGATGGGGTCATCCCAACTAGGAAATGTATTAAGGTCTCCTCAAGTTCAGTACAGCTTTGGGAGCCAGCCTAGGCTGCTTGAAATCCAGGCCCTTTTCATTTCCATTCATGAGATCTGGGCATCACTGGCTAAACAAATATTTATGCCCATCAATATTGCCTTTTAGAAGGTGGTGGTGAACTTCCTACATGAGCTACTTGCTCCATATGTTAGGCCTATTCATTGTTTTGTTGGGGGGGGTGGTTTCCAGGATTTTGAACCAATGACAATGAAGGGATGGTGACATACTTTTACATCTGGATGGTGAGTGGCATAGATATGAGCTTGCAGCTGGTCATTTTACCATGTATCTGCTGCTGTTGGCCCTCTAGATGACTGAGGTCATGTGTTTGGAAGACACCATTAATGGAGCTTTCATGCTCCAGGATATCGCCATCTGCTGGATTTTTTTAGCTCAATAGAGAAGACAAACCTGCTGATTCGTCTTATGATATGAGTTGCTGAAGGCCCCTTGCAAATGCCTGACCCCTCACTTGTACCCCATTGATGAAACTTTGGTGAAGTGAAATGATATTTCAAGTGAAACATTCTAATCTACAATATACTGCAAGCTAGATGTGATCTTAAATTAGAGGGGAAAAAAAGGGTGGCACGGTGGCTCAGTGGCTGGCACTGCTGCCTCACAGCATCGGAGACCCAGGTTCAATTCCAGTGTCAGGTGACTGCCTGTGTGGAATTTGCACATTCTCCCCATGTCTGTGTGAGTTTCTTCCCACAGTCCAAAGATGTGCAGGTTAGGTGGATTGGCCACCTGTAATTGCCTGTAGTGTTCAGGGATGTGTAGATTAGGTGGGTTATGGGGGATGGGTCTAGGTGGGATGCTCTGAGGTTCAGTGTGGACTTGTTGGGCCAAAGGGTCTGCTTCCACACTGTAGGAATTCTGATTCTGAACTGTTGGGCATGCTCTTGTCAAACAGCAGAAATTAAAATGGTGGGAACCAGAATGTACAGCAATCTTTTCAGTTGCTAACAGAACGAAAATCAAAGTTGAAGAATACTGTTAGAGAGAAGTATCTCATGATTCCTTATCATTCCAGTTGTTATATGAATGTTGCAAAGTTTTACTTAGCAAAACTAATCTTTTCATCCACTATGATGGAAAGTGTGCTTAGTTATAAGGTGATGAAGTATAGTCAGAGGTTAATTACTTTCGTGCTCCAGGATATTGCCATCTGCTGGATTTTTCTTTAGTTCAGTATAGAAGACAAACCTGCTGATTCTCCTGTGATATGAGTTGCTAACGGCCCTTTCCAAGTGTCTGAGCCCTCACTTGTACCCCAGAGATGCAAAGATCCCTGGTAAATAAATTTGCTCATTGCATTCCACTGCTAAGTTAGTAAATATTTTAGATATGCTTGGCCTATTCTTACCTGTGGTCTTCATTAAAACATCGGCATAAACATCATCAAAGTATGATTATTGTCAGATGCTGTTATGTGACCATTTGAGCTGCAGTGAAGATCTGTTTCCTCGAGCAACAAATCCAGGGGTGTTCTGATGTTCTCTTCTCCCAGAATTCTGCTGCGCCATGATGTATTCCAATCAGTGTGATGACTGTCTCATCGATTCGGGCTTAAAGCAAACCTCATTAGATGCTCTATCATGTGAAATTGAAATTTTCAGCCTTAAGAGCTACAAACAGGGAGGCAGGCTAAAGGAAAATGCCAATATTGATAGAAAAAGAATCCTGAGAGAATAACAGGCTGTGATTTCAGATGCTGGAATGCATTAACAATATGCACATAAGTATTATTACTTCATAGTACTCCTTTTTAATTTACATTTCATAATGTTTTTGCTAATTTCTGTACCTTACACAAAAGAAACGTACAGATTATTATATTGTGCATATTCTGGGAAATGTGGAGATCGTAAAATATTTCTTGCACCAATCTAGAAACATATATTTCTTTTAAATTAGATTTTAAATGTGCAATGTAAATAGAAATGTCACAGTTTTGCAGTAACATAGTGATGAATATATCCATTAGGGTGGTTGTCCATAACTTACAAGTGACAAAATGACCTGGTAAGCTTCATGTGTAAAGAAATTTATCATAACTTGCTACTGGCCATGACGCCTGCTCAATTTATCATCTTGTCGCATGTATCAGATGTAAGTGCCTGTAGCTCAGTCCAAATGGAAAATATAATCAGAATCTCCAACGTTAATTGAAATAATAAACCACCTATGTTTACGATGCGCTATAGGTAGTGCATCAGGACATGTTCCCGGGTAGTAATTTTACTGTAGACTTGGTTAGCCTTGAATGTTTCTGAAAGAAAACTAGCATCTGCTCAAGTGAAACGGAACTCCTGTCTGCTCGCTGTCACTTGAAGGTGATGGCAGCAAGAATTACTTCATTTAACTTCAACGCCTATGAATCTGGCATGTTTCTTGCCGTGCCATTTACTTCCCTCCTCGTCCGAAAATGTTTCGGTTTCTCAGGTGCCAGGCATTTTACAGGACCTGGCTCGAGTTGGAGCTTTTCATCTGAGGGACTTGACAGCAACCGTTGGTACTTAGTGCAAAGTTTGGGACATGAGTGAGGCCTAGTCATATCCATAAAACAGACACTAACATCAGGAGCCAAGGGACAGAACCCCCACTCGACTCGAAACATTAATTGATTTCTGTCCACAGATGCTGCCAGACCTGTTGAGTTTTTTTCAGCAATTTTTACCTGTATGGTAGAGTTCAGCTGCATGTTGACTTTACCAGTTTCAGGCATTCGAAGAGTCAGGACGGAAACTGGCTACATCAGCTTCGTGTGCCTCTTTTTATCTTACATAAAGGATAAATATGGCACCTTAAGTGAAACTTCAGGTATCAGAGATAATAGGAACTGTAGACGCTGGAGAATCTGAGATAGCAAGGTGTGGAGCTGGATGAACACAGCAGGCCAAGCAGCATCATAGGAGCTGCTCCTAAGATGCTGCTTGGCTTGCTGTGTTCATCCAGCTCCACACCTTGTTATCAATGAAATTTCATGTGTTTCCCTCCAGCTCAATATATAATTTCCATGGGCTATTTTCTCAGAATGCATTTTTCCTACTTCACAAAGGAACTCCACATAATACACACTTAGATTCATAGAGTTGTACAGCAGGGAAGTAGACCCTTCAGTCCACCTTCTCCAGATATCTTCAATTAATCTAGCCGTATTTGGCCCATATCCCTCCAAACCCTTCCTATCCATGTACCCATCCAGATGCCTTTTAAATGTTACAATTGTACCAGCCTCCACCACTTCCTCTGGCAGCTCATTCCATACAGGCGTCACCCTCTGCGTGTAAACGTTGCCCCTTAGGACACTTTTAAATTTTGCCCCTCTCACCTTAAACTTACACCCTCTCAGAAAAAGATCTTGGCTATTCATCCTATCCATGTCCCTCATGATTTTATAAACCTCTATAAGATCACTCCTCAGCCTCCGATGCTCCAGGGAAAATAGCCCCAGCCGAATCAACCTCCCCATACATCTCAAACCCTCCAGCCCTGTCAACATCCTTGTGAATCTTTTCTGAACTCTTTCAAGTTTAACAACATCTTTTGATCGCAGGGAGACCAGAATTGAATGCAGTATTCCAAAAGTAGCCTCACCAATTTTCTGTATACTGCAACATGATATATCAACTCCCATACTCAATGTATTGACCAATAAAAACCTTGTGCACTAAACGCCTTCTCAGGGGAACCTGTTCTAAAATTCAAAAACCAGACGGGATCCTGAAATAAAGACAAGGATTCTGAGGTCAGGGTTCACTATTTAATGCAGTGACACTTTGGAATTGGAATGTAGTTCAATATTGGTGATTTGGTGGGAGTTGGGATAATATCACTGGACTCGTAATCCAGAAGCACAAGCTAATACTCCAGTGTCATGGGTTCGAATGCCCGGAGGTAATTGGTGAAATTTTAATTCAATTAGTTAATAAATCTGGAATCAAAAGCAAGCTTAATGTAGACCATGAAACTATCGTTGACCATTGTACGTGAAGTTCCATGAAAGGAAATCTGCCATTATTATCTGATCAAGTCCACATCTATCGTCGTGTGGTTGTCTGTCAGCAGTTGCTGGTCTTGCCAAGGTTACCCATGTCCTGCTAAAGAACAAATATGACAAAATAGTGGGTGAGGAGTTTGTTTAGAACAGCAAACTTACATCAATCTCTCAGAGGCAGACAATGCTGGAAGTAGTGCTAAATTGCAGAAAACTAACATGCAGGTATAGGGAAGGCAAATGGAGTTTTCACATTTCTTGCCAAAGAAGAAAAGATGTGTAGTTGCAACTGTACAAGGCATTGGTGAGACGGTGTCTGGAGTACTGTGTAGAGTTTTGTTCCCTTTACTTGGGGAAGGATGGAATCAACACAGAAGATTCACTAGATTAATTCGATAGATGAGAGGCTTGCCTTATGAGGACAGAGTGAGCAATTTAGGCCTGTACTTGCTAGGGTTTAGCAGAATGAGAGAAGATCTAACTGCAGCATATGGGATGTTAAACAGGGCTGACAAAGTCAAAGTGGTGCTGATGTTTCCCTGTGGGCAACCGAGAATCAGAGATCATAGTTGTGCATGAAGGTGTGGCAGATGTCACACAGAGATGAGGAGAAATTACTTCTCTCAAAGCGTCCTGAGCCTGGGATGCTCTACCCCAGAGTGGGGTGGATGCTGGGACATTGAATAAATTTAACGGGGAGATAGACAGGTTTTTAATTAGTAACAGGTTAAAGGGTTGTAGAGAGTGGGCAGGAAAGTGGAGTTGAAGTTGAGATGAGATTAGTTATGGTCATATTAAATTGTGGAACAGACTCCAGGGGCTGAATTGCCTGTTCCTGCTCCTCCTCTTATGTTCTTACATACATGAGTGATTTGCTCCCACTGAAGGTCTATAGGTATGATGACTATTTTTATTTTTATATGAAGAGTCAAAATTGATTGAACAATTAACTTCTGGTTATGTACTTCCAGCAAAATGTAAATGTATTACAACTCAATTTCTTGTATTAAATGCAATATTAACCTGCAAAATGACTGTTAAATGAATTACAATTACACTTTTTGAATAAACTAGTTTAGATAAGTCGTATCCTAATAGTTTAATCAGTAGAGACAACACTAAAATACAATACATTATGGTCATAAAAAAAGTCACAAATTTCAGTCAGTTTTTCAAAAGCTTTGAAATGTCACAAATGTTTATTTTCAATATTTCAGCGAAGATTATTTAGAGATATTTGATTGAAGGTTACCTGGACAAGGATCCAGTAAAGGTAACAATGCAACAAGCACTGCCCAATCTGATGAGTTCATACAGATTTGGATAGAAAAACAGCTCCGGATCTCAAAGGAGATAGACCTATTATCTAAGCATCTCTCATATGCTTGTCATTCCAATGTAACTTATAACTGATTTCTATCAATAAACTACATCGTATTTATGATGAGAACCTCTTCACATGAAAGTGCAGTATTGAAATCCTTTAAAGCTGGGTGAATAAAGTAACAAAAACAGAAATTGCTGGCGAAACTGGGCAAGTCTGGCAGCATCTGTGAAAAGAGAAACAGAGTTAACATTTGAATCTGGTGACTCATCATCAGAACCATTTTGTTTTGGATACAGCTTACGCATAACTAAAACTTTTTAAAGAGAGAGAAGTAAATCATCATGTTCAGATGTCATGGTGACAAATAATATTGTTGAGAACATTTAACTTCAGAGATGATTCAAACTGGAACACAGCACTAGACATTCTGGAAATTCTTAAAAAAAAAGACCTGTTTCCAAATAGGTACAGAGTAGGACTATAGATGATGGTGTTGCCTTAACAAGGCTTAAAGAAATAAGATATACTTTTGTTGAAGTGATATTTTGGTTTGATGGAGAGCAATGTAATACTCTACAAACTCCTGCAGTTTCATCTTACAATCAGCTGGCTGGGCCACTTTGATTACCTTCTCACCACTCACATAGTCTTGCACATTCCTGACAGAAAAGATGCTCGATGGGATTGTAATTCCAGTTCCATCTATTTTGGACACCATGAGGGGAAATTCAAACCTGTGCTTTTCCAGGTATTTGTGTGTCAGTTGGGAGCCATATGGCTTGACAGGGATCTTACTGGCACTTGGAAAATGCCATGTTTCTGTGCATTTTTGGCAATATAGAACAAATACGTCTTGAAAGAGCAAGAATTCACAGAAGCGTTTCGCAGGTAGCAGAAGCCTTAGGTAATTATTTATTGATATCTATAGCTTAGTGAAAATCTCGAGACAATTCATGGGACATAATTATTGTTCTAATTACTTATGAGTCTTTGTCAGATTTATTAGAGTCCAAAGAAGCTTTGACTCTGGAGGAACTCATTCTGGTGGCGGGTGAAGCAACAGTCTTGAAGCAGCAAAGATCAATCCTAAGATGAGAGGATCAATGTTACATAAAAATCATGATTTTTTAAAGTGGGCTGAAGTGGGGAAAGAAAGCTGTTATAAAAACAGGGACTTGCTGAAATATTACGGCAGCGGATTTTGAAAGCTAAGAAGTTAACGTTCATTGTTAATTGTATTTACACAGCCATAGGTACAAACTGTAGGAGAAGGTTTGGAGATGAGCTAAAGCCAAGGGCTATATCCAAATGAAGGTTCAGCCAGCAACAAGTAGCTGATTGGTTTGTGGACTAGTCACCAAATATTGATGACAAAGATCTTCTATGCCAACAACAATGTGGTTGGTTCCCAGGAACCTGAACAGCTTGGATCTGTGAGCAAGATGGAGCAAAATCATCAGATATCAATAGGCTCAGTAGCTGATTCTGTTCTCTGCAGTTGACAAAAAACACTGTAAGCCTGAAGAGACTAGTAAGAGTGTGCAATTGTTTGGAGTTCAACCACATGTGGGAATTTAGGCAAATGGAGGATGGAGGCATTGCATGTCTTGTTCCAGCCATTTTCACAAGGCACTGGTTAGATCTAAGAGCGGGCCTAGGTGAAAGTCAGGCTTTGTTAAGGGGGGTGAGCAGCAACAAGGTGAGGGCAAGATCAGTTTTTTCCCTAAATCCTCTCATTGTTAAAGAGGCAGAGACGGCAGCCAATGGAGTGGTCTGTTCCTCCTGTCGGATTTGGGAAATCAGGAAACAGTCAACTGTTCCTGGTGACTGTGTCAGGCTGCAGCTCCTCTCAGATCACATGGATTGGCTGGAGCAGCAGTTGGAAGCACTGAGGAGCTTACAGGAGGCAGAGAGTGTGATCAATGGTAGATTCAGGGCGGTGTTCACACTGCAGGTACAGCCAGGTAGATGGGATCTGCCCGGTGAGGTAGGCAGGTAATGCAGGATTCCCCTGTGGGTAACTATTTTTAAACAAGTAAACTGTTTTGCACACTGTTAGGGGGTGGCCTCTCAGGGGAAAATAGCAGCAGCAGACTGATCTTTGGCACCATGACTGGCTCTACTGTAAAGCAGGGCACGGCAAAGTCCAAGTGAGAAATTGTGGTAGGGGACTATCTAGTCAGGGGCACGAGCAGGTGTTTCTGCAGCTGCGAGCGAGACTCCAGGATGGCGTGTTGTCTCCATGGTGCCAGGGTTAAGGAGGTTTTGGAGCAGTTGCAGAACATTCTCAAAGGGGAGCCAGACATCACTGTACACAATGTTCCCAGTGTGGTGGGTGGAAAAAGGGATGAGGTCCTGCAGAGTGAACATAGGGAGTTATGGAGGAAGTTTAAAAGCAAGACCTCAACGGTAGTAATCTCAGGATTACTCCCTGAGCCATGTGCTAGTTAGAGTTGGAATAGGAGGATAGAGCAGATGAATGCACGGCTAATGACCTGGTACAGGGCAGGGATTCAGATTTTTGTATCTTTGGGATCTTTTTGGGGCAGGTTTGATCTGTACAAGGCTGATGGATTGCACCTGAATGGAAAGGGGTCAAATACACTGGTGAGGAGATTTACTAGAGCTATCTGCGAGGGTTTAAACTAGTCTGGCAGCGGGGTTTGGATGCTAAGCAGTAGTGAATCAAGAGAGAAGGTTGATGCTGGTACAGAAGTTAAAGAGAGCGACTTAAATAGACAAGGCCGGTAACAACATGGCAGGGAACAATGGAAGACTGATGAATTAAACTGCATTTATTTTAATGCAAGAGGCCGGACAGTAAGGCAGATTCCATCCCCTATTCCCAATTCCTCCGCCTCCGCCGCATCTGCTCCCACGATAAGACATTCCACTCCCGCACATCCCAGATGTCCAAGTTCTTTAAGGACCGCAACTTTCCCCCCACAGTGATCGAGAACGCCCTTGACCGCGTCTCCCGCATTTCCCGCGACACATCCCTCACACCCCGCCCCCGCCACAACCGCCCCAAGAGGATCCCCCTCGTTCTCACACACCATCCTACCAACCTCCCGATACAATGCATTATCCTCCGACACTTCCGCCATTTACAATCTGACCCCACCACCCAAGACATTTTTCCATCCCCTCCCCTGTCTGCTTTCCGGAGAGACCACTCTCTCCGTGACTCCCTTGTTCGCTCCACACTGCCCTCCAACCCCACCACACCCGGCACCTTCCCCTGCAACCGCAGGAAATGCTACACTTGTCCCCACACCTCCTCCCTCACCCCCATCCCAGGCCCCAAGATGACATTCCACATTAAGCAGAGGTTCACCTGCACATCTGCCAATGTGGTATACTGCATCCACTGTACCCGGTGCGGCTTCCTTTACATTGGGGAAACCAAGCGGAGGCTTGGGGACCGCTTTGCAGAACACCTCCGCTCAGTTCGAAACAAACAACTGCACCTCCCAGTCGCAAACCATTTCCACTCCCCCTCCCATTCTCTTGATGACATGTCCATCATGGGCCTCCTGCACTGCCACAATGATGCCACCCGAAGGTTGCAGGAACAGCAACTCATATTCCGCCTGGGAACCCTGCAGCCATATGGTATCAATGTGGACTTCACCAGTTTCAAAATCTCCCCTTCCCCTACTGCATCCCTAAACCAGCCCAGTTCGTCCCCTCCCCCCACTGCACCACACAACCAGCCCAGCTCTTCCCCCCCACCCACTGCATCCCAAAACCAGTCCAACCTGTCTCTGCCTCCCTAACCGGTTCTTCCTCTCACCCATCCCTTCCTCCCACCCCAAGCCGCACCCCCAGCTACCTACTAACCTCATCCCACCTCCTTGACCTGTCCGTCTTCCCTGGACTGACCTATCCCCTCCCTACCTCCCCACCTACACTCTCTCCACCTATCTTCTTTACTCTCCATCTTCGGTCCACCTCCCCCTCTCTCCCTATTTATTCTAGTTCCCTCTCCCCATCCCCCTCTCTGATGAAGGGTCTAGGCCCGAAACGTCAGCTTTTGTGCTCCTGAGATGCTGCTTGGCCTGCTGTGTTCATCCAGCCTCACATTTTATTATCTTACATTCAGGACACTGTTGGGATATCATAGCTATGATTGAAACATGGCTGAGTGAGGGACAGGATGGGCAGCTCATTGTTCTGGGGTATAGGTGCTATAGGAAGGATAAAAAGGTAGCCGAGAGGGAAGGGGGAATGGCATCTTCAATTGGGAGAATCATCATGGCAATACTTCGAGAGGATATTCTTGGGGGAACTGCCTAGTGAAGCTATATAGGGGAACTGAGAAATAAGAAGGGAGTGATTACTTTGATGGGAGCAAATATATAGGGAGATCACAGATAGCTGTAAGAATAAATAGGTTGTAGTGCTAGGGGATTTGAACTTTCTAAACATAGACTGGGACTGCCATAGTGTTAAAGGCTTGGATGGGAAGGAATTTGTTAAGTGTGTTCGAGAAGATTTTCTCAATCAATATGTAGATGTCCCTTCTAGAGAAGGGCCTAAACTTGATGTCATCTTGGGAAATAAGGGAAATAAGTGGTGTTAAATGTGGGAGCACTTTGGGACCAATGTTCAAAGTTCTATTAGTTTTAACATAATTATCAAAAAAGATAGGCCGGTCCACAAATTAAAGTTCTAAATTGGGGCAACTGCTCCAATTTGAAAGACAGGAACTTTCAAAAGTTGATTGGGGGAGGCTGGTTGCAGGTAAAGGGATGTCTAGCAAGCGGGAAACTTTCAAAAATGAGACGATGAGAATTCAGGGACAGCATGCTTCCATTAGTATGAAGGGCAAGCCTGGCAGGGGTAGGGAACAGGGGATGACTAGAGATATTGAAGTTCTGATTAAGTAAAAGAAGGAGGCATATGTCAGCTATAGACAGCTGGGATCAAGTGAATCCCTTGGAGTATAGGAGGTGTATGAGTACACTTAAGCGGGAAAGCAGGAGAGCAAAAAAGGGACATGAGATTGCTTTGGCAAATAAAATTAAGGAGAATTGAAAGAGATTCAACAAGTATTTTCAGGGCAATATTAAGGGGAGAAGGTGGCTTCACAAGTAGACAAGATGGTGAGTTGGGATGTCATGTTATGGCTGTACAAGGCATTAGTTAGGCTACATTTGGATGACTGTGAAAAAATTTTGGTCACCCTGCTATATGAAGGCTGTTATCAAACTGGAAAGGATGCAAAAAAGATTTACAAGTATGTTACTGAAGCTGGACAATGTGATTTATAAGGAGAGGCTGGATAAGCTGGGATATTTTTCCCTGGAGCGCGGGAGGCTGAGGAGTGACCTTATAGAGGTTTATAAAATCATGAGGGGCACGGATAAGGTGAGTGGCCAAGGATCTTATCCCTGGCATGGGGAGCCCAAAATCAGAAGGCATGGGTTTTGTATGAGATGGGAAAGATTTAAAATGGATCTGAGGGGCAACTTTCTCACCCACAGGGGGTTGTGTGTGTATGGAATGAGTTGTCAAAGAAAGTGATGGTATAATTGCGTACATTGACAACACTTAAAAGACATTTGGACAGCTATATGGATAGGAAAGGTTTAGAGGGATATGAGCCAAATGCAGACAAATGGTGTAGAGCTGGATGAACACAGCGGGCCAAGCAGCATTAGAGGAGCCGGAACGCTGACTGAAACGCCAGTCTTCCTGCTCCTATGATACTGCTTGGCCTGCTGTGATCAACCGGCTCTGCACCTTGTTATCTCAGATTCTCCAGCATCTGCAGTTTCTACTATCTCTGTAGACAAATGGGACTAGTTTGGTTTAGGAAACATGGTCAGCATGGATGAGTTGGGCTGAAGGTCTGTTACCATGCTGTATGACTCTTAAAACGAGTTTATTTTACCTTGCACAATTGCTGTAAACTCTGATGTTTCGTTATTAAGTTAGAGACCTTTGAAAGTGTGAACCCGTCACTCTGTGCCTCTGGCAAATGAGCGAAAGCATCTGAAGAAACAGAACCAAGAAGAAACATTCTGAGGAGCATCAGAATCAACTCTGCAAATCCTATGAACAGGAAACATTCAACTGCTTTCTCAGTTTATTCCTTCTGCCCATAATATCTGTGCACTTTTTTTTCTTGGCTATGGCTATCAGTATTTGTATGGAAAGAGGGAGCTTCAAGGGTGGTTATTGTTTTCACAGTAGAGTTTTATGCTGATGAATTGCAATTGTTTAGCCGTAGCCAGGGTCTGGTTATTTGTAATAAATAACCATTCTTGGTAATTATGAAACCTGGTCCATGACTTCTGTCAATCTGAATCTGCAAGTCAGGTAAATTCTGCAAACATTTTAAAGAAACTTTAACTTTTGAGACAATTGTAGCAATAGCAGAGTTTGACTTGTAGTGCATTATTCCATTGAAGTGTAATTTTATGACAGAGAAACAGCAGAATCCATTCAGTTTATAAGCTAAGAAGCCAACACAGGCAATAGGCCAGACAACAGATACTAAGAGTCAGTGTTAACCCTGTGGAGCAAAACTATGAAAAAATGCTTCATCTGTAAACCAATATGTCACTTCCCAAAGATGTTAGATACAGGACAAAGTTAGGGAGCAGACAAATGTCAAACAGCTGCCTGTACAATTAAGTTAATGAGGTAGAACAAGGTCCATTAAAAGCAAAGCTGAAGGTATTCCCAGAGGAAGTCGGTGATCCATGCTACATATTTTGACAAGAAGATACTTATGTCAACACGCATTTGATTAATTTTAAAACTTGATGCAGGAGCAAGTGTCACCATGGCCAAAGAAACAATGCTTACAGCCTAAAACACTGCAAAAATACCGTTCGGGAGATATATCATTGAAGATTAAAGGTGTACTACAAGCAACTCTGCCATGCAAGGGGATGTTGAATAGTAGGGAACATTTACATATTTCACAGCCAAGAATTCTCACTCAGTGTAAATGAGTGTTTTGACATTAATCTTCATCAAATAATTGAAGGAGTTAAGCTAGTTCTAGTCAAATGAGGAGAAAATGAAAGAGCAAAATGAGGAGAAAACTTAGGAGCAATTTACTGAACTTGAGCATATTGATGAGTCTTTAGCCAAAGTCATTCAGTCAGCAAAATTGCCTGGGGAATGAACGGTTAAAGCAGAAGATAAAGGCAGTAAGATTCCCTGATGTAAAATAAAACCAAGGTGAGCATGGAGAGGATCTATTGTACCAAGGTTTTCAGATTAATTTATTTTCAAAAGATATCTAGTGGCAATTGCACTTAAACACAACGTATGTAATAAGATATATATTTACTTTCCTACACATGAAATAAAACTAATTCATGTTGCAGCTGTTAATTTGTCTCTGTGTCTTTTCTGGGTTATCCATTTGCCAAGTGACATAAACAAGTTGGAGATTCCAAGGTTGAGTTGAGCTACAGCAGCCCTGAGTCTGACAAGACACGATGAATCCAAGCTGAAGACAACATCATTTACTTTATGAAGCGCATATTTTTCTCTCTCTTATGAAATTGAAATATTCTTCAGTTTCTGCTTTTCCTTTACCACAGCTGAAAAAGGAGTGAGGCAAACAATGTTCCTGGAACTTGTTGTATTTTCCTTTCCGGAAACCAATAAGGCACAGGTTGGGGACTGGGTTGACATTCTCACCGTACAGCGTCGCTTAACCCTTTCTTTTATGGATGATCTGGAAACTCAAAGTAATGGTATGCTTTGCTATGATCATATTGTGGCACTTGACTTAAAAAACATCTGCAATTCTGCGTTGTATATGAGCTGCACGGTTGCCTTGCGAAATATTTTTGCAGTGCAAGTAGGAAGTACTCTGCATATGTTTGAGGTAACAACATAGGACGAACTGAATTTAATGAACATATCTAACTTACTCTCTTTACCTATGTTCTTATCATAGTTCTGGTACAGTTCTGGTCGCCACATTACCAAAAGGATGTGGATACTTTGGAGAGGGTGCAGAGGAGGTTCACCAGGATGTTGCCTGGTATGGAGGGTGCCAGCTATGAAGAAAGGTTGAGTCGATTAGGGTTATTTACATTAGCAAGACAGAGGTTGAGGGGGGACCTGATTGAGGTCTACAAGATCATGAGAGGTATAAATAGGGTGGATAGCAAGAAGCTTTTTCCCAGGGTGGGGTACTCAATTACTAGGCGTCAAGATTTCAAGGTGAAAGGGGGAAAGTTTAAGGGAGATATGTGTGGAACGTTCTTTGCGCAGAGGGTGGTGGGTTGGAACACCTTGCCAGTGGAGGTGGTAGAGGCAGGCATGATAGCGTCATTTAAGATATATCTAGACAGATACATGAATGGGCAGGGAGCAGAGGGATACAGACCCTTGGAAAATAGGTGACAGGTTTAGATAGAGGATCTGGATCGGTGCGGGCTTGGAGGGTGGAAGGGCCTGTTCCTGTGCTGTAATTTTCTTTGTTCTTTGTACAATGGCTACAGGAGCAGGTCAGAGGCTAAAAAAAACTCAAACCTCTCCATTGTGTGTATCAGCTGCATCTTGAACTTACTTGTGTCTACCTCAATGCTGTTCCCTAACTACTTATTGCTCAATGTATAAAACTTCTAATATTTCAATCTTAACTTGCAGAGTCATTTTATCAATCTTCTCAAAATTTGGCAAATTCAGTTTGTTTGGATCTCTTTATTTCCAAAGAAGAAAGCTCAAATGTTGTCATATTTCCACCAAATTTAAATTCTGTACACACTCACCACCTGAATTGCCTCTGTTCGGGCAAAATAATATCCTCCTTGATTTATTTTTATGTTTTCGATCCATGCAGAGAAGACACATTTTATGAGTGAAACAGCATCTATATACATTGCTTTAAACGTCTGCTACAAGTTCCCAGTTCTTTCTCCACCTCAATAGAAAAAAAGAAACCGCAGATGCTGATGATCTGAAAGAAAAACAGAAATTGCAGGAGAAACTCAATAGGTCTGGCAGCATCCGTGGAAGGAATGCAGGGTTAACATTCTTTAGAACTGATTGTGGGTAGGAAAAGGTGGTTTTATGCTGAACACAGGAACAGGAGGTGATGGGGGAACGAAAGGAATAGGTGGATAGGTGGAGATGGAGCCCAGAGGGATAGAAAGAATGTTTGGCAGGCAAAGAGGTAGCTGATAGCAAACCAAGGAAGGAGAAGAACTTATAATGGGGACCACAAGCAGGTGACAATTGGCTGACTGTACTGAAAACAGCCTTTGTCATGAAAGGACCTCGGTGTGGGTTTGGGCCAAGGATATGCAAGGAGATGTTCATGTTCTTAAATTATTGAACTCGAGTCCTGAAGACTGCATGGTTCCCAAGCAAAAAGTGAGATACTGTTCTTCCAGCTGGCACTGAGCTTTGCTGGAGCACTGCGGCAAGCCTGAGACAGAGGTGTTGGCTAGGGAATTTGGTGGTGTGTTGAAATGGCAGGCAACTGGAAGCTTTTTTATGGACAGAATATAGGTGTTCAACAAAACAGATTTTCTACTGTTTGTTTACTGTTGAGAGTTCACACCTAGACTTAAAGCAACCGAGCACAGTGAGCACCAACAATAACAGATTCCCCAGAGTCAAAGACTGAACAATTGAACGGTGTACTCACTATGAATAGCTGACTAAAAATAAAATGATATTGTATAGCATCTTTCATAGCCTCAGGCCTTCCTGAATTCCATTATTACCAATGACACAATTAGAGTGTCGCCTCTGTTGTCATATAGGGAACGTGGCAGGAACCCTGTACACTAGCAAGGCTTATCAAAAAGCAATGAAATAAGTTATAAATGATCTACTTTAGGTGTTGCTCAGGATATAAATTTTAACTATTACAGAACTGTGTGCGATCAAGACATTGTACAGCAGAATAACCTCTGATATTATCCAGCTGGAGTGTTTATATCCCAAAGATGTTATGCTGTTTTTATGTCTCGTCATTATCTATGTACATTCTTCAGTATTTGTGCTCACTGCTGAAGGTAGATGGTTGATTTTTGACCTATTTAGCCCAAGAATCAAAATTAATAAGAGCAAAGTGTATGCTTTACAGATTGGCATCAACATTTACCTATCTGTATTGTTCGCCATAAAATCCTTAGAATTGCATGGAATCCAATTGACCCAATGTAAATGAAAAGGAGATCTTTGTTTAAACATATTGAATTTTGGAGGACATTTTTGAAGTCTAGGTCAAAGGTCCTGTGCTGTATTGTATTGTACAAATGATTTTAACCCAACAACCATAGTGGAATGGTGATTTATTTACTGGTCAGGATGTCGTGTGATTTTGAGAGAAATTTGTTAGTAGTGGTGCTCCATTTGCCTCTTCCCTTGTCCTTCTAAATAGCAGAAGTTGTGTGTTTGGAAGTTGCTGTTTCAGAAGCTGGGTATGTGGGGGGAGGGAATAGGGTGTGTGGGTGGTGCAGTGCCTGTTATAGATTGCACACACCGCTGTCATGGTGTGCCTGTAATCCTGATTGCAAGTGCTACATTGGGTGCCAGTCATGTGAACTGCTTCATCCTGGACAGAACTGAGCAGCTTAATTGTTGTTGTAACTAAGCTCAACCAATCAAGTGGGAAGTATTGCATCATACTCTTGACTTGTATCTTGTAGATGGTGACTAGGGTTTGGGGTTTGGCCAGGCTCACATTACAAAGTTCCTAGACCTGAAAATGCATGCCTGGTCCACAAAATATGCATGTCTGGTCCAGTTCTGATCATTGGTTACTCATCCCTCACTCCACTATGTTGATGATGGGAATTTCATTTATGGTACTGCTCCTGAATATCAAGGTGATTCAACCATCTTTTGTTGGAGATCATCATTGCCTTTCATTACTGTATCACTTATACACTTGCTACTTATTGGCCCAAGTCAAAATGTGCCCAGGTCTTGCTGCAAATGGACATGGACAGCTTATTATCCGAACAACTGAACAATGGAGCTCCACTGTTTGCAATCATCAGTGAACCTCTTGCATCTGACATATGCTGAAGGTGAAGGATGTTAATGAAGCGCCTGTAGATGTTTGGGGCAAGATCATTAGCCCGAAGTTTATGAACTCCTGTATGGATGGCCTAGCTGGATGATTAAACTCTAAAAACCATAGCCGTCCTCCTTTGACTCAGGACAATGGAACGTTTTCTGTCTGGTCCGCACTGATTTCAGTTTTATCAGGATGTTGCAATTCCCTTGAATTCAGGGGCAATCATTCTCACCTCTTGTGGATTTCAGCTGCTTTATCCATGTTTGGAACGAGCGTGTAATGAGGTCTGGAGCCAAGCAATGTTGGTGAAACCTCAACTGAAAATTGGGGTTTGGGTTGTTGGTTAGTAGTGCCATTTGAAAGTACTGTCAATGACAGCTACCATCTCTTTGCTCTTAATTGAGATTAGACTGACGGGGTAATAACTAGATTGATTGGATTTGTTCTGCCTTTTGTGGTCATCTGGAACCTGGGCAATTTTCCACATTGTCGTGTGAATGCTAGTGTTGCAGTTGTATTGGAACAAGGCACAGGTAATTCTGAAGCACAAATTTTTTGATAGAAAACCTGCTTCTCCAATAATCATCCTTCCCTGAAGTAACAAAATTCCAAAACCAACAATAAATCCCAGTCTATTCCCCCCCCCTCAGTTTTCGTTATGAACCTTGCCCTCCTACAAACCAAAAAGGTAGTTTCAGTGATTTGTACTTGACATATTTTACTGAGCTAGAGCAACACAATGACACTCTTTTCTTAATGACGAAGACAGAGATTCAATAATTGGTTTGCTGATTGAAAGCTGGCTGCAGTAATGACTTTTCACTAGCATCGAAACTCTTAAAAGTTCTATCTCCACCCCGACCACAGTGCACTGAGAAGGAAAGTGAGTTAGAGCTTCCAGTCAACTGTGATTTGTTAAAGATCCCACATGGAATACCAATGCAGTCACTTTTAATTCAACGGAGAGAAGCATCCGTGAGTGAAAGCATTTTCTTTTTCATTCAAAAACGATTATAGAGCAAATTCTGGCGTAAGGTCAATTGATCTTGTGCCAGACTTGGACCTCTGTGAAAAGATCAGCAGCTCTTTTATTTGTGGTTATGGTGCAGAACAGCATGGAGTCACGTGTAAATCACTGAAGCTGCCATTCCTTACAGTCATTAGCTTCAGTGAGCACTGATAACAGGATTGACCAACCTACTTGGAACGAATGCTAGTTGTCAGGATTTTGTTTCTTACCAAAGCAACACATTATTAGATTTATAACCCTTCAAAACAGGAATAACTCGTAACTTAGTTTTTAAAAGCAAGACAAAAAAGAAGCTGCAATAGTATAGGGATGCCATAAAATAGGCTGCAATCCTGTTCATTCATAGTCAATGAGGAGAAACTCGAGTCATGTTCTCAAATGGGCCTCAGTCTCTGGCTTCACTGTTTGGCAAACAATAGTGTACTTTTTAACATTTTCTTCATGAGCCGTAACTCTGTGAAATGTATACCAGGAAACAACAATCTAATTGCACTGACTGCAAATTTGGAGCCACATTATTCAAAGTGAAGGGATTGAAGGTGTTGGAACACAACGCCATGATTTGAGTTTTCCACAAATGAAAAGTCTCAAATTTCAAAGATCTAATTAATTTTGTACACTTGAGAAACTAGGTTTCTTTTACAACTCTTGCAGCTCTCAGAAAATATTCTGTACACTCCATCATCAAAAAAAACTGCAGCCATTAGAGTGATGGATGGGACATAAAATTGCTCAGGGCAGATGGGCTAAAGTAGTGTATCAGACAAAGAGAATGCCAAGTAGTGATCTGAAAAGTTCATTTGCCAACATCGAAAGACTCCTGCAGTGTTTACCACGCTCCTGTCCTGAATTTCAACCACACAGAACATTACATCCTATGTAGAGCTACCTGCTATTCTCTCTTTCTTTCCCCCTTCAGCTCTGACCACTTTTCTCATCCGTGGGAGGAAAGAGTCATTCTGTGATTTACTGTTAATGGGGTGGGTTCACTGGATGGATCAAATGCATTTGGTAGCAGTGATTATCGAACAAAGACATTAAATTCCATCGGTTGAGAATGAGTGGCAGTGTTGGATGGATAAATGCACACATGATGAACGAGACAGGCTGGGTGAATGTGCCTGCAGGATAAGGTGGCATGAAAATTGATGTGTTGCAAGCTTGAGAAGGCAGAGGGAGGGGGTGGCATGGTGTGCACAGCAGGCCTGAGGTGGATAATTGAAGCACTTCCTGCATTGGATTCAGGTTTGTGGCACAATGATCCCAATATTGGCCTTCTAGGCCATCAACACCTGCATTGTGGTAGCACCAGGTTTTTTTCTGCCCATTGCTGGTGAAACGCATCTCATTCCGGTTTCTCACTTTGATCATTCTGAATCCATTCTCCCAGTTCCATTTTTAGATAGGTCCTGTCGATATTCCCATGGAGTGCAAGTTATCATTACACTTGCTGCCTCTCAGTTGACGCCAAGTCTGAAGTAAAAAGATCATGAGGCAGCTGGCCAAAATGTCTTCAAAAGATGGGCTGATCTTATTTTTCCTACTGCCCCTACACACCACACTGCCAACATTTTCACATACCCCTGTGCCATGATATCCTGGCAATAGGTTGTGCTGACGCACAGCACTGAGCTGGGCAGTTGATAAGCTGGTTGAGAAGGTTCAGTAAGGAATTGGCAAGTGACCCACGTTCTGGGCCTAAGCTGTCGATACTATTATCTCCAATTTACATGATGAAAGTGAATGGACATTCTGACGAACTTTCATGTTATATCTCTTACATTGGAAGGCACAGGAAAATTGGGATAAGTCTAATGGCATAAGCCTGGGGCCTAGGCCAAAAATTTGTACAGAGCTTCTGGAGAGCTAAGCTAGCTCTTGTGTAACCTGATTTGATTGCAAATAAGCTCTATGCCAAAAAAAAGTAAACCCCCTTGGCACAGTTAATATGTGTAGAATGTCTTCATTTTTCCATTGTCCCACCTTACAATGACCTGACCTTGTCAATTGAAAGTTATTGAAAAACACTGGGACTTAGCTCTGGAAAACCTCAGTCATGCTTTTCTGTTTAGTGTGCTGTCTTTGGGAGAAGCTGCCATGTGTTTGATGGTATGGTTTCCATGTTTCGTGCTGCAGCGTGAATTCCTGGAGAATCTCTGGGGCTTTTGCAGCTTCAGTTCAGGAAACAAGTGGATGAGTGGGTTTGCATTCATCATACTCCTCAGGGGGAGCTCATTTTCCTTTTGTTCCATTGATACATCCTTGTGTACTTTCCTGATGCACACCATGACAATGCGAGAGGTGTTCAGGGGATATTACTAGCCTCACGCTGCTGTAGGCTCTCATCATTCAGAAAGAACATGACTTTGTGAACTATCCCCTATCACAAGGTGCAGCGGCAGGTCAGTGCTGTCAGTGGTGGTACAGACTATAAGAGTGAGATATTCCTTGCTTCACTTTTCACCATTACATGTTTCATCTTTAAACACTTAGAAGGTGATCAGGTAAAAGATAATACAACAGCCTGGTTTACCCATGTTAGAAATGCCTTTTGGTGCACATTCATTCAGGATGTGGACGAGATCACTTGCAGCTAGCAGTGTAGGCTCACCTGTGATTTTATGCTTTAGCATGACCTCATGCTGGCCAAGTGGTTAGCACAGTCATATAACAAGGATTCACGAAGGGCTTGTCTGGTATAGTGGTGGTGCCTCTTCCCTGAGTTAGGAAACCTAGGTTCAAGTCCCCCCTGCTCCAGAGGTGTGTAACAATATCTACTGAACACGTTGATGAGGTGCAGAGGTCCAGCCATATAATTCCATCCTTATATCTCCCAGTAACTATTGCTGCAAAGTGTTTAGGAAAGCCTCCCTGTCTACCAGCACAGTGGCTCAATGGTTAGCACTGCTACCTCATAGTGCCAGGGATCTGGGTTCAATTCTACCCTTTGGGCAACTGTCTGTGTGGAGTTTACACATATTCCCCGTGTCTGTGTGGGTTTCCTCTGGGTGCTCTGGCTTTCTCCCACAGTCCAAAGATGTGCAGGCTAGGTGGATTGGCCATGCTAAGTTGCCTGACAGTGTTCAGGGATGTGTATTATAGATGGGATGGGTGGGATGATCCAACTGTGGATTTGTTGGTCCAAAGGATCTGCTTCCACACTGCAGGAATTCTATTCTGGAATGGCCAATCTGCAACTTTGTTTTATCACCAGCAGTCTTCCATCAGATTCTGTAGACAGCCAATGTGATTGGGTGAACAACTTTATTACTGTTGGGGTTTAGGGCTTTGTGGATTTGACTGATTGTGATTTCATTATAATACCCCATTATTAATATAGATCAATCAGTATGGCTTGGTCTGTAATTGTGGAATCACAAATACACTAACAGGTAGCAAGACATGTGGCTTTTGCAGCACAGTGCTAGTGTCCCTGCCTCTGAGCCAGGTGGTCCAATTTCAAGCTCTGCCTGCTATACAGTCCTATCACAGCATCCCTTTTCAGGTTGACTAAAAATATCTATATTGCAAGGCATTAGACTACTGTTGTTCAGATCAAACAACATAGAATCTCTACAGTGCAAATTGAGGCCATTTGGCTCATCAAGTCTGCCCAACTTTAGAGAAAACCCACGCAGACTCAGGGAGACCATGAAAGCCCCACACAGACAGTCACCACAGGCAGGAATTGAACTTGGGTCCTTGGATCTCTGAGGCAGCAGTGGTAACCATGGTGTGACCATGCCACCCTTACCAGGACCATATGATATCAGGGCCATGTTTAGCTGTTTGAAATTAGATTCCATTAAAAAGGTTGTGCTATTAATATCTAACAGCAGATGTGAAACAATGATTAAAATTACTAATTTGCAATGGGGTGTCATCAGCACAATTGGTTAGTATTGAGTTAAATTCAATACCACTCTGTCTTGATTCTTTTTTTCCTCTGCCTTATTTTTTATTGTGCATCCTATTCCATTAAAAATCCTTGCCTTTTGATGTAGACAACTTATTGGGTGATATAAAAGAGCTCTGTCTCTCTTCTCTTACCTCATTGTTGCTCTGCTGTGAATTGACCGGATAAAGCAGAATGCCGAATGGATGTGTTTCTTTTTTAAAATATCCAGGTTTCAAAATGGATCCCATGGCTATTGGCAGTGTAAGCACGTCAGAAATCAGCAGAGATGCACATGTCAAGATTTACAGCTATTGCAGTGGTTCTATTGATCAGTCTGACAACCACTGTTTGCAGAGATTTAGGCTCAGTAAACAAGAGCTGTATGACCTGGCAGATAAGTTAGAAAAGGATTTGAAATGTCAGGCCCCCATCAGTTATGCACAGCTGTTACTAGTGAAAGTGACCATTCTGCTCACTTCCCGTGCAACCAGCTACTTGCAAACCTCTGCTATGTAACAAAATTCACCCAGAAACACACAAACCCAAGGATGAAATGACCCACTCCTTCCAGCAACACGGACAATGAGGGGAAAATTTGAAAAATAACATGATGTTGGAAGCATCAGATTCCTGATGTCAAAAATTTGTTTTCTCTATTCTCCCCTTGTTGGGGGGGGGTGGTTTAAGTGACAAATTCTGAATCTTGCTAATGAGTGGCAACTACCTTACATCCATACATTGGCGCCTCATTATCAGTTACCTCTTCTCAATTCTGCGCAGCTCCTAATTCTCCTGTTCTTATTCCAGTAACTAAATGGCTCCAATTTTTGATATACTAGTCTGAGCAGCACCTGTGGTAGCAGCTTGCTGCTTGGTCCTCCTAGATCCCCATAACTCCACCTTCTCCACTCTTTCCCTACAAGGTTCACGGACACCGGCCCTTCCACCTTCGTCTACTGGAGTGAGCCTCAGCAAACCACTAGCCTATATACATCATCACTGCTCCTTTTGGACCAACTCTCACACCACTTTAGCACCTAAGGACTTCCGGTTGAAAGCCAGGGACACCTACAACTTACATGCTTCTGCCTGGTTGCTCTGCATGCATAAATACATATGCATCTGATACACTTGCACACTTTTACAATCCTAGCTTGCTTTTTTTACACTTCCTCACTCTGCACTGACTTGGAGGTTGCCAGCCCCTCTGCCTTCTATTGCTTTGTACTGCAGGGTGATGCATGCTGTCACAGTTCAGGGCACTGAGCAGTCAAGGGGGTATTCATGTTGTGCAGTGCTGTGCTACGTCAATGAGCAAACACATGACCAAGTGGTGTTGCTGACAGTCAGAGGTGATCGGTCTTAGTAGGGTCAGGGGAACTGTAGTCAGTCTGCAGGTACCATCACAGACAGCCAAGGGACTGGTCTGATTCCAGTCAGAGGGTTGGCAACAATCAGGTTCCTGATCCTGTCAGAGTCTGGAGAACCGTGTCCTTGCTGTTCAGAATTTGAACAACAGTCAGTCCTGCAGGCCAAAGGCAACCAGCCAGGGGATTACAGGCAAGTAGCCAGGGTGCTGTGGACCTGGGTTGGACCATGTTCAGTTGGAGCTGTCCACACAGGAGACTCCAAATCGTGGGTCATGGTCAGTCCTGGGGGTTCTGGATATTAATGGCCAGGGGCATTATCAGGGCACAGTTTGTGGAGACCTGGAGCAAGATGGAGTTCCTTGCACTGGGTCACTAAGGAAATGATTATAGTGAAAGGGGACAATTTGTAATGGACAGGTGGGATTTCATAAAGCATAGGAAGGGACTGGAGCACAGGATGTGAGGGAAGGAAGGGGAAGGGGGAATTCACAAATTACTATCTCACTGTCCTCTCTGTCTTCTACATAGGGAGACTGTTTGTTCAACAGGAGCAAAGGATTTTGCAAAGCCATTGGCTCAGGAGTAAATTAGGATCATTAACATTTATGAAATTAGGATCATTTACAAAAAGAGGATGAGCAGAAATGGACGGTGAAGTAACTTATCAGGCACTGGCATCCCATCACCAATCACCCTTTCTTTACAAATGCACAGCCTCACGCTGTGTCAGGCATTCCAAGTGCCCAATATCCCTGACATTCATGCTGTTATGTCAGCCAGGGCTCCCTGATTGGCTCAGGTTAACAGCCTCAGTCAGGGAGCTCATAGTCTATGAGGACCAGGTGGTTGACCTCATTACAATCACTACAGACAGGATAACTGAAAGATCACTGGGGACACAGATACAGCAACTATATTTCTGAGTTAAGAAGCTCCTTGATTTATAGGTCATTAATTGGAAGTGAATGATTTCCCTGTTTCCATTTCTCTTACCCTCTCCTTGTATATTGAAATGCACTGGGTGTGTTGGGATCCAAGGACGTACAGAAGGCAATTTTTAAATCACCCATTCCTAACTCAGTGAGCAGTTGAAAATCCAGCCCAGGGAGCATGAAAGTTGAGCGTTTGGTTTGGAGTGGTATGCTTTTTCTTTATTCATTCACAGGGTGAAGGTGTTTCTGGCATGGCCAACATTTATTGCCCATCCCTAACTGCCCAGAGGACAGTTAAGAGTCAACCACATTGCTGTGGGTCTGGAGTCACATGTAGGCCAGACAAGGTAAGGAGGACAGTTTGCTTCCATAAAGGGCAGTAGTGAACCAGATGGGTTTTTTCAACAATCAGCAATGGATTCACAGTAATCATTAGACTCATAATTCCAGATATTTATTGAATTCAAATTCCACCATCTGCCATGGTGGGATTTGAACTCAGGTCTCCAGAACATTATCTGGGTCTCTGAAGTCACTCACAAGGATGTGAAGCTGGAATCTTGTTATTTTTGATCCAAACTCAACTGTGCAATAAAACATCTGCCACTGTATGCAGTGAGGGCACAGTTAGTATTGTTTGTCTATTCAGAGGCAAAATTCCTTGAATCTGAGGCCTTGCAAGGGGCAATTGCTCCCACTAAATCAGGATTGCCATCCATCTGGTATGAAATTTCAATTCACTTGCGAGCTGTTCTTTTAGCAAGAATGAATGATAAAATTGATGGCCTCCAGTAATCATGATTGCTACACAGCTTGCAACAATTGCTTTGAGTCATTTCAGCTAAGCAAATCTATGCAGATTGAAAGTCTCAATTCAGTTTGCTATTTCTACATTGATTATCATATCCAAGACTGGGAGACAACAATTTGAAGCTGGCACATCTATATATTGACCTGTAAGAATGCAAGGATGTGGTCTGTAAAGTTCAAAGTTGGTGTGAAAGATTAGGAACGATCTCTGGGACATCTCCTTTTCACCATCCCAACATCAAGAAGCCTTCAACATTTCAGAGTTTATGTAAACTGCTAATTTGCTCTGAAATGTTTGAGTAGGCCAGTCTTTAATCTGAGAGATGTGGCACTTTGTCAGCAGTGGGAATAGATGTGTGAACTTCCCATTGTATATGTCCCAGTTCTGAATGCCAGTGTGCTCCCTTGAAAAACAGATTGAGAGAAATATAGTATCAGAGATAATGGGAACTGCAGATGCTGGAGAATTCCAAGATAATAAAATGTGAGGCTGGATGAACACAGCAGGCCAAGCAGCATCTCAGGAGCACAAAAGCTGACGTTTCGGGCCTAGACCCTTCATCAGATAATGGGAACTGCAGATGCTGGAGAATTCCAAGATAATAAAATGTGAGGCAGGATGAACACAGCAGGCCAAGCAGCATCTCAGGAGCACAAAAGCTGACGTTTCGGGCCTAGACCCTCTGATGAAGGGTCTAGGCCCGAAACGTCAGCTTTTGTGCTCCTGAGATGCTGCTTGGCCTGCTGTGTTCATCCAGCCTCACATTTTATTATTATGAGAGAAATATAGTAAAGTCGGCAAACAGCAGATTAGAAAGAAAGAATTGAGGGGCTGGATTTTCAACTGCTCCCTGAGTTAGGAATGGTTGTCCACATGATTTAAAAATTGCCTTCTATATGTCTCTGGATCCCAACACATCCAGATGCATTCCAATAAGCAAGGAGAGGGCAGGAGGAGTGGAAACAGGGAAATCATTCACTTCCAATTAATGACCTATAATTTAAGGAGATTCTTAACGGGTCAGAATTTTCAATTGGGAAATCAGTGAACCTGAACAGTTTAGTGTCTATTAGTGCGCAGGCTGGCACGGTGGCTCACTGGTTAGCACTGCACCCTCACAGTGCCAAGGACCCAGGTTCGATGCCAGCCTCAGGTAACTGTCTGTGTGGAGTTTGCACATTCTCCCCGTGTCTGCGTGGGTTTCCTCCGGGTGCTCCGGTTTCCTCCCACAGTCCAAAGATGTCCAGGCTAGGTGGATTGGCCATGCTAAATTGCCCACAGTGTTCAGGGGTATGTGGGTTATAGGGCTATCGGGGGATCGGTCTGGGTGGGATGCTCAAAGGGGCAGTGTGGACTTCTTGGGCCAAAGGGCCTGTTTCCACACTGTAGGGTATTTAATCTAACTGTCAGGCTCAATGTGGGTAAAAATGAAAGGTCTTTCTGTGCGGTGGAGAATATTGAGGCATCGGCCTTTCTGCTCCTCTGATACCACCTGGCTTGCCGTGTTCCTCCAGAACCACACTGCGTTATCTCTGACTCCAGCATTGGCAGTTCTTATTATCCTTGAGTGAGTGGTAATCAATGGGTCACTTTCTGGGTGGCAGATGGAAGCAAGTGATGTAGCTCAGGGATCAGTGTTTTAGCCCGTTATTTATGATATATGTAGGTGACTCGGATGAGGGAGTCGAAAGCAATTTTTCCAGGTTTGCTGACAACATAAACCGAATGAGATTGCAAGTTATGAGGAGCATTTAAGGAGGTTTCAAGGTGATTGAGACAAGTGGATTATATGGAGAAACATGTGGCAGATGCATTACAACATGGATAACTGTGAAGTAATACATTTAAGTGCAAACACCAGAAAGACACAGTATTATTGAATTGGGGGATAGATGGGATATTTAGATGTAGGAGAGGATCTGGATGTCCTTGTACACCACTTAGTGAAAGTGAACAGACTCATGCAGCAAACAGTTAGGAAGGAAAATGGAATGTTGGCTTTCATTGCAAGAGGATTTCAATAGAAACTTCTCACTTCAATTAAACATGGCCTTAGTGAGACTGCATCTGGTGCTGTTTTAGTCTCCCTACCCAGAAAAGATATAACTTTCCAGAGAGGGGGTGTATTGGAAGTTCACTAGACTGATCCCAGGAATGGCAGGACTCTCCTATGAGGAGAGATTGTTTCAACTGGGCCTGTCTTCTCTAGATTTTAGAAGAATAAGATGGAATCTGATTGAAATGTAAAAAATTCTAACAGGGCTAGACAAGTTAGATGCAGGGAGGATGTTTTAAATAGAGCTGGATGAACACAGCAGGTCAGGCAGCATCAGAGGAGCAGGAAAGCTGACGTTACGAGTCTGGACCCTCCTTCAGGTCTCTGAAACGTCACCTTTCCTGCTGCCTCGCCTGCTGTGTTCATCCAGCTTCACAACTTGTTATCTCAGATTCTCCAGCATCGACAGTTCCCACTATCTCTGAGGATGTTTTATGTGGTTGGTAAGTTTAGAGCGAAGGTCACAGGACTGAGATGAGGAATCTTCTCATCACTTGGAGCCTGGTCAATCTGGAAATTTTCTACCACAGATGTCTGCGAAGGCCAGTTCACTGAGCATAATTAAGAAAGAGATTTAGAAATATTTATATATTGAAGGCATCGAGGAGGCTGGAGAGCAGGCGAGGAAATGGCATTGAGGTCGAAAATCAGCCATGATCACATTGATCTGGATGACTAGTATAGTTTGATATTTGTTGGTTGGCATAGATTTGGTGGGCCGAAGGGGCTAGTTCTACGCTGTATGACTAAATGACTCTATGCATGATGGAGCAGGCTCAAAGGTCTGAATGGCCTACTTCTATCCATAGTTTCTATTTTCTTTTCTGGATAAATCAAAGATGAATAAAGAGAACAGATGTGTAACATGACAACTTTTTTTGCACATTAAAATTCCAAGTGTCCTTTTTCCGGTATATCTAATAGTTACATTCGAGCTTGCTCCTTTCTTTGTAAAACAATCAGATCTTCAATTTTTTTCATTCACACCTTTCAATGAGTACAGGTTATCTCATTGTGATTCATTATCCATGTAGCACTCAGGGGATATTGTTGCTGAATCCCTTTTAGAATTAGGGTCTGAAGATATTCTATGGCTTCCAACGTCCATGCATTGCAATAGATCAAGATGAGGAATAGCCTTTTGCTCTTATTTTATGAGCTCTGCAAGTAATGTTGAAATGCAGTCTCCCACCTGTGTATCTTTAACACATTTTCCTTGTCTCCATTCTCTCAAACTTGACATTTACTGGCTGAATTTTCAGAGACTGTGGGTGCAAATCTACAATTGAGGCCTTTTCTATTTCACTTCTGCTATATTAGAATCTGTAGTTTCCTGCCTCTCGCCCACTCAACTGATTGAACTTACTTCCTTTACATGGAAGCTAATGTATGTTATTCCTTGAAACAGCTGCTCCATGTGGCTAATTTGCATATATTATAATATGATTTGCAAGTATTTCAATCTCCCATGCAATTGGCTTATTTAAAGACAAAAAGCCTTGAGGCAAACTGTGTCAAAGCAGGTTGGGAATAAAATAATCAAGCATTTCCTGAGTTTTGTGCATTTGGCCTTGAGGGATAAATTTATAATATGTCCATTTAAGCCTTAAGGCAAAACAATGTAACAGATTATGTTGCTTCATAATTTAGTACATGGAATATTAAAATTAACTAAAGACAAAACTATGATTGCACAAAGCAGTTTTCCATTCTTAATTATTTTCAAATCTGATTCAATGAATCGATAAATTGATATACTGAAGAGTGAATAGATTTTTTAAAAAGTCATGCATGGTATATGGGCATCACTGGTTGTACCAGTGTTTAATACCCGTCCCTAATTGTCTCTGAGATGCTGGTGGTGAGCACCAAACTGATGTAGGTAAGTGCACAGTTTCTCATCGACAGTGAAGGAACAGTAATTTAGTACAAAGACTTTCTGTTGTCCTTCTAAGTGGTACAGCTCAGGGATGTAGAAGCAGCCATTGAAATAGCCTCAGTAAGTTGATACAGTGCATCTTGTAGATGCTGACACCATGCGCTGCTGCTGGTGGAATGAATGATGAAGGTGGTGGATGGTATTCTAATCAAGCTGGATGCTTTTGAGCTTTGTTGGAGCTTTCACCATCAATTTCCACCATCAGCTTTACAGCCATTTGAACTCATGTCTCCAAACTATTACCCTAGACCTCTGGATCACTAAGCTTTAGACCTCATCAGCATATTAATACTGATAGGCTAGAAAGAATTACAAATATACTAAAGCATTATTTCAAATGGCCCCCACATTCACCACTACAATCAACACATCATCATCACTGGAATAATCATTGGCAAGTCAAGCCTGTGTTGTGTGCCTCATATAACATCTGTCAACATTTTAAAGGACTAGAATCAAATGTTGGTCACATCAAGGGACAGCCTTCAACAGCTTCCAGTGACGTTGTTTTGTCCTCTGACCCAACATTAGAGTTGACAAACCATGTGAACTTATTGAATTTCTATTGTTGATTTCTATCCAAAAAAATCACACTTCCTAAAATATTCATCAATCCTTATGGCTTGTTCCTCTCGTAATCTCCCTAAGAAAGGATGGAAATGTATTCAGAGCAGCTCAAGAATGGTTCACTCAATGTGAAGTGGGAGGTTATCAGGGAAGGTTGGCTCTGTCTCCATTAGGGATGAGAAGAATGAGGGATGCACTGACATAGAGGATGTTGAGGGAGCCTGAGAGAGTGGTGGCTGAAAAGATGTTTCCCCATGTGGGGAGACTGAACCAGTTGCAGTTTGAAAACAAGGGGCCTTCCATTTAAGATGAAAATATGTATTTTTTCCCTCGATGTTCGCAAGTCTGTGGAGATCTCTTTACCAGAGGTCTATGGTTTTTTTCTTTATTCATTCATGGGATGAGGGTGTCGCTGGCTGGGCAGCATTTATTGTCCATCCCTAATTGCGCAGAGGGTAGTTAAGAGTCAACCACATTGCTGTGGGTCTGGAGTCACATGTAGGCCAGACCAGGTAAGGACGGCAGTTTCCTTTCCTAAAGGACATCAGTGAACCAGATGTGCTTTTCCTGACAATTGACAATGGATTCACGGTCATCATTAGATTCTTAATTCCAGATATTTATTGAATTCAAATTCCACCATCTGCCATGGCAGGATTCAAACCAGGTCCCCAGAATGTTGTCTGGGCTCTGGACAAAAAGTCCAGCGATAATACCACGAGGCCATGACCTCCCCTGAGAGTGCAGAGGTAGCAGCGTCATTAAATATTTTTCATGAAGGGTTAGATGAGATTCCCGACAAACAGAGGAGTCAAAGGATAGATGGGAAGGTGGAATCGAGGTCATGAACAGATCAGCTACAATCTCAATGGACAGCAGAACCGTCTTTGTGGAGCCCAATACGTACTCCTGCTACTAACTTGTATGTGTTCTTCTCTGCTTTAAGATGCTGCGCAAATGCAACCTCCAGAAACAAGCAGTTAGTCAAATATCACCTATCTTTGGTCAACAGTCAAACCTTGTCTGACCTCTATCCTGTGAAGTGGGCCAATTTACCATGTTCAAGGTGCTACATAAATGCATGTTTGTTGTTGCTGATGGTAGACAATCAGGTATATATTGATATTAATAAGCACTAATTTGATTGTAAAAGAGTTGAAATCCAGTTCAGATTGGTAGAGAACCTCCTTCAGAATGATTTTCCTATTTCTTTTGATGGGGCAGAGCTCAGATGGACATTGAGGACAAACTCAATGCAGAGAACGACTTAATGCTGGAAGTTGCTGGTGCTATCAGTGATTGCTATAAGTCAGAAACACTTACTTATGCAGGAGCAGAACAGAGAGCGTCGCCACGCATCCAGATGATAAAATGAAAATAACAGCAATCCTTCCGCTCTCATTCCTGCTGGTTTGTTGATGTGTGCTGATCACAATCATTAGTTCTCGCTGTAGCTCACACCCGACTGATGGACAGGTAGAGATTTGCAATCTGTGATCAGCATAAAATCATCGGCAACATTGCCTTAGCTGTCACTGTTTTGGAGGAATTCCAAGAGGAATTCATTGCTTGTAAAGTGGAAATGTTTATTGCAAAGGCAGGAATTGTTCTTTGTTTACTGTGCTAGATGTGATTTTACAATGCATGGGGCAACTTTACATTTGCATGCACAAATAGAATTTAATTAAATTTCAATTGTCACTGAACTGCAACAGACACAGATATATTTCTTTGAATACTAAAATGGGCATAATATTTTTTAAGCATCTCTTCAATACAATGAGAATTTTGAACATGTTTTAATTGCCATATGAAGTATTCCAATTCAGTGGCTCAGTTGTTAGCACTGGTGCCTCACTGTGCTAATGAGCAAGGTTCACTTCCACTCTCGGGTACCTGTCTGTGTGGAATTTGCACATTCTCCTGTGTCTATGTGGGTTTCCTTTAGGTGCTCTGGTTTCCTCCTGCGGGTTTGGTGGATTAATCATGCTAAATTGCCCAGAGAGTCTGGGGATGTGCAGTCTAGGTGAGTTAAGCCATGGGAAATGCAAGGTTACAGGGATGAGGTAAATCTAGGTGGGATGTCCTCAGGGGGTCTGTGCGGACTTGATGGGCCGAATGGCCTACTTCCACACTGTAGGGATTCTAAGTTAAAAGTTTCATTTTATACTGGTACTATTTTAATAAGGGACCAGTGAGCCCATTTACCTGGATGGCTGGTGTGTGTTTCAGAATTATGGCAACAGCATAAGTTAGTTTCCACTCTGGTCGAAATAGACTTGGACCCTTCCTAATTGTCGTACCCTAACAGTGGAAGGTGTTGCATTCAGTTCAGATAGGGTTAGTTCTGAGCAGTGCTGTAAGCACCATGCACTATGATAATGTTACATGGCCTCCTGGGCAGTTCAGCCTTTAAATGCAAAGTAGTGAGAAGTGGCAAATCTGGTCCCCCTCAAAGTCTCAGTGACAATGTCTTTCACATCAGTGCATCACGTAAAGTTGCTAGCATGACATGAACTATATCTTGTTAATCTCGAGTTAGACCAGGAAGTAGATTTCCGCTTCCACACTGAACTGAGCAGACTGTATAGTTTCCGACACTGGCAGCAAGCTGCATCATAAGTAGCAGCTCATACAGGCCACTGATCTAGTGTTCCCATACAACAGAAGACAATGGCAAGCTACCAGTGATGTAAATTGCCAAGAAATCAGCTCAGGATGAAGCACCTGACAATGGGCCAAAGACCTGCCTTCAAGCAAAGCACACACACCGTCCTACCTTAATGCATAATTATTTGGCAAATCTGTTTGAGTTTCTTTGCAAAACACAATGCAATGCTATGAGTTGTGATTCGTGTGCTACATGAGATTGTTGCAGCAATGATCTTGCTTTCCTCATACATTCTTTCAGATGTACAAGTGATATGCTGTCTATACAGAGCCAGTAAAACCAAGACTGTGCCCAATCCCTGTCTGTACTGACTCGGTTGATCTTAGCTGGGCTGGAGGTGGGAATGCTTAGCTGAGATCAGAGATAGTGGGGAAGGAAACTCACCCACTAGCCTCACACCGGCAGAAATGGGGTTTACAGACAAGCCACATCACACAAACACAGTAGGCGATGGTTAATGTTGCATGATTACTGAAAACGTGTGCGCCCATCCTCACTTCAGTCAAGAAAGACAACATTGCAAAGGAGACCATGTTGGTGAATACCGTCCGTTTAAGGTGAGAGGAATTCCACTCTGGGCCCTTGTGAAGCCTATGAGATCTTGGACTATCTTTGTGAATTGTGGGAATTTTTAAGGTTACCTGAGATTATCTCTGCCTCACAGAGACGTCCAACTTCAATCTGCAAAGAGTAATGACATGGTGAACATTGCATGTGAATAGCATTTGTATCCTACACCATTGGACGCTGCCAGCATTTCACATGTCGGGTGCTAATGATGACAGATGTCTTCTACCTTTTCTGAGGAAGACCTGATTCATGCAGTTATCTCCCACGGGGCCTCACGTGGCTCCCAGGTAGACCCTGTGAGCTCAGAAACAAACAAAAACCTACTCCACCCACCCCGGGTGTGATCACAGCCAACTTCTTTTTCCAGGGTATATTTCCAAGTTGTATGAAGATGGAAGGCAATACAGGTTGTGCTTAGCATAGTGAGTCCAAGCTTAGCCTGCTATTCAAGGGGTGCCCCTTGAACCTTTGTGTTACTCTGTTCCTTGTACTTTTGTTAAGTCCCCCAGTAATGAGTTTCCAACATTCCCACATGCCTCTTTGTATTAGGCTCCATCTCTCAGCATTCCCCCTGTGCCCTCTAGCTTAGCTGACCCAGCCATGGCGCCGCACTGACCCCTTGTCAAGACCAGGAGTTTGGAAACAGTGGATGACACCTCACGGCCCGACCAGGCAATAACCCGCATCCTCCGATGCACCCTCCCTCTTCATGTCTGAGTTTCCCTTCTGCACGATTATTATCATCTCTGTCTCCCAATGTGCTTCCTCAGTCACTGAAATTGACATGCCCACTTCTCTACCAAGGCATTGCCCTAATATTAGCCCCAGAGTTTTCTTAGTGGGGACTCCCAGAACTGACCCTAGCCCATCCCCTGACCGATGTGGAGGGACTGAAACCACCGACTGATGAGGAACTGGATGCCCCAATTAAGATTCTCATCTCACTGTTCAATGCTGGGTTGGAGAATGGGATTTTTTCCCCTAGACATCAAGAATCTCCTCACTGCCAAACTTACCTGATTTTCCTGACTTTCTCACCCATCTCTTTCAAGGGCTTGGAAGCCTATGCTCTTTGCTGGCTTTCCAGGGAAACCAAAAGAACCAGTTTGGAACTGTGTACACTACAGATATTTTCCCACTTTGAACTATGCTTTGGAAACAAATCAATATCGATAAGTTCTTTATAGGACAAAGGTCATAAATTACACTTTTCTTTCAGATTTGATCAAGTAGGAAACTTTGTGTCAGGTAAAGTGAAAAACAAATCAGATTCAGGATAGAATATAACTTTCAGTTCTATCATATAGTTCAGACATGGACAATATATCTGCAAATGCAGGTGAAATGATTTATGGGAATGGCTCTGTGCTTTTTGCACAGCACAACAAATGGCAATAACATCTCTTTGAAGATGATCAATTGGCTCTTTGCACCCATAGAGAATAAAGTCACATTCTGGTAGTTTGAGGAGCATCTGCAGAGTTCAAGTTAAATCCAGTGCGTTTTAATTGAATGGTCTTAATTTCATGATGACCATTGCCCAATCAGCTCCTTTCTAACCATTCATTCACTCAGTTTCCTTATACAAAAATTAATGATCAGCTTTGTTTACTCTTGATCTTCGTAGCTGTCAAAGGCCAGACATTGAATGCATTTACTAATAATGCTAATGCTCTGTAAACTGTACTTTGAAATCGCTACATTCGGGTTGTATACAGTGAATATAATTTGGTCCTCTATGGATTTGTTTATTTTCCTGTCTGCTTGTTTGAATTTAGCCTGTCAGGAATTTCCTGGCTCAGCTAATGAACTGACGCTCTGAGAGTGCTAATGGCATGTTGTACAAAAGGCCTCCCTACTTCTACTTTTGTTCCCTGAAAAAAAGAAAAACATTTGGTCGGTGTAATTAATTGAGTGAATAAAGCTCTCACGTAATCAGAAGTGTGGGGTTAAATCAGCAAAGAGATTTTGAAAAGAATAAATTGATGGGCACATCCCTTGCCTTACTATGTGCAGTGTGGCAGAATTTTATTTTATTGTGGCCGCATCTTAACAGAAAAGTAATTGGCAATTTTGGTTTTATTTGCTAACAGCAAATTTTGTTTGGAAGGAACAACCATGACTGCTTTAAGTTAATAATAAACACTTACTGCTGTCTTAATGCATCGTTAGGTACAGATTCAAAGCCTTCTCCACAATGAATCTTCATTCCACCATCTGTACTTGACGCACGCAAGAGATGGTGCGTTCAAAGTTGCTACTGCCTTTCGGGATAGGCAAGGAGATGTTTGTGTGTAATGTGCCAGAACTGCATATTAATCTTACAGATTTATCCCTAATTTTGCAACTTTTTCGTGTTAACATTGCATTCGATTGGGTTGATGCTACTATTTATGAACATATTTTCCTGCAATCTGAGATAATGAGGCTATTTTAATACAAAATATACTGACAGTATAGTTTCTTTATAAGATAAACGTCATTTGTGATTTAACACTTTGTTTTTCATACTTTGAAGTACGGGGACAGGGATGGTGATAGAATTTTAACTTGCAGTGGGTTTAGGAAACCACTGATTTCAGTTCATTTTCCTTAAAGCATGTCATCAGCTGCTGTAAGTGAAACGTTTTGAGCTGCTCAAAGGAGGTAGAACATGAATACAAGTGATGTGCATTTGTGTCAACATATTTATAGCCACACTAAATTATGCCTCACACTGTTATCACTTCAAAGGCTTTTGGGGTTATTTTGGGGATAGGGTGAAAAATCGGCAAAAAAAGAACAAATGGAAGTTGTAGTCACAATCTGTTTGAAAGTCTGGCTTTAGCACATCATTTTAGCCCTAATCATTCTTTTTGTTTTATGTCATTGGAATGTTCCCTGAGATAAAACAACAGCCACCTGCAGGCTTAGTGCTCAAGTGTTGATTAGATGCAATTTTTATAAAGTATTCCTATCAGCAATGAAAGAAGCATTGAGCAGCCTGTCAGCCTATACCCATTTAATGGTGAATTAAGATCTTTCTCCCACTGTCTCTGGGATTTTATCCATGTTTGTAAAGGCCTCTGATAGGTGTGTGGCCTGAGAGGTTACACAGATCAGTTAGGTAGCCTGTTGGATATGCCTTTGACACAGGGAAGTGGCCCTGTAAAGACTAGCTATGGTAGTGCACAGGAAATTATAGCTTTAAATTGAGGGGTGAAAGATATAGGACAGATGTTAGAGGTAGTTTCTTTACTCAGAGAGTAGTAAGGGAATGGAATGCTTTGCCTGCAACGGTAGTAGATTCGCCAACTTTAGGTACATTTCAGACGTCATTGGATAAGCATATGGACGTACATGGAATAGTGTAGGTTAGATGGGCTTGAGATCGGTATGACAGGTTGGCACAACATCGAGGGCTGAAGGGCCTGTACTGTGCTGTATTGTTCTATGTTCTATGTTCTATTTTATAATGGCTCCACTGACCCATTTACTCCGAAGGTGTGGAATGTGTTTGTTAATGTATATGTCTCAGGATGGTTCATGAACAAAGGGATAATGTGTATAGATTCTTAGAAAAGGTCTGGAGGTAGCCTAGAGGATGCACCTTGATCAAGATGGTCACTTGCATTGAACCTGGGCGAAACTGAAGATGCAGCTCAAGGCTTTACCTTGGCCATGTTGGAGCCTCTGTAGTGATTTATGTTTTCTGGATTTGATTTTCTCACCCCTTGCCTTACCTCATGTGTCATTGACTTTCATTTGTACCTTAGGTCCCATTTTCTGGCTCTGTAGGAATAGCACTGGATGAAATTTTGCTGTGTAAAATTCTTTTGTCCATTATTTTTAGACAAAGCATTAAATTGTGCTGTTGAAAGCCAAGCCTCTCAAAATGTCTACTGTGTTTTAGTTTAACTGAGCATTTATTGAGACAAGTTATAATTGAAGATGCATCATCATAAATTATTAAAGGACGAGAATAATTACAATTCATCCAGTCATTATTTTTAATACTTTTGCAGCTAAGATGATAATCAATGACTGGTCCCTCCCAAGCAAGTATCAAAGAAATTCTTACTTTTAAAGTAAACTGCTAATCTTGGTTTGGCCAACAGAGTATTTTCTTGCACAACATGGCCCCTGAATAAACTGAGCTGAGTTCTTTGTGTTTGACTGTTAGAATCATTATTTCAAAGTTAAATTAGGGTGGTGTTTTATGTCCCCTAAACTAGGAGTAGGTGGGTGGGATATGGACAACAAGGTGTGGGGCTCGATGAACACCGCATGCCAGGCAGCATCAGAGGAGCAGGAAAGCTGAGGTTTTGGGCCTAGACCCTACTTCAGAAATGGAGATTGGCATAGAGTCAGGTGCCAAGGGGGCAGCCCTGTGTGTGTTGCCTATCTTCTCCACCCACACATGCCCCACCGCACCCTGCCATTAGTAATTTACAAGCAGAAGAAGAAAGCTATGCATCATGGTGTTTTGCAGCCTTTTTATTTACTGAATGCAAATTCCCGAAGCCAAGCAATAGCCACCTCACTCGCTGAGCTGAAGGTGATTAGTCAGTCACTTGGTCTGTAGAGGTGACAGCTATTGGTGAAGAGATCCAGCACTGTCTCCAGTGTGTTAGCATAGCCTTTGGCTGCCTGAGAAAAAGGGTGTTTGAGGGCAACAACATCAGATCCAACCCTGAGAACATGGTTTACAGAGGTATAATGGTTCCTTCCCTCCCATATGGCTCTGAGACATGGACAATCTACAGCAGACACCTCAAGGCCCTGGGGCAGTGCTAGCAATGCTGCCTGTGCAAGATCCTGTGAATTTGCTGGGAAGACAGATGCACCAACATTAGCATCCTTGACCAGGCCAATATGCCCTCTGTGTCTTGAAATCTCCCACCCTAAGGAAAAAAAACACCTGCTATTCACCTTATCTATATCCTTTATGATTTTGTAAACCCCTATAAGGTCACGTCTCAACCTCTCACATTTCAGTGAAAACAGTCCCAACCTATCCATCTTCTCCTCATAACTCAAACCTTCCATTTCCAGGAATACCCTGATAAGTCTTTTCTGAACTCTCTCCAACTTAATAATATCCTTCATAAAATGGGGCGACCAGAACTGGACGCAGTATTCCAGAAGAGGCCTCATCAATGTCCTGAACAACTTCAATATGACGTCCCAACTCCCACACTCAAAAGTCTGAGCAATGAAGGCAAGCATGTTAAACACCCTCTTAACAAAGAAAACGAGGAACATTTGAAGAACAGTGAGATGAAAATCAATGTTATATGTGGTCTTTTTAAACTCTAACCCAATATTAAGAGCCACTCCATTATACTTTAATCACATAGCACTGTCTGTGCACAAGAGACGTTCTTGGTTCGATTATGTATAAAATTAAAGCACAAAAGGTTTGTAAATTTATTGCCTATCACTGGTTGCATTATTTTCTGCAAGTACCTAATGTATTGTGCAGCGCATAATAAGCTTTAATCTTTAGGCTCTCAAAGGTAATATATTCAGAGTTAAAACATGAGTCTGCCATTAGCTTAGCTCACTTCTATTACTAGTTTTCCCATAATTATCTCTTTCCATCAATTGAGAAATAGGAGTTGTTTAAATTGAAAACGAATTTTAAGTATAATACTCATTTTTCATGATTAAAATAACTTCTAAACAATAACGGTTCCATTCCCTTTTGGATACCAGGTCCTTATCAAAAGCTGATGATGAGAAGTAAATGGAGTGGGAGGAAGACCTGTATGGAGTATGAGGAACCAGTAGGGGTGAATGCTATATTTCTTTACGCATGTCGTAAGTAATTCTATGCAAAGCCAATTGATGAATGAATTACCTTGAAGCACTTTACATACCTTTAGACCAGTGCAGCTGTTATGGAGGCAAATGTGTCAACAAGTTTTTGCACACAAGCAGCAATGAGAAATGGACAATTAAGATGTTTTTGGAAAGTTTTGGTGCTGAAAACTTGCATGAACTATTTAATCTAGATGAGGCGTTCAATTGCAGAAAGAAATTTCACCCCGTAACCAAAGAAGGCATTCTATTGCATTAAACGTTCGTAATTTGGTTACAAATTGTTGTCACCGATTTTAACTGAAGTCAACTTTGTAGTGACTGTAACAAGGTCAACCAGGTGGCCATCATAGAATATGAGTTCCTTGATTGCGACAATTAATCTGGTCCAATCAGGGAGCCCTGGCTGACAGATATATACAAGCGTGTCACATGTTCTGCTCACTTTGAGGGCTGGCTTTGAGGCAGCTGAATCAGTGCTAAGGACGCTCTGTGTGTAAATAACAGGAGACTTGGCGATAGAATACTGACCTCTGAAGTTATTTCAGTGGTGATGAAGGAAAAGCACATTTCTAAAGAACCTTGCTCTCAATGGTTGTCTTTGAGTTGGGGTAAGCATTTCTTCATGCCTTCATTTGGGAAGTCTGGCTTGTTTGATCCTGCCTTTGAGTGATGGATTGTGGAAAGAATCCATTTTTTTTCTGGCCAAATAACATTGTGGCAGATGTAAAGCAATGAGTAATTCCTTTGGCAACCTGTAGAGCCATAGTTTTTTTCTGTTATTAGGTGCCTAAATGTTCTGTGAGGAACTAGATACTAAAACCTTTCAAGAGCTGATTGACATATGTAAGGAATCTTGTGGCTCCAGGCCTCCTGTAAATCTGAGATGCTATCAATTTTTCCAGACAATTTAGGAATGAAGGGAATGCACATTGAGACTTTTGACTAGGTTAAGACAAGTAGCAGAAACATGTGACTTTAGTTTAACCCTTAATAAGATGCTTAGAGACCATTTGGTATTTGGGATTAATGATGTAGCTATACTAAAGCAGCCACCTGTTGAGGCCAAACTGGACTTCAAACAAGCACTGCAACTGACTTTATCATTGGAAAATTTAGCAAGTGGAGCATGTGGGTTATAGGGTATGTCATTAGAAGTGGAAGCCTTTGCCAGTTGGATTGAGGTTGGGGAACGCCACTTGAGTGAAGGCAATTGCATTGCCTCACTCAGGGAATATCGTGCTGGCTTATGTTCTGGATGTGAGTTTGCTTGCTGAGCTGGAAGGTTGGTTTTCAGACGTTTCGTCACCATTCTGGGTAACATGATGATGTTACCTAGAATGGTGATGAAACGTCTGAAAACTAACCTTCCAGCTCAGCAAGCAAACTCACATCCAGAACCTCAACCTGAGCTACAAATCTTCTCAAAATTCACTGGCTTATGTCCTCAGACATAAGGGATGTAGTGGCTGTAATGAGGTCAGCCAGGTGAGCTCATAGAATGAGTTCCCTGATTGGGGCTGTTAACCTGGTCCAATCAGGGAGCCATGGCTGACACGTAAGCATAGGGATGTCAAAGATTCTTTGAGAGCTGACCCTGTAGAGGCAGTATAGAGTCAAGCACTTCTTATGCATAAATAACAGATCACTTGGTCTCTGTGGAATTATTTCAAACTTTATCAATATGTCCTTTTCATAAATGTTAACAAATGAAGAAACCATTAACTGATTACTTTTAATAGATAAAGACCTAAAGATATTGTGCAGAGATGGAAGAATGCCATTTTCTTTTGTGGAGAAATGTAGGGAGGGGTAGACATATACTCTGCTTTATCAACATCCCAGATGGTTATCACTGACCAAGGACTGGCGCAGTAATATAAATGCTGTGACTACAAAAGCCCAATAGGTGTTGGTAATTTCAAAGCGAGTAATTCACCTATCACAAATGCAGCAATGTGTACCATCCTTAAGATTTGCTCCAGTAACTTACCAAGATCTTTCACTAGCACCTTCCAAACCAATGATCTCTATCAACTAGAAGGACAAGGGCAACAGATATATAGGAATGCCATTAGCAGCAACACCCTCCAAAAACCACACACTGCCCTGATCTGGAAGAATAAAACTATTTCTTCTTTGTCTGCAGCTTAAGATCCTAAAACTCTCTTTCTAACTGCACCACAGGTATACCTACATCTTAAAGATTGCAGAGGTTCAAGAGGTGGCTCATTGCCACCTTCCCAAGGGCAATTATTAAACAACAATAAATGCCAGCTCAACCGGTGACATCCTCATCGGATGAAAGGACAAATAAAAAGCAATCCTTTTCCGCTCAATTTTCTTTGCAATTTTTTAGCTTGTGACATGCCCAATACTATACATATGCTTCAAATGCATACTAGCTGTATAACTTTAGACACCATGCTAAGACCAAAACAACATCGGTCAATGCCCTTGTATGAAAGATCTTTCTTTTTCAATTCCCCTCCATCTTGTGATCCTCTGACCTGTTTGAATTTTAAATTGAGAGCCCTGGGTGAAAAGCCATCATTCCATAAATAAGTTGCTGAGGCCTGTCAAGTGGATTAAACCTAGTGAAGTTTTAGCTCAGCAGAAACTTAATAACATAAGGTTTCAATTTCGGAAATGAAATAAAAGCTTTTAATATTCATGTGGTCCCAGAACTCTTGAAACCAAACCATCTTTTGCTGTACAATTTCCTTTACACTGGGGAAGCTAAATCCAGATTAAGTGAATTCAGTTTTATCAGCCACCTGCTTCCTATTCCCAAAGGAATAGTTAAATGGTCCATCACTTTAATTTCCCCCCTCATCCCCAGTCTGACATGTTCACCTTGAGCCTCCTGTATTATTTCAATGAAACCCCAGGATAGGTTAATTTTTTTTCTTGGATGCTCTTTTGCCTCCTTGCTTAAGGACTGACTAATCATTTTAAAAATGAGGACTGAAAATGCTCAAAATACTAGGCAGGTCAGGTCAGATCTGTGGAGGGAGAAACAATGTTCATTGAATATGGTCAATGGAATTCCTATCAGAAATGTTTCTTCATCCACTGATGCAGTCTGATGTATTACGCATTATGAACATTTCTTGTCTCTCTTTCAAAATTCCACAATCAATGCTATTTCCCTTTTGAGTTCGGGATTTCAGAATTATTCATAATATCCACTTTCTTTATAGCAGGAGGTACCGCTGGGTGGGATGTGGGTGGTGTTGATTCCATCTGGTATTGGGGAAGGGACTGGATTGACTGAAGATTGAGGGTGTTCTGTGTGAATGATAGAACTGCGAGGTTAGCGTTTCTTTCAGCTAATCTTGAGGACATTTCTTAAATTATTGATGTTTTGACGTTGGAGCTTAAGCGGTCTTGTGCATCAGTGTATGGTATCCTGCTCTCTGAATCCAGATCAAGTAAATTTGGTTTAAGCTCCTGGTTGAAGACCTGATGGCCAAAGTTCATAACAGGCCCGATAGATTAATTATCAACTTGCAAATCCTTCTGACACGCCCCATCAGAAGGTGATAGGAACAGCTGATGTTCAGCATTAAATAGAAATAAATTATAGCCTCCATCATTACTATTCATTCCTCTGAACTACAACATACCCTATATTACCCCAGCAATCCCTAGGGGAAGGGATATGGGTGTGTGAGATGTTTGAAGGCTCAGCTGGCTGGTTGGCTGGTATGAGTTATTTGATGTCTACATGAACCAGATTCCCCATTCCTAGTGGGATGGGTTCAGGACCTACCTCCCTGCGGAGGAGATCCTGACGCTGCAGGTCAGACCTGCCATTGGCAGAGAAACGAAGCTTTCTCACATGCCTTGTAAGAAGCCCAAGACTCTGTCATCGTTCGGAATACTTGCCAGTTGTATAACCTTGTGACGCTTTTAAAAAATAATTTGCCATGCAGTCGATGCCCCTTTGCTAAGACCTTTCCTTTTTCGTACTCAGGTACTTGATGCAGTCTGCCTAATTCCAAACCTATTACCTGAATGACAGAATATTTCTTTTGTTTGCTTAAGGCTTTCCTTCAGCAAATAAAATTGGAGTTCTGATTTAAAGTCTCAGCATACTTTTATATGGCAACTAGAGTATTTGTTGCATGGAGAGTATAAATTGTTGTTAAGCAGTAACAAATGACGATTGCTGTCTGCCTTTGCTTGGCAATGATGCTGCAGAATATCAGGGAGCACTTCTGCACTTCTGCCCATACTCTTTATCCAATGGATTTTGCTTGTGCCACAATAATTTTATTAGTTAGTGTCCAGGTAGGGTAATGATGGATGCCTTTCACAGTAAATAATTTATGTAAGCTGGTGCCACTAGCATATCACTCGGTTAAAAGTGCTGGCAATTTTTCATGGAGCCTTGACTGTTCTTTTGGACAATTGAGTGAAAAATATTTGCCAGATTTCTTTCCTTCTGTACCTGATCACAAGTTGCCTGGAGCACTTTTCAATCTAATGTGTGGATAATTGTCTTCCATGGAATTAAACTGCCACATACAGGATTATTTTCCTGCTGCAATAAGAACAAAGATGTTTGGCGTATGTTCGATAGGAAACATCTGGGTGTTGCAGTACCTCATGTGTCAGTCCGCTATGGGTGGAGGCTGGGCTGGTACAATTCCAGTGCTTCCAGAGTTGCAGTGTTGATATTGTGCGACTGGATTTCCTAATGTGCAAAGACAATAACAGCTGCTGCAGTGCCAGGAGGGATGAGCTACAAAGAGCAACCACAGAGGAATAAGCAATGGGTCTGTGACACAGTCTCTCAGAAGAAGCTCCTATGGTGCTTTAGTACAAGCTCCTGGGTGCATTTAAACAAAATAAAAACCACAGTTGTCTGTTTGCAGCAAGCACTTTAATCCAAGTGGCAACAAACTAACCCAGCTGTTGGGAAATAATTACAAGGAAATGGAGAGAAAAAAATGTCTGCAGCAGGAGTGCTGGAGTCGTCTGCATATGACATTCCATTATATATTAAATAACCAACTGGTGCACTCTCAAATTTTCTATAACTATGGACTTTGAACCCTCAAGACCCCATTTTGAGTGATAAAAGGGACAAATAAAACTCAGAACAGCCCTGCAAACATCTATCGGTCAATTTCTAATTTTCATTCCAAACAAGCCACAGCAGGACAGAAATAATCTTTTAATGGTTGAGATAATCCGCATGCAAGACCTCATTCAGTGGTCCTCAGCCCATGATAGAATTCAGTGACATAAGTCCCTAAGCCATACTGTTCCCATTTATCACTATCTGGTTTACATATTGTAACCATAACAAATCTCTTTTGCCAATTTTATGCATCTGTCATTCTCCCATGAGTCAAAATTTAAATTAACTCCCCACTGTCATAAACAGCAATAAAAAATCTGTATCAGTGCCATCTGTGGGCTAATGTTATTATGAAGATCCTTCATGATCCCTGATGATTCAGAGAGCAATACTGCTGAACGCCTGAATTTTAGATGGATCTGCAATATCAAGGCACACTCTGTGCCCAGTTTACAAAAATGAAAACCGTGCTGTCTTAAACGATAAAGCAAAAATAATCAATGAAGTCATTTTGGACATTTATATCCACTTCATTGATTGTGAAGATTTTAGAATCAACGTTTCAGCAAAAACATGGCTTTCAAAGGGATAGAACTAATAAATTAAATCTAGACCTTAAATTTTCAAGCTGCCCTGCAAAATTCCATGAGGGAAGCTCAGATTATTGGTGATGTCTCTCCATTTTTCTTCACTTTTTACATCTGTTTGATTTGCAAGCGATTTAGACGCATATTACTTCTGTTATTGGATATGTTAATTAATAGTAACAGCTTAAGAAAGGACACTTGTGGTTTGCATTGGGTAACAGAGCGGTAGTCTCTGAGCATCTGTGCATCATGAGCAGGGGGATGAAAACAAAGGGACATTTGGGGAGGGGTCCTGTGGTTTACATGTTAAACTGGTCATTATCATCATTGTATTCATAACAGCACTCAAGACTGAAGTTTATCACTGTAGTGAAGCAGTACTTTGAGTACGCTCGTTGTACATATAAAAGAAAATTAACATAAGTGGGAGGCCATAGCTGAACTAATTTAAAAAGCAGGAGTTTAAATGGGCAGAAATGATAACTCCCATCTGGAGTGAAATACAGCAAAAGAGCACAGAAAATTGTTTTTAATGTTAAAAAGGCCTTATCTGTGTCCAAACATAATTTGTTTCCTCCATCTTGCTCCTTGAAAGGGCATGAAAGTAAGAAAAAAAAGGAACAATGACATCATATAATCACTCTCCATTCTGGATTGAACGCCATCAAAATGCTTAAGCCTACAACTGTTAAACAACAGTCTCACAATTTGCAAGCAAGGAGAGAAACAATGGAGGGAAGCCAGCACAGACTTTTTTAAAAAAGAAATTACACCTCAACTTGGATCTTTTGTTGGTAGTTTTTAAAAGAGCATAAAGCAGCAGAGTAAATATGGTGAGAAAATATCTATGTGATGGGATTGGTTAGACCGAACAGGCCTGCTTCTGTGATAATAAAGTGTGAAGCTGGATGAGCACAGCAGGCCAAGCAGCATCTCCAGAGCACACAAGCTGACGTTTCGGGCCTAGACCCTTCATCAGAGAGGGGGATGGGGAGAGGGTTCTGGAATAAATAGGGAGAGAGAGGGAGGCGGACCGAAGATGGAGAGAAAAGAAGATAGGTGGAGAGTAGGGTATAGGTGGGGAGGTAGGGAGGGGATAGGTCAGTCCAGGGAAGATGGACAGGTCAAGGAGGTGCGATGAGGTTAGTAGGTAGGAGATGGAGATGTGGCTTGGGGTGGGAGGAAGGGATGGGTGAGAGGAAGAACAGGTTGGGGAGGCAGAGACAGGCTGGGCTGGTTTTGGGATGCAGTGGGGGGAGGGGAAGAGCTGGGCTGGTTGTGTGGTGCAGTGGGGGGAGGGGACGAACTGGGCTGGTTTTGGGATGCGGTGGGTGAAGGGGAAATTTTGAAGCTGGTGAAGTCCACATTGATACCATTGGGCTGCAGGGTTCCCAAGTGCAATATGAGTTGCTGTTCCTGCAACCTTTGGGTGGCATCATCCCTTCCTCCCACCCCAAGCCGCACCTCCATCTCCTACCTAATAACTTCATCGCACCTCCTTGACCTGTCCGTCTTCCCTGGACTGACCTATCCCCTCCCTACCTCCCCACCTATACTCTACTCTCCACCCTATCTTCTCTTCTCTCCATTTTCGGTCCGCCTCCCCCTCTCTCCCTATGTATTCCAGAACCCTCTCCCCATCCCCCTCTCTGATGAAGGGTCTAGGCCCGAAATGTCAGCTTTTATGCTCCTGAGGTGCTGCTTGGCCTGCTGTGTTCATACAGCTTCACACTTTATTATCTTGGATTCTCCAGCATCTGCAGTTCCCATTATCACAGCCCTGTTTCTGTGCTGTGTGACTCTTTAATTCTAGGACTGGAGGAATCCTCACAAGATTTTCCAAATTCTACAGAATCAATGCCAGGACTCATAAGATCAAGTTTATCATACTGTGAACAGCCAGAGAGAAACAATTGATCCATTCATAGGCAAATATTCACACAAAGTTACGGAATATGATTTCATCAAAGCTAACCGAGGTGAAAAGCTGATGGGACTGATCAATACATCTACAACAGTAAAATCTTTCCAAAAGGCACTGTGAACAAACCTAAACATCACACCATAGACACATTGCTAGATGAAGGATGTATTTTGAAGCATTTGCAGCAGCCCAGCAACTTTTACAAGCATTTAATTTTGTAACGACTATTGACACTATCAATAAGAATGGGGAAACCTCCAAATTATGAATAAGATGTTACTTGTCTCATCCACTAAAATAGCATGCAGCATTTCATGACTTATGCAGCTTCTGTTCTATAAGAGGACATTGGGTTTCTCTGAGCACTTGTGTGTCCTCCATATTTTAGCCCTAAATACAACACAATTCTCCACAGTAGCATAAGGCGAAGTTCCAAACAAGGAACAGAGCAAAGGCATTTCTAAACTCCCATACGTGGAACATAGGCACGGCAATGAAGCCCAACAGATAACAACACTGCTGCAGCTTGTAAACCCCAGTCAGATAGAATGTGTACTCAATCTGACCAACCACATGGATGTTGCCAGAAAACTCCTAACCTCCATTTAAGTGATATGCGCCAAGTGGAATGGGCAACAAAGATTGGAATTGCTGCAATTGCAAACATTACACATCATGTAAGACCTGTATGCCAGAACTCGACACTGTGGTGCACACGATAAGTTGACTGTTGCAATTGATATGATTTCTAATGCTTTAACGTTATTCTTAGAATCCTTACAGTGCAGAAGCAGGCCATTCAGGGCAAAGAGTCTATACCGACCCTGCAAAGAAATCCCATCCCTTACCCTATTCCTGTAACATTGCACTTACCATGGCTAACCCACCTAGCCTGTATATCAATAGACAATTTAGCATGGCCCGTCCACCTAACCTGCACATCTTTGGACTGTGGCAGGATATTGGAGGAATCAGGGCAGGACTTTTACACTTAATGGTAAGGTCCTGGGGAATGTTACTGAACAAAGAGACCTTGGACTGCAGGTTCAAAGTTCCTTAACATAGAGACATAGAAGATAAGGAGCAGGAAGAGGCCATTCTGCTCTTTAAGCCTGCTTTGCTATTCATTGAAATCATGACTTATTGTCCAACTCAATAGCCTAATCCTGTTTTCTCCCCATAACCTTTGATCCCATTCACCCCAGTTGCTATATGTAGCCATTTCTTGAATACATTCAATGTTTTGGCAACAACTACTTCCTGTGGTAATGAATTCCACAGGCTCACCACTGTTTGGGTGAAGAAATGTCTCCTCATCTCTGTCCTAAATGGTCTTAAAAGGAGACCAAAACTGCACACAATATTCCAGGTGTGGCCTCACCAAGGCCCTGTATAACTGCAACAACACATCCCTGCTGCTGTATTTGAAACCTCTCGCAATAAAGGCCAGCATACCATTTGCCTTCTTTACCGCCTGGCTTACCTTCAGTGACTGGTGTACAAGGACACCCAGGTCCTGCTGCACACTCCCCTCTCCTAATTTACAGACATTCAGCTCGTAATCTGCTTTCTTGTTTTTGCTTGCAAAGCGAATAACCTCACATTTATCCAAATTATACTGCGCCATTGAGTTGCCCACTCACCCAATATGTCCGGATCATGCTGAAGCATCTCTGCATCTTCCAGTTCAGCCTCCCATCCAATTTGGTATCATCTTGAAAGTGGAGTCCCAGGTAAATGGGATAGTCAAGATGGTGTTTGGTATGCTTGCTATTATTGGTCAGTCCATTGAGTGTAGGAGTTGGGATGTCATGTTGCAGTTGTACAGGACATTGGCTTGGCCACTATTGGAATACTGTGTGCACTTCTGGCCTCCCTGCTCTGGGAAGGATGCTGTGAAACTTAAAAGGGTCAGAAAGGATTTACAAGGATGTTGCCAGGTTTGGATGGTTTGAGCTATAGGAACAGACTGAATATGTCAGGGCTATCCTCTCTGCACCTTTGGAAGCTGAGGGGTGACCGTGTGGAGGTTCATAAAATCGCCAGGGGCATGGATAGGGAGTCCAAAACTAGAGGGCAGAGGTTTACGGTCAAAGGGGAAAAATTTAAAAGGACCTACCGTGCAACTTCTTTGCAAAGAGTGTGGTGTGTGTAACGGAATGAGCTGCCCAGCGGAAGTGATGGTGGAGGCTGGTATATTTACAACATTTAAAAGGCATCTGGCTGATGAAATAAATAGGAATGGTTTAGAGGGATGTAGGACAAATGGGACTAGATTAATTTAGTACATCTGACTACATGGACAAGTTAGACTGAAGGGTCTGTTTCCATGTTGTACAGTTCTGAGTGAGAGGAAACATGCACAGACACAGGGAGAATGTGCAAACTCCAAATAGGTAGTCACCCAAGGCTGGAATTGATCACAGGCTCCTGCTGCTGTAAGGCCGCAGTGCTGACCACTGAACCACCCCGTCTTAAATGCCAGTATGTCTTTTTGGGAGGGAAACCTTCTACATCATTGATACAATGAGACCCTCTTTCATTGGGCTATCTGTGTTATTGCAATGAGATAACAAATACATCAATTCTAATGTTAATTTCGTACTTTCCATGTGGGTTGCTTAGGTGTATCAGGTGATCACAGCATTCATTTTAGGGTAATAAATTTTTTTTAAAAACTACCTTAAGTCCATTAAAATCTGGGATTTTAAAGTCAAGTGATGGAAGTGATTTTAGTGACTTCTTCGCAAAAATGCTGTTTTCCAACCCACATGACCTCAGCAAATAAAGTCACAGGCTCTGTGGAGCTGATACATTCTCACTGGCTGCCTTTAAATGTATAATTAGAAGGCTGGGGATTTGGCAGGCAGTTTTCAAGGAAGCAACAAAAAGCATCTATAAAGTTGGAAGGTGTGGGAGGGGAAACATTGTAGACTTTGGAGTGGAAAATACATCCTCCACCATTTGCTGCCCAGACAGTGTGTATTTTGAACTAAAGACACGCCAAACTTGTGAGGGATTTAGGATTAATCTCCAGAAAATACATACCACTCAAACAAATGAAAGACAATTTGCAGAAACAGCAAATTATTTTTGAATAAAATCCTTCTGTTTTTTTCTTGGTAGTAATTCAACAATGAATTTAGAAAACCAGCGAGCAACATATTCAAGTACGGGGACGGAAGTGAGACGTAGAATCTCAAACTCGCTGTCCTGTCCTTTTTAAAATATGAATCTAATTTATCTGAGCTGCAGACGTGGATGGTCTATTCATATATGACTGCTCCTTGTGCTTGGCTGTTTACGTTTCACTTCTTTGGAACAAAGTAATTCTCTCCAGCAGTAAATATTCCAACTCCACTTATTAAATTAGTGCACAGCGATTAAGCATCTGGTCGAGGCAGCAGCCAAAACATCAAATTAAACCCCATCTGATTCAGAGCTTGAGTTGTGTTGGCAGATCAGCAAAGGCTGTGCTCCCAGTTCAAAACATTAATTCACAGCCTACAGTAAAGGTGGGGGAACCTAAATAATCTGATAGGGTGAATGCCATTGCACCTTCCTAGAGGAATTATTACTTTTGAACTAACATAGTCTACTAACATAGACTAACGCATTCTTTTAAAACTAATGTATTACAACCTTCATATTCCACAATAATGCTTTGTGTTCATTTCAAAGCCTCCTGCTAATTGTTCCCTGTATGTCCCCATATTGACCAATAACCATATAAAATTATGAATTAAGAACAAACAATGTACCTTTAGAACTGAAATTATTGCCAAACTATAGCAGTAACTTTACTCCTTAAAATGCTGTTTTATGTGCATGAAACTCAATTAATAGTGGGACTGTAGAAAGCTCAAAACCAGATGTAGAGTTGGCCTTATATTTTTGGGAGGGAGCTTTCCCCAGTGAGATCATTTGCTCTGGCACCTTCGAAGAAAATATCTGATTGTCCCATTCTACTAGGGCAGTGTGGTTTTCTGGCTGACCCTGGTCTCTATGGACTGGGTTTCACCTCAAAAAGTGCACACTTAATTAGCATAGTTTGATGTTCGCATACTGCAGTGCAATTTCACCAGATTTTGTGTAGGTTTCACATTCTGTAGTTATTGCCAATGAAGTTTTATTCAAATGAAGTGGCCATTAAAACCCCGTCACCACTAACCTTTCATTTTCTCGAGCTGTTTGAATTTTGATGACTGTAACATGTATACACAATTCAGCTTTCCTCTTGACCTCATCTCTTTGGAAGCCAAAGAGTATGATGAAAGGGGATGCTAGGGAACTTAATCTGTCCCAGAGCTGTGAGTCTACTCCACTGTTAGTGAACTCTGGGACTGGGAAGAGAGGAAGAGAGTTTGGAATTCTGCATGGAGTTGGTATCCTCAGCAACTTCCGCCCTCTCATCCCTAACTGAAAAACCAGAGCAATCCACCTCCTCAGGGCCAGGAAGCTACAACCAGACTGCTGGCCGTCAGATTGTCAAATAGTTCACATTGCAACTTCTGATCCTGTCATTCCAGTCTCTGTGAGTTGGTGCTCAATCAAATAACTAGCAACTCTTCAAGTCTAACAGTGCCACTACTGGAGATGGCCATTGCTGGGACTGCAGCTAGTCCTGAACAGGGCTGTTCTGGTGGCCTGAGTATAAGTTAAGTGGAGGGCTCTTTTTCTGGGGGCATGGAGGGAAGCCCTACAGTTGGGTAAGAGAATGGGGGAAAGTTTGAGATACCAGAATGAAATAACAAGTCAAGGGTGGCAGGATTTAGCTAAATGGTGTGCATGGCTACGTTGATGTTGGTAAAATACTCTTACTGACAGTAAGAAGCTCTTCATTGGTCATTCACTTTGTCCAATGACAGTGCTTGGTGAAGGTTATGCCACCTCTGTTGTGTCACCTGATGTTGTACCTCCACTCACAAAGGATTGGAAAAAGGTCTGACCAGTAATCCAATGTCGTGGGTTCAAAAGTCCATCAAGTCAGATTTAGTAAATAAATACAATAAGTCTTCTGTTTTGTGAGGAAGTATCAGATGTCATCATGAAATCCGCTGGATTAATATAAAATTCCAATGGAAATCCTAATGTTCTTGCATGCAGCTTCAGACCCTTGTTCTTGTAGTTGACCAATTAAGTCTTAGGAGAGCGAAGCAACTGCTATCTTGACAGCATTGTCCATGTCTCCAAAATATATTTTGTCTTTAAATGTCACCTAACATTCCCAAATGGGAACAGGTGAAGAGATGAAGATTTTTCGCAGAGTCTGAGGCTGCTGCTGAGTTATAACCAAGAACAACCCCCTCTACCTCAGATGCTACCGCCGATGAAATTTTTCTTGGATTCAGGACCTTCAGGTTATTTGGTGGAATCTGAGAAGGCCGTTGATTTATTTTGGCTGAGCCTTTCTTTCTGGGGGTTTGAAAATAACATCTTAATTTGCTGCCATTTATCTCTGGGTGGGGTAGATCAACATTGGTGCATTGTGCCACCTGATGTGGTCTCCTCTACATTGGGAAAACGAAGTGCAGACTTGATGACCACTTCGCAAGATATCTACTTTCTGCTCACAAAACAACCTTGAACTCCCTGTTGCCTGCCACTTCAATGCCCCACCCTGCTGCCTGGCCAACATCTCTGTCTCTGGCTTGCTACAGTGTTCCAGTGAAGCCCAACGCAAGCCGGAGGAACAACACCTCATTTTCTGCTTGGGGGCCCTACAGCCCTACAGCCCTCAATATTGAGTTCAATAATTTTAGGGTCTAAACTCTCCCATGTACCAGCCCCCCATCCCACACGCCAGGCCTTGTTACCACATAGTCTGCCACTACACACCCCCTGTTGTTAGTCACCAACAGTCCCCATTAACAACTACTCATCCTCCCTGCCTGATCGTTAGCGACTCCTTTGTCTGTCCAACTGTCTTTTTCTTTGGGCTCTATCCTATCGTTCACTCCCTACCCCACCCACCTCCGTATTTTCTGCATATAAACTGGCGTTTTCTCAGCCACCATCAGTTCTGAGGAAGGGTCACCGGACCCGAGATATTAACTCTTTTTTTCTCCTCCACAGATGCTGCCAGACCTGCTGAGCTTTTCCAGCAACTTTGTTTTTGTTCCTGATGTGGTCTACTGTTGATGTGAAGTTGACACTGTTAATTGCCATTAGATACCTAATTCCTCCTCCTATCCAGTTTTTTTGCACCTCAGCTTCTACACCCGTAAAACTGTAGGCATGATCCAAGACATCACAATGTTAGTTCAGAATGTGTAAGGTGTTTTAAGAATGTTTGCCTCTACTTCTCCTGGATTGACCCAATCCTTGGAACAGCTGCTAGAGAATTGTCCTTTACCAAAAGGATGTGGATGCTTCGGAGAGGGTGCAGAGGAGGTTCACCAGGATGTTGCCTGTTATGGAGGGCGCTAGCTATGAAGAGAGGTTGAGTAGATTATGATGATTTACAACAGAAAGACGGAGATTGAGGGGGTCCTGATTGAGGTCTACAAAATCATGAGGGGTATAGACAGGGTGCATAGCAAGAAACTTTTTCCCAGAGTGGGGGACTCAATTACTAGGGGTCACCATTTCAAGGTGAAAGGGAAAACGTTTAAGGGAGACATGCAGGGAAAGTTCTTTATGCAGAGGGTGGTGGGTGCCTGGAACGCATTGCCAGCAGAGGTGGTAGAGACAGGCACGATAGCATCATTTACAATGTATCTAGACAGATACATGAATGGGTAGGGAGCAGAGGAATAAAGATTCTTGGAAAATAGGTGACAGGTTTAGATAGAGGATCTGGATTGGCACAGGTTTGGAGGGCCGAAGGGCCTGTTCCTGTGCTGTAATTTTCTTTGTTCTTTGTTCTTTGTAGAGACTGCCTCTGAAATCAAGCTTCCTGGAACTTGACACATCAGCAGTTTTTGTGGATATTTGTTCAGGCCTGAGCTTTGGTTATCTATTGGCATTGGTTGAGAGTTATTTGATAAAACCTACTAACCTCACTTGTAAATTTATGAAATTTTGTTTTTAAGTAACCAAGCACTTAATTGTAAATATGTGAATGTCATTACAGAAATAACCAAAAGTAGTGGACTCGATTAAATAAAAAAAGTACACTTGTTGTTAGTATTTCAGGTGTGTCTTGGCAGGCCAGTCAATAAGATCAGGTCAAATAGATGGAAACCTTATCTTACAGGGATACCTGCCATAAAGTATGACCTGATATGAAGTGAACATATTTGTTTGATTGCAATTACATTTATAATATATTTGAGCTCACAAGCAAGATTGCAATTCTTTTATCAAACTGCATGGTGTTTATCCACAGTGTAACACAGTAATTTATATTCATGGATTTGAGCTGTGAAAGGTTGTTAAGGAGCTTAAAAAACCATTTAATGGAAGACTTGTACTGAGAACCAAACAGTGATTGATTAATTAATTTATTCTGTCATGGGTATGATGCCATTACTATGGAAGTTTGGGTGTAGGTGAATTATTTTGATGTTACATGAAAAAGATTGAGACGATTTGTAATCACTTTCCAATGTGTTTTGCTTGAACATGCAAAGCTATTTTTTTTTAATGAATTTAACGATTTGCCTCTGGGCTAAGGAAAAGAACCATTGGCCAAAGGTTTTGTTTCCAGGGGCTCAAACATGCCATGATCCAGCTGGAAATCTGAGTTCATTGTGAACAGAGGTGCACAGTTTGGGGAGCAGTTCATTTCCATTCAGTTTTTGATCCTTCCCGGCCAGATTCATGTGCTTCAATGGAGAAATGAGTGCAGTTCTTGTCCAGGTTCCCTGTTGGAATATCAGGTTGAGGGAATGTGAGTTTTGTCTCCGGAAATTCACCGGCTCATTCTGAATGTCAGGGATCTCTGAAATTCTGTATTCTCACATTCTGCAGAATTTCTGGTGTGATCAACAACACCAGCAATTGTTAAAACTTGTTCTTGGGATGTCAGCATCATTGACAATAATAGTATTTATTGCCTATCCTTAGTTACCCTGGAGAACATTGTGGTGAGCTGCCTTCTTGAACCGCCGCAGCCTATGTGCTGAGGCATTCCCATTACAGCCTTAAGGAGGGAATTCCAGGATTTGCCAGTACGGTGAAGGAATGGTGATATATTCCCAAGTCTGGAAGGTGAGTGACTTGGAGGGGATCTTGCAGGTGGTGGTGTTCCCATATACCTGTTGCCCCTGTCCTTCTGGGTGGTCAAGGATATGAGTTTGGTAGGTGCCTTCAAAGGAGGCTTAGAGAGATTTTGCCACGCAACTTGTAGGTGGTATACATTGGGCACTGGTGGTGGATGAATGATTGGTTAAAGTGGTGATTGGGGTGTCAATCAAATGGGCTGCTTTGCCTTGGGCGAAAGCAGCATTCATGAGGTTGTTGGAGCTGCACCAATCCAAGAGATCAGTTGCTCAAGAGCTCTAAGGAGTGTGGTGGATAGCATGCCAGGAGCAGCACCAGGTATAGCTGCAAATGAGGTGTTGACCTGGTGAAACGACCAAACAGGACAACTTGAGTGCCAAACAGCATAAGCAGAGAGTGATAGACACAGCTAAGGGAACACACAACCAACAGATCAGAGGGAGGGAGCTTCACAAACATGATGGAAGAACCCAGCACATTGATGCAAAGATAAGGCTGAGAAATATGGAGTGGATGATCCATCTTGGCCTTCTCCATGGGTCCCCAGCATTACAGATACCAGTCTTCAGCCAATTTGATTCACCCCACGTGATATCAAGAAACTGTTGGAGACACTGGATATTGCAACGACTATGGACCCTGACAACATTCTGGCAAAAGCACTGAAGACGTGTGCTCCAGAAATTGCTGCTCCCCTAGCCAAACTACTCCAGTACAGTTACAGCACGCACATCCACCCAACAATGCAGAAAATTGCCCAGGTATGCCCTGTACACAAAAATTAGGATAAACCCAACCTGGTCAATAACTCTTGATCATCAGTGAAGTGATGGATGATGTCATGAACAGTGCTATCAAGCAGCACCTGCTCAGCAATAACCTGCTCAGTGACGCCCAGTTTGGGTTCCACCAGGGCCACTCAGCTCCTGACCTCATTACAGCCTTGGTTCAAGCATGGACAAAATAGCCGAATTCCAGAGGTGAGGGGAGAGTGACAGCCTTGACATCAAAGCTGTATTTGATCTAATGTTGCCTCAAGGAGCCCTAGCAAACTGGAATCAGTGGCTATCAGGGGGCAAACTCTCCGCTGATTGGATTCATATGTGGCACATAGGAAGATGGTTGTGGTTGTTGGAGATCAGTCATCTTAGCTCCAGAACATCTCTGCTGGAGGTCTTCAAGCTAGTAACCTCGGCTCAACCATCTGCAGCTGCTTTATCAATGACCTTCCCTCAATGATTGCACAATGTCTAGCACCATTCGTGACTCCCCAGTTAATGAAACAGTCCACATTCAAATGCAGCAAGACCTGGACAATATCCAGGCTTGAGATGAAAAGTGGCAAGTAACATTTGTGCCTCACAAATTCCAGGCATTGACTATTTCCAGTAAAAGACTTGACATTCAATGTTTCCATCACTGAAACCTCAGTATCAATGCCCTGATGGTTACCATTGAGGAACTCAAACTCGCCATAAACATACAATGGCTACAAGTGTGAGTCAAAAACTAGGAATACGGCAACAAGCCTGCCGACCATCTACACGGCACAAGTCAGGAGTATAATGGAATACTTCCTACTTGCCTGGATGGGTACAGCTGCAAAATCACCCAAGAAGCTTGACACCATCCAGGACAAAGAAGTGGACTTGATTGGCACCACATCCACAAACATCCACTCCCTCCCCCACCAATGCTCAGGTGTGGCAATTCACAAAAGATCCTTAGAGGGCACTTTTCAAACCTGAGACTACTTCCATCTAGAAGGATGAGGGCAGCACATGGGAACATCATTATCTGTAAGTTCCGCTCCAAGCCACTCACCATCCTCTCTTGGAAATACATAACCGTTCCTTCACTATTGCAATGTGTGTCATCCTACAGCACAGGGGCTGCAGCAGTTCAAGATGGCAGCTCACCACCACCTTCTCAAGGGCAACTAAGTACAAGCAGTAAATGCCATTCAGCTAGTGGTGCCCATGTGCCACAAGAGAATTTATGAAAGGTTAATTAAGGAACTAGCTTTTTTTTTGTTTGGTGCATAACATAGTGGCTGGAAGAATTACTGTCATCCATGCACACAATTGTTATAACCATTGTAAATAAATTATTGTGACCTAATTTGTCTTCTGGGACTCACTTACAATAGTAATTAGAGATACATTAATTAAATTCAGTCTTATCTTGCCACATTTCTAGTCAAATTAAACCCCATCCTCATTTACAAAGGTGATGGTGCAATGTTTATACAGCTCCCTTCTGGTGGACTTTGAATTAGATACCATGAAATATCCAATTTAAACAATATAGATGGAGCAAGTTGTGTCAAAATGGCAACATTCTAACAAAATAAATATTATACAAATAATTTTTGCATATCATTTCAATTCCTATTCTGTCTCAAATCACCAATATTTATGGGGATGTGGGAAGTGGATACAGTCCCAGGAGAATCCGAAGCTCTGGAAACATGAAGTATTCTGTGGCTAGACATCTATTTACGCAGGCAGGAAGCAGGAGTTTATCTGTCATCCACTAACATTTATTAGTATTTTGTAATTCAATACAAACTCCGGTCTGCTTTTTATCCTTCCTGACTGGGGACAACCAACCATTCCATGTATTTTGATCAATCTACCACCAAGTTGTATAATTGTCCAATAAATAATTAATAAATCACCAGGAGCAGTGTAACAATAATAGAAAAGGGGAGGAAACAAAACCAAGGTGGAGGAGGTTAATACACTGCAGCCCACATGGGACCCACTTGGCTCTGATAGCCTAAGGGTACTGGTGGGCACTGTATGGTCCCACTCTAAGGCTTCTCAGGTATGACAGTGCCTGCAAAAAAGGGATGGATAATCACCAACTATAACGCCCCTCCACAGCCAGTTGTCTGGATCTAATTGTCACTACTTTGGGGAAGAAAAGCCTCTAAATGTTATCTCCAATGAGTGCTATTTCCCCTGTATATCTTGGGAGCACATTCTGGCTTATTCTTCCTGGGTTCAAGACTTGCCTGCCCCAGCAGTCTCATTATGTCTGGATAGGTTGGTTAAACAAAAAACAATCCTCATTCTCCCTGGGGCTGTGGTGGTGCAATGGTAGTGTCCCAACCTCTGACCAGGAGACCTACTCCAGAGGTATGTCACAGAATCTATGAAAAGATTGACTGGAAAATATCATCTGCCTTTATTCTGAAAGGCATGACCGTTTAGAATCCCTACAGTGTGGAAGCAGGCCATTCAGCCCACAAACCCTCTGATGACCATCCCACACAGACCCATCTCCCCCAACCCTCTCTATGTAATCCTGCCTTTCCCATTGGCTAATCTCCCTAACCTGCACACATTTGGGCTGTGGAAAGAAGCCAGAGCGGCTGGAGGAAAGCCTCACGCAGACACAGGGAGAATGTGCAAACTCCACACAGGCAGTCACGCAAGGCTGGCATTGAACCCAGTTTACAGTGAAGCAGTGCTAGCCACTGAGCTGCTATGCTTCCCCAGTGCATTTAGTTTAACAGCAGGAACTCACTACAGTTTTATTTTGAATAGAATAGAATCCCTACAGTGTGGAAACAGGCGCTTTGGCCTAACAAGTCTACACCAACCATCAGGGCATCCCACCCAGATTCATCCCCCTATAGCCCCCCGATCTACACATTTCTGAACACTATGGGCAATTTAGCATGGCAATCCACCTAGGCTGCACAGCTTTGGACTGTGAGAGGAAACCAGAGCACTCAGAAGCAACCCACACAGACACAGGAAGAATGTGCAAACTTCACACAGACAGTCGCCTGAGAGTGGAATTGAACCTGGGTCTCTGGCACTGTGAGGCAGCAGTGCTAACCACTGAGTCACCGTGCCATATATTATTTGGGTGATATGTTGGCTGGTTGCCTCTGGGAAAGTCAGTGGGAAAAATCTTCAACTGGAGATGCTACCTAACAAAGCAAAACACTCAGGCATTAAGGGCTGTCTCAGAGTGCAGCAACAAGGAGGGAGGAGAAGGGCAAAGAGCAAAGGGAAGGACAAACTGCAGGGGAAAGAGCTAGAGGTTGGTGGTCATTGATGGGTAACTGATCAGTGGGAGGATGAGTGCGTGGAAGGTTTGTCTGAGAGATGGGGGAAAGCATTTGAGATCTCCTGGCCCACAAGCAGTGCTAGAAAAGAATTTAACTCCTGGATCCAACAGCTTCAAGCCCTGTAGGTTTCAGAATTTTCCAGCTTTCAGCTGTTAGGGTCAAAATGCCCCTAAAATCCGAGGAATATAACCTCATTTACATATTATACTAATGGACCAACTTTATTAGGCTGAGTTATTCAGATGCCTGTAATCACATCTAGAAGTAAGAATGTCCACAGCAGATTGCCGTGCCTCATGTAAGCCTAATGATTCAACTTCTCCCCAACCCACTCTTGGCTGTCGTGTGTTTTTTTTATCCATTCATGGAATGAGGGCATCGGTGGCTAGGCCAGCATTTATTTCCCATCTCTAATTAGCCAAAGGAGTGTTAAGAGACAATCACATTGCTATGGGTCCAGTGTCAGATGTAGACCAGACCATGTAAGGACGGCAGTTTCCTCCCTTAAAGGCCATTAGTGAACCAGATGAGTTTTCCTGACAATCAACAATAGATTTGTGTTCTTTTTTTTAGCTTGGATTCAAATTCCACCATTTGCCATGGCAGGATTTGAACTAAAGTCCTTAGGATACTACCCGAGTCTCTGGATTAACAGTCCAGTGATAATAGCATAACATCACTGCCTCCCCTCGTGGATTCAATCTCGGTTTCTATCTCTAGGGTTTATGTATAAGACCAATGAGGTTGTATTGTACTGATAGGAGACACTAGTTTGGTCTCAGCTGGGGTATTGTTCCCAGTTCTGGGTGTCATATTTTGGGAAGGATGTGACGGCATTAGGAACTACGCGGTAAAGATTCACAAGAATAGTCCCATGGGTACAGAACTACGGTTGTGAGAATAAATTGGAGAAAGTAGGGCTGTCTTCCTTGAGAAGACAAGGATGAGAGGAGTTATTTTAGAAAGATTCTAAATCAAGAGGAGTCTGGGAGAAACATTCTCCCTTCCCTCCCCTCAGAAGATCGAGAATGAGAAGCACAGATTTATTGTCATTGATAAACGAAGCAAAAAAGACTTGACATTTTTCATGCTGCATGTGTTTAAGGTTTTGGATGTGCAGCTGAGAGGGTTGTGGACTGTAATCCAAAAAAGAAGAATGTGAGGGGTTACAAGGATAAGGTGAGAGAACAGAAACATAAAAACTAGCAGCAGGAGTAGGCCATTCAGCCCTTTGAGCCTGCTGTGCCATTCAGTATGCTTGTGGCTGATCGTCAATCTCAATCCCACATTTATGTTTGCTCTTCATAGGCCTTGATATCTTTAAAATCTGAACCTTTATTTTATAGAATCCCTACGATGTGGAAACAGGCCCTTCGGCCCAACAACCCCACACCAACCCTTGGAGCATCGCACTCAGATGCATCTCCCTATAACCCACACACCGCTGAACACTACGGGCAATTTAGCTTGGCCAGTCCACCTAGCCTGCACATCTTTGGACTGTGGGAGGAAACTGGAGCACCCGGAGGAAACCCATGCAGACATGGGGAGAATGTGAAAACTCCGCACAGTCAGTCACCCGAGATTGGGATCAAACCTGGGTCCCTGGTGCTGTGAGGCTGCAGTGCTAACCACTGAGCCACTGTGATGCCCCTTATCTATCTCTTAGCATTAATTTGGAGAGCTGGCGCAGATGCAGGGAGCTGAGTGGTCCTGCTCTGAGCTGTAATAATTCCATGACTGTCTTTATGAGGGAAACATATAGAGTGATAATCACAGAATCACTGTGGTATGGAAGAAAGCCATTCAGCCCATTGAATTCACGACAATGACATAGAAGAACATGCATCCAGCTCGTACTAAACATATGATGCCTGGTACAGAGTAGTTCAGCCTGAAAAAAACACGAAATGTGAGAAGAACAGCAGCTTGTGCTGCAGAAACTTGATTGATTGGACAAGCAGAAATCTGCATCAAGTTTATTGTTAAACGCTGTAGCTGCAACAAACTCGTTACAGACTCGGCTAGGCTAATCATTCAACCAGTTATATATCTTTTAGCAGTCCAGATGGTTGTCAGGTTTGCAAGCTAATCTACTGATTATAAAGTCCATTTGAAATACTAAACCATGCATAATCTGCCAGAATTTTGAATTGGCCTATCTTACCTGAGGCTATGCTCTGAGATGCAGATTCATTTAGACTCCTGGCCAGATAATGGGCATACAGGCTTCATTTTCAAATCCCATGCATCTAAAATAAATGGCAACAGCTGCCTTTAAATCTAATGACAAATTTCCTCATTTACTGCCCACGCTGTAGGCAGCACAGGGAGAAGAGAGATCCTGTGACTCAAGGCAACTAGTGTTGGTGGCAGCCATCTTTGTACTATCTCACAGCTCTTAAACCCACCAGGAGGGCACCTTTATAAACCAGTACAAGTGCTGATAACACATTCCTGAGGAATTCTGTCAAAATCTGATCTCTAAATTGGCAGTTACGGTATTAAAAATGCATTTTCGTTGATCCTGCAGTTAATATACTAGCTGTCGGATTAATTTCCCCCAACCCCCCACTCAAACATTTTTGTTTGCTTAGTCTCTCTTTCACATTGTGTGCTTTGCAGGATCAAGTCATTAGTATCGCCCATATTTTAATCTTTAATTGGGTTTTTGTGTACAGGGGTGTTTGACAAACATCATTCCGATGACTTTGACACACAGTTTCCTGTAAACCACACAACTGTGAGACTGCACAGCAACATGGGCACACCCACATTGGCCATTTAAGGATCATAGTTTCAAACAACTGGCCATAAATCACAAATAAAAAGATTGTGCTACTTTGAAAGCATCTTTTCCATGTGGTAGGAAAAAGCACCTAACGTCAACCCATGTCCAATATTTCTATTTTGTTTGATTTACTCTGATTTGACATCGACCTCGCTGATGCCTCAAATATTTGATATTTCCTTAGCTTGGGTCACAGGAGAAAATAATGCCCATACACGAGCAGTGACAATCACATTTCTACAGTGTATTAGTGGGCCTGCTGTGCTGTCAGGATGTGGGAGCTGGTTTTGCTTACAATTGTGAGGCTAACAGCAAGAGAATCTGACCTACCTATGTCTCCGTCCCTAAGGTATTGGTTCACATGGCCAGAAAACCACGGTTCTCAGTTCCAAACCAAAAACCTTGGTTCAATAATTTGCCTAAAACACCAGTAAATTGCTGCATTGGCAGAGCTGTCATCTTTAGTTCAAGCCATTGGGCAGAGACTCTGTTTGCTTCTCAGCTGGATTGCAAAGCAGACCAGTGAAGCAATCTTCTGTGGCTTCTGGCCAATATTTACACCTCAGCCAGAATCATTAAAACTATTTAACACACAATGTTCACCCTGCTGCTTGCTAGAGCTTATTATGTGAATAATTGGTTGCCATGTTTTCTATATTTCAACAATGAGTACAATAACAAAGTGCTGAACAAGAATTTTGGGATGACCTGTGTAGTCCTTATGTTGTAGAATGATGACAGTGCAGAAGGAGGCTATTTGGCCTGTGATATCTGTACTAGCCCTCCAAATGAGCCACTTGCTATTCTGCCATCTTTTCATAGAGCCATAGAGTCATACAGAATGGACACAGACCCTTCAATCCAAACAATCTATGCCGAACATAATCCCAAACTAAATTAGTCCCACGTGCCTGCTCCCAGCCCAGATCCTCCAAGCTTTCCTATCATGTACCTACCCCAAATGTCTTTCAAATGCTGTAATTGTACACACAGCCACCACTTCCTCAGGAAGTGGATTCCACACACAGGCCACCCTCTGTTTAAAACATTTGCCCCTCATGTCTCTTTTAAATCTCTCTCCTCTCACCTTAAAAATACTCCTCCAGTTTCCTTGTAAGCCTGCATATTCTTCCTTTTTAGATAACAGTTTAGTACGTGCAAGTTCTTTATTTATTTCCCTTAAAAATGTCTTGACGATCACTGCACTAACTTGCATTTCTTTTCAAATACTAGTGCTCTTGCCGTGTATTTCCAAACTTTCCAATTCATGTTCAATTGAGTTCATCACTTTTGTAGCACCTCCCCCCCCCTGCCATTATCACTATTCTCCCTCTCTCTCACTTTTCTCCACAAAACTCCAATTCATGAGTTAAGTTTTAATGATTTGGCTTAAACGAATAGTACAAGCTGAGATTTTGTACACGAGAATGACTGGGTTGGGTTCAGGTCACATCTCGACATTTCTAAAATCTAAATCTTGACACCCCCAAGCCCAAGTTCAACACCATCCCATTCTGGGTTTCACAGAGGTGTGACAATGAGTGGTAAGGAACGCATTCTCAGGAGATGGAATGGCAACGTAAACATTTCAGTCAGCCTGCTGGCCTCTACTGGGATCTGTGATGTAGGTTTTGCAGTAGGCCGCCAACTTCCTCAGGTCTCAAGAAGTGAGATGGACAACACCTTCTGTGGACAGCACAGAGGAGATACATTGTGATTGTGCTGGCTCCTTGAAAGAGCTGGCTAAGATTGTCTCGCAACTTGCAAATCTGTCCTCATCAAATACATACTCAATTGTCTTTTGAAAGTTAATCTGGATTCGACCGCAACTTTGGGAATGCATTGCAGAATGTGGTGACCTGCTGTGAGTCGGTGCCAGTGAAAGTCCCTTCCTATATCAGTCTACCCTGATGCCACAGGATCCTCCTGATGGTAATCCTACTCCCAGGGTTCTTCTGCTTCTGACAGAGCAGCAAGCCTATCAGTCAACCAACCTGACACCCACACATGCCACAAGAGTCAAAACAGAGCAGTGTACAGGGAAATACAGCTTCCACTTTTTGAGGGGTTGCATCAGCATATCAGGAGAACCTATTTCCTTGGCAAATGGGTCTATAACTTTGTCAGAGATTTGAAATGTTTGACCAAAATAAGAGGCGAAATTTCTGATGAAGGGGTCTAGGCCTGAGACATCAGCTTTTGTGCTGCTAAGATGCTGCTTGGCCTGCCGTGTTCATCCAGCTCCACACTTTGTTATCTCAAATTTCTTCACACTGTTGTTTTCCATGATTTGAAACGCCCTAACTGAAGCTCTAGTTGAATGTGATTCCAGAGGAACTTTCAAAAGACAGTTGGACATGTTCTTGAAGAGATCAAATTTACCATGAGATCGTAAGAACTGCTGATGCCAAACTCAGAGATAAGACAGTGTGGAAGAAAGGCCCCGACCCAAAATGACAACTTTCCTGCTGTTCTGATGCTGCCTGGCCTGCTGCATTCCTCCAGCTCCACACTGTTATCTCAAAACTACAGGGGTGTGAGGAAAAAGCTGGGGCTTGGGAGGATCTCTTTCAAAGGACCTACATAAGTGCACTGGCCAAATGGCCGCCTCTTGTGCTATGAAATTACAAAAATATCTTATCAAAATCATTTCCGCATGTGTGTTTACATGGATATTAATGAAACTGCTCAGTTCTATTGTCCATCCATCTCAGATGTCAAGCTGCGAACATACAGTCAATATGAAACTGCTTACACTCAATGTTTGATTGAAAGCAAGAGTTACTTTAGCGCAAATCACACTAAATACTTTTATAGACTTTACAAACGAGTGATTAATTTTATGAACAAGGACTCAAAGGTCTGTTTTGTCAGCTTTTCACAGTTAACAACTGATACTTACAGACCGAAGCCATATGAGAAGACTGATACAGAAAGTTGTCTGTTTGAGTATAAATTCCAAATCTGTCCTTGTTGATTTAAATTTTAACCATCTTCACTGGGAGTGAGTTCAGGTGGGTTCTTTTGCATGAGGAACACCAACATCACAAAAAGCTTAATGGAATTTCAGTAAAGCCTAATGTGCCCTGGGGATACTGACAAGATCAGATTCCCTGCCCATTTCAGCTCTCCATTGATTTCCAAATTATGGAGTCTGTAACAAAACTAGAGATATAAGCAAATCCAAAAAGCTCCAATGCTGCACAGCCATAAAATTTAATAAGGAAGTTAATGATGGATGTATTCAGTAAGATGTTCTTTGCTTGCTATAAATATTATGGCAGCTTTATCTTTTTTTGTTCAGTCATGGGATTTGTGTGTCACTGGCTAGGCCAGCATTTATTGCATATCCCTAATTGCCCAGAGAGCAATTGAGAGCCAACCAGATTACTGGAATCACATGTAGACCAGCTCTGATTCAATGAAACATTAGACGTTAATCTTTTCAGAAAGTCTCTTCAATTCATGTCCACTCCTCTGCAAGTGGTGGTAATCTATTAACTATGAAATCAAAGTGTTCATATTGAACATACTCTCCCTGCAAAACTGCTACCGGAAATCACATTTTTTTCAGTATTATTCAATATTTTCTTTCTGTAGTTTTAATGTTCAAAAATGTCATGAAATATGCAAAATGCAAAGACTTTGAATCTAAATGTTTTATTCTACGAAGTGATATTTGCTACTTTAATGTCTGCATTTTCTTTATACTCCCCCCAGACTGGCATGTATAAGGGCAGTGTGCAGCTCACACAGAAAGATAATACGTGTGTATATTTCTCTGCACTTCGGTTTGTGAGACTTTCAAATATGTTAACAGATTTTCAGACACCAACAATTTTGGCTTGAATATCTCATTTTTCTTTTGACGTTTACTCTCTTAAACTTAACCCTGATCTGAGCATAATATTGTTTGTGACAAACTGGGCACTGGGAGTGCATTTCTTGACAGGGTGGGTGTGATATTGGAAACTGACTGTTCCTGTGCTTCTCCAGGTTAAAGGTTGCAGATTCTGACAAGTAACCCCCATTCTGACTTCCCAAAGCCTGTCCACCTCCAACAAAGCAAAAGTCAGGCATGTGATGGAATACCCTCCACTTGCCTGGACGGATGCAGCTCCAAAAATGCTCAAGATGCTTGACACCATCCAGGACAAAGCAGCCCATTAGATCTGCAGCCCATCCTCCACTGAAGGGCAATGGCAGAACTGTGGACTATCATGAGTTGCATAGTGGTGTCTAACCAAGGGCTCCTTTGACAGCGCCTTTTAAATCCCCACTCTCTATCCACATCATGGACAAGGGCAGGTGATGTATGAGAACACCATCGATTTCATGCCACCAGACATACAGATGCTGCTGATGAAGCGCTCAGGATTCCAAGGGACCCAGGTTTCAGGTAAGTGGTGTCAAGAGGATTAGGGTGTGGAGGTTATGGGAGAAGTGGGTTAGCATCAAGGGCAGGGCAGTGGCTGTCACAGAGGTCACATTTTGCAGATCACTGAGTCCTTTGATTCGTCACTGAATGCCAGGCATAGAGTCACAATCCCCATCTTACATGGACTGCTGTTGTTCAAGATGGAAGCTCACCACCTTACCCTAACCCTATTGCAGGGCAACTAAGAATGGGCAATAAATGCTGTCCTAGTCAGTGGTGACCATATCCTGTGAAAATCTTATATTCTTCAGTGGAGAAGACAAGTTAGGGGAGGCTTCTTCAGAGATCGTGATATTAAGTTGTATAAACTGATTTAGATTAGATTTTGTTATCGTGCAGTTATTGATCTAGTACCTGCAAATTTTCAACATGTATTCAACAAAGGGATCAGTAAGTTTCTGAGTGTGGTCAAATAATTATGAATAGAAGTAGATGGTGCGGGTCTCTTATGCAAAATATTAATTTGCAATACAATTATTGACTGAATATATTTGTGTGGCCAGAGCTTTTTGGTAAGAAAGCTTTGTGAAAACCTTGACTACACCAGCAACAATACTGGCTTTGTAAGGAACAAGAGATAACATAGTGTGGAGCTGGATGAACACAGCAGGCCAAGCAGCATCTTAGGAGCACACAAGCTGACGTTTCGGGCCCAGACCCTTCATCAGAGAGGTTTGTGAGAAGAAAACACACTGTATTACAAGAGGAAAACTCCGAAAGGAGAATTCAAAATCCACACCACTGTGTCCAGTAAAGTGAATTCATCAGCCATAACTGATCCAAGAAGATATCCTAATACTAATTGCTTGTATGCAAAATGACTTTGGCCGCAGAGTTACAACTGGACAATCAATGAATAATTCTTTTACCTAAATTTAACTTTTACTAGCCCCAAGTAATTTTATGATAACCTTCTGCAAAACTTTTATATTTTTGCCCCAGAATTTGAGGTTTTGTGCATGTGTTAAATTGTACCTACCTACACTTGCACCAAATAATCTCTGCACCTATGCTTGAGTAAGTTTTAGTTTACAAGAAAATAGCTAGTTCTGTGTGCTTAGATCCAACCCGAACTTTGGTAGTAAGCCTACCACTAAGGGTGGGGCTGTTTTAGTCAGGCATATTGACCTCTACATTGCAAAGGCTGAGTGCCAGCTCTCAGATACCTCCTTCTATCTTCCCGTAGACCATGACCCCACCATGACACATCAGGATATTATATCAACTGTGGTCACTGACCTCATTTCATCTGGTGATCTCCACCGACCCCCCCCCCCCCCCCCCCCACCCCCGCACTGCCTCCAAGCTAATAGTCCCTCAGCCCTGCACAGCTACCTTCTTCTGAAAATCCACAAACAGGACTGCCCAGGTAGACCCATTGTTTTAGCCCGCTCCTGCCCCACAGAACTCATCTCTTCCTACCTTGACGCAGTCTTCCCTCCCCTAGTCCAATCCCCACCCACATAGATCCGTGATTCCTGTGACACTTTACGCCAGTTTCGGAATTTCCAGTTTGCAGGCTTCAGCCACCTTCTCTTTACCATGGATGTGCAATCCCTTTACACATCCACCCCCCCTCTTCCACCCCCCCCCCCCAACCGAGGAGGGTCTTAGGGCTCTCTGCTTCTTCCTGGAGCAAAGGCCTGAACCATCCCCACCCACCCACCACACTCCTCTGCCTGGCCGAGCTTGTCCTCACCCTCAACTACTTCTCTTTTAACTCCTCTCATTTTCTCCAGGCCAGAGGGTTGGCCGTGTGTACCTGCATGGGCCCTAGTTATGCCTGTCCTTTCGTGGAGCATGTGGAACATTTCTTGTTCCAGTCCTATTCTGGCCCCCACATACAAATGTTTCTCTGATACATCGGTGATACCTTCGGCACTGCTTCCCGCTCTTGTCTGGAATTGGAAAAATTCATTGATTTCGCTTTCAATTTCCACCTTGCCTTCACTTACGCTTAGTCTATCTCTGACTCCTCCCTTCCGCTCCTCGATATCTCTATTCCATTTCTGGGGATATACTGGCCACTAATATCCATTACAAACCCTCTGACTCCCACAGCTACCTGGACTACACATCCTCACACCCCACTTCCTGTGAAGACTCCATCCCATTCTCTCAGTTCCTCCGTCTCTGTCATACATGTTCCAATGAGGCCAATTTCGACAAGGGAGCATCCAAAATGCCCACCTTCTTCCTCAACTGAGGATCCCCCCAGCTCCTTTGTCAACAGGGCCCTCAACCGGGTCTGACCCATCTCCCACAGATCCGCTCTCATCCTTTCTCTTCTCTCCCACAACAGTGATAGGGTTCCCCTTGTCCTTACCTACCATCCCACCTGCATCCACATCCAGAAGATTATCAGACACCATTTCCACCACCTCCAGCAAGGTGCTACTGCCAGATGCATATTCCCCTCCCATCCTGTGTCCAACTTCCACAGGGACTCTTCCCTCCTGGACACCCTGGTCCACATTTCCTTCACTCCCAACACGTCCCCACAGCCCTACGGTACCTTCTCTTACAACCAACAAATGTGTAACACCTGCCCATTTACCTCCTCCCTCTCCAGTATCCAAAGGCCCAAACATACCTTCCAGGTGAAGCAGCACTTTACCTGCATAGCGCACAATCTAGTCAGAGATAGCAGGAACTGCAGATGCTGGAGAATCTGAGATAACAAGGTGTAGAGCTGGATGAACGCAGCAGGCCAAGCAGCATCAGAGGAGCAGGAAGGCTGACGTTTCGGACCTAGACCCTTTTCCTGAAGAAGGGTCTCGGCCTGAAATGTCAGACTTCCTGCTCCTCTGATGCTGTTTGGCCTGCTGTGTTCATCCAGCTCTATACCTTGTTATCACACAGTCTAGTCTACTGCTTTCACAGCTTGCAATGTGGTCTCCTCTATACTGGGGAAATGAAGCATAGACTGGATGACCGCTTCACAGAACATCTACATTCTTCCTGCAAAAGAGACCCTAAGCTACCTGTTGCCTGCCACTCTAACACGTCACTCTGCTCCCTGGCCAACATCTCTGTCTCAGGCTTGCTCCAGTTTTCCAGTGAAGCTCAATGCAAGCTGGATGAACAACACCTCATTTTCCACTTGGGGACCCTGCTATCTTCCAGACTCAATATTGAGTTCAATAATTTTAAGGCCTAACTCTCCCATGTCTCAGCCCTCCACCCCACGCCCAGGCCTTGCTACTACATAGCCTGCCGTTGCACACCCCCTGTTATTTAAAACTAATAGTCCTCATTAACAGCTATTCACCTTCCCAGCCTGATCGTTAGCAACTCCTTTGTCTGTCCAACTGCTATTCTCTCTCTTTGGCCTGTATCCTGTCATTTACTCCTTACTCCCTTCCCCTCCCTCTTTTCTGCATATAAACTGACGCTTTCTCAGCCACCATCAGTTCTGAGGAAGGGTCACCTGACCTGAAACGTCATCTCTGATTTCTCTTCCCAGATGCTGCCAGACCTGCTAAGCTTTTCCAACAGCTTCTGATTTTTGTAGCTAGTTCTGTGTTTATTACGTAAGGAGGCTAGTTGAATTATTTCAGTTTGGCTATAAGTAACCTTGAACTGGAGTTAGTTAGCTCAGTTGGTTGGTTTGCAATGCAGCATAAAACCTATAAAGGTGGTACAGTGCTTAGCAATGCTGCCTCTCAGTTCCAGACACCTGGTTCAATTCTACCCTTGGGTGACTGTCTGTGTGTAGTTTGCATATTCTCCTTGTGACTGCCTGGCTTTCCTCTGGCTTCAATCCACAGTCCAAAGACACACAGGTTAGGCCAACAGGCTGTGCTAAATTGCCCGCAATGCGCAGGGTAGGTGGATTAGCCATGCAGGGTTAAAGGGATGGGGTTGGTCCAGTGTAGATTCAATGAGTCGAATGACTGGCTTCCACACTGCAGGGATCAATGAATCTCAATTGTGCTTGAAGTGTGGGCTCAATTCCTATGCCAGCTGAGGTTGCAATGAAGGATGCTTTTTCTCAATCTCTCCCTTTTCCTGGGTTATGGAGATTTTCAGGTTAAGCCACCACCAGTCATGAGAAAATTGGTCTGTGATAACTTTACCTTTAAGTAGTCTGAGCACGGTGGTTATATGATAATAAACACCGAAAGAACTGCGGACACTATAAATCAGGAACAAAAACAGAAGTTACTGGAAAAGCTCTGTCAGCATCAGTGAGGGAAAAAACAGAGTTAAAATTTTGGGTCTGGACCTGAGTTCTGAGGAAGGGTCACTGGACCCGAAATGTCAACTCTGTTTTTTCCTTCACAAAAGCTGCCAGACCTGCTGAGCTTTTCCAACAACTTCTGTTTTTGTGTCAGTTGTCATACGATAATAGCACAGGACAGATTAACCGACAAGTTTTTTGTTAGCTGTCTTTCATTTCTGTATGTTTGTAATAGTGAAGGTTTTTTGAGCATTTAACAATATAATCAAATTATTTAACAAAATCTGAACAATAGCACAGATATTATCGTGTGCATTTACTGTGAAAATCCTTCCATGCAGCTTCTTGAATCAAAATCAGTAAAAGGTAACAATCTAAATGCTTACTTATTTTTCCAGAAATAACTTTTGAATGATATTTCTTTTATCGTTCAAACACCTTTGGAAGTGCTATCAGCCTAAGCTATATCTTTTTGAAGAGCCACACAGTATTGAACAGACACAAATCCGAAAGCGTAACATAAGAAGGTAATGGAGATTTTCTGGTTTAGAATAGCTGCTTGGCATATTAGAAACTGACTACCAGACATGCACACTAAAAAAAAGGTTTGCATTCATATAGCACCTTTCACAATCTGAGATATCCCAAAACGTTTTTACAGTCAATGAAGTACTTTTAAACTGTAGTTATGTTGTAATGGGGGGAGACACAGCAACCAAATTGAGCACAGCAAGTATCGCAAGTTATTGTGACAGAATAATCCGTATTTTTTCAGGTGAAGTTGATTGAGGGTCTGTGAAAAAAGCCAATGTAAGCTAAGTTCACAATTACTGTAGCAATTACTAAGATCCCATCACGAGAATGACTAGTTTGGCAGATTTTCAGCTAGTCAGTCAAATACAGGCAGAAAGTGTCAAACAAACTCACGTAATAAGTGAAGGCTTCTCAGCTTTGAGAAATTTTGAGTTCTTTAGAAGCTACAAAAAAAAATTAAGGATAAATAACTGGTATATGAGGAACCAGTAGTAAAGTTATTTTGCATGCTGTATATAGAAACATAGGAACAGGAGTAGGCCATTCAGCCCCTTCTGCCTATTATTCCATTCAATGAGATCATGGGTAACCTGTGGCCTAACTCCACATACCTGTCTTTGGCCCATATCCCGTAATACCTTTGCTTCACAAAATATTGTTTATCTCAGATTAAAAGCTAACAAGTAATCTCTCATCCACTGTCAATTGAGAAAGAGAGTTCTAAACCTCTAACATTCCTCATGCGTAGAAGTGCTTCCTAACATCTCTCCTGAATGGTCAGGCCCTAATTACTATACCCCCCAGTTCTACAATCTCCACCCAGTGGGAATAATTTATCTTAATCCATACTGCCTTTTCCCGTTATTATCTTGAAGACTTCGATACAACCACCTCTTAACCATTTAAATTCTAGAGAAAACAGGTTTATTTGTATATTTGTATAATTTTGTAATTATTGCTGCAAACCTACATTGTACACCCTCCAAAGCCAATATATCCTTCCGAAAGTGTGATGCCCAGTTCTGCTCACAGTAACCCAGGTAGAGTGCAACCAGGCAAGTATGTAAGTATTCGAGATAACAAGGTGTAGAGCTGGATGAACACAACAGGCCAAGCAGCATTAGAGGAGCAGAAAGGCTGACGTTTTGGGCCTAGACCCTTCTTCAGAAGAAGGGTCTCGACCCGAAACGTCAGCCTTCTTGCTCCTATGATGCTGCTTGGCCTGCTGTGTTCATCCAGCTCCATACCTTGTTATCTCGGATTCTCCAGCATCTGCAGTTCCTGTTATCTCAAATATGTAAGCGTTGGTTTTTTTTTCAATTCATTTGTGGGATGTGGGCATTGCTGGCTGGCCAGCATTTATTGCCCATCCCTAGTTGGGAAGGTGGTGGTGAGTTGCCTTCTTGAACTGCTGCAGACCACCAGCTGTATGTTTACTGACAATGTCATTAGGGAGGGAATTTCAGGATTTTGATCCAGTGACAGAGAAGGAACAACAATATATTTCCAAGTCAGGATGGTGAGTGGCTTGGAGGGGAACTTAGAGGTGGTGGTGTTCCCATATGTCTGATGTCCTTGTCCTTCAAGATGGTGGAAGTGGTTGTGGGTTTGGAGGGTGTTGTCTGAGGATCTTCGGAGAATTTCTGCAGTGCATCTTGTAGACAGTACACACTGCTGCTGTTGAGTGTTGGTGGTGGGGGGAGTGGATGCTTGTGGATGTAGTGCCAATCAAGTGGGCTGAATAGTGTCAAGCTTCTTGAGTGTTGTTGGGGCTGCACTCATCCAGGCAAGTGGGGAGTATTCCATCACACTCCTGACTTGTGCCTTGTAGATGGTGGACAGATTTAGGGAGTCAGGGGGTGAGTTACTCACCACTGTATTCCTAGCCTCTGACCGGTTCTTGTTGCCATTGTGTTTATGTAGTGAGTCTAGTTGAGTTTCTAGTCAATGATAACTCCCAGGATGTTGATAGTAGAGGGTTCAGTGATGGTAACACCATTGAATGTCAAGGAACGGTGGTTAGATTATTTCTTATAGGTGATGGTCACAGCCTGGCATTTGTGTGGTGTGAATGTTATTTGCCACTTGTCAGCACAAGCCTGGATATTGTCCAGATCTTCTTGCATTTGAACACAGGCTTTTTGAGGATCAGTTTTGAGGATCACGAATGGTGCTAAACATTGTGCAATCATTGGCGGACATCACCACCTCTAATCTTATGATGGACGGAAGGTCATTGAAGCAGCTAAAAATGGTTGAGCCTAGGACACTACCCTGAGGAACTCCTGCAGAGATGCCCTGGAGCTGAGATTACTGATCTCCAACAACCACAACCATCTTCCTATGCGTTAGGTATGGCTCCAACAACCAGAGAGTTTGCCCCCTGATACCAATTGATTCCAATTTTGCTAGGGTTTCTTAATGCCACACTTGGTCGAATGCAGCCTTGACGTCAAGAGCTATCACTCTCACACTACCCCTGAAATTCAGCTCTTTTATCCATGTTTGAGGTCAGGAGGTGTGTGGTCCTGACAGGGTGTCACTGACCAGGTTATTGCTGAGCAGGTGTTGCTTGATAGCACTGTTACTGGCACCTTCCGTCACTTTACTGATAATCGAGGGTAGGCTGATGCAGCAGTAATTGGCTGGGTTGGATTTGTCCTACTTCTTGTGTACAGGACATTCTGGGCAATTTTTCACATTGTCGGGTGGATACCAGTGTTGTACCTGTACTGGAACAGCTTAGCCAGGGGACTGGCAAATTCTGGAGCACAAATCTGCAGTATTAATGCCAGAATGTTGTCAGGGCGCATAGCCTTTGCAGTGTCCAGTGTCTCCAACCAATCCTTGATATCATGTAGAATGAATTGAATTGGCAGAAGCCTGGTATCTGTGATGCTGGGAACCATTGGAGGAGGCATAAACTTCAGGGTATGTTTCCAGAAATCTTTATCCATTCATCTCCACAGATTGCTCGAAGGAATGGTAACTAAAGTTATGCCTGTGGAGTTATAATCCAAACTCATTCCATGATATTATGTTCCCTCCCCAAGTACGACTTTAACCATGAGAGTTTTCCTCCTTCTTCTCATTGACTTCAAATTTGCTTGCTTTCCTTAATGCCGTTCTTAGTTAAAATGTGCCTTGATGTGATCAGCCTCAATGGCTGTCTCTTTAAGCTCAGCTCTGAAATCCAACTCCTTACTCTGTGTTTGAACCAAAGCAATAATGTGGTTTGGAGCTCAGTTTGCCCTGGAGCCCAAATTGGACATCAGTGTACAGGCTATTGTTGAGTACGTTATTGTTAATAGCCCTGCTGACAACACCTTCAAATGAGGTTGAGAGTAGACTGTTGTAGTCTATGGATTTGATGTGTCCTGTGTTCTGTGGACAGGGCACAACTAGACAATTTGTCACATTGTCAATTAGATGCCAATGTTGTAGCTGTACAGAATGCTGCACTCATTGCCAAGCCATTCCAGAAGAACAGTTCCCTGGTAGTACAACTGGGAAGTTAGTGTGGCCGAGATAAAAAAGGTGGAGAGCTGGATGAACACAGCAGACCACGTACCATCCCCGCCTCTTTGACTTGTCTGTCTCCTTTCCACCCATCTTCTCCTCTATCCATCTTCGATCTGCCTTCCCATTTCTCCCTATTTATTTCAGAACCCCCTTCCCCTCCTCCATTTCTGCTGAAGGATCTAGGCCTGAAATATCAGCTTTCCTGCTCCTAAGTTGCTGCTTGGTCTGCAGTGTTCATCCAGCTCTACGCCTTGTTATCTCAGATTCTCAGATTCATCTGCAGTTCCTATTATCTCTGATACAGTTAATGTGGTCCACTGCTTTTGCTGTGCCCAATACCTTCAGCTGTGTCTTTATATTGACTGGAGATTGGCATGCATGTATCAGCTGGTTAACACTAACGTATTCAGATCTACTTTTCAGTAAAGTGTTTGATAAGGTTCCCCACGGTAGGCTATTGCATAAAATAGGGAATCATGGGATTGAGGGTGATTTAGAGGTTTGGATCAAAAATTGGCTATTTGAAAGAAGACAGAGGTGGTGTTTGATGGGAAATGTTCATCCTGGAGTGTAGTTACTAGTGGTGTAATGCAAGGATCTGTTTTGGGGTCACTGCTGTTTGTCATTTTTATAAATGGCCTGGATGGGTCCGTAGAAGGATGGGTTAGTAAATTTGCAGATGACACTGAAGTCGGTGGAGTTGTGGATAGTGCGGAAGGATGTTGCAGGTTACAGAGGGACATAGATAAGCTGCAGAGATGGGCTAAGAGGTGGCAAATGGAGTTTAATGTGGAAAAGTGTGAGGTGATTCACTTTGGAAGGAGTAACAGGAATACAGAGTACTGGGCTAATGGTAAGATTCTTGGTAGTGTGGATGAGCAGAGAGATCTCGGTGTCCATGTACATAGATCCCTAAAAGTTGCCACCCAGGTTAATAGGGTTGTTAAGAAGGCTTATGGTGTGTTAGGTTTTATTGGTAGAGGGATTGAGTTTCGGAGCCATGAGGTCATGTTGCAGCTGTGCAAAACTGTGGTGCAGCCGCACTTGGAGTATTGAGTACAGTTCTGGTCGCCGCATTATAGGAAGGAAGTGGAAGCTTTGGAAAGGGTGCAGAAGAGATTTACCAGGATGTTGCCTGGTATGCAGGGAAGGTCTTATGAGGAAAAGCTGAGGGACTTGAGGCTGTTTTCGTTAGAGAGAAGAAGGTTAAGAGATGACCTAATAGAGACACACAAGATGATCAGAGGATTAGATAGAGTGGACAATGAGAGCCTTTTTCCTCGGATAGAGATGGCTAGCATGAGGGGACATAGCTTTAAGTTGAGGGGTGATAGATATAGGACAGATGTCAGAGGTAGGTTCTTTATTCAGAGAGTAGTAAGGGCGTAACATACCCTGCCTGCAATGGTAGTAGACTCGCCAAGTTTAAGGGCATGTAAATGGTCAATGGATAAACATATGGATAATAATGGAATAGTGTAGGTTTGATGGGCTTCAGATTGGGTTCACAGGTCGGCGCAACATCGAGGGCTGAAGGGCCTGTACTGCGCTGTAGTGTTCTATGTTCTATGTTCTACTATCTGACCTCATTCACACTTCGATACATCAGCCAACCATTAACTATCAGCTTTGATAGATCAGCCATGCATTCATGTGATCTAGCCATCACTGACAAGACCACATTTGCTGGCCAATGCTAATGCTCATGAACTGTATGGCTTGCCAAGCCATTTCAGAGGGTAGTTAAAAGTCAATTCCATCACTGTGGGTCTGGAATGCAGCTAGGCCAGACCAGATAAAGATTACTGATTATGTACTTTCAAGGACTTTAGGATTGAAATTTATTGTGACGTGTACTTTTACATGAAAGATTCAGCGACAAGTTTTATAAGTCGCCCCATCATGGCGCCGAAATCAGAAGTCACACAAAATAACAAAATAAAAGTAAAATTAAGACAAAGTTCATCACAGTCCAGTCAACGGTTCCTGGGCTCAGGGAAAGCCGATTATGGAATGATGGGATACCTGGAGCATGTAGCCAGAACAAGACCGCCATGCCAGGCTGCTGGAACGTTGGGCCAGAAACCTCGGCCGAAGAAGACCAGCACGCGAGACCGAGACCACTAATTCTAATGAGACCACCTGCTGGGAAGCTGAAGGTGAAGAAGACCTCCACCCAGGGACAAGATTACCATGACAGGACACCATCATGCTGTGCCAAGGTAGCCATATCTCCTCATTCAGGCATCTGGCCCAGAGCCTCAGCCTAGCCTGCAAGTCAGTGAACTAGTGAACTTCAGTGAATGAGAGAGGTTTTAATAATCAATAATATCACGAACACCATGAGACTAGCTTTATAGTCATTGCAGTTAAATTGCATTACAGTAGAATTATGAATCCATGCCTACAGATCATTAGCCTGAGCCTCTAGATTACTAGTCAATGGCATTACAATCGGCCACTGTCTGCACCACAAATCAAAGTCAGCTCCCTTTAATTTGCTGTACAGTTTCCAGCCTCAAATGCACACAGTCTTCAAAGCTATAGTGATGTCTGGCCTGACTGTGAATCGCAGGCTCTTATTTTTATAAGTTCTCATGTTATGACGCTTCCAGTCCATGGGAAGCAGCTTTGTTGGGCTGATTGCCTTTTGTGTGCCATTTATCTTCTAACAGTTTAGACAGCAGACATCAGACTTAGTACATGGAGCTATTGGAGGCTGCATTGCTAACTTTCCTGAATAAGAAGCCTCACCTGCTGTTTGTCTTTCAAAACTGTGCTGTCACAAACAGTATGCAAGCAATTTGTTCCAGTTGTCTACGTAAAGGTTTATGTAATTCAGAGGTAATTCACTTCTTCATTATATTGTAAGACTATAAATTCATTTTTACATTCATTATGGACCAGACCCCCAAAATATATTCGGAAGGTAGCCTAGAACCTGCACTTTCCTTATTTTAATGTCAGGTTCTTTGTTCCAGATGCAGTTCGATTTGTCAAACTACTCAGCATTAAGCCAATTACAATTTATTCAAGTGCTATAGTTAAAATGAACCAAAATGAAGAAGAACTTGGAATAACTGAACCCTATTAGAAAACTTAACACAATAACATATACAGTAACTATTACTAATTAACTGTTCCAGTATCGTAACATCCCATAAATGGCAAAAATGTCAAATTCAGAAAATAGATCGCCTCATGTGCAATCCTTTCAGCAAGAAAGAAATATGCAGCAGCTCCCCAGAGAGAGAGTGTAGCAGCCGAGAGAGACTCCCTGGCTTCCAAATCTTCTGAGGCTCTGACAACAATAACTGCTGAAAGCTAATGAAAAATCCTGGGTCTGTGAAAGCTTGACCACACCCACTCAGGTTGCTTCTAGTTTTCTAATTTTGTTTTAAATACCTAAGGCCCCACAAGTTGTTTATCTTCTCAGAGATGGCTTGACACCTGTCCCTCAACTTTCCCAAATAAAACAAGGACAAAACACACCTCTTAAAGCCACAGTTTTGTCACACTTTCCTGTGAATTAAGGGCCTGCCACAGCCCACTGATAGGCCTTTGCTTTAGTATAAGTTGGACTGTTATATTATCAAACTCTACTTACTTAAACACCTTCTCTCTTGAGGTTATAAACCCAATAGAACAATTTACTACTACATCTCAAGGGTCTGTTCAAAGACATAACTTGTCTAAATGATGAATGATGAATAGTCTTAATTATTTTCCTCAGGGTGTTTTTCTCAAACATTCTTTATGGTCAACAATGATTCCACTTTTGGTTACAATTTGGTGAAAGCTATAACCTGAGTCATGTTGACATCAAATGAGTCTATCCTTGAATTGGAGAAATTGTTCTGATTGTGCCATCTTTGAATATCAGGAAAGCCTCAATTATTATCGGCCATGGGAAATCTACATGTCCAATGTGGTCATGTGATACGTTATTGCTAATATTGTTTTATAATTTACAATGTGAAGGTTTGCCCATATGCTGTAGGTTCTTTATCCCCAATGCACTGTCCCACACCAAGCGGAGAGGAAGGAGAGAAAAACAAAGATAAAATTTCAAGTCCAATATGATTATCATCCATATCAGGGTGGAAATGTTAACTTTATTTCTCTCTCCATAGATGCTGCTCCCACTTGGTGAGTTTCTCTAGCACTTTCTGTTTTGATTTAAGATCGCTAACATCTGCAGTATTTTGAATTAGGAAGGTGACCTACACCTCCACCTCTACCAATGCTACTCTAAAAGACACTCAAAAGCACTCTGGGATGAATTGCAGTGAATCACATTTTTACTCGCTTATTTAGAAAGAGAAAGCAGCCCAACTGTTTGTAGAAAAACACCCCTGCCCTATTTGGCGTCAGTGCAATTCTAAGGCGCAGTTGAAAATTAACCTTTTGCGTCCTTGTTGTAGTTACTTCTAAAGATCAATCACATTTGTCTCGAGTACAGGCTTTCAATTTATTCAAGCATACCCAAGGAGACAGTGTCCACTGAAGACTAGCCCGAATTAAATCACTGCTGCATAGAAGAGACTCATCAATTTATACCTCTTTAGTCATGTGCATACATTCCAACTTGGTCTACTTGCACAGTCAAATTAAATGAGCAGACTATGATACAATAAACACATGTTTCCAGTCCCAGGGACATACCTTTATTCGCACAAACAGGTATCACTTAATCTTTTCCTAGCCTGATACTGGCTGCTTCATCCATTGTCTATTGATTGTACCACGCATCGTTCGACCTTTTGTTTCTTAACAAGTGAATCCTTTATGGTTCCCAACACCTTTGTGAAATGTTCCTGCTGTTTTTGGCCTTTGTGGGGAATGCGTTTCATCTGGTGAAGTCTGTTCCTTTAATTTACTGTGAATATACAGATCCATATTTAACCCTTACACCCTGATTGACTTTCACAGGTGACCTAACATCATATTTTCAGGGCAAAGGGCACAGACAGGCATTTTTGTGGCCAACAGCGAGTCATCAGAATGGTGTGCTGCCTCTGTGGTTCCAAGTTCCAGGATGTTTGGAGGGGGTGCAGAATGCTGTCAAAGGGGAGAATGTCCAGCAGAAGGTCATTGTGCATGTTTATATTTGAGGAAGAATACACTGGCACTGGAAGGGGTGCAGAAGACATTTTCTAGGTTGATTCCAGAGTTAAGAGGGTTAGTTTATGAGGAGAGGTTAATTCGACTGAGATTATAATCATTTGAATTTATAAGAATGGGGTGGGGGATCTGATAGAAATATATAAAATTATGAAGGGGATAGATAATATAGAAAAAGGGAGTTGTTTCCACTGTTGGTTGAAACTAGAACAAGAGAGCATGGCCTCAAAATAAGGTAGAGCAGATTTAAGACTGAATTGAGAAGGAACTTCTTTGCCCAAAGGGTTGTGAATCTGAAGAATTCCCTGCTCAGTGAAGTAGTTGAGGCTTCCTCATTGAATGTTTTTAAAGCCAAGATAGATGCTTTTTTTAATAGTAAAGGAATTAGGGGTTATGGTGAGAGGGTGTGTAAGTGGAACTGAGTCTATGAAAAGATCAGCCATTATCATGTTGAATGGCAGAGCAGGCTCAAAGGGCCAGTTGGCCTACTCCTGCTGCTGGTTCTTACGTTCTTATGATACTGACAACATAGGAAGACAATGGGATAAGGTTCTACACAGAGAATGTAGGAAGTTAGGTAGGAGGTTAAAAAAGTAGGTCCTCAAGGTTGATAATGTCATACTCCCAGTGCCATGTGATAGTGAGAGTAGGAATAGGAGGGTAAGGCAGATGACAACATGCTGAGAAGCTGGTGTAGGGAGCAGGAATGGTGACATCTGAATGGGTGTTGAGGGTGGGTGTGAGGGTGGGATCCAAAGACATGGTCAGAAAAGAAATAAGTCTGAGGCTGGTACAGTAGAGAAGAGGAGCAAATTAAATAGTCAAGGCAGAGAGCGAGGTAAGACTGATGTATTAAACTGCATATATTTCAATGCAAGAGGCCTGACAGATGGGGCAGATGAACTCAGGGCATGGTTGGGAACATGGGACTGGGATATCACAGCTATTACAGAAACATGGCTCAGAGAAGGGTAGGACTAGCAGCTTAATATTCTCGGGTATTGATGCTATAGGAAAGATAGAAAGTGGTTGGGGGGATGTTCAAGAGAGGAGGGAGAGGTCTGTTTTTGTTAAGCTAAGCCTTACAGCTGCACTTAGGGAGGATATTCCTGGGAGAGCATCCAGTGATATCATATGGGTGGAACTGAGTAATAAGAAAGGGATGATCACCTTATTGAGTTTGCACTGTAGGCCTCCCTATGGTCAGTGGGAAATTGAGAAGCAAATATATAAGGACATCCCACATATCTGTAAGAATAATAGGGTTATAATGGTAGGGGGTTTTAACTTTCCAAGCATAGACTGGCACTGCCATAGTGTTAAGGGCTTGGATGGAGACAAAACTGTAAAGAGTGTGCAAGAACAGTTTCCTATTCACTATGTGGATGTACTTATTGGAGAAGGAGAAAATCTTGACCTTCTGTTAGGAAATAAGGCTGGGCAAGTGACTGAGGGGTCAGTGGCGGGGATGAGGGGCACTGGGGCCAGTGATCATAATTCTATTATTTTACAATAGCTATGGAAAAGAATAGTTGAAGTTCTAATTTGGAATAAGGCCAATTTTGATATATTAGGCAAGAACTTTCAAAAGTTGATTGAGAGGCTACTTGCAGGTAAAGGGATGGTTGGAAAGTGGAGGGCAGATTGTTGGAGCGGATTCTGAGGGAAAGGATTTACATGCATTTGGAAAGGCAAGAACTGGTTAAGGAGAATCAATTTGGCTTTGTGCTTAGGAAATCATGTCTCACTAACCTCAGAGTTTTTTGAAGAAGTGACAAAGAAAACTGATGAAGGCAGAAAAATAGATGTTGTCCAAGTGGGCTTCAGCAAGATATTTGACAAGGCACTGCATGTTAGACTGGTTAACAAGGTTTGATCACATGGAATCCAGGTGGAGGGAGGAGTGGGGGCTAACCAAATAGATACAAAATTGGTTTTAAGGTAGGAGACAGAGATGCCGCACTTGGAGTATTGTGTACAGTTCTGGTCACTGCATTATAAGAAGGATGTGGGAGCTTTGGAAAGGGTGCAGAGGAGATTTACTAGGATGTTGCCTGGTATGGAGGGAAGGTCTTACGAGGAAAGGCTGAGGGACTTGAGGCTGTTTTCATTAGAGAGAAGAAGGTTGAGAGGTGACTTAATTGAAACACATAAAATAATCAGAGGGTTAGATAGGGTGGATAGGGAGAGCCTTTTTCCTAGGATGGTGACGTCGAGCACGAGGGGGCATAGATTTTAAATTGAGGGGTGAAAGATATAGGACAGATGTCAGAGGTAGTTTCTTTACTCAGAGAGTAGTAAGGGAATGGAACACTTTGCCTGCAACGGTAGTAGATTCGCCAACTTTAGGTACATTTAAGTCATCTTTGGACAAGCATATAGACGTACATGGAATAGTGTAGGTTAGATGGGCTTGAGATCGGTATGACAGGTCGGCACAACATCGACAGCCGAAGGGCCTGTACTGTGCTGTAATGTTCTATGTTCTATGTTCTATGTAATGGCGGTGTAGGGTTATTTTTCAGACTGAAGACCTGTGACCAGTGGTGTACTACAAAGATCGGTGCTGGGTCCACTGCTTTTCATCATAAATATAAATGATTTGGATGTGAGTATAGGAGGTATGGTTAGTAAGTTTGCAGATGACACCAAAATGAAAGGTGCAGTGGACAATGAAGAAGGTTATCTCAGAGTACAACGGGGCCCTAATCAAATGGGCTAACGGGCTGAGGAGTGGCAGATGGAGTTTAATTTAGAGAAATGTGAGGTGTTGCGTTTTAGAAAGGCAAATCAGGGCTATATTCATACAGTTAATGGTAGTGCCGTGCGGTGTGTTGCTGAGCAAAGGGACCTTGAGGTGCAGGTGCACAGTTCCTTGAAAGTGGAGTCTCCGGTAGACAGGGTGGAGAAGAAGGCATTTGAATTGGTCAGTGCTTTGAGGATAGGTGTGGGTCATGTTGCGACTGTACAGGACATTGGTTAGGCCACTTTTAGATTACTGCCTTTAATAACGGCCTCCCTGCTATAGAAAAGATGTTGTTGAAATTCAAGGGGTTCGGAAAAGATTTATAAGGATGTTAACAGAGCATTTGAGCCATAGAGAGACGTTGAATAGGCTGGGGCTATTTTCCCTAGAGCATTGGAGGCTGAGGGGTGATCTTATAGCAGTTTATACAATTATGAGGGCTACAGGCAGGGTAAGTAGCCAAGATATTTTTCCCAGGGTAGGGGAGTCCAGATGGCATAGGCTTAAGGTGAGAGGGGAAAGATCTAAAAGAGACCTGAGGGGCAACCTTCTCATGCAGAGGGTGGTGTGTGGATGGAACGAGCTGCCAGAAGAAATGGTGGAGGCTGGTAAAATTAAAAGACAACTGGATGAATAAGCAGGGTTGAAAGGGACATGGGGCAAATGCTGGCAAATGGGACCAGATCAGTTCAGAATATCTGGTAGGCATGGATGAGTTGGACCATAGGGTCTGATTCTGTGCTGTGTGTCTCTATGACTCTGTGTGAGCTTGTTGATGATGCCACTATCTCAAGTAAGAACAAAGCCACATTGATGCATTGTGCCATTGCACACGGCTTGGCCAGGAGGTTCATCATTAGTTTTGGATCACATTAGCGTTGGAATGTTTGTACAGGTTTGAGAAATGTGATGACCTCAGAACAATTCATCATGCTTCAGAAATGATGGGTTTGTCACTCTGCCTGTAAAATCATCAATTTCTTACTGAATCCAGTTTGCTCAGTTTCTCATCTTTTGGAACCAATGCTTGCTGTAGTGATATGAAGCAACTGGTAACAAGTCACACTGCTAATCTTGGTTGCTGCCCAGGCAAAGCAGGGACCTGTTCAGTCCTTAATTGTAGCAAGTTATTTAGTTCTTTCCTATATTACAACAGTGACCACACATCAAAAAATTTCATTGACTGTAAAACACATTGATGTCATCAGGTTATGAAAAGTGCAAAATAAATGTAAGTCCTACTTTGCTTTCTTTTATTCAAAAGCTTAAAATGCTGATTAATTGTCTTACATAAGAACATAAGAACCAGCAGCAGGTGTAGGCCATCTGACCCTTCAAGCCGCTCTGCCATTCAATAAGATTGTTGATCTTTTCGTTACCTCAGTTCCACTTACCCATCCTCTCACCATAACCCTTATTTCCTTTACTGTTCAAAAAAAATCTACCTTAGCTTTAAAATCATTCCTTGAGGAAGCCTCAACTACTTCACTGGGCAGGGAATTCCACAGATTCACGACCCTTTGGGTGAAGAAGTTCCTCTTCAGTTCAGTCCTAAATCTGCCCCCTTCTCCGAATTGTGAGGCTATGCCCTCTTGTTCTAGTTTCACCCACCACTGGAAACAACCTCCCTGCTTCTATCTTACCTATGCCCTTCATACTTTTGTATGTTTCTATAAGAACCCCTCATCTCAATCTTCTAAATTCAAAGAATATATTCCCAGTCTATTCAGTCTGTTCTCATAAGCCAACCCTCTCAGCTCTGGAATGAACCTAATGAATCTACTCTGCACCCCTTAACACGGTCAGTACATCATTTTTCAAATACACAGTACTCCAGATGTGGCCTTACCAGCACCTTATATAGCTGCAACATAACCTCCCTGCTTTTTAAATTCAATCCCTCTAGCAATGAAGGACAAAGCTCCATTTCCTCTCTACTACCTGCTGCACCTCCAAACCAACCGTCTGTGATTCACGCACAAGGACACCCAGGCCCCTCTGCACAGCAGCATGCTGCAATTTTTTACCATTCAAGTAATAGTCTCTTTTACAATTATTCCTACTAAAATGGATAACTTCACATTTATCAACATTGAATTCTATCTGCCAGACCTTCGCCCACTCACTTAAACTATCTGTATCCCTCTGCAAACTTTCTGGTATGTGGTGGAGTTAGATTGTACTCAGTGAAAAGTAAAATCTGTGTGAGGCTGATATATTTTTATACCACTTGTTGATCTAAATATGAATGCTTTTGAGTTATAGTGACCAAATGTCAATACTAAGCAGAAAGTTGGGAAGAGGAAGACATAGGGAGAGCATTCATCATTACCAACGATGGTGAGCCTTGTGACATTAAAGAGCTGCCCATTCTGCTGTGTGGAGACTCACAGCTTGACCCTGAGTTCAAAGTAAGCCACATTCTAGTTTCAAGGAAGTCTGGCCAGTAATATTATGTTAATTTTAGTGTTCTAACTCCACGGGTTAACAAGAATAAAAACCCAGCAGGTGAAATTCCTTCTGGTGTTTGTTTTGGCAAACCAGAAAAGGATTTCTCAAAAGACGGAATTTGCCATTTTCTGAAACTCTGGAAAATGCTGCATGTACCCCCCAGCACAACTCAGTGAAAATCTAATTTGGCATATAGTACAAGGAGCTGAATATGAAAGGACAAATATCTTTCCTATTGGTCTGTAGATGTGAAAAAGTGATGTATAATCAACAACCCTTTGTGAGTCAGTTCATAATTTATCGGAGACAAATTATACATAAAAGCCTGAAATGCACAGAAACAGGAAGAAATGAAAATTGCTAGGCATCAAATTGCTGGTGCGTGAACCCTGTTTTTGACACGAAAGGAATCAAGTGAAATATGGACGTGAACAAGGCAAATACCCAGGACACCGACAAATACCACAGCAGTGATTCCTGGAAGAGAAAAGCAACTAGGGGAGTGAGGTAAGGAAGTGTAATGATGTAAAAAGCTGAGAGACATGAATAATGAAAAGGAGATGCAAAGATGGGAAACAAGAGCCATCAATCAAAACAACGCCATAATACAAGTTCCACAAAGATTAAATCAAAACAAAGACACCAGATGAAGAAACAAGGAAACAGACTGGTCGTTCTTCAAAACTAAAGCAGCTAAAACTGTTCACAAATTGGAGCATGTAGTATAGTAAAATGAAAAGGGAATGGTATTAATAGTCTCGGACAGTTTACTGATGTGTTGTTGCAATCATGTTGCAATGCTTGGAAGTAGCATGTTGTGAGGTACACTCTCAATTGAGAAGAGCAGTGGTTTGGTATTGTTGGGTTGTGAAAAGCTGGGGAATCAACTGGCTCCAAGTAAGGTCCCTCTCTTTTAATACCTGGCCAGCTTTACTGAAGGCTGAGGAATAAAATCTGGCCTCAGGCCAACGCCTTGTGATGGCATAGCATTTAGGAAGGACCAAATAAACATGGATAGAGTGTAACACAAAATGCTGTTCTAAAACAAAGCAAACGTCAATATTCTCACCTGCATAGCAAATGATGCAGCTTTGATAAATCGTTGCTATCTTTAACACTTTCTCAGTGAGCACTGAATTAAACACAACAGACATTTTTACAGGGCACACACTGTTACTGTGCAATTTTACCACTAGTCATTAAGGGATTGCAAAACCCACTAAGTGAGCTTGTCTGATCAAAGCACTGCATTTTGTCGGTGTTAGTGAGGTTGCTGTGGTGGCCATCATGTTCTTTATATGTCTGAAAATATGATAATGATATCCAGAATGATCAATTCCCTTCACTTTGCACTTCTCACCTTTACACTGTCCAATGTTGTATGTCTTGCCAGACCCAAAGCAATGTTCTTGATGCTTGAATGCTAGTTGCATAGTTTATTTTGCTTGTTGAATGCAGATATTACAGAATATGTTTTGCACATTCATTATTGCTGCTTTGGAGGGCTTTTTTCTTGCATTACAAAATTCTGAATGCCCATTTTGGCTTTTTAAATGCAGCTATGATTCCATCTGAGACCAGGATCTCAGAAAATTGGGATTGCAAAAAGTAGTCCATTATTTTGGATGACAATACTGACCATGAAGGGGTTGAAATGGTCTGATGAATGTGAAGCATTCCATCAAAGTTCAATGGAGTTGATCTCACATCTGTGCAAGCTGCCCTACAAGTCTCAGGCATAGGATTCAAGTAGGGATGAATAACCCGACCTTCAGAGATCAAAAGGATTAGGTTTTTTCACTAGTATATTTGTAGACCAAAACTCAGCTGTTAACTGCAAGGGCCGATGGCATTAAATGCTGGAACAGCCTGAAAGGGACCAGGACTTTTAGAGCTCAAAGGAAGGGCTGAATAGCCTCTTTCTGTTTTGTTAATTTTATACCACCTCTACCAGCTGTTCTCTCTACAAACTCTAGGACTAATGGCCCCTTAATACTTGTTGCTATGAGCACACTTGATTCAGGCAATGTATCACACAACCAGGAGACTGGAAGATCATAGTAGGCCGGGCAGCATTGGCAAGAAAGGATCAGTCAATGTTCCCAGTATTACGCTTCTTCAGGACAGTTCTTTCCTCCAGATGCCGCCTGGCTTGCTGTGTTCTTCCAGCTTCCTGTTTGTCTGTCTTGGATTCCATCTTATGTGGTTTTTTTGTTTTGCCTCTAATATGTTACACAGCCTGCTATGAACATGCCAATTTTCTGCAAATGGACCAGCCACCTTATCCTGGAAAATCTAAGCAGGAGGGGAATGGGCAAGAGTGTTACAATTGGGTTAGGGGAGAAAGCCTTGCAAGGGAGTAAGTTAGAAATCTATCGTGTGTGTCATACTGTTTTTTGAAAAATATGCCTTGCTGTTACTAAATTAATGAGTAAGGGTAATGATGAGACAAGTAAAATTAGATCATCTGCTGTGTGGTGATACTAACCCTCTAAAGACTGCAAGAAAAGAACTAAAAGCAGGAATAGGCAATTCAGCCCCTCGAGATTGCATCATAATTTGATACGATCATGGTTGATCACACCTTGGCCTCAACTCCACTTTCCTGCCCACAATCTAAAACCTTGCAATTCATTACTAATTAAAAATCTGTCTGACTTCCACAGATTCATGGCCCTTTGAGAGCAATAATTTCTCCTCAATTCTATTTTGAATCTGCTACCCTTTATCCAAAAACTGTAACCTCTCATTCCAGATTGCCCCACCGGAGGAAAGAATCTCTCCATGTCTATTTTGTCAATCCCCTTTAACATCTTATACGCCTCAATTACGTTATCTCTTATGTTTTCAAAATTCGAGACCACATAGGCCCAAACTGCTCAATCTCTCCTCATAAAACAAACCCCTCATAGAGTCATAACATCATGGTGTCGTAGAGTCATACAGTGTGGGAACAGACCATTTTGATCCGTCAGTCCATGCCAAACACAGGCCCAAACTAAACTAGTCCCACCAGACATATGCTTGACCTATTTCCCTCCAAACACTTCTTATTCATGTACTTATCTGAATGTCTTTTAACATCATAACTGTATCCATATCCACCACTTCCTCTGGAATTTCATTCCACATATGAACCAATCTCTATAAAAATAAATTGCCACCACCCCCCCCCGTCTTTTTTAAATCTTTCTCCTCTCACCTTCAAAATATGCCTCCTCGTCTTAAAATCACCCTAGGGGAAAAAAGCCTGCCATTCTCCTTATCTATATCCCTCATAATTTAATAAAGCTCTATAATATCATGTTTCCACCTCCTACGCTCCAGTAAAAAAAAACCCTGCCCATCCAACCTCTCCTCCTAACTCAAACCCTCCTTTCCCATCAATGTCCTGGAAAATCTTTTCTGAACCCTCTCCAGCTTAATAATAATCTTCCTATAACTGCGAGTTCAGAATTGGACACAGTACTCTAGAAGAGACTTCATCAACATCTTGTACAACCTCAACATAACGTCCCAACTCCCGTACTCAAAGGTCTGAACAATGAAGGCAAGTGTGCTAAACGCCTTCTTAACCACCCTATCTACATGTGATGCAAACTTCAAAGAATTATTTACCTGAAGCCCCCATGTTTCTTTTACAGCACTACCTAATACGTTACTTTTAATTGTATAAATCCTATCCTTGCTTGTTTTACCAAAATGCAATACCTCACATTTATCCAAATTTAACTCCATCTGCCACATTTAATCCCACTTGCCTGTGTTTGGCCACATATCCCTCTAAACTTCTCCTATTCATGTACCTGTCCAAATGACTTTTAAATGTTATAACTGTACCTGCATCTACCACTTCCTCTGGCAGTTCATTCCACCCGCCCTCTGTGTGAAAATTGTGCCCCGCAGGTCTCTTTTAAATTTTTCTCCTCTCACCTTAAAAATATGCCCACTAGTTTTGAACTCACCCATCTGGGAAAAGACTTTTGCTGTTCACCTTATCTATGTACCTCACAATTTTATTAATCTCTACAAGGTCACCCCTCAACTTCCTACACTCTAGTGAAAAAAGCTCCAGTCTATCCAGTCTATAATTCAAACCCTCCACTCCTTGCAACAACCTTATGAATCTCTTCTGAATCATTTCCAATTTAGTAATATCCTTCCTGTAGAAAGCCAACCATAACTGTACACGTTATTCCAAAAGTGGTCTCAAAGTCCTCTACAACCTCAACATGATGTCCCAACTCCTATACCTCAATGGTTGAGCAATGAAGGCAAGCGTGCTAAATGTCATCTTAGCCGCCATCTAACTGTGAGGCAAATTTAAAGAACTATTTTCCTGATCTCTCTGTTTGACAACACTACTCAGGGGCCTACCATTCATTATATAAATCCTGCCATTGTTTGATTTACCAAAACGCAATACCTCGCATTTATCCAAAGTAAACTCCATCTGCCACTTCTCAACCTGATGGCCCAATTGTCCAAGAACAAAGCCCCTCTGTTCTAAATAAATCAAGTGCCACAGTAACAGATCAAAGCCAATGCAAAACCCCTCAACTGAAAACCAATCTACTGCAATGGCCAGGGATCAAAAATCAATACACAACTCCTCTGCTGCAACAAATCCAATGCATTGTTCAGAGACTAAAATCAATGCAAAAACCTCTCAACTGCAAACAAATCCAACGCCTCAGAGAGATTTTACATTGATTTTAATTCCTGACCTTCGCACTGGATTTATTCACAACTGAGAGGTTCTGCATTGACCTCAATCTGAGCAATGTACTGGACCCATATACAATTGAGGGATTTTGTGTTGATGTCAACTCCTGAACTTTGAACTGGATTAATTTACAGCAGAGTATTTGAGTCATACAGCACAGAAACAGGCCCTTTGGTCCACGTCTTTCATGCTGACCGAGTTCCCAAACTTTACTAGTTCCATTTGACTGATTTTAGTTCATATCCTCTAAACCTTTCCTATTCTTGTACCTGTCCTATGTTGTAACTCTACCTGCATCTATCACCTTCTCTGGCAGCTCGTTCCACACATAAGCCAGCCCAGATGTAAAAATGTTGCCCCTCAGGTCTTTTTTAAATCTTTCTTCCTTTTCCTTAAAAATATGTCCCCTAGTGTTAAACTCACTCACCCTAGGGAAAAGACCTTTGCTTTTCAACTTATCTATGCCCCTCATGATTGAATAAACCTTTGAGTTCACTCCTCAACCTCCAATGCTCCAGTGAAAAAAGTCCCAGCCTATCCTGTCTCTCTTTATAACTCAAAGCCTCCAGTCTCAGCAATATCCTTGTGAACCTCCTCTGAACTCTCTCCAATTTAATAATATCCTTCCTATAACAAGGCATCGCCAACATCCTCTACAACCTGAACATGATATCCCAACTCCTATACTTAAAGGTCTGAGCCATGAAGGTAGGCATGCTAAACACCTTCTTAACCACCCTGTCCACTTGTGACACAACTTTCAAAGAACTATGTACCTGAACCCCTAGGTCTCTCTGTTCGATTGCACTACCTAGGGCCCTACCATTAACTGTATAGGGCCCACCCTTGTTTGTTTTATCAAAATGCAATAGCTTGCATTTGTTCAAATTAAACTCTGCCTGCCAGTCCTCAGCCCATTGACCCAATTGATCTAGATCATAACTCTTCTGTTGTAAACATCAAGTGCAACAGTCATGGACCAAACCCCCTCCTCTTTTGCCTCCCTTTCTATTCTTCCTATAGCTTCTGAAATCTGGAACATTGAGTCAGTCTCATCCATCCCTCAGGCAAATTTCTATAATAGCTAAGATGTCCCAACTCCATGTTCCCAAATGTGCCCTGAGTTCATCAATCTTATGTATAACCCCAAGCATTGAAATAAATGCAGTGTAATTCTTCAGATTTACTTTGTTCTCTGGAAGCAATCTAGTAATCTTCCTCTCAACTGCCTCCAATACCATTACATTCCTCCTCAAGAAAGATGACCAAAATTTTACTCTAGGTGCAGTCTTACTAAAGCCTTGTATAGTTGCAGCAACACTTTTCCCATCAATTCCTTCTGTAATAAATGCCAAAATTCCAATTGTTTTCCTTACAACCTGCTGCACCAATATATTAGTTTTCTGCGATTCATACACGAGGACACCCAGATCCCTCTGCATCGAAGTACTCTGAAGTTTCCTCTCCATATGGATAATTGATTGCCTTTCTATTCTTCTGACCAGAATGGATAACCTCACACCTATCCATGTTAAATTTCATCTTCCAAATTTTAGTGCATTTTCCTAACCTATCCATATCCATTTGTAAATTTCTTTAATTCTTCATTGCACTTAACTTTCCCACCTACTTTAGTGACAGCTATAACTTTGGCCATAGCACTTACTAACCCCGCATCCAAGTCATTGAAATAAACTAGAAAGAGTTGGGACCCGTGGAGTGAACCCACTAGTCACATCTTGCCAACCAGATAAAAAGATGTATTTATAACCCTCTCCTTTCTGTTGGTTGGTCAATGCTCTATCCAAGCCAACATATTATCCTTAACTACATGTGATCTTAGTTCAAGAATTCACTTCCCTGAACACAGGTCCAAAGATTATCTCCTCTTGATCCCTGATCAATCTTTCATATTGCAGATCCCCATCCAGTCCAACTACTTACCAATTGATTATGGGCAGCTTTCTCCTGATGGAAACACAACACATTCAGTTGTTAGCAGACTCGGTAAATAGCCACAGCTGTGGTAAATTACCAACCTTCCTAGTGATCAGAAAATGTCTGGAAGTTTGTCATAAAATAAATAAACCTTAATACACACAAAGTTGTGGCCTTTTTACTACCAGTCTTGCACTCGTCTTATGAGAATATGTTCTAGTTGAATTGTGCATATCTCATTTCTACTGCATTATTTATGGAAAAATTCAAATAAGGTAAAGTTTTGAAAATTTTAAATTTGCAAAAGATTGAGACATATTAGAAACGTAGAAATGGGTGAACCTTGCAAAACTCTTGTAGTGGAATACAGGACTGGCTATAGACCATTCCCTGGCCTGTAGTGCAGATCTGCTTGGCCAAAGCAGCCAACTGACTATGTCCAAGGCTCTCGATTGATATGGGATGCGGTCCTTGACTTACTGTTCCCTGATATTAAAGACACTCTTCATGGACTTGGCTAAGGACCACTCTCCCTGGACTGTGAGGCATGGCCATTTGATTGAAGCATATGCAGTTTGTTGCTACATAAACTGCTGGCCCATGCTGTAGGCAGGAGACTGATGTAGATCAGTGTCATGAGCAATGTGTCCAATCCCTGCTGGCTGGCACGACGAGCTGTCTGGTTTTATGCCTGTGCTAAAGACCAAGGCATGACAGAGATTCTGTGAGCCTTTAAGCTCTCAATGAGGTAGTAAATACATAATGGCAAGGTAAGGCATGGCAGAGATGTTGTGGGTGCCCAAGGGAGTAAGTGCTAACAAAGCAAGTGAAGAACCTTGAGATAAGCCACACTCCAATCCAAGAAATGAATGCCTGTCCCTGTATGCAACATGGTATGGCAGCAGTATTGCAATATAAGGTGCTCATGTGCTCCAAGGTACAGCATTGAAGTGGACAAATGTAAACTAAGTGAATCAGAAATGTGCAATGTTGATGTGCTAAGGCTAACGTGTGCCCAAGGTAACACTGCTGTCCCCAGAGGATTATGGAGACCCTAGGGAGTTCTCATTTAATGACATTCCCATTATACCACTGTTTTCTCTAACAAAAGGAATCATTTCTCTCCATCTATGTCCAAACAACACCTCTCCCTGTCTTGAGATATTTATTCTATGTTCCAAGGAGGACAGTTCAAACTTTTGCAACCTCCAATTTTTATGAAGTGCCTTATTCCTGGTCAGACCCTCTCTGTATCCTTTCTCTAGCCTTTCCCTGTTCCTGATTTGTGATGCTCCAAATGTTTCATTTGAAGGAATAGAGATTCCAGTTTCATAATTAGCAACCGCAAAAAGCAATTATCTATCAAGCATTTCCTAAGGGTATTTAATAGTAGCACCTAATTAATTCCCATGCTCCGCAGTCTTCAAAACCACATACTGGTGTTTCAAGGATTAAAATTTATCAACTAATTAGGGAAGGGCTTTATGCTACAGCGTCTTGAGGGTGGAAAAACAATTTCTATGTGGCCTGAATTTTGTCTTTAAAGTGTGCTCCATTCAGAGGATGAAAATTGTAGATGAATGGTTTAATGGTTTTTAATTTATTTTCCATTGGTTACCCATCTATAGGCAGCTTGATGGATGAAGTAAAGGACCTTTGGGCAGGGAATCCTATAATACAAAACCACAGTCAGTGAGAGCAGGTAGGTTCAGTGGGGGAGATGTTTCAGTCTGGGGCAAAGTGTTGGAGTAGGGAGTGGGGTGGCAAGGGCAGACATTCAAACGGTGCTGTGGTTCGAGTTTCTGATGGTGGTTTCAATGTTTGATGTTGATTGGTGGCAGCAGAAGGCAAGAGCAGACTGATTGTGTGGAAGGGTACATTGGTATTTACTTAGGCCTGAAAAAACCATGCATGTTGTCCATTGTCAAACAGAGTTATTAGAACACCTAACTCAAGGACTTGGACCTTCTTACCTCCTTTCAACTGATATAGAAGCCTTGAAGTCCTTGGAAACCCAACTGACACAAATTTAAGTGAAAGTATCAGCCTGATTATTACAATAATTAAATGAATGATCCACATCACAAATGGATTCCATTAGGACCTGGTTCTGCTAAATCCAGATGTGGTGGAGTTTGAAACAAGTTGAATTCCTGCTTCTGATTTCTAAGTTGTAACTACTGAGGTGATCCCCCAAACCAACCTGTTTTAGGGAGATTTGGGAAAGCAAAAAGTTTAATCCTGGGCTAAAATGTGCTTTAATCCATTGCTTTTGAAAGGATAAAACTTTTTTAAAAATGAGACTTTTGGAAACCAATTGTATCACAAGCTAATCAAACCAGAAGACTTGTTAAATGAGTCATGAGAATCTGACTCATACAAAATCTTCAACTCAGTAAATGCTGCCTTGGTAACTAGTCTGCATGTCTGACGAGTGAAGGCTGGCAATGTCTGAAGAGTAAAAGGCTGAACCTAAGGGAGGTCTTGCTCTATTTTTCACATGAAGTGTAAGTTAATTTACTAACACTCACACTGACCCGAAATTCCAGTTCATTTTATCAGGTTATGTACAAAATTCTGAGCAGGGGTGTGCGTAGAGTCATAGTAAAAAAAAGTCATCAGCATGCATTACAAATATCACAGCAAACTAGAGTTGCCTATAGCAAGTACCTTCCTGTTATGTTACAGTACTAATTACACACTCAGAGTGCAATGTATTCTAGTTGCAAATAATGACATTCATTATATTAACACAAGACAGTTATTCTGATAGATCCTTTGAAAGCAGAAATCTCAAGTTTGAGGTACTGTAGTTTACTCAGGCATGGACTGTAGAGAAAAATGTGCAATGTCATGACATTTGAGGACTTTAACATCTAAGAGAAACAGTTGTACAACCACTTAACTTCAAGAAAAACAAAACTTTCCAAATGCAAACAGCTAATTTGACTCAGCAGACCCAAATTTTCAGATGTGGGTGCATTTAGAAATGGGTTTCAGGCAAGTTCATAAACACTGGCTGTCTGAAGGCAGTTTTCGTGGGCCAATTAATTAAGTGCAGATCTGAATGTGGCGCCAGTTTTTTTCTCAGCTGGTGCAAATTGTTACTGGCTTAAAAAGTGGTGGTTGTGTATTAGTAACATGAATTATTTCTTGGGTCAACACACTTACATCACTTGAGTTCATGCAGAGAATTGAAGTTACAATTGGACCTATGGACCAACAGAAGAAAGGCTAAGCAAATTGCAACATTACTGAAGTGGAGGGTCTTCAATTCCACTTATATTGAAATCAGTATATGCTGGTTGTTGATTTGTCTGGGGTCTTCTCCTGAAGTCCTGACTCATTGAGTGCTCATGTTTAGGGACACACCTACCATGAACTTTAGTCAGACATGTGTTGCCAACCAATCTGCTGTTCCAACATCTTTTAAGAATAGAAGGAAGCTGGAATTGAGGCAAGAGTGTGGAGTTTGTGGCAAGGCCAAATTAAGAAAATGGTATTCATTTTCCTGGCTTACTCGGAAGAAATTACAGCTCATCCAAGATTACATCTAATTAGAAATATATTCCAAAATGTTATTGCTACATTCTCATTTATTTACCAACACAACTGAGATGCATATTCGGATTCTAGACTCGGCATTCCACAGTGAAACTGCATCTGTGTACAAATCGGATTCACGTTTAGTATTTGATTAATGTCCTTTAAGAAATTCAATTGTAAGTCAGCAAATATATTTCATTTTGCACGTAACTGCATGTACTTTCAAACTCTGCCAATGAATATAACACTGTGGAAAGAAAAATACATATTATGTACAAGACCATCAGCCCTTATTTTGTTTCAGCTTTCTGTGTGATGGGTATACAGCAGTCTCTATTAATACAGGTCCAGGTGCTTGTTTTCAAGGCCTCGTTGATTTCACATTCTGCTGCAAAATGCAGGATGGATTGTTTGAATGTGTAAAGTAAGCCAAAAACTATGTATGCAGCGAAACACAGAGCTGATGACTGAAAAAGTCTTAAATCTAATGGACATCACTGAATCACAACAAATCTGGCAGGGATTGTACTGGAAATTAAAGTTTCAACTTCTGTCTCTGAAAAGTGGTTAAGTACAAATTAAAAACATGAATCAAATCAATTTTAGGGACTGTTTTTCAACTTAATGATGGCACGACTCTGTATATCATTCCAGCCTTACATACTAAATTAACATAATAAATCACACAAAGTATTATGAACCATATTACTTTATTCTTTCGAGTGGCTGAAAATTACCAAGCCATTTTTGACTAGAAGGTCCAACGAATTCTTAAGTGTGTTTGAAATGCCACATGTACAGTTCAATTTGGTTTTTACTATCAGTGACAGCAGATGATCAATGTGTCAATTTAGTGCACTTTATGGACCTAAAGCATCTAAATACCAAGCTTATTTGCACATAATTTCTAGATTTGATTGACGCTTCCTGTTACTTACAAGTGATCCATTTTTACCCAGTCCAACCTAACTACATGACTAACACCTGAAGCAGCCTATAAAAATGATTGCCTCATCAAAGAAACACTCTAGAAGAGATCCACAAAAGTCATATTTATGACTTGAACACCAGTAACTGGCTGTTCCTTATGAGAAAATCTACTTTCATTAGCAATTATAGTGTTTTTCTTGGTGCTGCAGTCATCCCACATAGAAACTTGCATTAGATGTTGTTCAATATTCTCTCCAAGGTGGTAGCTCATAACAATAGGATCTTATTTTAATTAATACAGATAGGGATCTCAGGTCATTGTATTCCATTTTCAAGTATCAAATCAGCCTGAATGTAAATATTGCAAGGCGCTAATAGTTGCACCTGTCTCAGCAACAGAGGATTATCCTGTGCACAAATGTAATCATGATTCCAGTGAAATAATGCATTCATTTCTTTAGTAAAGAACTTCCAACAATACTGTCAGATATTGGGCTTTGTTTTAATTGCTTTTAAAAATCCCTGCTAAATCCTGTGTCACTAAAAGATTGACTTCAAAACTGAAACTGTATTTAGTTTTCCTCAGTTATATTTTTAATATTTCAAAAAAACGTATTCCTTCATGGGATAGTGAGTGTCACTAGGTATGTAGCATTTATTGCCATCTTCTATAATTGCTCTGGAGAAGGTAATGGTAAGAAATGTCTGTTATAATTTTGTTTTCTCCTGCACGAACCTCTGAGGAAGGGAGTTCTAGGATTTTGATCTAGCAACAGTAAAGGAATGGATAGAGTTCCAAGTCAGGATGGTGTGTGGTTTATGGGTGAACCTGCAGGCAGCAGTTCCAATGCATCTGCTGTCCTTGACCCTCATGGTGGTGAATAGAGGTTGTGGGTTTGTAAGGTGCAGTTAATTCTGTGCACATTTAAAGCTGAAGGAAACAATAACTACTGGAGGAAAAATAGACTTAAATAAATAATTGCAGCTCCAAACTCCTCATTGGATGTTCTCAAAATGTTTCCTAGACTGTTGAACGACACAAGATCTCAGGAAGGAGACAGATGGGGAAAGCCATTTGGCCAAGATTAGCAAGTTTAGCTCACCCACGCAAGACAATTAAGGCATCAGAAGAATTCCTAAATGATTCGAGAGATATTGCCTTCATTATTTGCCAGCAAATCTATTAGTCCATATGTCGATCACTCTTTGTGTGAAGTTGTTCCTGTTATCAATTACATATTTGCCTTTTACTGGTATGAACAGACATAATATTTGAGAATTTGCCAACAATTTGCTATCACAGCAAAGATTTGGAAAATAATTAGTTTGAATGTTTACTTATATATGACGACAAGAATTACGTATAAATACAAACTAAAGAAGTGCTACCCACGCCCAATAGGAGAACTTTAATATTGCCCACTGAGAACTGCCAGCAAAAAGTTGGCCATTTGATATTTTGAGTAATCATTACAGTGACTCACATCCATGGTATTTGGGAGTCCCTGATCCTGGGGACTCACAGGAACTTTATTTTTCTGTTGCAAATAGACAATGATGGAAGATGTAGACCTCAGTTTTGTCAGCTCCAAAGATGTCCAGTAGCTGGGGCCAGAATAGGAGCTGACTCTGTTCCAGTGGACAGTAGGAGCTTGGGATGCCATTCTGCCTACCTCCCTGTGGCTGCCAATTAGCAAGCCAGTAGCCAGTCCCTGACCAAATGAGTTTGGAGATCAGGTGCAGTAAGAGAGTCATCAGCTCAGCAGCCTTGGCAGTGCCACTTTGAATGGTGCCAGTCACTGCTGAAGCCACAGCAGGGAGGACAATATGTCTCAATGCTAAGGCACCCTTGAAAAGGAATGTATTCTTAAGGTCAGTGGCAATGCTTTAGTTTTGGGGCTGGCTATTGCTGCCAGAGGCCCTCCTATGGACCCATGGAACACCCAACAAGGAGGCACTCCTTCCTCACCATGTGGAACCCACTGGGAGGCTGCCAAGATTAATATGGTGCTCTCTTCATCTGGCCGTAGGCCTTCCCAATGTAGGCAAAAGCCTGCAGTGGTGAGAATTAGCCTGTTTTGGCTGTATGGTGACCATGTAGGTAGGTTTCCTGTCATTGGTAATGTACCATCTCTGTTTTGGAACTGTCTTTTTCATTTAAGATAAAATGGGGAAAAGAAGAAGTCCTGCGGCCTGCTCTGAATCCTGCCCAAGACCAAGGTCTCATTGTTATGGCGATGAGAGTAGCCCACATCAGGAGACTTACTGAGAAGATTCGAGATGTTCATTTCTATGGACAATGGTAGAATGTGAGTGGGAGTTTACGTACAAATTGAAGACACCGAGTTTATCAAGATTGAAAGGAGTCTGACAGAAGAATAAATTGTCCACTTAAAGGGCAGTGCAAAGTATAGCCACGCTATATACTTTTTAGTCATTTTAAAAGCTAAATTGTGAAACCTTACATAGTTTAAACTGGGATAACAAGGTGTGGAGCTGGATTAACACAGCAGGCCAAGCAGCATCAGAGGAGCAGGAAAGCTAGCATTTTGCACCTAGAAACCTCTTCAGAAATGAGGGAGGGGAAGGCTATTCTGAAATAAATAAAGAGGGGGAGGCAGATAGAAGATGGATAAAGGAGAAGATAGATAGAGAGGAGACAGACAGGTCAAAGAGGTGGGGATAGAGCCAGTAGAGGTGAGTGTAGGTGGAGAGGTAGGGAGGGGATAGGTCAGTCCAGGGAATACGGACAGATCAAGGCGGCAGGATGAGGCTAGTAGGTAGGAGATGGGGGTGGAGCTTGAGGTGGGAGGAGGGGATAGGTAGGAGGAAGTACAGGTTAGGGAGGCTGGGACAAGCTGGGCTGGTTTTGGGATGCAGTGGGGGGAGGGGAGATTTTGAAGATTGTGAAGTCCACATTGATACCGTTGGGCTGCAGGGTTCCCAAGTGAAATATGAGGTGCTGTTCCTGCAACCTTCGGGTGGCATTGTTGTGGAACTGCAGGAGGCCCAGAATGGACATGCTGTCTAAGGAATGGGAGGGGCAGTTCAAATGGTTTGTGACTGGGAGCTGCAGTTCTTTAGTGTGAACTGAGCGTAGGTGTTCTGCAAAGCGATCCCCAAGCCTCTGCTGGGTTTCCCCGATGTAGAGGAGGCTACAACGGGAACAGCAGATGCAGTATACCACTTTAGCAGATGTGCAGGTGAACATCTGTTTGATGTGGAAAGTCTTCTTGGGGCCTGGGATGGGGGTGAGGAGTGAGGTGTAGGGTCAGGTGTAGCACTTCCTGCGGTTGCAGGGAAAAGTGCCCAGGGTGGTGGGGCTGGAGGTGAGCGTGGAGTGGACAAGGGTGTAATGGAGAGAGAGGTCCCTCCAGAGAGCAGATAAAGATGGGAAGTGAAAAATGTCTTGGGTGGTGGGGTCGGATTGTAGATGGCGGAAGTGTCGGAGGATGATGCGTTGCATCCAGAGGTTGATGGGGTGGTATGTGAGGACGAGGGGGATTCTGTTTTGGTTGTTATTGCGGGGAGGGGATGTGAGGGATGAGTTGCGGGAAATGCGGGAGACCCGGTTGAGGGTGTTCTCGACCACTGAGAGGGGTAGGTTGTGGTCCTTGAAATATGAGGACATCAGAGATGTTCAGGAGTGGAATGCCTTAGCTTGAGAGCAGATGCGGTGAAGGCGAAGAAATTGGGAGTAGGGGATGGCATTTTTGCAGGAAGGTGGGTGGGAGGCGGTGTATTCTAGGTAGCTGTGGGAGTCGGTGGGCTTGAAATGGATTTCGGTTTCTAGGTGGTTGCCAGAGATGGAGACAGAGAGGTCCAGGAAGGAGAGAGAGGCATCAGAGATAGTCCAGGTGAACTTAAGGTTGAGGTGGAAGGTGTTGGTGAAGTGGATGAACTGTTCGTGCTCCTTGTGGGAGCCTTCCTTCACCCGGAAACTGATATCCAGCCTACGCTCGGTTTGCACTTAAGAACTGTACCTCCCAGTCATGAACCATTTTAACCCCCCCTCTCATTCCTCAGATGACATGTCCATCCTAGGCCTCCTGCAGTGCCACAATGATGCCACCCGAAGGTTGCAGGAACAGCACCTCATATTTCACTTGGGAACACTGTAGCCCAATGGTATCAATGTGGACTTCACAAGCTTCAAAATCTCCCCTCCCCCAACCGCATCCCAAAACTAGCCCAACTTGACCCCACCTCCCTAACCCGTCCTTTCTCCTGCCTATCCCCTCCTCCCACCTCAAGCCCCACCCCCATCTCCTACCTACTAGCCTCATCCTGCCCCCTTGATCTGTCCATCCTCACTAGACTGCCCTATCCCCTCCCTATCTCCCCACCTACACTCACCTTTACTGGCTCCATCCCCACCTCTTTGATCTGTCTGTCTCCTCTCTATCCATCTTCTTCTTTATCCATCTTCTATTTGCCTCCACCTCTCTCCCTATTTATTTCAGAACCACCCTCCCCTCCCCCATTTCTGATGAAGGGCCCGAAACGACAGCTTTCCTGCTCCTCTGATGCTGTTTGGCCTGCTATGTTCATCCAGCTCCACATCTTGTTATCTCAGATTCTCCAGCATCTGCAGTTCCTACTATCTCTGAAATAGTTTAAACTGTGATTTACCTACTAAAGGCAGTTTAGATACTTTGGCTTTTTAGACAATGAAAGGTTTGAAACTTCTAATCTTGTATAGTATCATTTCAGTCTGTCAATGGAATTCAATATCTTCTTAAAAATTATCAATTTCTTTGGAAATCCCACACGTACGCAGTTTTCAGCCAACATAAACTGGACTTCAGGAAATACCCCATGTTTTGTATAGTATTCAGGTCATCAATTGATCTTGGCCTTTTTGACCTTAGGAGGCTCACAATCTATCAGTGGTCCACTTTAAAATCCTTATGACCTTCATGGTCTTGCCCTTTTCAATCACCGCAACTCTCACTGGTCCTCTATTTCTGGTCTCTGAGCCTTTTCTTCTCACTTGGATCAAAGTGTGGTTCTTTTCCACCTGCTTTTTCATTTGCAGCAAACGCTTTGGCCGTCTTACTGTGACAATTATGGATAATCTGGCCAATGTTATCAGTGTGGTGCCTGTTGTTCTGTTTTTGATTACAATTGATGCTTGCTGTGCTTGATTGGTTAAGCTTGAGCATGGACTCCTAATAAAGTAAACAAAGCTGAACCATTGGAAGGTAGAAATGAGAGCGTGAGTGCAGACATATGTTAAAGCATTGTCAATAGAAATCGCTATACGCATGAAATCAGTGTAATTTCAGCATGGATCTGAGATACAAAATATACAGAGTATTCAATCCTGCAAATTCACTTTACCTGCAAAAGAATCGGTGAACTCTATCTCCTCAAGTGCGCCTATTGCCATCTTCCTCTAACCTGCTCACGCCCAGGACAGGCATCCAAGCAGGAATGACCTGGGATGTTATGCCATGTTAAAGAGATTATATGGGTTATACTGTTTGGTATTTTTGTACAAAAGCATTGAATCCTCGTCAGAGTTCAGTTCAAAATGCATATTAGCACATTGTCATAACTGTCCCAAACTGTAACTAATCACCCCCTGAGCCTTGAGAATTAGCATTCGAAGGCTCAACAGGCATAGAGCTAGCTTTGTGCTTTGACATTCCAACATTCATGGCTTCATATATCTGCAGGGATTGTTAGATGTTAATCAGGATTAGAAAGAGTAGTGGAAGCAGACTCAAAAAAGGAACGGAATAAATATTTATAAATGTTGGAAACAGTGGAATTAGTATTTTTTTCCCAAGGAACCAGTTCAAGCACAATGCAGTGTCGTATCAGTTGATGAATGTCTGGCTGATTTCCAACTCCTGCACTAACCCAGCTAACTGAGCATGGGCTAAACCTTGAATCTTGGTTCTCAATGGTTATTTTCTCATCAGCTACTCACTAATGTATCTATAGTAGACTTATCGAGAGATATCAAATTATTAGAAAATCACAGCAGCTTGTATTTATTGACTTCAATCACATCCCTAGAAAAAGCATCAAAACACTTCATGTGCAATTAATTACTCTGAAGTGTAGTGAATATTATATAGACCTTTATTGTTGGCGTGTTTAAAATTCAATTTATTTGAAAATTAAAGGTATTTTGCTCAAATGTCTAAATGAGCCATAACAAAATTAAATATTTAAGAAGCAGCTATTTTCACCAAAATCTGAAACAGGAGTCACTGCTACAAACTGTGGCAGTATATTGTTGGAATATCCTTACCTCATTTGGTATTGAATTTTACTGTGAGGGACCCCTAACTTAAAACAGATTTTTGATTGATTACAAGAGCTCTGTGCATACACTGAAATCAAATGCTCCTTTCAATAATTATCAAATTGCATTATTCTTGGCATCTTGATACTAACAGAATTCACATTAGTATAGAGCTTATGCAAAATGGTTTCTGTGATGCATGGAGCTGTTGAATGCATGATTTATGTGTTTCATTATATATTGTAACCAGTTGATTGATTAAAAACACTTTAAAGCAATCTTTAAATAATGCGTATATCTCATTTTCTTTTCTTAAAGAACCTGCAGTTCCAAACAGTTACTAGAATTATGTAGGAATTCGCTTTGGCAATCATTGATTCTCCTCATTGGCCAAAACTGTAAATATGGTGATGTGCCTTGAGAACATTTGATGATAATTTAACCAAGTTAATCTTGCAAAGTTTACTTGTGAAGCTCCATTTTGAATAGTGTGAAGAGAACGAGGGCAACATTTCAAAGAAGAATAGCAACAACAATTCCTGACTCAGGACAGCATGTTATCAAGTAAGATACACAGATTTGACATTGTTTGCGTGGGCCAAGAAGTTGAAGATGCATGACACATTTTTATAGCGTCAAGAGAAACAGATATTAAGATGCAACAGAGCTGTTTAATTTGCATTAGGTACTACTTGCAAAACAGAAACAGACTATTCAGACTATTAGGTCCATGTTAGTGTTACGCTTGACACAAGAGAAAAACTAACAAAAGTTTTTACATGACTTAAAAGTTGTTCATTAATAATTGTTGTGAAATTCCCTACTAACAGGTCCTGGTTCTACATTTTCTTGTTAAAATTTACCTCTGCAGATTAGCAGACTTCAGCACTGGATTGGAGGTGTCAGTTAAACTTTTTAGAAGAGATAAATATGTGATTAAAATTGGAATGGAGATTCTGTGCATAAATGTAACCAGATGGCCGAATGCCCTGCAGAACGTATTGGTTTCAAATATGCTGGGGTCATGTAAATGTTGTTTCAAAGAAGGTAATTGGTGAAGGATAATAAAGTCGCACATGTTTATGGGTGTTGCTGCTTGTTGTTTTCTGATAATCATAATTAGGAAGATGGGGTAGATTTGATAGAATTAGCCTGTATTTGGTTGGCAATATTTCCATGTTTTTGTAAGCTCGATCCAATAATTTGTTGTATGTCAATTATTTGTCTACATATTCTTTTTGGGTGAATTTATATGTAAATTTCAATGTTTCTGCAAATCAATAGGGTGTTTTCAAAAAAACAAATCATGGAATGTCGTCATTGCTGGACATTGCCCATGCCTAATTGTTGTTGAGAAGTTGATGGTGATCTGTCTTTTAGAACCATGTGGCATAGGTGCGTCTAACTCCATAAGTGCTGTTAGGAAGGGAGTCCTAGGACTTTGTCCCAGTGTAAGTGATGGAAAGGCAACAAAATTCCAATTCAGGATGGTGTGTGACATAGAGGGGAACATGCAGTTGGTAGAGTTCCCATGCATTTGCTGCCTCTGTTCTTCTACATCATTTGCTAGAGTCATTGTATGAAAAATATTGTTAAAGGAGGCTTGGTGGGTTGCTGCAATGCATCTTGTATATTTTATATACTTCTGACTCTGTTGTTAGAGTGGGCGAATATTAAGGTGGTGGATGGCAGAGCAATCAAGTGAGCTGTGACTTAACTCCTTGAGTGATGCTGAAATCATATTTATCCAGACAGTTGGAAGGCATTGCATCAAACTGACTTGTGCCTTTTAGATGGAGGACAGGCTTTGATGAGGTAGAAGATGGGTTACAGCAGAATCTTCAAGCTCTGACCTCCACTATTTGTATGGCTGATCTAGTTGAGTTTCTGGCCAATGGTTACCCTGAAGATGTTGTGAAGGGTTTGGTAATGGTAGTGCAATTGAACATCAAGGGGAGATACTTAACTTATCTCTTGCTTGAGATTGCCACTGCCTGGCCCTTGCGAAACACAAATGATGCTTTCCACTTATCAGTCAAGCCTGAATGTTGCCCAGTCTTGCTGCATATGGACACAGACAACTTCTGAGAGGCTGGGAGTGGTACCGAACACTGTGCATTCATCAACAATCATCCAACTTCAGACTTTATGATGGGAGGAAGGTCATTGATGGAACAGCTGAAAGTGGCTAAACTCTGCAGCTATACTCTGGGACTGTGACAATTAATCTAAAACAATCACAACCATCTTTCTTTGGTGTCATGGTTTTATCTTAAAGTTTGCTAGGTAAAAGAAAATTAATAAAAATCTTCAAACTATAGTTATAGGAGAAAATTACCTCAAATGCTTTGGACAGATAGGCCTAGTTATGGCCATCTGCGGAAAATCGTTGGCGGTATTAAAGTGCGTGTAGATTGATATGTTTAGGATACACTGAGATGTTACTGCTGTAACTATTTATCAGATGTTCTTATACTGACGTTCAGCCACTTGTCTTCCACATTGAGAAATTGATTACATCTTCTTTCAGCAAGTTGGCATTGAACATCCTAATGTCATAGACACTCACTTAAAGGATGCATGGACGATGCTTGCATTCATGCATTTCTTGCAGACAGCTTCCCCCACCTTTGAAATTCTAAGGCACTGTTTACTTCTTGTGTGAAGGAAGATCTGGCTGACTGCCAAGTTGCCAACAGTTAATAGCAGACACTCCCATGTGATATACACTGTTAAAAACAAATCTACAGTGATCAGCTTGATTGGTTAGATATGCAATAAAAGCCCCTGCTGAACACTGCAGCAGTTTTCATTTTGCACTGATTAGCAAACACAGTAATTGTATTATTATTTTATGAATTGTATCAAAAACCTAGTTAGAAAAGCTAATGTAAATCATTAAAACATGAACAAATTACAACTCTGCCATATTCCCTTTGTGCAGTTACCTTCCAAAAATTTTCTGCAGTTCCCTTGAGGAGATGTGCATGATGAAAGCTGAAAAAGTCAGTGATTAGCCAAGAAGGGACATTGTTGCGAATGTGATACTTTAACAGTTGGATGTTCCTATAAAATGTATTTGCAGCATAGGATTATTATGTGAAATACTTCTCTGTTTTGAGATTAATAAAAAACAGATGCATAATTACAGCAACAACGTGCATTTAAGCAGGGCATTTGGTGTTCTGTAAATCCTCACTTAATGTTCTGGTTGCATTTCTGAAAACTGCATCATTGATGCCTATGGGAAACTATGCCTCAATTAATGTTACAACCAGAGCTGGGCTCCTGCAGACATTTTTACTTCCTTGAGAAACAAATATGCAAGTTGAAATAGTATATTATACACAAGTGGCACTGCTCATTGAAATACATAATAAAACAACTCACTAATTTTTTAAGGAAATGCCATAATAATTGCGAGGGGAGCATTGCAGTTTACATGTTTTTTTTAAATGGGCATTTCTAGTGACTCAGTGGTCAGATTATCTACCAAGACACCATGATGCATCTGAAATACAAAGCGGGTGGTATTGATTACAACATAAACTGGAAATCGCAGTCCAACAAATACTGCAACATCTAGAAGTATTGTTTGATCTCCAATTCAACAGTCAGAAATGGAAAGAAGAATTAAGTAAGTTGTATTTTGTGAATAAAGTAGTGGTGAGGTATTGCTTTTGCATCTTTTCTTGTGGGATGCTCCTTTCTTCCCTGCTTCATGACAAGAAGCCCAGGAGTGGGGAAAATGGAAAAAAAGACTCCAGATTTTCTGGCTGCCCCCCAGCCCCTAGCACATGATGGTGTAGAGCCCTGGGGCCTGGCTCTGAAACGAATAGGGCACAGTTACAGTGACAAACTCCCCAATGACTCCTCATCTCCACTGATTACTGGATAAATATCATCCTTTCCTGTTTTGGGTTCCATGATTGTGCATCCAGAATGACCACTTGCTGTTCCAAATCCCAGCTCACTTTCCTCTTTGGGATCAGAATAGATGAACAGCTTTCAGGAATGGCCTAAGTATGCAGGGGCAGTGCTGACCCATTGCCCAAAACTGGAATAAAAGGGAGAGAATGTTTGGGATTAGACAGTGCACTGATTTGCATTGATGATGACGTGCAACTCAGATGCCAAAAACACAGGTGAAGAATGTTGAAACACGGTGATGCAAAACTGAGACAATAAATAAGAAATGTTCAAACAAAATTATATCTGGTGGGCAACATAAAGCGAGGGCTTTGCATTGTAAAATGTCTTATGTGCTTCACTGGGGCATGGTTAGATAATGACCAGCATTAAGGCAGAAGAGGTATTAAACAGCCGATCAAAGAAATAGCTTTAAGGGGCACCATGAAGGAAAAGTGAAAATTTGGGATATTTAGGGAAGCAGTTCCCCAACTTAAGGACTGGATAACCGAAGGAATGAATGCCAATGGAATGAAAAAAGTGGGGAATAGAAATGTGACCAGAATTGGGAATGTTGTGTCTGTGCAGGGTTTAGAGGTCAAGGGCATTTACAGAGGTAGGAAAGGGTAAGGTCAGGGAGTGATGAGAATAAGAATGTTACGATGAAGCGGAAGCCAATCTCCATCAGTAAGCACAGGATATTGATCTCTGTAGGCATTCCTGGCAAAGCTGGCAATTTTACCCATCCCTAACTGCCCTTGAGAAGGTGGTAATGAGCTACTTTCTTGCACTTCTATTGTCCTTGGGATCTGGAATTCCCCCACGGTGCCATTAGCAGAGCATTTCTGGAAGTTTGTCTCTGCGACTCTGAAGAATTAGTGACATAATTTCAAGTCAGGATGGTGTGCAAGTTGGAGGAGGCCTTACAGGTGACAATGTTTCCCATAGATCTTCTGTCCTTGTATTTTTTGGTGGTTGAGGAAACAAATTTGGAAGGCACTGTCTATATAGCCTTTGAGTAGCTGCGATATTTTAACACATACCTAGTATCTTGTGGAAGGTGACCGCTCACAAAATTTAAGCAATATTTGGACTTTGTGCCTCTGTAAAGAATATTGATTCAGTAGTGGAAATATTTGCACTCATATAAAATTAAGCTCATAAATTTGTTTAAACAAAAAATATTATTTCCATGAGGCAATTAGATAAAGACAGTTCCATTTGTTAGTGTGATTCTTAAGGCGATCTGTTACATTTCTGCATCATTATAGGGCCTTCTTTTCTTTGACTCAACTTATGAGATGTAGCTAGCCACACGCCTTTCATTGCAGGCTTAATTTTCATTTGTGGACTGCAGCAAAACATATTTGAAGTAACTAGTTACATCTCACAGTAGATAGAGTGCACAGTAATTTTCTCAAATATTAGATGCTACACTTCAGATCACATAACCTTCACCAATGTCAATGACTTGGGGTAGAACTTACATTGTCCATCAATGCGTGGAATTACACACCGTAAGGAACTCTTTCACCTGTAATACAGCTGTAATGAGACTTGTTAGCCTGGGTACACAAACACTTTTCAACTGCAACATTATTTGCATTTTTCTCGCAAGAAACATTTTCTAATCACAGTCACTGTATCTTTCTATCTATTGAAACTGACAGACTGTTAACTGATTGCTAGTTTTCCTGGAGGATTTTCAGAGAGACCAGTTTCATGTCTAGAGCCTCTGACTGTCACTAATAGCAGCACTTGTCACTGTAAAACATTTTCTGGTTTTCTTTATCTCAGTCTAAGTTCAAAGTGGATAAAAGAGTAGGCGGAACACTTGATGTAGCCCTTAAGGGGGAGGTTTCTGATATCTTTTGAAAATCTTATCTGATAGACATTCTGTAACCAGCAGAACCAATACTACAGGTTTGCCTGTCTGTAGAATTCATCAGTACGATAAAATGATGACAGGACAGTTTGTGGTCAGTTGAGTTCGTCAGACCAGAAACCGGAGCAGAAACGTTAACTCCGTTTTTTCCTTCACAGATGCTGCCAGGCCTGTTGAGCTTTTCCAGCAACTTTGTTTTTGTTGTTGTTGTGGTCAATTGGATCAGGTTTAGCATTACCAAAGAAAGTAGCAAATTGTGATTTCCTTTATTCATGTTTACCCATGGAAGGATAAATTAGAAGTTCTGTGATCCTGTGAGATCTGCTATCCTGTTTTTATACTGTCAGTCATATGAATAGAAGTAGGCCATTCAGCCCATCAAGTCTGCTTCAGCATTCAATGAGATCATGGCTGATGTGTTCATCCTCAACTTCACTTTTCTGCCATTTCTCCATAATCCTTGATTCCCTTAACAATTGGAAATCTGTCTATCTCAGCCTTGAATATAACTAGTGATTGTAAGATTAAGCAAAAATCTCTATCATTTTAAACCTAGGACTTTTGACAGAACTTTTACAATTAAAAAAGAGCAGCTAGGCCATGCTCTGGGGAGATACACAGTCACACGGACGGCTGCCTGGAACCATTGTTCAGTTAGATAATCCTATTCACACCTCAACTCTAGAAGAAGAGTGAACCAGACCTAAGACAACAACTTAACCCAGACATCCAACTGTAATTAATATTCATTCGAAGAAATAGTGGACATTCTGCCTAATCAAAATACATTTACACCTACTGTAAACTATTAGGAAGGCAATTCGTCTCAAAAGGGGTAACAGTAACACAACTGAAAATGTAGATTTTGGCACTAAGATAAGAGACCAGCAATTTAGAATAATTGCAGGCCCCAATCTCACCTGAAAGAGAGAAGGAGAGCAATCCGCCTCAAGTGCTATTCCCCGCAGCTACCAACAGAAGGTCTTCAGAGAGCTGCTGTACCCAGAAAGTCTCCTCCAGCTATCTCTAACCACCAGTGACCAATCACAACCTGCAGACCGAACAGCCAACGATCTCCAAGAACCACTGACCCTTTCAACACCACAAGGTCTCAGACACATCACGAGCTGAAAACCCACTCGCAAAACCCACCAAGAAGTAAGAAAACCAAAGTGCTCACCCAATACATCCACAACACGCTTTACTGCATCAGTGGGCTCAACCCACACTGAAGGCCTATACTGTCCAAAGTCTTCAGCAAAGCACCAGCTCCGGCAAGCAGGAACGGCCATCTGTAATTGAAAACACATTTATCCCCAGTGGTGAGTATATTTTCCTTCAGACCAGAAGTATCAAAACTAGCTAGCAGAGAGGGGAAGGTGAGTTGGTGACAGGACACCCCAAGATCAGGAAGTCTGATTAAATTTAAAACTGAAAGAACTGAGGATGCTGTAAATCAGGAACAAAAACAGAAGTTGCTGGAAAAACTTAGCAGGCCTGGCAGTATCTGTGAAGGAAGAACAGAACAGTTCTGAGGGTCACCGGACCCAAAACATTAACTCTGTTTCTTTTCCTTCACAGATGCTGCCAGACCTACTGAGCTTTTCCAGCAACTTTGTTTTTGAGCCTGATTAAATTGTCTGTGTTTAAAACTACTGTTTAATTTCAAATAGCGATAGCCTGTGTTAAGTTAATAGCTAATAGTGTTACTTTCACTGTTTTGCATTTTTTTGTATCTTTTGTAATTTATTCACTTGTGTCTTATTTCCCTGTTTATTACATTTGCCTTTTATTTCTTCTATACACGCAAGTTTGCATTTAATAAACACAGAGGGTCTTTGTCCCGAAACCCCGGTCTACCACCTTCTACAATTCACATTCATAAATTAAATCCAGTGTCAGAATCAGGGATCTGGGGGTGATCGGAACCACCTAACACAGCAGCAGTTTTACTGATCACAACCAGAATCCCTTCAGTGAACCAGCTTCAACAGCCCTTTGTGGTAAAGAACTCCACAGAGCTGCAACCCTCTGGGAAAAGAAATTCCTCCTTAACTCTATCTTAAATGCGTGACTCGTTATTCCAGGATTATACCCATTGGTCCTCGACTCTTCCATAAGGGGAAACCGCCTTTCCACATCTACCCTGTCAAATCTCTGAGAATCTTCGAAGGCCATCTCACGTTCTTTTATATTCAAACCACAATCCACTTTTCGCTTTTAATATCTTTATTCCTTTGCTTTATAAATGGGGTTGTGTGGCCTGAGTCTTTGTTCTACTTTTCAACAGCTGTGGAACATGACAGTGTAGAAATCTAGTCAATGAACCAAATACATTGGGTTTCCGATCATGTCTTCAGATTTGAATCAGTGTTAACTCACTCAGCTCAGAAGGCAGTGCATTTAGCCACCATTCTAGTGACCTGAACACATCAATCGGGTAGAAACTGTAGTCCAGTGCACCATTGAGAGGGAACTGACTGTCAGAGACATTAAATCAATCTGCGTTCGCCACCTCAGGTGATTCTTTGAGAAGATGGAGAATAGCCTCGGTTTCCTCATCAATATTTATCCCTTCACCATGACCACACAAAAATGGATTATCCAGATGAGCAGATACTTTCTCTTTCATTAAATATTTGGAAGACTGAGCCATTGATGTTCAATTGTTCTTAAATGTATTGCTTAACTCCTGACCCTGTCCCTCTCCCTGAGCAAGTCTGGTCTGTGTGACCCTGTGATCGTTGATCTGGCTGCAACACCAGCACGAAGGAAGATAAGATATGGGAGCTGTGTGGCAGACATAAAGGAGACTGTAAATGAGAAGCTGATCAGCATACGGATACAGGCACAAGGAGAAAATAGTCAGACACCAAAAAATGAGCACAAGAAATTCTTAATTGGAGAGGAAGCAAATCTCTTTTAAAGAGGCCAGGCTTTCTGTTTGGCAAAAAAGAAGACAGACGGTGTTCAAAGAAACATATAAGCTGGCTAAAATGATTCATAGATTCCCACAGTGTGGAAACAGGTCCTTCGGCCCAACAAGTCCACACCAACTCGGATAGCTATCTGAAAAGCTCAAAGATGTTAAAGTGCTGGATATTTTCACAGAAGTGAAATTGACCTTTATATTCAAACTACCATTTGCTTGTTAACTCATATGTCGTAGAGGCATAGAGTTGTACAGCACAGTAACAGACCCTTTGACCCGGTTTGTCCATGCTGACAAGATATCGAGTCCCATTTGTCAGCATTTGGCCCAGATCCCTCTAAACCCTTCCTGTTCATGGATCCATCCAGATGTCTTTTAAATATTGTGATTTTACCTGCCTCTACCACTTCCTCTGGCAGCTCTATCTATATATACACCACCCTTTGCATGAAAATGTTGCCCCTTAGCTTCCTTTTAAATCTTTACCCTCTCACCATATATTTCATTTACATAGATATGCATTGCTGCCTGTGTGCATCAGTGCTGAGGGGTATGTTGTGGGTGGTGGATCAGATGCATACCAAATGGTGGATAGGCTTTAGAGAGTCCAGAAGCGAGTTGCTCACCACAAGATTCATAGCCTCTGAACTGCACTTGTAGCCACAATATTTATAGGGCTGGTTCAGTTTAATTTCCAGCCAATGCCCACTCTCAGGACTTTGGATTCAATGGTGATAATGCTATTGAATGTCAAGGGGCAGTGAACAAAGAACAAAGAACAAAGAAAATTACAGCACAGGAACAGGCCCTTCGGCCCTCCAAGCCTGCGCCGATTGAGATCCTCTGTCTAAACCTGTCATCTATTTTCTAAGGGTCTGTATCCCTTTGCTCCCCGCCCATCCATGTACCTGTCCAGATATATCTTAAAATATGCTAACGTGTCTGCGTCTACCACCTCCACTGGCAACGCATTCCAGGCACCCACCACCCTCTGCGTAAAGAACTTTCCACGCATATCTCCCATAAACTTTCCTCCTCTCACTTTGAACTCATGACCCCTAGTAATTGAGTCCCCCACTCTGGGGAAAAAGCTTCTTGCTATCCACCCTGTCTATACCCCTCATGATTTTGTAGACCTCAATCACGTGCCCCCTCAATCTTCGTCTTTCTCATGAAAATGATGCTAATCTACTCAACCTCTCTTCATAGCTAGCACCCTCCTTACCAGGCAAAATCCTGGTAACCTCCTCTCCAAAACATCCACATCCTTTTGGCAATGTGGCGGCCAGAATTGTACGCAGTACTCTAAATGTGGTTAGATTCTCTCTTGTTTGATTTGGTCAATGCCTGGCATTTGTGTGATGCATTTGTAACTTGGTCCTTTTTGGAACTTGCTGCATCTGAACACCGACTGCTTCAGTATTTGAGGAGTTGTGAATGGTGCTGAACATTGTGTGGTCACCTGTGAATATCTCCGCTATGAAACTTATTATGGAGGGAAGGTCATTGATGAAGTAGCTGAAAATGGTTGGGCCTCTGATACCACCCTGAGGAACTCCTGCAGAGAAGTACTGAGTTCAAAATGATTGATTACAACACCGCAGCCATCTTCCTTTGTGCCAGATATGAGCCAAATAGCAGAGAGGCTTCCCCTAGTTCTTATTGAGTCCAGATGAACACAGCAGGCCAAGCAGCATCTCAGGAACACAAAAGCTGACGTTTCGGGCCGAGACCCTTCATCTAGGCCCGAAACGTCAGCTTTTGTGCTCCTGAGATGCTGCTTGGCCTGCTGTGTTCATCCAGCCTCACATTTTATTATCTTGGATTCTCCAGCATCTGCAGTTCCCATTATCTCTTATTGAGTCCAGTTGTTTTAGGATTCCTTCATTCTACACTTTGACAAATGTTGCCTTGATGTCAAGGGCAGTCAATTTCAGCTCACCAGTAGAGTTCAGTTCTCTTTTGTCCAGGTTTGGACCAAGTATGTAATCGGGTTAGGAGCCAAATAGCCTTGGTATAATCCAAACTGGGCATCAGAGCAGTTTATTGCTTTGCAAGTGCTGCTTGACAGCACTGTTGATGACCTCTTCTATCACTCTGCTGATGATGGAGATGAGACAAATAGGGCCGTGATCGGCCCAGGATGGATGGGCCCTCCCTGCTTTTTGTGTACAGGACATACCTGGCAGCTTTCCACACTGGCGGGTAGATGCCAGTCCACATTGGCCACATCAGTGCCCACCTGGCAAGATTTCTGGAGGCCGCACATTCCGAAATATCTTGCTGATGCCTCTCATCCTCTGCATCTCATTCTCCTCCTTTAAGACAGTCCTTACACAACACCTCTTTGATGAAACTAATGCTCAACTGGCCTGATACTTTCTTATGAAGCTTAATGTCATATTTTGTTTTGCAATGTTTCCATGAAGCACCTCCTGATGTTTTGTTACATTGAAGGTACCATGTAATTCAGGTGGTTGTTGCTAACTGGCCCTTTATCACTGCTGTTTGTGTGGGAGTATATAATTTGGTTGCCACACTGTCAGTACTACAACAATTAATGCACACCATAATTTAATATTTTGAGATGTATTATGTTCATGAAATGTACAATATGATCACAAGTTCTTTCTGAGAAATTATAGGCTGAATCTTAACGACCATCAGGAGATGGGTTTGGGTTGTGTCAGAGGTTAAAAAGGCAAAGCACCTGGAGTAGGAACCGAACCCACCCCAAAACCAGCCTCTTCTGATCTTAAAGGAGATGAGACAAGGCTGATGGACAAATCTGCTACAAGATTCAGTGTATTTTTACCCACAGGTGGCCTCAGGAAACCTGGCCACAAAGGAGGCAAGAAGGGATGAATTCATAATGTGAGTGAAAGAGCGCCAAAGAATTTTACAAGAGTGGATCCAGAGGTGAGACATTTCAGTTATGAAAAGAGTTTGGAGAGGCCGTCACTTTTCTCCTTGAAGAGGAGAAGGCTGAGATTTGATAGTGACTTTCGAAATTATAGAGAGGCTGGACAGAGTAGATAAGGAGAAATGGTTCCCACTTGTGAAACAATCTGGATTGAAACAGCAGAGGTTTAAAGTGATTTGCAGAAGAGGTAAGTGCATTGTGAGCGAAAGCTTTTTCACAGACTGGCTTGAGTCTGGAATGCAATGTCTGGAAGTTTGGTGAAAGCAGGTTTGTTTGACCCATTCAAGGGGGTTTTGGATTGCTACTTTTTTCTATTCTAATAATAGGAAAGGTTATGGAGAAAAGCCACAGGAGTGGCATGAAATTGAGATACACGTTTGGAAACACAACATGGACACGGTGGGCTGAACAGCCTTGATGCACTCTAACAATTCTGAGTGCTTTCCAGTCCTATTTTACACCAGGAAGAGAAGCCACACATCCTCCACGTCCATCCCCAGTTACTATACAGAAGTTGAAATCTCAATCACAATCATGACTAATGTTTCTGAAACCGTAGGCATTCAGTGCAGTGCTACTGAAATTGAAGCAATGCTCCCAGGAATAGAACCACTGTGCAAGTGAAACTTTAAAAGCTTCTCCCCCACAATTGCCCCCAACTAGGAATTATGAGAGGAACATACTCATTGATAACAAATTTCTGCAGCCCGAGGTGAAGATGGCACCAGACGCAAGAAACTGTTTTTGGTGTCTTGTAATCCTCCACTGCAATTCCCAGCCTGGAGTTTGACTGAGCCCAGATTCTGATTGTGTATTTTTCACAGGCTAGGTCTTTGGGCATACGGTTTAAGCTCAGCTGGCTGGATGACTACTTTATAATGCAGAGTGATGCCAACAGAGTTTGTTCAAGTGCCACACTGGCTAAGGTTACAATGAAGGTCTCTCCTTCTCAACCACTGCCTGTGCTTGTGACATGATGACCCTCAGATTAAACTGTCATCAGTTGTCTCTCTCTAATAAGAGGGTTGCTCTATCGTCTGGCAAAACTGTAGTGACTTTATCTTTTATAGTTTGAAATGCTGGCAACAGGAGGTGAGTTCACTTTGACCTTGTGACTGCATCAAACTCTACAAACAAACTGGGGAAACTGAAAGGAGCTTTAGGTAAAACTGGCATTTCAGTAATTTTTTTTTCTATTTTAATGATCTGAAACCAACTTGCCATAATTTAGTGGGGATGCAGCAATGTACATTTTTTTCTGTTTGTTCCTCTATTCTCACCTTAGATACAATGAGATAAAGAAGAGTCGAATGATAACCATAAAACCATCACCAATTGTAGTAAAGGAAAGCGTCCTTACCACCTCTGGCCTACATATGACTCCAGACCCACAGCAATATAGTTGTCTCTTAACTGTCCTCCGGGCAATTAGGGATGGGCAATGAATGCTGGCCTTGCCAGCAACACCCACACGCTGTGAATGAGGTAAAAATAAAAGAAAGGCTGTATTTGCAAAGCATGCGCACATCCAATCCCTCGGTGAGAAAGGTATCTTCAGGATTGAATCCACGAAGAGCATCAAAGAATCTAACCTGCTGTCATACAATTGCAACAGTGCCTACGTGGTAGGATGGATCAGAGAAATGCCGGCGAGGCGGAGGATTGTGACACTGAGGAAGATATATGGAATTCCTGTACTTCCAGGCCTGAAAGCCCCCTAGCCTGGAGTGCATGACACACGACACCCCACCTCTGCTGATTCAGTGGAAGGCCTGAATGAAATGCCTCCTCCAACATTGTTGGCTGATCCTGAATGTTGGGAAAGGCCACTGAGATAGATTGAGGCAGATACTAAAGTCTTCAGGTGGAGGTGCTAAACCCAGACCTGCAGTAGCCACAAAACCTTGAGAAATGGACCAGCTTCACATCAACTGAAATACCAGCTCCGGATGGGGTGGGGGGGCGTGGAGTCACATAGTTCACTATCTTAATTTATGTACCTTGTCAATAAGGTGATTCATTAGAGTCATACTGGACTCAAAATGTTAACTGTTTCTCTCTCCTCGGATGCTACCAGGCCTGCTGAGTTCCTCCAGCACTTTCAGGTTTGATTTCAGATCACCAGCATCTACAGTGCATTGCCTTCATGCCAATATGATTTCTTGTTTCAGATCAGAGCTGCAGTACAGTATCTGGGGTGGATGAGAATTGAGAGATTTCCTTTTCGCTTTGTATTGCAGCATGAGGACCATGAAAGACCACCGGGCTGTGGATCTCACTGGATCAACACTGGCAAGCTCAATGCAGAGGATGAAAGATCCATCAGCCACATTGAGCAGCACAAGAGGAATCTGGGATCCCAGGGTCTGTGCAGAAATCCCTTATCAACGGGATTGTATTTAATCTCCCACTGCACTGAGCAATGGTTTCTATAGGCTCTGAGGTATGATAGGCACAATACTAAAAGTTGGATTCTCTTTGCAATCTTGAAGCATATCATCAGTGTGTGTTGACTCTGTACATTCACACTTTAGTCCAGGGCCAGAGATAGAAATCATGGGCTTTCATGATACTTTTGGCAGAGGACTCCAAGCCAAGCACAAGGCCCCAGCCCCAGCCTAATAAACAAGGCCTGGTTATTGGACTCTGATTTACCCCTTGTCCAGAGCTCTCCTTTAGGCTGATTTATTTCCAGACTTCAAATCTCCTTTTACCAGATAAATGTCACTGCAAGGTAAGTCTGGAGATCACAGAGTACCCGTGGCCAGAGGTCCCAAGTTCAAAGATAAACTCCATGTTTGTGAAGGTCAAACTCCATGTTTTTCCATGTCTGCCTGCTGCATGTGCTATGGAACATGCCAATTCATGGTAGAGGGTGCTACTTGAATGTGATCACATCCCCCAGAGTGAAACCTGCACTCCGTTCCATGGAACAAAGTGCTGATAAAAGTCAGCTGTCTTGTAAATGGTGATAGTTTTATGCATTACCTGGATGCCGTTATTACCCGCTCTTTAAGCATATTTAAACATAATTCCTACACCTAATGTCCCGTCAGCTTTCTGATTCCATATGTGTTTTCAACCACCCATCAAGGATATCCCCCACACTGCTGCCTGTTTTGTGCTATAGCCAGCACCTCAGAAGGAAGGGGATGGGGGTGACAGGGAGGTGCACATCCACATTCACATCCAAAAAAAAGACCAAAACCACACCAAAGGCAGCAGCCTGACATCACAACAGATGTTACAGTGATGAGGGAAGAGAATGTGCTTTTATATTTCTTTTGTGACCGATCATAAATCGTAGATCATAGAATGCCTACAGCGTGGAAACAGGCCCTTTAGCCCAACATGTCTACAATGACCCTTGGAGCATCCCGCTCAGAATCATTCCCTGTAACTCAGCTAATCTACGCATCCCTGAACACTAGGGGCAATTTTGTATGGCCAGTCTACCCAGCCTGCACATCTTTCGGACTGTGGTTCTATTCCTGGAAGCAGTTTCTGCACTGAGTGCCTTTGGTTTCAGAAACATTAGTGTCAGTCAGGATTGTGATCGAGACTTCAAGTTCTGTATAGTAACTGGGGACGGACGTGGAGGATGTGTGGCTTCTCCTCCTGGTGTAAAATAGGACTGGAAAGCACTCAGAATTGTTAGAGTGCAGAAAAGGCTGTTCAGCCCACCGTGTCCATGTTGTGTTTCCAAATGTGTATCTCAATTTCATGCCACACCTGTGCCTTTTCTCCATAACCTTTCCTATTATTAGAATAGATGCAAGTAGCAATCCAAAGCCTCCTTGAATGGGTCAAACATTCCAGACATTACATTCCAGGCTCAAGCCAGTCTGTGAAAAAGCTTTCGCTCACAATGCACTTATTTCTTCTGCAAATCACTTTAAACCTCTGCTGTTTCAAAACCAGATTGTTTCACAAGTGGGAACCATTTCTCCTTATCTACTCTGTCCAGTCTCTCTATAATTTCGAAAGTCACTATCAAATCTCAGCCTTCTCCTCTTCAAGGAGAAAAGTGACAGCCTCTCCAAACTCTTTTCATAACTGAAATGTCTCACCTCTGGATCCACTCTTGTAAAATTCTTTCGTGCTCTTTCACTCACGTCATCCTGCTTCTCTGATGCTGCTTGGCCCGCTGTGTTCATCCAGCTCTACACCTTGTTATCTCATGAATTCATCACTTCTGGCCACCTGTGGGTAAAAATACACTGAATCTTGTAGCAGATTTGTCCATCAGCCTTGTCTCATCTCCTTTAAGATCAGAAGAGGCTGGTTTTGGGGTGGGTTCGGTTCCTACTCCAGGTGCTTTGCCTTTTAACCTCTGACACAACCCAAACCCATCTCCTGATGGTCGTTAAGATTCAGCCTATAATTTCTCAGAAAGAACTTGTGATCATATTGTACATTTCATGAACATAATACATCTCAAAATATTAAATTATGGTGTGCATTAATTGTTGTAGTACTGACAGTGTGGCAACCAAATTATATACTCCCACACAAACAGCAGTGATAAAGGGCCAGTTAGCAACAACCACCTGAATTACATGGTACCTTCAATGTAACAAAACATCAGGAGGTGCTTCATGGAAACATTGCAAAACAAAATATGACATTAAGCTTCATAAGAAAGTATCAGGCCAGTTGAGCATTAGTTTCATCAAAGAGGTGTTGTGTAAGGACTGTCTTAAAGGAGGAGAATGAGATGCAGAGGATGAGAGGCATCAGCAAGATATTTCGGAATGTGCGGCCTCCAGAAATCTTGCCAGGTGGGCACTGATGTGGCCAATGTGGACTGGCATCTACCCGCCAGTGTGGAAAGCTGCCAGGTATGTCCTGTACACAAAAAGCAGGGAGGGCCCATCCATCCTGGGCCGATCACGGCCCTATTTGTCTCATCTCCATCATCAGCAGAGTGATAGAAGAGGTCATCAACAGTGCTGTCAAGCAGCACTTGCAAAGCAATAAACTGCTCTGATGCCCAGTTTGGATTATACCAAGGCTATTTGGCTCCTAACCCGATTACAGCCTTTTTAAGAGCTATTTTGATTGGAGATGTTACTCACAAAATTTAACACAAACATCTCCAATCAATAGAGCTGTTAATCATACTGCCACCATTGGGATTCCCATAGATGTTGCCTGTGACTAGGAACTTTCTGAACATTGGACACTACCTGTGATTGGGGCATCCAGACTACATTGGAAACCTGCCACTGCCTTCACCATAATGCTTGTTAAGATTGGGAATCCTCTACGATTGGAACATGCCTTAAAAGACCCAACTTCAGGACACCGCCTCACAGATTCGCTCCCCACTTTTCACACCCTACCCTCAGACTTGATACATCTACCAGCTCTCATAGGTCTCGGGCTTTTAAGGCAGGCATTCCATTCAACCACCTCCAGCCCGTAAGCTGTTTAGTTCACCACAAAACGAATCACCATGGCCCTGCCCTTCAATTCTATAGGTTATTTGGGATTTCTGTTCTTCCAGTTTCCTGCCTGCACTTATATCCTTCCTTCGTCTGCCCACCACCCCATCCACAGAAATTTCTTTTGGGCTAAACTCCACTTCTGCTCATTTATGGCAACTAAAGTCAGTGAGGAACACATGAGATTTATCAAAGCCTAAAGTGTAGACTTGTAATGTAAATTCTGCACAGTCATCAATCAAACGCTATCCTCAAATAATAATGACTGGATTTACTTTCTGAGTGATATCTGCTTTATTACAAGTCTCTAAACTTTAAACTATTTTAAAGGTAGCTGCAATAGGCCTCAGCTGGCTGTGTTTTGCACTTAAAATCAATGTTGAATTATTTTTGACAGGTAACTGATCCTGAAAGCTTTGGAGCTTTGTTTTCAGATTGAAAATGTGAAACAGGTTAGTGGGACTCTAGGAATTAACTCTTTTTAAGTCATCACAAAGAAACAATATTCTTTTCCTCTTCCTGCCAGTGTGAATTGCTTTTGTTTAATACAAGTGTTGACTAACAATTCGCAAAGAATGTAAATTGGAATCTTTACTGAATTTCAAAGTCCTATTAAGCCATATCCAATTCCATCTATGGTGAGACCATAGACCATGAGTTGTGAAGCAGAAGTAGGCTGTTCGGCCCATCGAGTCTGCTCTGCCATTCAATGAGATCATGGCTGCTTTGATAATCATCAACTTCACTTTTATGTCTACTCCTTATAGGCCTTGATTCCCTCTCTGATTAAAAATCTGTTAATTTCAACCTGGAATATAGTTGATGACCCAGCCTCCACCACTTTCTGTGAGTGCTAGTGTTGAACTCATAGCCACTGACTATCTCATCCACATCTTCATAAAAATGCTTATCAACTTCTGTGGTCTGACTCTAACACCACCAGCCATGTTTTGAACCAACTAAAAATTGACAGGCGTATCTTAGTTTTTTTGTGCAAATTAGGAATGGAAGAAAAAAGGGAATGAAACAGAGAGAAAAAAAAATGAAGAAGTGGCCATTTGCACTTTCAGTGATGAGAAACAATAGTTTGATCATTCAAACTGTCCCATTCCCCTGAAAACCTGTGACAGAAATCATCTCTTGTTTATAAGAGGTTCCCAAACTTGACCAAATGATATCGAAGGACAGAGAAAGACAGCAAAGAAAGAGTTAGGTTTATATGATCATCTGTCATGACATCAGAACTTCCCAAAATGCTTTACAGCCAATGAAGGGTTTTTCAAAGACAAGTTACTGTCAGATAGTCTGAAAATTGGGAGTCAATTATGACAGCAGATACTCACAAACTTTAATATGACACTGACATTGATTGGTTGATAATTTGCCTGCTGCTCTTCAAAAATTATGCTAAAGGGATATTTTCGAAAGCAAATGGGACACCAAGTAAGAGTCTCAGCCAAAACACAGCACCTCTTTTCAGTGTTGCATGGTAGGGTCAGCTTAGTTTTTAGGCACAAGTATTGACTCCATTAACTCCTAATGCAAATTCGTTCCAAATGAGTCATTGTTGGCACTGTGAAGTATGGCACAAAGTAAGTGCCACTTTGCTTACCCTATCCATCCAGCCCATAATCTGGAGGAATAATATTTTTGAGGAAGGTGGTAAATGTTCTTGGTTGTCCCTTAGTTCTAAGATGATGCCTAACCAGGATCTTGAACCTCTGCTGTGGATCTTCATGTGACTGTGTAAGCCAATTCTTGATCTATTGGTGCAAGCTGTCCCACTGGGTAGTGAGATCTTGAGAACAGAAATTGCTTCTGTTTCTTTCCTTTGTGGCTCCTCATGAAGACATTGTGGTTCAAAGTGTGATATAGCTTGATGGTCACGCTGTGGTCATTTTGTATGACAGCAGGCTCCCCTTGATCATTAAGGTCACTGCCGCCAAACTTCAAAGAGAACTTCAGTGTGTTTTTGCAATGTTTTCTTTGCTCTCCCCAGAACCTAGATGAGGTCACTGTTCTTCCTGATCTGATTCAGGGCACATTACAATTGTAAATTGAAACAAGAACAGAAGCAGCTGGAGAAACTTGACGCCATCTGTGGAGAGAGGAGCAGAGTTAACATTTCGACTCCCAGTGACCCTTCTTCAGAACTGATTATAGCTAGGGAAAGGTTGGTAGATATGCTGAAGCTTGGGGTGGAGAATGGGGCTTGGTGGGGAGCAATGAATGATAGGTGGAGATGGGGCCCAGAGAGAGAGAACAGCAGTTGGGCAGACAAAAGAATGGAGCCAACCCATTTTCACACACTATTAGTGTCCATTGGCAGCTTTTCTTTCTCCCCAGCTCACCATTATGCAATCCTCGGCGAACACATTTCAGAACAGCGAGATGAACCAGGAACAGAGTAAAGCCACGGTAGCAACATGTGAAACAGAACACCAGGGGATTGGGAAACTGGGGGAGGAGACAGGGTGTGTGCCGGGGTGGGGGGAGGGGGGGCGGGGGGAGTGTGGGGAGTGTGGGGAATGTGTGGTGAACATTCAGGATAATTCAGGAATTGAGGTCAAGAGAAAGAGGGAAATGTAACTTTCCTTTCTCCTTCCCACAGTGATTGGATTTGGCTGGACCTCTCTGGTTCTTCAGTCGCCAGCCACTATATTCCATCCATTAAAGCAAAAAAGGAAAGCTCAGCTAATACTTCAGTTATTTAACAATCACTTTTTTTAGATACAGTTGGTAATTTGAATGGATTATGTGTGTTCTGGAATATCCACACCAACATGGAAATTTATACTAATGGTGGCTTGCTACACTTTTCACTGTACTCCTGTACTTGAGTACAAGTGAAGATAAATCCAATTCTAATTCTAATTGTACCTCCTGCTGCACAGGTACCAGATCTTGGAAAGTGATTGGTTCAAGCAACTATCCAATTCTCTGCTGAAAGCTGAATTTGTTGCCACCATGCTATGTTCTGAGACCGTGCATTCCAGATCCAACAACTTGCTGTTTAAAAATAATTTTGCATCTCAGCTCTGAAGTTCGCTGAAAAGCAGAAAATTGCACAGAAGTCGAAGGTTTATGGGTACTATTGGTCTTCTGCAAACATCTGATAACGGTTTACCACCAACATAATGGCGCCGGATTTCTTAGATCTGCACCAAAGATCTTGCTGTCAGTAATTAGAATGGTGTTGTCATCAATGCTGCATTGAATTCTCATTTCAGTTCAATTTTTGCTTATCCCTCACACCACTTTCCACTGGTGCCTGCTTAGGGGAATGATCCATGTTGAACATTTAGAAGCAAATGTCTATTCTAAAGTAAATTGTGTGCAGTCAGCAGCAGAGATTCTCATTTTCCCTGATCAATGCTGCAAAGCAGAATCATTATGTGACTTGCTAGTACAGTAATAAAGTTCATCAGAAACCACTGATACAACAATTTAGTCTGCACCTAAAGTACAAAATAAAGGTGAAATGGATATAGTCTCCTTACAGCTGAAGTCTAAAGTGTTTCCATTATATTGTGGTATGGATTGATCATAATAGTCTTTTGTAAAAGCAACTTCAGTTGACACAGCAACATTGGCAATTTATCACAATGCATACTCAACTTTTATGAATTTACAATAAATGGACATCTTTATTTGATAACCTTGTGGTGTAATTTTCCTTCTGTAATTATGTTCAAACTGTCATGGCAAGGGTGAATTGAAATGTATGAATCATTTAATTCTCAGTCTCACTGAATTCTTTTGAGCAACATGAGCTGAGAGTAAGAGTTTTTCATGTTGCTGAAGAATATCAATTAAAGATGAAAGACTTGTCACAGATAATTCAAACCTGTTTTGTAAACTTTCAGTGGATCTCCATGTTCACTTTAAAGAATGATGGATAGAGAGAAATACTTGACGTGACATTGCCATAGGGCTCATTTTAAAGCACTTGCCATTCACAACCTACTCGGTTTGGCTCTGCATTGCAATTCACAGCCTGGATCCTCTGGAATGCGGCAGGATTTGGGAATTCAGCAATGTACAAAGCAGACCTGTAAAGCAAAAGAAAAAAGAAATTGAAAGCAAACACATTCTTTGTGATAAATCCGTGAGACAATCCTTTGAGTCAGTCACCATTCCTGATTACAGCCCTCAGTAAATAGCTACACAGAATCCCCCACTTTTAAAGGCAAAAGGGAAATTAAAAATTACAAAGTGAAGAATAATCTAATTTTAAAAAGTGAATTATGTTGCTCTACACATTAACTTGGAAATTGTCAGTTCTGCTGTCATTCAGGTCTCGGAGTTACGTACCAACTGAATGAGTTCATAAATGAAGATGGAAAGACGAACTCCAGCATCTGCAGTTCCTACTACCTCTAATGTATTTTGTTCCTGGTTTATGTAATTAACTAAATGGAAATTCCCAAGTGGCCACAGTATGTTATGAGCGGGTGTGATTGGATCATTAGTCCAGTAAAATAATTACCACTTACTGTATTCCATAAACAAAAAAATACATACAGTCTTTCTTCAGGTTGAAAGGATTCCATCGCAGGCTTAATTGCTAACTATATCAAGGACAAAAGGACAATAATGAACATGTTCAGCACAGCATGAGCAAAGTATTCATGAGTTTCTACTGGATAAGGGGTTTATCAGTTATATCGTTACTGCTGTTAATTGTGCCTTACTAAGTTGGATAAGTATGTTTTTATTCATTCAAGGGATGAGGGCATCACTGGCTAGGCAGCATTTGTTTCCCTGTCCCTAAATGCCCAGAGGATTAAGAGTGAACCACATTTGCTGTGGGTCTGGAGTCACATGTAGGCCAGACCAGGTAAGGATGGCAGTTTCCTTCCCTAACGGACATTAGTGACCCAGATGGGTTCTTCCTGACAATCAACAGCAGATTCATGGGCATCATTAGATTCTTAATTCCAGATATTTATTGCATTCAAATTCTACCATCTGCCTTTGAACCCAGGTCCCCAGAACATTATCTAGGTCCCTGGATTAACAGTCCAGCGATAATACTATTAGGCCATCACCTCCACTTTTTGTCAATTCAAGCCTAGGTGGATTTATATCATTCTGATAGCTTTTAAAGACAAGGATAATCATATTGGATTGCATCAAAAAAAAATCAGAAAACGATTGGCTGAAATAAATGGGAGCGATTCCTATATGAATTTGTGCAAATTTCTGCATGTGTTGGATTTTATTACCTCTCCGTAGATGGGCTGGGAGGGAGAAAGCTTCACAGAATGCTGGTGGATGGTGTGGTTAAGGAGCCCAATACCTTACCACCCTAATGAATGTTCCCAGGACCTAGAACACTGAGCCGTGCAGCTATCTGACAACTGGAGGCAGGCAGTCAATCAAACCAATTAACTGGTCCTGCCACCAGCCCAAACTCCTCCAGTGTGTTAATGGTATTGGCAGAGGCTCAGGTGTGGGGCAGCAGCTTTGCAGAAGGTAGCCACCTCCCAGTGGGTTACTGGAGTGGGGAGCCCTCCTTGTAGATCTCTCCATAGCCAAAAGAGGAACTATGCCTGTGTCTGTGCCTTCACTTCTGGAGTGTCCATCTCTCCCACCACCTGGTGCTGCACGACCGGCTCCACCGCACAAAATGTAAAACCTAACGGGCCTTTGAGAGTACCTGAATGTGAAGGTAATGTCTTCACTGAGCCCTGTCAGTGAGCTTGCCAAGGCTTCTGAGCATTTGTCCCTTTGATCAGAATGGCAGGTCTTGTAGGTTGGCAGCCATCGTCCATTAGATGGTGCCCTCAGTGGTAAATCGCTGCCAAGGGACCCGTCATCCATCTGCGTAGACCTGGGTCCTGCCCTTTGTCCCACAGTGGTAATACTTGTGCATTGATAAAAGTCCCCTTTATATGTCTAACACAGGAAGAACAGGCTTACCTTGAGATGGTAACCTGAAAAACACTTGTTGAAAAGATTCGCAACAAAAACCGATTAGTGAACCTCTCAGAACATAACAATGCTATTCATAGATTTATATACATTGTAGGAAGAAAGTTACTGTGATTTTTCATTTTATATTAATGAAATTATTTAGCACATCATTTTTGAAGATGGATGGTAACAAATGTGATTTTGCAAAACTTGGCAGGATGATGAATTTGGTTCTCAACATATTGTCAGCTGGTTCCTAAATAATGATGTGATAACTGCACACTGCCAATATACCTTGATCAGCATTTAATACTGCCTTTCATCGACCTGGGACTAGTGGGGTTAACTCAGTCCTTTTGACTATTACATTGAAGTTAATTAAATTTGTTGATGTGTTTTTAATTTACTGTATATTCTTGAGATTTTAGGATTAATGATTTGGTGAACCAATCCACAGGAGGTCAATGAAATGTAAAAAATAAACAAAAATTTGAAAGATTTTCTATTTCAGACAGTCAGCAAGTGAATGATAGAACTGGAGCTTAACCTGTACATACCTAGAAGTTTTACTTTTGAGAATACACTATTCACCTCCCTCAAATCGTACTGTTTCAGTCTGTGCTTATACGTAGAAGCTCAAATGAATCCCCAGTTAATGCCCACCTCTCAAATACAATCAAACACTCGGTATTACACAATACAAAGGGCTCATGTGGGGTATGGCCAGTGTCCTAACCTCTGAGCTAGCAGTTGTTTTGATTTAATTTCTTTATTGTGACCTGCATTTTGTTACAAAATATTGTGAAAAGTGTTGCATCATTTTTCCACTCTCTGGTGCCATCTTAAAATACAGGGAAAAAAAAACTAAAACACAGAATATGAAGGTAGGAAAATAAGGAAATAAAGAAGAAGTGTTCAACTTTACAATCCTTCTTGTTAGGTACACTGTCATGGGCCTGGTGGCCAGGTACAAGTTCCATTCACCGCACCAGCGCTGCTGGAATGAAAATATTCACTCTTTGGCGCCATCTCACCTCCACCAACCCCCTTGCCGCTATGAGTCCTCGCTGGACCTCATCAATGCAGACACCACTGATGCTGCCAGGACCCTGCACCGGCCCAAACGCAACTCTGCCACTGTCATGAGTCCGCTTCAGGCCCACCTCGATGAAGCAGCCATCGCTGATGCTGCCAGGTCACATACTGGGCCCAAAATGGCTTCTGCCGCCCATGAATCTGCATTGGATGCAGACACCACTGGGAACCCAAACTTGGCTCTGCCGCAGCAGCCATGAGTTGGCGCTAGGACCACCTCGTCAGTGCTGAACTCACTCCAACGCGTCCGCCACAAGACCACGCTGGACCTACTTGCTGCTGATGATGATGTCGTTACGACCAAGCTCTTGAACAAGAGGTAAGTAAAATGAAACAAGAAGAGAGAGGAAAAGAGGAAAGAAATGAAAGTGGACAGAGAAGATGAGCCCTGGGTTCAGAAGACTTCCCCCGGCACCATCTTACTGGAGTCGGAGTGCCACTTGCATCACAGATGAATCATAATGGAAGGGAGATTTGATTCAGTAGTTTTTGTGGTACACTGGTAGTGTCCTGTTGGCCCGGGATCGAGTCCCACCTTCTGCAGAGGTGTGTAATAACATCTGTGAATGGGTGAATTTAAAATGCCTACACAATACACTGGGGGCATACTATGACACAGCAATGTTCTGAAACATCTGCTTCAGACTGTGATGTGCAAATGACTTTTTGTTAAACAACATGAGCTGAGGTTTCTATTGCCTCACACACAGGTGCCTGACTTTTTCAGGATATCTGCAGGTGGGAAGACAGACAAATGGATGCGTCAGTTAGTCAGCTTTCCAACATCACCTTCGTCCCAACACCCGGGAGGCATCAATGGTAATGTTTCATTTAATTAAGGAAAAAGTCATTGTACAATGCTATCTACCCTTGGCACAATTGAAATGCTGAATGGCCTCATCCTGAGGTCCCCAGCATCACAAGTGCCAGTTTTTAATCAATTCCATTCATTCCAGGTGGTATCAAGAAATGGCTGAAGACACTAGATGCTCATAACATTCCAGCAACTGTACTGAAGATTGTGCTCCAGAGTTGGTCACACCTCTAACCAAGTCGTTTCAATACAGCTATAACATGGGCCTCCACACAACAATTTCGAAATTGCCCAATTATGTCCCATACACAAAGAATAAATCCAACCTGGCCTTTTACTACCCTAATCCCGATCGTCAGTGAATTGATGGAAGGGGTTGTCGACAATGTTACCAAATGCCCCTTGCAAAGGAATATGTTGTCTCACTGACACTCAGTTTGGGTTCCACCAAAGCTACTCTGACCTCATTATGTTTGCTTAAATAAAGGTGAAAGAGCTGAGCTCCAGAGGTGAGGTGAGAGTGACAGCCCTTGATATCAAAGCTGCATTTGACCAAGTGCAGCATCAAGGAATCCTAGCAAAACTGGAATCTGTGTTTTGGGCATAGAATTCGTCATTGGTTGGAGTCATACCTGGCACAAAGAAAGATGGCTTTGGCTTTTGGAGGTCAGTATTCTCAGCTCCAGACCGTCAGAGTTGGAGTTCTTCAGGATAGCGTCCTAGACACACCCATCTATAGCTGCTTCATCAATGACCTTCTCCCCATTATAAGGTCAGAAGTGCAATGTTTGTTATTAATTGCACAATGTTCAGCACCATTCATGACTCTTCAGACACCAAAGCAGTTCATGTTCATATGCAATAAGACCTAGACAATATCCAGGTTTGGGCTAATAAGCGGCAAGTAATGTTTGTGCCATACAAGTGCCAAGCAATAACCAGCTCCAACAGGAAAAAGTCTAATTATCGTCCATGACATTCAATAGCATTGCTATTGCTGAACCTCCTCTACCAACATCCTGGGAGTTGCATTGATCAGAAACTGAATTAGACCAATCATTTAAATACAATGGCTACAAGAGCAGTTCAGAGGCTAGGAGTCCTGCGCTGAGTAACTCATCTCATGACTCTCTAAAGCCTGGCCACCATCTACCAGGCACAAGTCAGGAGTCTGATGGAATATTCTTCATTGCCTGGATGGATGCAGCTTCAATAACAGTCAAGAAGCTCAACACACTCCTGGACAAGGCGGCCCACTTGATTGGCACCCAGTCTGACAGCTTCAATGTTCACTCCTTTCATTACTGATGCACAGTCACAGCAGTATGTACCATCTAAAAGATGCACTGCAACAATTCACAACGAGCCTTCAACAAACTCTTCCAAACCAGTAATCTCTACCAACTAGAAGGACTTTCAGTAAATTAAAATAAGGGTTTCAGTTAAATCCCTATCCAGATTAATTTGCATCCATTATGCTCCAACAACACATACTCCCTGTGCTTGCTTGGGTTTCCCCTGGGTGCTCCAGTTTCCTCCCACAGTCCAAAGGTGTGCAGGCTAGGTGGGTTAGCCATGCTAAATTGCCCGTAGTGTTCAGGGATATGTAGATTAGGTGGGGCGGGCGGTGTTTATGGGGCCTGGGTGGGATGCTCCATGGTTCGGTGTGGACTTGTTGGGCCAAAGGGCCTATTTCCACACTGTAGGAATTCTATGATTCGATGATCACATTCCACTCCACAGCCTTGCAAAACAGTTGTGGAATGAAAGACAGGCAATTCATTTTGGGTTCTGGGCTGGACTTTCAAATGTGCACCAACTTCTTAATGACAGGTTGACCTATTTACAGACAACTGCAATTGCCTAGATCCCACAGGGAGTTTGTGAGAAGTAACTGTAAAGAGACAAATTACACCTATGTTCCACATTGCTGACAACTCATGAACAAAGCCAAGCAAGATCTGCTGATCTGAACAAAGTTTGGTTTAATTTTTTTCTGAAGATCTAAGCTGGCTAAAGCATTATGATTGAAACTGAAAGTAATTTTGAATTACATACAAGCACTAATTGCATTGGCCTCTCTCTCTTTGAGGTTTAAGGATTTCTTCTGAGATGTTATCAGCATTCTTGAAGAAAAGAGAAGCGGCAACATGTAGGGTAATGTGGGCTCAGTCGAACCTGAAGTCGCAATATTTCACCACTTCAGAGATAATATTAACATAAAAGATTATTAAAGATGCAATTCAAGGGATGAGAGAAAAAATATTTGAAACCAGACCATACAGAAGATGAATTGAGGGAGAATGAAGGTATTTATTTGAAATTTCACTCTGTGAGAGACATATTAATAGAGGATTAAAATGCATTGAACATACTTTTAGTAAGTTGGAATAATTTTGGCTCTTAGTACCAGACAGAGACTTTATGATCAAGGATATAAAGGAGTCAGTTAGCTTGTTCAAGCTTTCAATTTAAAAGGAAAGTCAGCTGCTTCTATTTCAGCTAATACTGGTATGAAGCAAGTGGATGCACTAACACCAATGGAACCATCTGATGTTATGGACGGTCCTGTAATCTGTTATTCTGAAACTGATGTTTGAACTTCAGATGGTAATTGACAACTTTTGGTGAATCTTGAAATCTGACATTTGAGTTCAAGCACAGAAAATTAGAAGTTAAAAAAAAACCCATGATGATCATGCTGGGAATTCAAATTCTACTGGGTGACGTTGATTGAGGAATAAAATTAGGTTCTCGATGACAGGAGAGATCCCCGGTCTCTTTTCACCTTAAGATGTCTCGAAGAATTTTGGAGCCGATGAATTATTTTGAAGTGCTGTCACTGTTTGGCTGTAGCAAGTGAACTGGATAATTGCACCCAGCAATATGTCACTGTAGTAATCGGGTTCAATGATCGACCAATCTGTCGTTTTTGCCCCAATTGAATGCAGGCTGGTATTTGCCTGAGCAGCAGAACTGAACTTGTATGATTGGTTAGTTGGTAACTAATTGGTTACAACCACGACACAGATGAGCACCAATTGCAGCTTGCCAGCTTCAGTTATCTTCCTTCTATGTACTTTGCAAAGTTTGATCATGTGATACACTGCAATTTAAACATTATAACATTGGGAAATTTATGGAGTATGTGGCTCAACAATATGATTATTGTGCTCGAATGCAAGCTGCATGATGCAGTGTGTAATCAATTTTGTCATATTGCCTGTGGTGGGCAAGTGGGTTATCTTAGTGTTTGTAAAACATTAGGTGACCAATCTAACCTGTTTCCTATCATAGTTCAGGCATGTGGATGATCTGATGGACCTCCTAGTGCTTCTGTTCAACTGCAGAGAGTATCATCCTGTTAATTTATTTTACCATCTCGGCCAGAACTGGGGAAGAGAAACTTTTCACATGATCAATAATTTTTTTTGTGAAAACTGTTCACTTGTGCTTGAAGTGTCACAAAAGAAAGTTTCTCAGGAGTTCTGTCATCAATTATTCCACCAGGATTTCAAATTAGTATGCCCAGCTCAGAGGTTCTGTATCAAATAATGAAAGAACCTTAAATTAAGCAAAATTTTAGATTGGTGAATTGCAGTTGATGGGCTAAATTATTGTTTAAAATTAAATTACACGTATTGCTGTCGTAATTTAAATTGAATAACAGCTATTGCTATTGTAAATTAAATTGATTTCCATTCTTGTCTAATCCCATTTCCTAATTATTTATGTAAAATGCAGTTAAGAACCACTGATTTTCTAAATTGCTACTTAACTACTGCTTGTCATTTATAGTTTTATTTTTACTTTAGTAATGTTTTCTTTTAATGTAGAGTTTTCACTGTACCAGGGATAGATCTAAGTGTCATTTCCAGTGGTAGTGTCTGACATAGTGGAAGATAAAACATAAGAACATAAAGAACTGGAGCAGCAATATGTCACCTGATCCATCAAGCTTCTCTGCAATTCAATAACATCATGAGTAATCTTTCTCGTCAATTCCATCTTCCCAAACTATCCACATATTCTTTAATCCTCTTTATTTCCAAATCTCAATCAATTGCCTTCTTGAATGTACTCAATTCTCTGAGCTAGAGATTCGCAATCCTTTCAGTGAAGACATTTCTTGACATCATGGTCCTAAACAGCTGCCCTCTTATTTGAGACTGTGACCCCATAGTTCTGGACTCCCCCAGTCAGGAGAAACATCTGCTCAGCGTGTACTCTGTTTCTTAAGATGGTATAAGGTTATCAGATGGAAGTTATGATAGGAAACATGATGGCCCTGCCCACTAAATCATGTGGGAGCCTTTATGTCAGTCTGCCATTCCTCCAGTGATGAAGTTGGAGGCAGGAAGTTAGGCATCTCCCAAACCTGTGATGGGATGTCATTTAGGCTCATTAATGCTCCATGAGTCATTGGTTACTTATTGGCAACCCTGGAATTGAAAGAGAGGTACACAGTGTGGTTCCCAAAGGCGACTCAGCTACCCTTTCGTTCCGGGGGGCTGCCTTGTTGTCAGGCACACGATGTGTGAATGAGGTACCTGACAACAGGGAAGGAGGTGGAAGTGGGATGCTTATAGTCATATCCCCCATCATTTTGTCCAACACCCTGATTCCCATTCCAGGGCCTCCCTATCACACCCATCCCGTCTCCACTCGCCTGTGCTCAAGGATCCAGCAATAACCCTTTGTGAAGTCCTGTGAGTATTACTGACAGAAGCCAATACTTCTGATCGTGCTCACATAAAATTAAGAGTAGGAGCAGGCCATTGGTCCTTCAAAGCCACTCTAGTCTTTAATAATGTCATGGTCAATCTGAATTTGGCTTCAACTGTACCTTCCTACGTACAATACCCTTTGGCTCCCTTGATACATGAGAATCTATCTAGTTCTGCCTTAAAAATATTCAATGACCCTGTCTGTCTGGGAAAGAGTGTCATGACTGGGCTGAATGGCCTCCTTCCACATTGCAATCATTCAGTGATTCTGCGACCCACTGCAACAAAGAAAACTCTCTTCATTTTCATCTAAATTGATTCGCACCTTATTTTACGATATTGTCTGTTCTTGGCAAATCAGATTTCCAGCCCTCATCTGGGGCCTTACAACCAGATAAGGTCAACACAGGCTAGTGAAATGCCTGACAGGCACTTAATCCCCTCATGCCTCCCTCCGCAGAAGCAATGGCACGTTCCTTGTAGGAATAGGAGTAGGCTATTCAGACTTTTGATCCTGCTCTGCCTTGCAATTGGATCATGCAAGGCATGATGGTTTTTCCATCATTCCCCATGTCTACTTTCCTGCTCTTTCCCCTTAACCCTCAATTTCCCTCCTGATCAAGAATCTTTCGACCACAGCCTTATGTGTACGCGGGTGGGCAGGACCTCTGATTTTCGCATTAACCCCCCAGCCTACATGTGAGATGAGTCAACTCAGCTTAATGCTGCCCGGACTTCTGGTCAAATCAAGGAAGAAGCGTAGGTGGAGGGCAAGATGGACCAGCAATGTGATAGGGCCCACTTTACTCAGTCAAGCCAGGCAGAGTCACACTTCAACAAGTTACAGCTTGATCTGTATTTCCTCTACGCATAATGAAGGCTGGGTCTGCAGGCAATGCCATTATTAAGCATTGTGACTTGTTTGAGAAACTACATTGGAAAAGAAAGAAACCATGGTTTACCATTTGTCTAGAGCTCAACCGCATCTTAAATACCACTCTTGTTGTTTTGACAGTTCGCCCTGCAGGCGACAGTAACTGCTATTGTCACTCCTTGATCAATCTGTTGGGAGAAAATGGTGCTAAAAGAATGTCTCCCTGCCCTTTTCTTTCTGCCAGTTTCCCTTCTCCTTTCAAGGATGATTTGTGGCCAAGGCTGACAAATCATTCTCTGGGGAAGCCCTACTGCAAATGTCAGTCAGAAGAAGATGCAAAGTCAGGTCTCCAAGTAGAAGTACAATGCTGCACTTAGTATCTGTCAGCTCTCCATATCTATGCCTGCCAGTGTTTGAATTAAATAGGAGAGTCATCATATTTGATGATCGTAATTGCTGTTTACTGAGAATTTCTTAAACTCTAATCTTTTGTAGTAAACAATGCCTTCCCCTTTTTGACATTTGCAGTTTGTTTAGGAGACAACTGAACATTAATTACACATCTTTCTGCAAATCTGTGTAAATTCTAATGTCATATTATTACTTAGGCTCCTTGCAGGAATTGAGATTGCCAATTTTATCTACACATTTCCATCTGTTAAATATTATCACACAGGCTGTGCAGGGGTTCTCTGTGAAGGGACTATAAAATCATACGCGGCAATATCTATTTACTGCAGATTGCCTGTAAAAAAATCTTCAATCAATTATGGTCTACCAAATAGAAAAGCAAGTGTGAAATAATTCCTTCAGTTTTATTTTCTTTTCAGTTGTCGCAAATCTACAAAAGAAAAATGACTGCCAAACAATACATAGCCAGTGGGTTCACTATTTGCCATTTTTTGTGCCATCTGAGCCATTCTGTTTAATTGCCAGTGCACATGGTGCTTTATACTCTCAGTAGACATAGTCTCCATGACAACTTTATCAAAGTGCTACAATGCAGAACTATGAATCCTCCAACAATCCACTTTGTAAAGCCCACTGTTACACTGAATTCTAACTATGAGCTTGTTCTTAAGTCTGTGACAATGGCAACCTGAAAGGCACAAGAAGAAACGGAAAAACAAATTATGAGACAAAGGGGGAAGCCACTTAGCTGTAAATGACCAGTTGGAAAAGTGCTGTGGAAGGCAGATGGAAAAACAGCAGGTGCGATAGCGTGATGGGGCCCCACTTCTCTTCATGCATGCTCCATAATGATGCAGATTGACAAGAAAGGGAATTAATGTGTTGCAGCAGGTACTCTCTGTCCATTAGCCAATACTCGACATAGCCACATTCATGCTGCGCCTGGCTATTTTGGAAAATGGTTTACCAGTTATCCGGGACACTGTGGAATTGTATGACCTATCTGTGCTTTTCCTACCTGAGTTACATGAATGAATCCAAATTTCTGCTCGAGAACAACACTTTTAGGGTTTCACCAAATTATTCTGATACAGATGTTTTGAATATCTTAATTTAAAGTAGTGATTGAGAGCCACTGGGGATGAATAGAATTTTTTTCCTGAGGACATTAGCAGAGGCAAACAAGTGCAGTCTGCATAAAATGTGGGGAAATATTGGCAGTCCTCGGCATGGCATGTTGCATTGTCTGCTGTGCATCAGCTTCCAATATAATGCTACGTCAAATTTTAGCCTCAGTCTGGTTCAGTTAAATGGAGAAAACATAATTACTCAAATCAGCCAGCGCTGCTGATAGCAAAAGGTGATGTTGGAGTGACATTGAGAAAATTAGATCTACTTCTCATATAATTAGAAAGGCTATGTTTCCCTCTAATGCTGTTATAATTGGAATGGATCACCGAAATGTGAAACCCAATGCATCTGACTATCTAATTATCTTTATGAAATGTATTCTGACGTTCTTGCAGGAGTGTGTGTCACTTCCTTCTCAGAATGCCATTAAATTCCTACCTTTTGTCAAGCTCAGTGGCAATAAAAAGTCCAATTTGTAATCATTCCCAGCTAAAAGTATAAATAAAGCCAAGTCTGTTTATGTGGCTGTCACTGCCACAGCTATCTCTGTATTAAGATTACTAGACCTCAGCCCAGATCCATTTTCAGGTTACATTTTGCTGTGGTTTATGGCACAAATCTCATTATACCATATAAAACACTTGCCTCCCAGAGGCCATAATGTAATGAGAGTTTAGTGTTCTGCAGTTTTTACGTTTCTTTAAAAAGGAATTTGAGAGGCATGGAGCAGCATTAGGAATTACCAACAAAGAACAGTGGCTCCATTTGTTTAACAAGGGGAAGAACTGCTCTGGTTGCCATGGTAATGATACGTTGAGGATAGGCACCCGGCGTGCCAAGGCCTGAGGTGGTGTGAAATGCCCTGAAGTGAGCAGGGAGGGCAAAGATGGCTGGTAGCTTGCCCACAAGCCGTGTGCTGGGGTTTATTATACACTCCTGACTTAAATGTCAGTAAGCTGGTCATTCGTCTTTGGAATTTTCTTCCTCAAAAGGCAATGGATCTTTAAATGTTTTTAATGTTGAGGTAGATAGATTTGTGATTCCCAAGGGGGTGAAAGATTATCAGAGATATGCAGGAATGTAGAGTTTAGGTTAAAATCTGATCAGCAATGATTTTATTGAACGGTGGAGCAGGGCTCAAAGGGCTGAGTGGCCTACAATGGTTTCTTGTTTGTTTCTTATACTGCAATCTTGAATTGGAGTCTGTATTAAACAAAATTCTGATACTGCTTGACATCAATGTTCATTTGTCCTGTCCCTAGTGCTGCTTGTCCCTCAGGGTGGTAAAGCACCAGTTCATGGTAGGCATCCAGTATCCTTTTACTGGACCCTATCTGTCCGTGTGACCCCAGCACTCCCAAACATCATAAGAACTTAAGAAATGGGACCAAACATTGGTCATTCAATCCCTTCAGTCTGGTCTGCTATTCGGTAAGATCATGGTCAATCTGATCGTGGCCTCAACCCAATTTGCTGACCTGCACCCCTCCTCATAATGCTTGTTGTTAATTGTATCAACTGAGATTAGGTACATAACAGAAGGGCATTATCTGGCGATTAACAAACGTTTATGAACACAGCAGTAAAGCAGAGTCATGAGATACATACCTGTCATTTTTCGCTCTGTGAATAAACTATTCCAAGTAAAGAAAAGCTCTAATTTCTTCCCTCATCATCTGGCTATTGGGAGTATAACTCACGCAGAGATAGTAAGAACTGCTGTTGCTGGAGTCAGAGACAGCACAGTGTGGAGCTTGAGGAACACAGTAGGCCAGGCAGCATCAGAGGAGCAGGAGAGCTGACATTTCGGGTCAGGACCCTTCTTCAGAAATGGGGTCCATTACTGAAGAAGGCTCCCGACTCAAAACGTCAGCTGCCTGGCCTGCTGTGTTCCTTCAGCTCCACACTGTGTTATTGGGAGTATATCTCTTGATTTCCTTGTAGATCAAAGATTTGTCAAACTCAGCCTGGAATATGTTCAATGACCCAATCTTCACTGCTCTCTGTATTAGAAAATTCAAAATATTAACAACCTACTAACAGAAGAAATGCCTTAACAATTCCATTTTAGATGGAAGACCTTTATAAGCTTTGTCTCGTAGTTGTCTATTTCTCCATGAGGGGACTCAACATTTAGTCTATCCAAATTCTTCTAAGCCCCAATGAGTATTGGCATAACCCGCTTAATCCCTTCTTAAAGAACAATTCATTCATTCCAAGATTCATGTGAGGTGTGTCTGAAGGCCTAGGAAGTTTTGGCTCTGGAATTACCCAGCAAAGGTAGTGGGCACAGAGGGCACTATTGGTATCATGGCACCTGGCTGTAGAATTAGCCCTTTGGCGCAGAAACTTTGTAATGTTTTGGTAAAGAATTTCTAATTTCAGTGAATGGAACATATTCCTTTGTACATGACCAGTAATATAGCATGATGAGCCATTCTTAAATTAAGCACTGTACATGCTGGTGTTATATTTGGAGTCCAGGCTGTGTGCAAATGGCTATTTTTTTGACTATGTCCACACTGTGACTACACTTCAAACAAATAAATCATTAGGCATGAATCAATTCAGGACATCCTGGCAACAAGGTGTACCTTTATTGGAAATGCATTAAAGTGTAATGACCTGTGTTAATATTTAAAAAAGCATTAATGCTTAAAAGAAATTGTAGTAACACTCCCAGTAATTTGACAGAGAAAGACACTTCATATGAATGTGTTAACACGTTTGCCAATAGCATGTGGTAAGCACCTTCTTAAGAAGCATTAGAAGTAGCTGCCTTGATTTCCGTCAAAATGACATCAAATAATTAGTCATCTAAAATAAAATGTATAATTTGTTGACCAATAAAAGCCAAATCAAGAAAGCATTGAGCAGAGTGAGAAAGGTACCGCAATGAGGTGGAGTTCCAGTTTCAGCCTCAGCAGGTGAAGATAATGGGGAGCAAAAACAAAGTTGCTGGAAAAACTCAGCAGGTCTGGCAGCATCTGTGGAGGAGAAAACAGAGAACAGTTCTGAGGACGGGTCACTGGACCCGAAATGTTAACTCTGTTTTCTCCTCCACAGATGCTGCCAGACCTGCTCAGCTCTTCCAGCAACTTTGTTTTTGTTCCTGATTTACAGCATCCGCAGTTCTTTTGGTTTTTTATAAAGATAATGGAGAGTGTGGACTCAGATGCAGAATTAAATATACGACAAAGAAATCAAGCTGGAATGTCACAGTGGCTAATAAAGCTTGATATGGACAAATGCAAAATTGTTTCTATTAAAAAAACTCATCCCTAATTGCCCCAAACCCCACCTCTTTCTGTTACATTGATGACTGTATGGGCGCTGCTTCTTGCTCCCAAGAGGAGCTCGAACAGTTCATCCACTTCACCAACACCTTCCACCCCAACCTCAAGTTCACCTGGGTCATCTCCAACACATCCCTCACCTTTCTGGACCTCTCAGTCTCCATCTCAGGCAACCAGCTAGAAACTGATGTCCATTTCAAGCCAACCGACTCCCACAGCTACCTAGAATACACCTCATCCCACCCACCCTCCTGCAAAAATTCCATCCCCTATTCCCAATTCCTTCCCCTTCTCCGCATCTGCTCTCAGGATGAGGCATTCCACTCCTGCACATCCCAGATGTCCGCGTTTTTCAAGGATCGCAACTTCCCCCCCCGCCACAGTGGTCCAGAACGCCTTTGACCGTGTCTCCCACATCTCCTGCAACATATCCCTCACACCCCGCCCTTGCAATAACCACCCTAAGAGAATCCCCCTCGTCCTCACATACTACCCCACCAACCTCCGGATACAACGCATCATTCTCTGCCACTTCCGCCATCTACAATCCGACCCCACCACCCAAGACATTTTTCCATCCCCACCCCTGTCTGCTTTCCGGCGAGACGACTCTCTCCGTGACTCCCTTGTCCGCTCCACACTCCCCTCCAACCCCACCACACCCGGCACCTTCCCCTGCAACTACAGGAAGTGCTACACTTGCCCCCACACCTCCTCCCTCACCCCCATCCCAGGCCCCAAGATGACTTTCCATATCAAGCAGATGTTCACCTGCACATCTGCCAATGTGGTATACTGTATCCACTGTACCCGGTGTGGCTTCCTCTACATTGGGGAAACCAAACGGAGGCTTGGGGACCGCTTTGCAGAACACCTCCGCTTGGTTCGCAGTAAACAACTGCACCTCCCAGTCGCGAACCATTTTAACTCCCCCTCCCATTCCTTAGATGACAAGTCCATCATGGGCCTCCTGCAGTGCCACAATGATGCCACCCGAAGGTTGCAGGAACAGCAACTCATATTCCGCTTGGGAACCCTGCAGCCCAATGGTATCAATGTGGACTTCACAAGCTTCAAAATCTCCCCTTCCCCCACTGCAGCCCAAAACCAGCCCAGTTCGTCCCCGCCTTCCTAACCTGTTCTTCCTCTCACCTATCCCCTCCTCCCACCTCAAGCCGCACCTCCGTTTCCCACCTACTAACCTCATCCCACCTCCTTGACCTGTCTGTCCTCCCCAGACTGACCTATCCCCTCCCTACCTCCCCACCTATACTCTCCTCTCCACCTATCTTCTTTTCTCTCCATCTTCGGTCCGCCTCCCCCTCTCTCCCTATTTATTCCCGTTCCCTCTCCCCATCCCCCTCTCTGATGAAGGGTCTAGGCCCGAAACGTCAGCTTTTGTGCTCCTGAGATGCTGCTTGTTCTGCTGTGTTCATCCAGCTCCACACTTTGTTATCTATCATCCCTAATTGGTGTTTAGGATGTGATTGTGAGTCACCCTCTTGAAATGTTGCTGTTCATGTGATGTAGCCACATGAGCAGTGTTAATGATAAGAGAGTACTAAGATTTTGACCCTGAGACAGTAAAGGAATGGCAATATGGTTCCAACTCAGGATGATGTGTGGCTTGGAGAAAGAAGGAGCTTGCAAGTGATGGTGTTCCCTTGTCTATGCTGCCCTTTCCTTTCACTTTTGTATGAAATGTTCTCCATAGATGTATTAAAATTCTTGTTGGGAAGATGAATGAGCAAGTAGTTTATCCTGGTCGGCAAATTTGCCTTTCAGAGCCAGTAGAAAGCTGGTAAATTTTACCACGTTGATTGAGTTTAAATACCTAAAGAGTGAGGAGAAACTGGACAATGTTGCAATCAGGTTGTTCTTGGAGTGCAGTCACCTTAGTGACCAGGCAATGCATTGCCCCTGGATGTCATCTACATGCCCACAGAAAGAAGGGAGTTCAACAAGTAATAGCTACACTTCCTTGGAGTTCTGCAGACTCAACAATTAACTCCCTCACAGTGCCCAAAACAACAAGGAAGAAAATAATATTTTCAAATGTGTCAGAACAGCAGGGTAAAATGGAACAGTTTCAAAATTGTGTATGTCAAATTTGGACTCATTTGAAAGAAATTATTGTTATAGATATTTGGCTACTCATGATGAGATGAAATATATTGAAATGCTTTCTTAATCAAAACTTATCCAAGCCACACCACAAGTACACCATATTATTATTAAATCTTCCCCCATGTCAGCACACATTACAGCTAAATTAAGTAATCAGTTCAAGGGAAGATGGTGACAGTGGAAAAGTTTTTCACTGTATTTCACTGTTTTTCTGACGGTAAAATGTATGTGACATTAAAATCATTCATTCAGAGTGGAATCCCTATAGTATAGACATTTGGCCATCGAGTCTGCACTGATTCTCCAAAGAACATCCCACCCAGATCCACCCTTTCCCCAACCCCACATTTACCATGGCTAGCCCACCTAACCTAAACATCCCTGAACAATACAGGGCAATTTAGCATGGCAAATCCACCTAGCCTGAATATCTTTGACTGTGGGAGGAAACCAGAGCACCCAGAGGAAACCCACACAGACAGTCCTCCGAAGGTGGAGTTGAACCCAGGCTCCTGGCACTGTGAGGCAGCAGTGCTAACAACTGAGCCACTGTGTTAAGTTGGGTGTGGCAGGTGGACAGACCTCTTCTTTAAACAAGGTTTGTGGCAGATTTATTACATTGTGTAACAATTGAGCAGGGCATACTCAACGTTGAACAATTCAATTCCACAGCATCAATGGATTTATCTTCTATGAATACAAAAAAAATGAAAGAATCATAAACAGATTGAAGGAAGTCACTATGAGTGTTCAGCCTGAGCTTTATTCAGCCATATAGCTGTCATATTTATTTGGTCACTTCATGTGAGAAATAATTCATTGTCTGTAAACTGGTTTCTGGATGTTACCGGAATGGATTAAAGTGCTGGAGAAACGGACTTTTTCCCCATACATTGCATTGTTTGTTCAAATACGCAATTTCTTTCTCCTTTAATCCCATCCTTTTTTTATCCTTCTGACATCTTTCATCTCCTCTCTGCTGATGGGAAATAAACTGCATTTGGATCTTCAAGTGATAAATGTCAAACACTTCATTCTAGGGTGAGACACACTGTCTCTCAGCAAACCTGCACCTGTGCTTCACAAATCTTCATTAAACCTTTCCTGTGACACTGATAGTGGATGGATGCAAAATCAAAATTGAATTGCTCTCACAGAGAGCTAGCATAGAGCAGATGGGCTGAAAGCCTTCTTTTGGGGCTGTAACCATTCCATCATTCTCCTCTACATCAGAGAAATCAAGCGGAGGCTTGGGGACCGCTTTGCAAACACCTCCGCTCGGTTCGCACTAAAGAACTGCACCTCCCAGTTGTGAACCATTTCAACTGCCCCTCCCATTCCTCAGATGACATGTCCATCCTGGACCTCCTGCAGTGCCACAATGATGTCACCCAAAGGTTGCAGGAACAGCAACTCATATTCCGCTTGGGAACACTGCAGCCCGACGGTATCGATGTGGACTTCACAAGCTTCAAAACCTCCCCTCCCTCTACCGCATTCCAAAACCAGCCCAGTCGTCCCCACTTCCCTAACCTGTCCTTCCTCCCACCTATCTCCTCCTCCCATCTCAAGCTCCACCCCCATCTCCTACCTACCAGCCTCATCCCACCCCATTGACATGTCTGTCCTCCCTGGGCTGACCTATCCCCTCCCTACCTCCCCACCTACACTCACCTCTACTGGCTCCATCCCCACCTCTTTGACCGGTCTATCTCCTCCCCTCCCATCTTCTCTTCTATCCATCTTCTATCTGCCTACCCCCCGTCCGTATTTATTTCAGAACTGCCTTCCCCTCCCCCATTTCTGAAGAAGAGTCTAGGCCTGGAATGCCAGCCTTCCTGCTCCTCTGATGCTGCTTGGCCTGCTGTGTTCATCCAGCTCTACACCTGCTTATCTCATCATTCTATGGCCCTATGTTTCCTCTGTTTTTGTTACAATCCATTGTGGAGATGAGAGATTGGTCAGACAGCTCAGTAGTTATGAACTTACAGGCTGTTTTTTTTAAAAATTCATTCATAGGACATGGGCTTCACAGCTGGGCTGTTTTTTACCCCTGAGAAAGTGGTGAGCTGCATTCTTGAACCACTGCAGTCCATAGATAGACCCGCAAAGCCATTAGTGAGGGAGTCCCAGGATTTCGACTCAGCAACACTGAAGGAACGGCAATATCTTTCCAAGTCTGAATGGTGAGGGGAAATTACACATGGTGGCATTGCCATGAATCTGCTGCCCATGTTATGGGGTTGTGTGTTTGACGATGCTGTCTCGGGAGTCTTGATCAATTTCACATGCCCGACATAGGAGTGATGTTGCTGGAAGTACAGTGTGTCTGTTCCCATCTAATCCCGTGGTGTCACTACAATTAAGCGCTGGGCAGCCAAGAACCAACCAAACTGCGGGATTGTCAGCAAATAGGAGGCCCAGAGTGGGATGTCAGGGGGCAATGGGGCGAGTCTTATTGCAGGAAACAGTTCCTTTCAGATGGACTGAAGGCCCATTGGCAGTGTGCATCAGCCCACATCAAGAAGGCAGTGTAGGGGTGCTGAGCATGATGTTATCACTATTTGAGTGACGTCGCTTTAAGAGGACATTCAAATGTACCAACCAACCTGATGTTGTCACATGACCATAGGTGGTCTACGCCACAGTACTCAAGGTACAAATGTGATTGGAAACTATTGTATATATTAGTTTTGCTGTAAATATGTTCCGCAGAGATCATCTGGTAAATTACACTCACAAATCGCTTATGTAAGAATATAATTACACTGAGTCAGAACGTAGTGTGGGGGGAGAGAGAGATAGAGAGAGAGACTATCATTGTCCATGCCAGCTCTAGTTCTATGACGATGGACTGTCTCCACCTCTTCACTCATAGGTAAAGATTGTGAAAAGCCAATTTGACCATTTACTTGGAACAATGGCCTCAGAATGGGCTGTCCCAAGATTTACTGGGGACTGCTCCCAGGCTTTCTTCCAGTCTGTGGCCAAACAGCAAGATGCTGTCCTTCTATAGAACGAGGAAAGAAGACATTGCCATCTGACCAAACAAGCTCAAATGGAGCAGGCAACAAAATCAATTGATGCAGGGATAATGGGAACTGCAGATGCTGGAGAATCCAAGATAACAAAGTGTGGAGCTGGATGAACACAACAGGCCAAGCAGCATCTTAGGAGCACAAATGCTGACGTTTCGGACCTAGACCCTTCATCAGAAAAGGGGGATGGGGAGTGGATTCTGAAATAAATAGGGAGAGAGGGGGAGGCGCCCTGAAGATGGATAGAGGAGAAGATAGGTGGAGAGGAGAGTATAGGTGGGGAGGTGGGAGGGGATAGGTCTGTCCAGGAAGAATGGACAGGTCAAGGGGGTGGGATGAGGTTAGTAGGTAGGAAATGGAGGTGCAGCTTGAGGTGGGAGGAGGGGATAGGTGAGAGGAAGAACAGGTTAGGGAGGCGGGGACGAGCTGGGCTGGTTTTGGGATGCAGTGGGGGGAGGGGAGATGCATCCCAAAACCAGCCCAGCTCGTCCCAGCCTTTAGGGACAAAATTATGCAACACTACTTCATGCGAGTGTGAGAACTTTTGAATTTTCTTCTACAGTGTTATCTAAATTGTTAATTTGAAATCAGAGATGGTTATATTTTCATTAATCAAACTTATTCAGGGAGTTTCTCCAGCATCCCAGATGTCCACGTTCTCCAAGGAGCACAACTCCCTCCCGCAGTGGTCGAGAACGCCCTTGACCGTGTCTCCCGCATTTGCCGCAACACATCCCTCACACCCCGCCCCTGCCATAACTGCCCTAAGAGGATGCCCCTCGTCCTCATGTACTACCCCACCAACCTCCGGATACAACACGTCATCCTCCAATATTTCTGCCATCTACAAACCGACCCCACCACCCAAGACATTTTTCCATCCCCACCCTTGTCTACCTTCTGGAGAGACAACTCTCTCCGTGACTTCCTTGTCCGTTCCACACTCCTCTCCAACCCCACCACACCTGGCACCTTCTCCTGCAACCGCAGGAAGTGCTACACTTGCCCCCACACCTCCTCCCTCGCCCCCAACTCAGGCCCCAAGATGACTTTCCACATTAAGCAGATGTTCACCTGCATATCTGCCAATGTGGTATACTGTATCCACTGTACCCGTTGTGGCTTCCTCTACATTGGGGAAACCAAGCAGAGGCTTGGGGACCATTTTGCAGAACACCTCCGCTCAGTTCGCAATAAACAACTGCACCTCTCAGCCGCAAACCATTTTAACTCCCCCTCCCATTCCTCAGACAACATGTCCATCCTGGGCCTCTTGCAGTGCCACAAGGATGCCAGCCAAAGGTTGCAGGAACAGCAACTCATATTCCGCTTGGGAACCCTGCAGCCCAATGGTATCAATGTGGAACTTCACAAGCTTCAAAATCTCGCCTTCCCCCACTGCAGCCCAAAACCAGCCCAGCTCTTCCTCTCCCCCCACTGCATCCCAAAACCAGCCCAGCTGATCCCCGCCTCCCTAACCAGTTCTTCCTCTCACCTATCCCCTTCTCCCACCTCAAGCCGCACCTCCATTTCCTACCTACTAACTTCATCCCGCCCCCTTGACCTGTCCGTCCTCTCCGGACTGACCTATCCCCTACCTACCTCCCCACCTATACTCTCCTCTCCACCTATCTTCTCCTATATCCATCTTCAGTCCGCCTCCCTCTCTCTCCCTATTTATTTCAGAACCCTCTCCCCATTCCCCTCTCAGATGAAGGGTCGATGCCGGAATCGTCAGCTTTTGTGCTCCTGAGATGCTACTTGTCTTGATGTGTTCATCCAGCTTCACACTTTGTTATCTCAGTTTCTCCAGCAATTTCTGTTTCTCTCTCAGATTTCCAGCACCACAGTTGTTTGTTTTATATTATCTTGTTATATCGCCTTATCCCAGAAAGAGGGGCATGGGTAAATGTGTATTGGCCAACACCCTTGCTTACTATGATCTGCTTGTATTGCTCATAAACTAACACTTTCACTGTACTTTGGTACGCAACAATAAATCAATCAATCAATCACATATTTGTTGATGAAACCCAAAATGCAGCAATCTTCAAGTAACAGTTTAGAGATTAAACCAATGTCTTTTCTGCAGGCTGTGATTCCTGAATAGGAGGAAATGTGGAAGATGCTCCTCTTCCTATCTTATTTTAGAACGTTAACCCTTAGGGCATTTTGTTCCTTGCACAATAAATTTAAATAGATTCCCAGAAACTGTATTGAACAATATTCCTTTGAGCAGAGAACAGGTGCACAATAGCCAAATCCAGTCCTCTCTGAGAGTTCCCAGCCTTACTCGCAGACAAATTCAAGCATTTTTCGTAATTTCTAACTGTATTAGTCTGTTAACTTCTAACTTGTCAAAATATTGTTGCAATATAGTTATGGAACAAATTCATGTCTTTTAATGTAGTTACTGTTATGACTAATATAGGCTCTTCCTATGTACCATGTGCACTCTAGCTTGTTCATTCATGACACAGAGAACACAGAAAATTCTGTCTTGATGTGTATCACAGATTTGTTATGGTGCAGTATGAGGTAATTTGGCTCATCACATCTGTACTAGCTCTCCTAACGAGTGTGAGTGTCTTTCATGTGCCTTTTCCCCATTACTATGCACACTATTTCTATTCAAACAATTTTCTAATGTGTTCTTCAAGTTCACAATTGAAACTTACCTCCACCATACTTCCAGGAGTGCGGTCAACACTCCTTGCCAATCTCACATCGCATTTGCTTCTTTTGAAAATGACTTTAAATCCGTGCCCTCATTCTTGATCATTTTTCCAGTCTGGAGGAGACCCTTCCTTAAAATTCACTTGACTCAGAATGTTAACTGTAATATCTCTTCACAAATGCAGATCTGCTGAGCTTTTTCAGAAATTTCTGTTTTTGTTTCTGATTTACAACATCCATGGTTCCTTTGGTTTTTATTTGGAACAGTTTCTGTCTACATCCTCTACCAAAGCCCTTCATGAATTTGTAACCTACTCTCAAATCTTCCCTTAGTTTTCTGCTCTTCAAATAAAACATTCCCAACTTCTCCAATCTATCTTCATAAGTTGAAATTTCTCATTAGCAGGACCATTCTTATGAGCCTCTTTTGACCTCACTTCAAAAAAGGAGTTCTCCCATAACAGTGATAGTTGTGTTCCTGTGTGACCTCCGGCTGTAGAATATTGCAATATAGAAAATCGCCTTATAGGGAAATCGCTATACCTATGCAGCAGAAAGTTCGCATTAGCCACACAGCGTCCACTATTCATCATTCACATTACAGCCAATTAGCATTAACGAAACACACATTATAGAAGAACTACCTGTACCTTCATATCTTTCCTGAACTGTGGTGCTCAGAACTGTACACAAGACTCCAACTGAGTCCAACTAGCATCTTATACTTGTACACCATGACCTCTTTGCCCTTGTGCTTTATGCCCCTATAAATAAAGCATAGGCTTATGTGGTATTAATACTGCACTATTGATCCAGAGACCCAGGCAATGTTCTGGGGAACTGGGTTCAAATTCCGCCTGGCAGTGGTGGAATTTGAATTCAATAAAAGCGTGGAATTGAGAGTCTAAAGATGATCATGAAACCATTGTCGATTGTTGGAAAACCCCATCTGGCTCACTAAAGGCTGTTAGGAAAGCTAATGTCGTCCTTATCTGGTCTGTCCTACATCTGACTCCAGACCCACAGTAAAATGAATGACTCTTAGCTGCTCTCTGGGTAATTAGTGATGGGCAATAAATGCTGTTCCAGCCAGCAATGCCCACATCCTGTGAATGATTTTTAAAAAAAAATAAGCACTGTTTCCACCTGTCCTGTCACATTTAATAATTTATGCACAAAGGGTAAATTTATTACTTGATTTCAGATTCAAATTTTGGCCACACCTGTATACCTGTGAATAGAAATTTGTTTGCTAGTTAAATTGTGACTGGAGGACTGCTATGCTAAGGTTGACTGGGGATAATGGTGGCTTAGCGGTCAATGGAACAATAATAGAGTGTCCAAGGATAATGCTTTGGGGACACGGGTTCACACCACAGTGGCTGATAGAACGTTAATTAAACTGGAATTAAAAGCTACCCTCAGCAAGGATGTCCATGAAACTATTGTCATTCAAAACTGATCAGGTTTACAAATACTGCTTAGGGAAAGAAAGCTGCTATCCTTACCTCGCCTGATATACATGTAACTCCAGACCCATGGCAAAGGTATTGACTCTGAAATGCTCCCAGAGGTGACTTTGGAAGAGCAACAAATAGTGGAGTTATGAGTGAAGCCCTCATCCCATGCATGAATGAAAAAAAAACACACCTATTTAATTTGGACAGACGCAATACATCCTGGCCTTGAGATAAAATCTTCAACAAGATGTTTTGCAAAGATCCAATCAGACAAGCGTAGATGGCAAAATGAAGAAGATTTGAGGAGAAGCAATTGAAAGCCGACTCAAAGAGTTGGGTTTTAACATAGGTTTTAAAGGTGTCAATGGAGATGGGAAATGTAATAGTGTAGAGGAAGGGACAGAGAACATAACTGGTTGAAGCCTGGCTGCCCAAGATGAGATACAGGCAGGATGGATTTACAGGAAACTGCCATCTGTGGAATCAAAAGTTCTAAGATTGACTGTGATGTGATATGATTGGAATTGCATGGGAACACCAGGGCCAGCACATTGCCCTGCAAGCCACTCACCATCTTGACTAGGAAATATGTCCTGCTCCTTCTCTGCTGCTGGGTCAAAGTTTTTGAATTCCCTCCCTAATGGCATCATAGAGGTTTCTACACCACATGGACTGCACAGATTCATGAAGACATGTCACCACCACCTTCTCAACAGGCAATGAGGGATGGACAATAATAACTGGTCCAGCCAACAATGCCTACTCATGTCCCATGAGTGAATAAAAATTAACTGGCAGATATACAGAAAACAAAAGTAAAGCATCAAACTTATGATATTTATAAAGGTCAAGACCTGGGAATCTTGAGACAGATCATTTACGTAACCTTCAGTTTGGCTGGTTCACCAACTCCGTGTGTGTTGAGAACGCTGGGCCTTCATGTTGCTGTTTCCATTAATTTGCAAGCCAGGGTCAATTGGCATCATGCCTACCATCTGCCTTTTCCACTCACATCAGGTACAAAGCATTTGTTACCATGTGGTAGGACTCTATAACTGCTTCCATTACCTGGTAATGTTTAACATTGCTAGCTGAGTACCAAACTTACCTCTGCACCAATTCACTTTAAAACTGCAGTAGCATGGGACCAGGACCTGGAAACTTATCTGGGCACTAGATTCAAATTTGGACACAAATTTGAAGATGATGCCAAGCTTTGAAGGGGAAAGGAAGTTTGGAGATGCGACAGTGGGGATAACAGTCCTTTATTAAGGTGGCATGACAAGAGCAGTTTTGCAAGTGGAAGGGGTCTAGTGCTGAGGAATTGTAACTGACATTGGTGTCAGGAAGGGAGGTTGTGTGGTTAACTGTTTAGGAAAGCAAAAGGGAGCAGGAGAACAATTTGGGCTCAAAATGAACAAGAGATGAAGTTCAGAGAAAGTGAGGAGCAATTTGAACGCAGGCCAGACTAGGGTAGGGAGAGCCTGGGAGAGCTTCATTGAACTGTACAAATTCATTCTGAATGATAAAGAAGTCCTTCAGTTCATTGCACTTGTTGGAAGTGAGGACAGAGTGAGTTAAAACAGAAGGTTCAAGTGTTGCAGGAAATACCTTCTCTGGCAGCTATCTTTGCTCTCTAGGATGGTTATTGAATAGTGGGGGATTTTGGCAGAGGAGAGGGAACTCAACTGCTGTGGAAGATCTAGCTAGATCTGAAGATGAATAGCTAAGCTTGTTGTACACTTGGTATGATCAAGTCTACTCCCTTTGGGCTTGAGGGAGCATTGATGGAGCTACACCAAGGAGAATAACCAGGATTGAAGCAAGTCAGGTTTTATTATGAGCAAGGTAACCAAAGATGAAAGTTTTGGACTTGTTCAATAGTTCTGCTCTAACAGATTATTCTGGTGAATGGAAAGCCAAAGACGACACAGTTGGGAAATTGGAAAGTGCAGTTGTAACTGACTTGGGAGAGAATTTCATTTCAAGTACAGATGCAGAAGGAAGTGGGATGGGAAGGAGGTGGGGAGATGAGCATTGTGAGGGGTATAAGGAAGTGGTCAAAGTTGCCCTTGTTAGTTGCTGAGGCAATGAGTGCCAAAATCAAAGATTTTACATGACAGTAGTGGAATTTTGAATGGAGGGAGAAGATATATAGGGAGAGAATGTTTAAGAAGGACTGGATGGTAGTGAAATCAGTGGAGAAAGGGTATGGTGACTGAAAATGGAATTACTGAAGACGAGGAGTTATTCAGTGTAGGTAAGAAAATAGAGAGGATATCTAATAGGAAAATTTAGGGATAGGTTGTTACAAAAAAAAATGCATCGTAAAATGGAATATAAAGCTGCATCCTATGTTAAATACATTCCAAATAATGGCTAAATGGCTTGGCAATCTTTCAACTTCTAGGAACATTACCAATGTGTACCTAATGCAGTGTCTTCCTTTATTAACAACATAAAATAATAAGGTGGGTTTGCTTCAAATAAATAATGCATCTCTACTCACTGTAAATGAACCACAGAATATACAGAGGCTTTGTTCTGCAGTTAACATCCCTTTCTGCCTGGAGTCCAAACAATTGCTAAACATACTTTGTGATATTTCTGGTATTATCAATACCAAGACTCACTATTTGAATAGTAAGGCCTGATTCAGACTATTACAATGTCAGATTTTGCTTACATTAACCTCTTTCATCTATTCTAATAAGACATTTTTAGATAGGTAGCCGAGCAATACAACTTCTATATTAATGTCACAATGGTCACAGCTCATTGCTCTTGCCCTTTACAGCCATTACTGGAACAATAACCTTCATTAGTCATCAAAGTCCTAGATTCAAGCCTGGGTTTCCAAGAATGCAGAGGATTGTTTCAAACACTATTTCTCCTATAATTGTACATTTAGACCTGCCTCTGAAATTAGCAGCTGTTTTAATTAAAAAGCTGTCTAAATAAAGAAAGAATATTGGTTACCTCATACTTAATTATAATGCAGCAATCCAATTAAAGAGTGCAGATAACATTTTGAGCCATGAATCTGTCTGAATGCTGTTATTAAATTACCTGCTTTCGAACCGCTTCTAGATTTGTTTTTGTTTATCAGGGAGTGAACTATCATTCAGATTGTTTTTCCCTTTTCAAGTAGTTATTTTTTTAATAAGGAAAGCTCTGATATCTTTAAAGGTCAATGTTATGCTGATGTTTTTGGATGCAAGGATAACTGGGCCAGCTTGAAGCTCTATGTTCTGAAAATATGTTTGGTTGCGCATAGGACAGTTTGATATAAAACAGGGGTTCACACTTGACAATGGGAAAGTGTCTTGCCTCTTCAGAACTGAATACACAGCACCAGGGTAATAAAGTGTGAAGCTGGATGAACACAGCAGGCCAAGCAGCACCTCAGGAGCACAAAAGCTGACGTTTCGGGCCTAGACCCTTCATCAGAGAGGGGGATGGGGTGAGGGTTCTGGAATAAATAGGGAGAGAGCGGGAGGTGGACCGAAGATGGAGAGAAAAGAAGATAGGTAGAGAAGAGAGTCTAGGTGGGGAGGTAGGGAGGGGATAGGTCAGTCCAGGGAAGACGGACAGGTCAAGGAGGTGGGATGAGGTTAGTAGATAGGAAATGGAGGTGCGGCTTGGGGTGGGAGGAAGGGATGGGTGAGAGGAAGAACAGGTTAGGGAGGCAGAGACAGGCTGGGCTGGTTTTGGGATGCAGTGGGGGGAGGGGAAGAGCTGGGCTGGTTGTGTGGTGCAGTGGGGGGAGGGGACGAACTGGGCTGGTTTTGGGGTGCGGTGGGGGAAGGGGAGATTTTGATGCACTGATGCCACCCGAAGGTTGCGGGAACAGCAACTCATATTCCGCTTGGGAACCCTGCAGCCCAATGTTATCAATGTGGACTTCACCAACTTCAAAATCTCCCCTTCCCCCACCGCATCCCAAAACCAGCCCAGTTCGTCCCCTCCCCCCACGGCATCCCAAACCAGCCCAGCCTGTCTCTGCCTCCCTAACCTGTTCTTCCTCTCACCCTTCCCTTCCTCCCAGCCCAGGCCGCACCTCCATTTCCTACCTAACCTCATCACACCTCCTTGACCTGTCCATCTTCCCTGGACTGACCTATCCCCTCCCTACCTCCCCACCTATACTCTCTTCTCTACCTATCTTCTTTTCTCTCCATCTTCGGTCCACCTCCCCCTCTCTCCCTATTTATTCCAGAATCCTCACCCCATCCCCCTCTCTGATGAAGGGTCTAGGCCCAAAACGTCAGCTTTTGTGCTCCTGAGATGCTGCTTGGCCTGCTGTGTTCATCCAACTTCAGACTTTATTATCTTGGATTCTCCAGCATCTGCAGTTCCCATTATCACTCACACAGCGCCAGGGACCCGGGTTCGATTCCACCCTCTGGTGACTGTCTGCGTGGAATTTGCACATTCACCCCCAGTCTGCGTGGGTTTCCTCCCACAGACCAAAGATGTACAGGCTGAGTGAATGGGCCATGCAAAATTGCCCTTAACGTCCAGTGGTATATAAGTTCAGTGGATTAGACATGGGGGATGCAGGGTTATAGGGAAATGGTAGGGGGATAGGACGTTCTTTGGAAGGGCGGTGTGGACTTGTTGGGCCAAATGGCCTGTTTCCACACTGTAGCGATTCTATGATCCTATGATGGTGCTTGCTCATTCCATTCCAGACCAAATTGTATGCACCTCAAAATCAGTTTTACATATTCTCCAAAATTTGTGAGTAATGTCATAAATCTATTAGAGTTCTCATGCATGTTATGGCACCTCCAAAATAGGATCATAAAACTGTCAACTCATTATGATTCTGATCAAACACTGGCTGACTGCCCAGAATGGTGACCCGTTAAGCAATGTTATGTGGGTGATGCACTATAAATCAATCACTCCACCATCAACACTTCACAGTCCAATATGCCGCCAGATGTCATAGCACATGGCAGAGTCATTGTATGTGGCATGCATCTGAACTCATCAAATGGCAGATGATGGACAAGTAGCTAGTTACAAATTGTGTACAATTTGATTATACCTATTGTATATATAAGGGATCTGGTCATAAATAACAATTTGGAACATCATTGTACCAGAGTGTATTGTATCATGCGTTGTATATGGTTTTCAAGATAAAGAACAGACCACCAAGCATGTAGTGTGATCTGACTGGGAAATACATCATTCTCAATTACACATTAGGCACAATATTGGCGCTATGCCACCGTCAGCCATCTGATTTAGACTCAAACCTATCTGCTATCCTTAGACCTGAGAGCAACAAATTCCAACAAGTCATCGTTTGGGTTGAAAGCAAAGTATAAATATTAGGTTACCATTTGCTCCAAACTGAGCTCGCTGTGTGAATGAGTTTCTCACACATTGATGTATCCAGCCTGCAACCTCAGTAATGAAAATTTGCCTCGGATCATATACACTGTCTTCTATTCTTACTTGTCATGTTTAATAACCTGTGTTGACAGTGCTCCCTCACAGTCCTGACCCTTTACCCTAGTCTTATGAGTCTTACTCCAAAGGAAATGACATTTGAATTGTAGCTTTACAGTTTGGTGCAAAGATAAACAAAAGATGAATGGATGAAAATATTTCCAGAAGCATACAAATTTATTTTGACCCTTTGAATATTGCATTTCCAATCCGTTTTTTAAATATTTTTAGTTTCCTGTACTTGGGGCTATTCTGAGTAGGACTTATATGAATCTCTTAAATAGCAATTTCTGCAGATGTTTGTTTCAAAATTGAATTGTATGTTTCCTAAAGCTATTTTTCTCCAAGAAGGATGTTGTACTTTATAGAAAGTACTGGCAATAAAAATAATCAATATTTTGAGTAACAGTATTCAACAAAAATAAATCTTTCTCTCCAAATGTTGAAACTGTAATTACATTCAGAGAATCATTAAAGCAAAGGAACATACTCTTGTTCACATTGTAATCAATAGGAAGAAGGAAATTTGTTGTATAATTTTCCTTCACTTGGCAAAATGCAGTTGATTTATTTCATAGTGATTTTCATCTGTTCATGTTTATGCCAATCTGTTGCTTTCTTCAAACCAACCTGATTTGTGTATTCATTTAATATTAATTTGTATAAAATTTCTCGAAGGAAATAATTTATTTCACACATTGTACTGAGTTTCCCTCTGATATTTGATAAGAGAAGTGGCACCTGATTTCCTTTGTTTTTGCTTTATTCATTCGGGGAGGTGGGCATCTCTGGCTGGATCAGCATTTATTGCTCATCCCTGGATGCCTTTGCGAAGGTGGTGAGCTGCCTTCCCTAACCATTGTAGACCATAGGTAGACCCATTCTGTTGTTAGGGAGGGAGTGAGGGAGGGAGGGAAATACTTCCATTGTGTTTCAAGAAAATGTGGTTAGCCAGTCATCCAATCCTAGCCCATCCTTTCAGAAGAAAATCCAGGTTTCCTCACTGTTGCATCTAATTATTTTTAAACCAACATTAAAGTAGTTTTTCTCCAGCAGCCTATCCAGACGTCAATTCCATGCATTGGTCACTCTTTGCCTGAAGAAGAACTTCTTAGCAGCAATTCTAAATTGACTTTTAATATTTTGAACCTGTGCCTCCTGCCCTTGCTGTTACATTTCAGCTTGGATAGGTATTTGGGTTCAGCCTTTCACCTTCAAAACACAAGGGCTCCACTATGGGGAAGCCGACAACAATGAGCTCCCCTCCAAGCCATACATCATTCTGACTTGGAACTACCTCGCTGTTCCTTCTTGTCACTACAAGAAAACCCTGTAGCTCCCACCTTAACAACACTGTAGTTAACCCTCCACCACAGGGACTACAGTGATTCAAGTGGTTCAGACCCGAACCATCAGCCTTCCTGCTCCTCTGATGCTGCTTGGCCTGATGTGTTTATCCAGCTCTATATCTTGTTGTCTCAGAAATTTCTAGAGAAATGCAGCAGGGGTGGCAGCATCTGTGGAGAGAAAGCAGAGTTAAAAGTTTGAATCCCAGTGATCCTTCTTCAGAACTGATTGTAGCTTGAGAAAGTTTGGTATATAATGCTGAAGATGAGATTTGGTAGGGGGGGGAGTAAAGGCTAGGTGGAGATGGAGCGCAGACAGCGAGAAAAACGGTGAGTAAACATCAGACCCACAGCACTGTGGTTGACTCTTAATTGCCCCCAAACCGAGACGTCAGGTTTTCTGCTCCATTTGATGCTGCCTGACCTGCTGTGTTCATCCAGCTCTACACCTTGTTATATCCTCAACTGGATGACACCTCTTTACTCCCCATTCCCAGTATGCAGTTTGCAAGGGATGATCCTCAAAAAAGCCAAACTGTTTTTGACTATTTAGACTTTCCTATTTTGCAACTGTATCACTCCTCCACTGCCATTATCACTCCCTTTGTAATTTGACTTGGACACACTCATCATCTATTCAAATCATTTCTCACCTTTTTTAGTCAACGACATTGAAACGATCATTTACCAGCCCCTTTCAGTTCTTAATTAAAGACTCAAAATATTAACTTATTTCTTCTTCTCCTCACAGGTTCCTGACAGACTAGATGAGTGTCTCCAGAGCTTTCTTTTCCATACATAATTCTAGCATTAAGTTTCTTTTTGATTTGGTAAGGTTCAGTGTACCTTGCTGTTAATGGTGCCCCAGAGGTAGGTAATAATCCTAATATGTTGGAGAGAACTTTCCCAGCTTCTGAGCATGAGCGATGGTGAGAAAGTTCAGAAAATGTGGCGAGAATGAGAAAAAGAAGGCATATCTATGATCCTTTAGATTCAAAGCAGACACATGTTTCTCCGTTACATATTTTAAGAAAAGTTTGAAAGAAAGTCAGACACTTCTAATGTGTGCAAGAATGATCCCAAGTGGCAGAATTTAGAAGTCAGAAGCGAGGGTGATAAAGGAGCTTTGTAGAAAGAGAGAGAAATGCAGTCAAGTATGGTCTGACATCAAATTAATGTTTGACTAAGAACGCTCAGCCTCTAATAGCAAGGCACAGCAACTAGACCTTGACCTTAGTGGAACAGACCCAGTTACACAACATTTTTTTTGTAGTGAATAAAATATTGCATGACAGGTAGTCTAAAGCTCCAGTTCTTACATCGTCCTCCTCAGTACTTTGCATGATGCCTCTTGAAATTCACTCCTAACATTATACACCTTGTAGCCTCCGACAGGCACAGATAGGTACTAAAGGGGGTTAACAACTAAGTCTCTGGAGTCAAGTGCCAGACATACAGTGCCATTACAGTTGCAGACAAATGGCATATATTGCAGTACCAACCACATAGCTTGTGGCTAGAGTCGTGTGTTGCTATCAATCCTTCTTTTCACTTAAACAGAGAATGCTGGGTAAACTCATTAAGTCTGGTACCATCTGCAGAGAGAGACACAGCAGACGTTCTAAATTTCTCCAGCATTCTTTGGGTTAGTTTCAGATTTCCGGTATCTGCTGTATGTTGCTTTTGTTTCTTTTTAATCGACCTGTTTAGATGCATTAGACAGATGGTGCAGGTAAAGCAATGGTTCATCAGGAAGGTGTGTTTGGGGCCTATGTTTGTCCATTTACTTCCTCCCCTCCTCAGTATCCAAGGCCCTAAACACACTTTCCAGGTAAAGCAGCACTTTACCTGCATTTCACTCAATCTAGCCTCCTGTATTAAAAACCAAAAGAACTGCAGAAGCTGCAAATCAGAAATGAGAAGGGAAATTGTGGAAAAGCTGAAAACCCAGCTCTGAGGAAGGCTCACTCAAGCCGAAACATTAACTCTGATGTCTCACCATAGATGTCACCAGACCTGCTGTGTTTTTACAGCAATTTCTGTTTTAGTCTACTGTATTCACTGCTGACAATGTAGTCTCCTCTATGATGTAGAGGTGCTGGTGTTGGATTGGGCTGGACAGTGTCAGAAATCACATGGCACCAGGTTATAGTCCAACAGGTTAATTAGAAAACACAAGTTTTTGGAGCTTCAGTCCTCCTTCAGGTGTTGGAGAGAGAGGTGGCATCAGACACAGAATTTATCAGTAAAAGATCAAAGGTTCACACCATTGATGAGGATGTACTAAACAAACTTAAGACGCTCTTAAATCTTTAATCGGCTTTAATTGATTAATACGTATATGTAACTCTCGCCAACACCTAAAGAAGGACTGAGGCTCCGAAAGCTTGTGTTTTCAATTAAACCTGTTGGACTATAACCTGGTGTTGTGTGATTTTTGACTTGGAGAAACCAAGCACAGACTGGGTTACCACTTTGCAGAACACTTACATTCTGTTCATAAAAAAGACTGAGCTTCCAGTTGCCTGCCATTTCAACACACCACCCCATTCTCGGGTCAGAATCTTTTGTCTCAGGCTTGCTGCAGTGCTCCAACGATGCTCAGCGCACGCTGAAAAAACAACACCTCATTTTCTGCTTGGGAACCCTACAGCCTTCGAGACTCAATATCAGGGTCAATAATTTCAGGGCTTGTGCGCCTTTCCCTGTGCTTCTCCCCCTCCCCCATGCACCAGGCCATCTCAGTGCATGGGCTAATACCACGCCTTACCCATCGTCAGCTACTAATAATGCCTATTCTCTTAAACTGTTCTTTACCCATTACTTTCCACATTAAGCAGAGGTTCACCTGCACATCTGCCAATGTGGTATACTGCATCCACTGTACCCGGTGTGGCTTCCTCTACATTGGGGAAACCAAGCGGAGGCTTGGGGACCGCTTTGCAGAACACCTCCGCTCGGTTCGCAATAAACAACTGCACCTCCTCGTCACAAACCATTTCCACTCCCCCTCCCATTCTTTAGATGACATGTCCATCATGGGCCTCCTGCAGTGCCACAATGATGCCACCCGAAGGTTGCAGGAACAGCAACTCATATTCCGCTTGGGAACCCTGCAGCCCAATGGTATCAATGTGGACTTCACCAGCTTCAAAATCTCCCCTTCCCCCACCGCATCCCAAAACCAGCCCAGTTCATCCCCTCCCCCCACTGCACCACACAACCAGCCCAGCTCTTCCCCTCCACCCACTGCATCCCAAAACCAGTCCAACCTGTCTCTGCCTCTCTAACCTGTTCTTCCTCTCACCTATCCCTTCCTCCCACCCCAAGCCGCACCTCCATCTCCTACCTACTAACCTCATCCCACCTCCTTGACCAGTCCGTCTTCCCTGGACTGACCTATCCCCTCCCTACCTCCCCACCTATACTCTCTTCTCTACCTATCTTCTTTTCTCTCCATCTTCGGTCCGCCTCCCCCTCTCTCCCTATTTATTCCAGAACCCTCACCCCATCCCCCTCTCTGATGAAGGGTCTAGGCCCAAAACGTCAGCTTTTGTGCTCCTGAGATGCTGCTTGGCCTGCTGTGTTCATCCAGCCTCACATTTCATTATCTTGGATTCTCCAGCATCTGCAGTTCCCATTATCACCTTTGTTTTTCCGACTGTTTTTCTCTCTCTCTGAGCTCTATCTCCACCTATTGTTTACTCCTCCCCCTACTTCCTACGCTTTCTTCTGTATAAAAACCTTCTTTTTCCTAGCTGTCATCATTTTTGAAGGGCCATTGGACTTGAAACATTAACGCTGATTTCTATTCACTGATGCTGCCAGACCGGCTGAGCAATTTTTGTCTTTGATTCTACCAATGAAGCAGTGACACTACCATTACACTGCAAAAAGTCTATCTCACTAGCAACAGTGGAGGCGAAACCACTGTTGAATTTTAACAATATGAAGTACATATTTTATACAGCAAGATGTAGTTTACTGCAAGTTAGCAATAGGAACATGTTACAATGACTAGTTGGGCACAGCTACAAAAACTATCAGGAGCCATAGAAAACACATGTGAGTCCATGGAGGATGGTCCCATTCTCTATCCATGACCATCATCCTATTGTACGCAATCTAATGCAGTCCCCAACGTTAACCCTTTCAGAACCAGTACCTTATTCAACAGGCAGCAGTAATCATGCAGTGACATTAAAGAGAGTGCAGCACTGTAACTGGCATGAAGCAAAATGCAATAACAAAGCAGGATAGAGAAGATGCCAGAAAATGAAAGAGGTGGAACCATGTATTATGACAAAGTGGAATAAAACTCAGAGATTGAAGTAGTTTGGATGACAACGGCCTCCAAATTACACGGGATGCTAACATGTGAATGTTCACTCGCACACAAAGTTAATTTTTCAGCCACAATTCAGGCATTAAACCGTTGAAAATAATGTAACGTGACCACAAAAAAGCAGGAATAAGACTTTCACAGGTACCTTAATTATCCTGCGTTAATAAATATAATGTCAAAACTTCTGAAAATGAAGTCACGGTGACAAAGAACAGACAGGAAATGTTTTGGAGATTTATAGCCAATTACATCAGCTTCTTTGAGGATTGTTTCTGTTCTGTGAGTGAAATTTTATGTTTTGGTTTTTTTTTGTTCAGATGTAGTCTGAAGAGGGCACTGACTTATTGCTATTCTAATGCATTTCCTGTGGTGTCAAAACAGTCCCCACAGCAGCAATTCCCTTCGGGGGAAGCTGAGCATAGTACAAGGGACTGTTTGAAATAGTGGGGAAATATTTGGAGAAAATACTGTCTTTACTTCCTCCTAACATTAAATTGGAAAGTCCCAGGAGATTGGAGGGATCCCTGGTGTTTTCCCTAACAGCTGCTCCCCACTTATTCTTCCTACCCTTTTATTTATTTTTTATTTATTTCCTTTCTGGTTCCCTTTCAGTTCATTGCCGACTTGCTGCGCACACTCTTATTCGAAGGTGTGCAGTCAAGCGGTCATATCATTGGCTTTTCACTCACTGATGTTATAGACCACTGGGGAGTTGTATACTCTGATCTAGCTACAGAAATCCAACGCCAGTGATTTATTTCCTTTTTAATTTACAATGTCCTGGACCACATACTCATCCACTAGTTTTGTTTTCCATCTTCCATTTGGAACATCAGTACTGATTTTCTTTGAATTCACTTCAGATTTACAAAAATGCAACAGTTTAACCATTCATTCGATTGCTCTGCTTTATTTTTTCCACTACAGTTATGTTTCTTTCTTAAATCATCTTGGCTCAGGATCGAAATCTTTTTGCTTTGCATTGCTATTGTTAAACATTTTGGTTTACATTGCAGCTGCTCCTTAAACGCAAGTTTTTGCTGTAGTGATTTTGATTAACACCCTTGATGACATTTAGTTTAGAATACTGTGTAGTAACATTATGTTTCTGTAAAGGGAACAGAAAACACGTCTTCCCAGGAGGTTCAAGGTTACTTCCCACCAGCCTGTAGTTAATCCTATAGGATGGCCAACACTCCCTAAGCTCGACAGATGAAGCTGAGCGTGATCAGAAGGATTTTACAATGCCCCACCCTAATGCTAGAGCCTTAGAGCAGCCAAAGTGGTTCATAATATCCCAGGCCACCAGCCAACCATTGGATTTTAAATTCCCAACTCAACAGAGTGATTCGTCTTTTGACTGACATGAATTTATTGTAATGTATAAATGGCATTGTAGTCCCGTAATGGTTATAGCTGTTTGGACCAAGAAAATAAATTTAACTTAAATTTGGGAACAAGTTCTCAAACTGAGCTGCAGTTGGCTGCCTAATAAAGAGCCTCCTATCACTTCTCTGAGATTTTGTATGGATTGTTCTGCCAATTTTCTGCCCTCACCATCTCCGAAGTGCATTTATCCACCTGCAATACATTGCTGGGATTGCCTGGTGCTCACAGAGGTGGGCACTTTCCATTCATGAGTTTGAGGTCAGGTCTTCAATCACAGTGTTGTATCCAAGCCTGAGCTCATTCTCTTGTACCATCCATTGATGAGTCCTTTCCAGCTGATTGGGAACCCTTATATTACCCTCTTATCACAGAGAAACAGAACATGACGGCATTGTGATAACATATAAATAACAAGTGCTGAAATCATTCAGGCCAGGCAGCGACAGCAGAGAAACAAGCAAAGTTAACACTCACGGGTAATAACTTTTCATAAGAACTGGTGGATTCCCAATGCCAACCCCCTTAAAAGATATTAATCTCAAATATCAAATATGTGTTCATCCAGCCTCACATTTTATTATCTTGGAATTCTCCAGCATCTGCAGTTCCCATTCTTCACCAACACCTTCCACCCCAACCTTCAGTTCACCTGGGCCATCTCCAGCACATCCCTCACCTTCCTGGACCTCTCAGTCTCCATCTCAGGCAACCAGCTTGTAACTGATGTCCATTTCAAGCCCACCGACTCCCACAGCTACCTAGAATACACCTCCTCCCACCCACCCTCCTGCAAAAATTCCATCCCCTATTCCCAATTCCTCCGCCTCCGCCGCATCTGCTCCCACGATAAGACATTCCACTCCCGCACATCCCAGATGTCCAAGTTCTTCAAGGACTGCAACATTCCCCCCACAGTGATCAAGAACGCCCTTGACCGCGTCTCCCGTATTTCCCGCAACACATCCCTCACACCCCGCCCCCGCCACAACTGCCCCAAGAGGATCACCCTCGTTCTCACACAACACCCTACCAACCTCCGGATACAACGCATTATCCTCCGACACTTCCGCCATTTACAATCCGACCCCACCACCCAAGACATTTTTCCATCCCCTCCCCTGTCTGCTTTCCGGAGAGACCACTCTCTCCGTGACTCCCTTGTTCGCTCCACACTGCCCTCCAACCCCATCACACCCGGCACCTTCCCCTACAACTGCAGGAAATGCTACACTTGTCCCCACACCTCCTCCCTCACCCCCATCCCAGGCCCCAAGATGACATTCCACATTAAGCAGAGGTTCACCTGCACATCTGCCAATGTGGTATATTGCATCCACTGTACCCGGTGCGGCTTCCTCTACATTGGGGAAACCAAGCGGAGGCTTGGGGACCGCTTTGCAGAACACCTCCGCTCAGTTTGCAACAAACAACTGCACCTCCCAGTCGCAAACCATTTCCACTCCCCCTCCCATTCTCTTGATGACATGTCCATCATGGGCCTCCTGCAGTGCCACAATGATGCCACCCGAAGGTTGCAGGAACAGCAACTCATATTCCGCCTGGGAACCCTGCAGCCATATGGTATCAATGTGGACTTCACCAGTTTCAAAATCTCCCCTTCCCCTACTGCATCCCTAAACCAGCCCAGTTCGTCCCCTCCCCCCACAGCACCACACAACCAGCCCAGCTCTTCCCCCCCCACCCACTGCATCCCAAAACCAGTTCAACCTGTCTCTGCCTCCCTAACCGGTTCTTCCTCTCACCCATCCCTTCCTCCCACCCCAAGCCGCACCCCCAGCTACCTACTAACCTCATCCCACCTCCTTGACCTGTCCGTCTTCCCTGGACTGACCTATCCCCTCCCTACCTCCCCACCTACACTCTCTCCACCTATCTTCTTTACTCTCCATCTTCGGTCTGCCTCCCCCTCTCTCCCTATTTATTCCAGTTCCCTCTCCCCATCCCCCTCTCTGATGAAGGGTCTAGGCCCGAAACGTCAGCTTTTGTGCTCCTGAGATGCTGCTTGGCCTGCTGTGTTCATCCAGCCTTACATTTTATTATCTTGGAATTCTCCAGCATCTGCAGTTCCCATTATCTCTAAATCTCAAATATCTTCCAGTTTGCATTAAAAGTCATTGAGCTGAGATGCTTATTGTGTTTCTCACTCTCTACTGATGCTGCCCAACTTACTGAGTGTTTCCAACATTTCTGTGTCCTTACTTCAGACTTACAGCAGTGACAGTGACAGAATTGTTGCACGGGATATAATGTGACTGAACACATGGAACCAAGCCTTTATGGCTGATCAGACAGGCAGTACGCCATTGGGAAAAAAAAACTGGATACACCCATTTAGCATCCTGCAACCAAGGATGGTATTTTCCAAGCCCCTGAGTCACACAAGCAAGGGCAAGACAGTCGAACACAAAATGGCGAGACAGTAAAGTTGATGTTGATTGCCAGAAGTGATCAGTCAATGGGATGGGCATGTTACTGTATGGCACTATGCCCCGTCAATGTGTCACTTGCACTATGTGTGCCAACAACTGATGCAGTCAATGAACTGGATGTGCTTTGATCAAATAGCCACATCTCAAAGTCAAAGGGGAATGGTCTTCCGTTATATATTGGGTATTGTCGTCAGTCAGGGTTCCCATTCCCATAAGTCAGTCTGGGTCAAAGACACGGTCAGTCAGCCTCTTGGTGCATTTGGGGTCGGGGTGCTGTTTTGTTACAGCCCAGGGAGTGGGTCGCAGTCAGTCCTGCAGTCCCACCGCGATGCATCAGGGGATTCATGATAAGTCAAATCGGGGAGCTGCATAGCGATCTTTCAGGGCTCTGGTCACTCACCAGACAGGGCTGTCTTTTCAAGTAAGTCAGGACAGTGGACCAGGCCACAGATAGTTCTGAAGCTCTGGTCACTGAAAGTCAATGGGTAGGGGTGGGGATATAATGTGGGGATTAGAGGCACCATGCTGGAATGCAAATGGAACAATCATTGTGAAGGAGGGTGACTCATCATGTAAGTAGGGGGAGATGGTAGAGGATGGCAGGGCCCAGGGTGCTTGGGAGTTGGTGTCAACAAGGATCACGAACACTCTGGCTTTAGTGGGGGTGTGTAGAGAGATGACAAGTTAGATAAAACTGTTGTGTGTGAAAGTGGGATGCTCAAAGCCTGATGGGATTCGTAGGGAAAGCAAGGGCAAAAGGAACCTGAGGTTCGGGGTAGTCACCTTACCAGGCCAGGCCTGCGAAGCACTGGCTATGTTACCTTCCATCCTCACCCAAGCCCCAAATACCCAAGTGAAATGCAAAATGGCTCCCATCACACCTGTACAGCGAACGGTGCCTGCACTCCAGTTCTAAAAGTTACTGCTGAACACAAACCTTAGACACTCACATGGACAGAAGGAATATTAGAGGGAACGCTGGGAAGAATGAGTGTGGGAAGACACTGCATGTATTAGAACTCTCGCAGATTTTTTGTCATCTTTATTTTTATTCTTTCATCAATTTTGAATTGTTAGGTGGAAATGACTGGCGAGCTTTGAGACAATTTGTGGTGAGACGAAAAGAACAGTCCAAACGAGCATTATTTGTATGTGAGACCAAGCCTCGAAGCTAATTATAGGCTGAAACCTTGACTAAAAAGGTTCTCACAGACACAGAAACCCCTGGGAGAACATTGTGTTTAAATAGATAGCAGCAATTGGCTATTAAATGAGGGCAGTGCCTGGGAATTGGTTCCAGCAAGTCTAAAAGAGACTCTATGTTTAAGCAGATAGCAGTTCTTGAATGGTAACTCAGGCCTCAGGAAGATTCGATTGCCTATTAGTGTACAACCAGAATTAAAGCTTTTTGTAAGCTAGATTTTGAAAGATGGTTCTGGGTTGCTGCTGAGACAGCTTGAAGATTTGAAAGCTCTCGGCCTAATCTGCTATAACAGCCTTTGGAAGCCAAAATGTAGAAAGCTGAGTTAAAAATGTTGCTGCCCTTGTCTGGGTGAGCTGAGAAGTGGCCTGAATCACAGTTTTAGAATAACAGCCAAGGAGTCCATGTTTATGTCTGTAAAACAATGTATTGTGAAAGCTGTTTCAGTAATCTAGCCAAGATAACAAAGTGAACAGCTGGCTGAACACAGTAGGCCAAGCAGCATCTTAGGAGCACAAAAGCTGATGTTTCGGGCCTAGACCCTTCATCAGCTTTTGCACTCCTAAGTTGCTGCTTGGCCTGCTGTGTTCAGCCAGCTGTTCACTTTGTTATCTCGGATTCTCCAGCATCTGCAGTTCCCATTATCTCAGTAATCTAGCCAGTTTTGTTATCTTCTTTCATTTATTCCTTAACTGTGTTTATTCGTCTGGCTTTTGTGTGAATGGGGGCTGAAAGCAAAGGTTTCAAGTTTAAACCACAGACAATAAGCAGCTGACCTTGCTGTTTAATTTTCTTTCTGTGAAAGTTATAAAAAATAGTTAAGTCTTTTGCTTAAGATTGAAAATCAATGCCTGGAAATTAATTATGTGCGAAGAGATTGGGTATTCAAAGGTCTCGTTTTGGAACTGATTATTTGGGGACTGTTGATGGCTTAATTTTTGCAGAGGCACAAAAGCTGATTTGATTTGGCTGTGTTGTAATACTCGTAATAGTAAGAACTGTAGACCATGAGCTGTGATGGGAGGTGGCAGTAGCAGAGTTAAAGTGAGTGTGAAGTAAGCAGGATGAAAAATGGTGGCACTTAACTTGGTGGTATGGAGAAGATCATTGAAACTTCTTTCTGCATCAAGCCACTTCTCCTGACCATGAAACTCCACTGACCCAGATAGCAGCATTGTGCCAGGCTTTGGTGTCCTCTGGCAGTCCTGAAGGAAGGGAAGAGCCTTTCTTTCATCCAACCCCCTCCCCATAACCAGCCAACCAGTCAGCAAAGCAGAGTGTCCATTTTCCTCAATCCAAATATCAGGTGCAGTAGAACTGTGAAGTCTAATTCCTGGCTTGCAGCATTTGAACTGGCACACAGCAAGCTTTAAATAGGGCACAGCAGAGGGAATACTAGATGGTGTCCAGCAGAGAGAAGCACTCCATGGAACACTTCAAAATTGACACGTAGCCAAATTCAGGGAAAATTCATGCTTAAATGTTTCTACTTGATGTCCATAAAGTGCTTGTTGTTTGCTGATAAAGTGACACATGGCACTTTGCACATGCATTTCGTTTGTCATGTAGGATGCTTTGATGGTATTTGCATAAATTAGCCCAATCCATTTAAGGGCAATTCCTTTTATTCCTCGTGGTCAGTGCAAACCATCATTGCACCATCAACAATACACACAGATACTTCCCTAAGTGGGGAATTGTCATTAATTCTCAAATCTGTGGCCACATTAACAGTCTTTAGGATTTGCAATGTGATCTCTCTGAAACCTTAAGCATGTCTGGAAATTTAGTGTTTTGCTATATTATAGGGAGGTTTAGTCTGAATTTTCATAAGGATTCGTTGGAAGATGTTACACAAAGAGAACAGTGAGAAAAATCTAATGAATATGCAGCTTTAAATGTCAGCTTCTGTTTGTCAAGCTGAGTAGTTGGAAATTTAATGAGTCGGAGCAGCAGAACAACAGAGATCAATACTTCTGAGCCTTCGATGGGTTATTTTTCCAGTGAATACGTCTTTTACCCTCTTTATTTAAACTAACACCATGTCCAAGCCATAATAGTAGGAAAGGAATCTATCAGAAAGTTGCTTTCCTACCTGTTTATCCATTTCCTATTGAATAACTGGGAAATGACAGGGTTATAGATTAATGCAAGCCTAGACATAATCTCAGGAGGCAGATGCAAATTGAGTAGCTCAGATGCATGAAGGTTATGTGCACTGTTTAAAAGCACTTCCCTCACAACTATTGCATCAGTGATGTTGGGTGATAACAGCTACTGATACCTGCTCTCTGAATGAGCATTAAAATGCAAAACATTATTTATTTTGCCTGCCAGTGAGGATCATCTTCCAGCTTACCTTGTTGTCAGAATTGAATAGGAAGTTTTATTAATGGGAGCTGGGTGAACTGCAAGGAAATTGGCACATCAGTATTTCCAATTAGACTTTGTACCGGCATATTACTGAGGGCATTCCTTAATGAGATACAGGATACCTTGCTTCAGTACTTTCAGCATAGAAAAACAGCATGCTGCTCATGACAGGATTGGGAGGGGATGGAGAGAGGAGAAGATTCATGCTGTTTCTTTCTCCAAAGCCTAATCATTGAATATATTAAGTATTAGCACTCCACCAGCTTCCCTGAAGTGAATCTTTGTCCATAGTCAGTCAAATTCAAGGCACATAGCAACGCAACATTTTAAAATTTGAATAGCAATTAATATTAACTTTTTCTGAAAAACGCATCAAGTTGTAGTTGAGACTTTACTTAACTGCAGGAATATCATTTTCTTGCCAGCAACGACATTCAAGTTAGAATTAGGACATTTATAATACTGTTTTCCAACCAAATCATTGTTTATAACTATTTTGATAACCAAATCTTTGAAATCAAATGCAAATTTGAAAGAGTGCAACATATCCTTTGATAAGTTGCTGAAAACACAAAGTACATACTATATCTATTTGCAATGTTACATGTATATTTTTAAATTTCAACGTTTATCATGGAAAGTGGCCAAGCGAACATATACATTTGGGAAACACTACTGTTTCATCATCATTTATTTGATAAACCAATTGAATCACACAAAATATTTTGATTATACCTGCCATTTTTCCTTAGTAACCGCTATTCCGAATGGCCAGAATAAAGTGCTACAGTAGCTAGTTGAAATAAAACAAACAAATAAAACAAAAATATTTCATAACATCATGATTACATTTATCCATTAAATTTTGTAATACTTGTATTACAGCGATCAAGATTCCAAAACCAAAGCTTTGACTTGGTAATTTTGTTGAAGAGTGTCTGTTAAGAAAACCCGAAGGCAGAACATGTGCAGTACATATATTTTTAATGCACCGGTAACATCTGACAGGTCAAAATGTGAGGAAACATCTGTGTCAATCACCAATGCAATCTACATAATTGCTTTTCTTTAAAAAATCTATAGTTACATCTGGATTTTGAATTATTTTATTCAGGTAATGTGTGTGCGCACATGAGCAAGGGTGATATTGTTGAGAGGGTGAATAAAAATATAGATTTGTACGATTGCATATTATTCAGAAAGCATACCAAGTGGAGAAAGAGAGGGAAATAAATGAAAGTCCGTTGTAGGAAACATTGAACAATCCTGCTTCCGAAGCTACGCTGGCACTATCCCTCACCTCTTCCTCCATTACATCGATGACTGTACCAGCACTATCTCATGCTCCCATGAGGAGCTCGAACAGTTCATACACTTCACTAACACCTTCCAACCCAACCTTAAGTTCACCTAGACCATCTCCAATACCTCCCTCTCCTTCCTGGACCTCTCCGTTTACACCTCTGGCAACCGCCTGGAAACTGATATCTATTTTAAGCCCACCAACTCCCACAGCTACCTAGAATACACCTCCGCTCACCCACCTTCCTGCAAAAATGCCATCCCCTATTCCCAATTCCTTCGCCTCTGCCGCATCTGCTCCCGAGGTGAGTCATTCCATTCCTGGAATTCCCAGATGTCCTCCTTTTTCAAGGACCGCAACTTCCCCTCCTTAGTAGTCGAAAACGCCCTCGGCTGCATCTCTTGTGTTTCCCACAACTCATCCCATACACCTCCTCCTCACAATAACAACAAAAACAGAACTCCCTCGTCCTCACTTACCACCCCACCGACCTCCAGATCCAACGCATCATCCTCCGGCACTTCCGCCATCTGCAATCTGACCCCACTGCCAAAGACATTTACCCCTCCCCACCCTTATCTGCTTTCCAGAGGACCACTTTCTCCATGACTCCCTTATCCACTCCACACTCCCCACCAGCCCCACCACCCCGGCACTTTTCCCTGCAACCGCAGGAAGTGCTACACCTGCCCCTACACCTCCTCCCTCACCCCCATCCCAGGCCCCAAAAACCTTCCACATCAAGCAGATATTCACCTGCACTTCTGCTAATGTGGTATACTGTATCTGCTGTTCCCGTTGTGGCCTCCTCTACATCAGGGAAACCAAGCGGAGGCTTGGAGACAGCTCGTTTTGTGACAAACAACTGCACCTCCCAGTCGCGAACCACTCAATTCCCCCTCCCACTCCTTGGACGATGTGTCCATCCTGGGCCTCCTCCAGTGCCACAATGATGCCAACCGAAGGTTGCAGGAACAGCACCTCATCTTTCACTTGGAAACCCTGCAGCCCAATGGTATCAATGTGGACTTCACAAGCTTCAAAATCTTCCCACCCCGACCCATCCCGAAACCAGCCCAGCTTGCCCCGCCTCCCTAACCTGTCTGTCTTTTCGCCCACCTATTCACTCCTCCTACCTCAACCCCCACCCCCACCTCCTACGTACCAACCTTATCCCTTCCTCCTTGCCCTGTCCATCTTCTCTGGACTGACCAACCCCGCCCCCCCCCCCCCCACCCAACTCACCACCTACACTCACCTTTACTGGCTCCATCCCCGCCTCCTTGACCTGTCTGTCTCCTCTCTACCTATCTTCTCCTTTATCCATCTTCTATCTGCCTCCCCCCTACCCCCACTCTCTCTCTTTATTTATTTCAGAATCCCCTTCCCCTGCCCTATTTCTGAAGAAGGGTCCAGACCTGAAAGTCAGCTTTCCTGCTCCTCTGAAGCTGCTTGGCCTGCTGTGTTCATCCAGCTCTACACCTTGTTATCCTGAAGATATGAGTCTTTTCTGGAAATTGTTATTAAGTGGTTGAGATAAATTTTGGTATGGGATTTTGTTTCTGCCAATTCTGGCTCATTCCCATCTCTTCTAGTTCTTACCCTTTATCATGGAGATAGCCACTTTCTGTCTTCAAAACCCTTTCCCAGTGATGGCAGAATAATGCTCACACCCTGGCAGAATTCCCATTATTTTTACCTCTGGTTACCTCCAACATACTGAACATCTGCATAAAACATGTTGTCAAGACCATTGGACCATCAAAATGTTGCATGTTAACTTTAGAAAGGTCAGTTTCCTAATGATGGCCAGTCACAAATCAATTGTCTAATCTAAGTAAAGTGGCCTAATTAGAAAGGAACCAAATTTTACCGCTAGATGTTCATCAACAGAATTTAGCAATTCTTAAATCTCCTCTGTGACCCTCACAGATGATGCAATGCAACAATCCTGTTACAGTTACTGCCTATTTTGTTTTAAATTGGCTGATTTTAGGCATTTGAATGAATGCAGGTGTGTTACTGGCCAGCGCAGTAGAAACATTGGTATTAAGCTTCAGTAGCAAAGCATAACCATAGATTGTTAGAGAGCCTTTCCTCACGCTAAATCATGTTTATGTATGCTTGATTTTTAAATCGAATAAAGATCTCTAATTATCATCTGCATGTTTTTGACGGTTACTGTTGTCACCCATGAAGGAGAAGCATTCCAATCAAAAAATATTAGGAGTTATGTTCACAGAATTCACTTGGAATGCTATAAACCGGTGGTTTTAGGAAGTGAATGTTACAGCCCTCACTCAGTTCTTTTGGTATATGATTTCCCTCCTTACCCTCATTCCTAACTGACACCAATCATGATATTTCCATACCCTCACTGCAGTCTGATACTAGTCATTATATCTCTTTACTCTCACTGCCGACAGACATCGGTCATCGTACCCCCACACCCTCACTCTTGTTTGACACCAGTCATTATGCCCCATACTTTCATTCCTAACTGACACAATTCATAATATCCCTTTACCCTCACTGCCGATAGACTCCAATCATGACACACCTTACTCTCAGTACTAACTGACATCAGGAATTCAAAGGAAATCTCAAATTGCCTCTTCCAACCTCTCCCTCAGTAATGATACTTGACAAAAAGGCACATCCATACTTCTGAAACTTAGGAGCCCTCCCTCAGTTTCTCCAAATTGCACCATATTTTAGTTAACACTAAAACACACATTTCTACCATGCACACTCACCCTCATTTCATTTAAATTTAACTTCTACCTCATACTAAATTCCAGAAATATGATTCCAATATTGTGTTTTGTGTTTTGCAACTAGCAAGAGATAAGAAGAAACAGCATCAGTAAAGATACCAACAAATACAAAAGAAGAACACTCATTCTCACGGGAGATTTCAATAAAAATAGATTTGACATGCTCATGATTTTAAACACATGCATTGCTGTCAAACATTGTATCCTCCAACTCAATGTGAGCACTGCCAAAGAAGATTAGCTCATATACCAACCCATTTTATTGGGCCCATTACACTTCATATACCTCATTGCCTTTCAGAGGAAGGAAGGATTTTAAAACATCAATTGAATGAAACAATTAACACTAATTAATATCACTATTAATACCAATGGCGGCAGGCCAAATTATATACAATTTTACATTTGCAGTAAAGTAATACAATGAATTATATTTGTCATATTTCCTATAAAAGCATATGCCTGTCATGCAGACATGAAGAAGAGAAAGGAGACTGATTTAAAAATTCTCATGGTGACCACAAGTGCTTCATTTGGAAACATTGAATTATCAAACATAAAGTGGAAAAGAGAAGAAAAAGCCAATCATTTCTAAAGTCATTTCTGGTCTTTGTTTCTGATGCTGTTTCTGATTAAGGGCAGGCATGAAGGATTTATAAGCAGCTGCCAATCTAGAGAAACTTCCTTTAGCAATTAGCTTCTCATTAACCTCGGGATATTTAGATCATAATTCCCACAGAGAGCATCTGAGAAGTTGCCTGAAAGGAGTTGGCTGGCTTGAACATTTCTTCATCCTAACATCAAAACAGAATCCAGACTGTCCTAGAACAATGGCATGAAACCAGTGAGCACTTAATATTGTATATAGTTAATTATATATGATGGGATGCTTGTCCATTAATTTTAAAACACTCAGTGTGAATTTAACTGATGATGTGGGACCAGGAAGGAACATACATCATTTTTAAAACAAAGGAAAAATGGAGTAAAACTTTGACAATTAAATAAGTTCAAAGAAATATTAAACAATCATCAAACTACATATTCACAAACAGAGAGGAGCAGAATACATCAAAGTCGAACATTATTCGACTGAAGAGTTTTGGGGAAAGTATTGGGAAAATGAGAGACATACAGCTGATTGCACAGGGAGCATTGGATAGATTACAATGATAATGAATAAGGCTAAATGATCCAAATAGTAAATAAGGTGTCACATAGATTCCTCACATGATTAAATATATATTTACTTCTGGGTCATGTGTAACAGAATCCTTGATGAGTTAAATGACAAAATTGGGGAATATTTTGCATAGTATTATAAATACTGCTGTAATTCCCAATGATTGGAGGATGGCAAGTATAATTCTAATATTCAGAAAGAAATGAAACATTAACGTGGTTATCTCCAGATGGCTAACTTAACATTCATAGTGAGATAAAATGTTTGAAGGGAATCTATGTAATGCCATAAATGAATAACTGAAAAGGGTAAGGGAATCATCTGCAACTGTCAGCATAGTTTTCAAAGTAAAAATCATTTCTTACAATCTGACTGGCAACATTAAGAGGCTCATTATGCTAGTGGATAAAGGCAGTCTAGTGGACAAAGTCGGTGTGGAATTTTTACGAGACTTTAAAGGAGATTGCTTTGGGAAGTTGGTTGGGAAAGTTAAGGCTCATAGAATAGTTGACAAACTGTCTAGATGGACTGCCAACTAACTTTGCAACAAAAGACTATTGGGAACAGTGACAAGGGCGAATGTTCAGTAAAAAATACTTCGCCAAGGTTGAGTAAATAGTGAAGTTCCCAAGGGATTTCTGCTGGTTACAATATTTTTGAATGAAGTAAGACAGGATGCCTATACTGTAGTATTATTAAATTCACTGATGATATTGTTATGTTGGCAAGTGATGACAAGATAAAGGATCAACTGTCTCCAGAGCTACTTAGATTGTTTATCTAGATAGGTTGAGATATGTTAGGCACTGTTTAATAAATGGTAGAGCAATACATATAGGACAGTAAAATCTAAAAAACCTATACAGTCTGAAAAGATCAACACTTGCAGACGATTATTTCTGTATTGGTGAGAAGCAGTTATCAGTGAAGTAAATTAATAATGGGATGAATTTGGAAGATCCCTGATTACAAATAACAAGTTATACTGGCGTTAAACAGATCACCGATGAGGGTAAATCTCAGGTACACTTATGGTCAATATATGAGAGAATAAATTACTGGCTCAATACAGTACAATCAAGATGATTTCATTCCTGAGGGCAGAGGTGGCTGGCATGGGTATTGAAATTCTAACCTAATGGAACACAATATCATCCAATGTCACAATGTCGTTCAAATCAGACAGCATAAATCAACATGATTGAGACCAGTGATTTAACAGTTAAGTGTGTTAATTATTTCCAGTCAGTTTTGGCTACATCCTAATGTACTAAATTATCTAGCCTCCAAATGATTGGAATGGTGGAACAGTCTTAATATCCTCTGACCCTCTTATTACCTGCACCAGCTAAATCACTGCCTCGAGGAACAAAATTGTGAAAAAGTGCTGGAATGATTATGCATTCACTCTGGAGCTAATGGATTAGTTGGCTTTATCTCAAACCACGCTCTCCATTCTTATTTCCTCTCTCCCTTTGCCACAATTGCTTTCCTCATTATTTAACTTTAGTTTTTATTTAGAAGTATTGGTTTGACCAATAGTTTTGTTTCCCCTGTTTTGAATAACAGAGAAAACAGCAATATCAACTTCAATCAGCCAATGTATACTGAAGATTCCTATCACATTGCATGTACAAGCACCACTTGGCTGGCTCAAAATTGCACTGTAACTGTGATCAGAGATAATGGGAACTGCAGATACTGGAAAATCCAAGATAGCAAAATGTGGAGCTGGATGGACACAGCAGGCCAAGCAGCATCTCAGGAGCATAAAAGCTGATGTTTCGGGCCTAAACCCTTCATCTGATGAAGGGTCTAGGCCCGAAATGTCAGCTTTTGTGCTCCTCTGATGCTGCTTGGCCTGCTGTGTTCATCCAGCTCCACACTTTGTATCTTGCACTGTAACTGTGACAGGAAATACACCACATTTTGCTGCAGAACATGGAGAGATCCTGCACCCTTTCTGCCTTCAACACAGTAAACAAACTGCAGTGATGCTGTTGTGCCTAGGCGCAGGCAATGTTTATATGGGTGCTTGGAAATGAATAAATAGTGATCAAAAATAAAACATTAATATTTTAACAGCAATTTAATTTTGTTTAAAAATGCAGCCTACATTGTGGTGCGGCAGATTAAAATTTGAGGTCATTCAAGCAAAAAAAATTGAAAAAGACTTTGTATTTCTGCTTATCCTGTTGAAGAAAATAGATTTTTGATTTACCCCTTTAAGTGGCCTACAGAGAGGAGATTGCACACTTCTGGGAAATTAGGAGGTGTACTGAGGTGGACCAGCAAAACGAACGTGACAATTTTTTAATTTAATTTTTCCACACTTTCACCCCCTTGGGGAGGAGCTTCCCTGTCTGCCTTCAATATTTCCCAGTAGTCAGCTTAACTAAGATTGGGAATTAGTTGGGAAACAACGCAGAGCAGAGTGCAGATCTTCCGTAAAGAAAAAACGTTTTAAATGATCTTAGTAGGTTAGCTTGCTTGCAGATGATTTCTTTGGGAATTTCTATGCTTTTGCTTTGAATTTTCACTGCTTTAATTAATGCTTTTCATTGGCTTTCTGCACATTTAAATCCTGCCGAGGAATAAAAATCTCCTTAATGAATTAACATGGGAGCTTTAAGAGACAATCAGGTTAAACCTTGCGTTAATCCATTACCGTGGCTCCAGGAAAGCCATGCTCATTAGCCGGCAGCTCTTTAATTACAGTTATTCAATACAGCCAAACATTGCAATCAGCAACAGTGTCCTTCAGGAAAAAAGGTTGCTTCTTAAAACATACTGCGGTTGTCATCAGTCAGTTTGAGCTTTCATCACTTTCTAAGTAACTATTAAGCTTTGGTCCTATGCCATATACATAAGATATTTGAAAATTACTGACTGATTCCTTAGACTAGGTGTATATAATTGCCAAGCGAAAGCATCTTGTGGATCTGTATCATGTGAAATTGTTTTTTGGCTATTGCTGGTTGTGTTGTGCTGTGCTGTGCTGTGCTTTGGGGAACAGCAAGGGGTTTGATGGCATCCTGAAGAAAGCTGGAAATTCATGGTTATTTTGTTTGCAAAGCGAATGATGTAATACTAGATAAATGTTTGATATACATAATTTGACATGTTCACATCTTTACACCAGGTCAAAAATAGGCATAGAGCTCATTTGAACCTCTTCCCCATTGGGAGGCCAGAAGTTTATGCCAGTGATTTTTTTTTCTGACAGCTGGGCAGTGTTCGCTTGAAAACTCTTTGACAACTTACACTGAAACGTGCCAGTTCAAAGAATCAATGGCAAAGAAGAGTTCACTACTAAGGTCCAGTTAGTGCTGTGTTGATGAACGTTTGCATCCTGGAAATGTGCTATGTCAGTTAGCTTGTAATTTTGATGTCTCCAGTGCATCACATTTTGAGAACAGGATGTATAGTTATTTGTTTAACTTCAATCCAGCATTGCACTACCTCCCATGCATAAAACTTATGTGATTCCCTTCTGGACCTTGTGTACTTATTGGCATCACTGTATCTGTTCGTGCCCTTCAATGGAGCGCTGACAATATCAGTAAAATTCAGAAGCTGGGTTGCACCAATTACACAGTGCGCATTTTAAGAGCAAAAATGATAACCCTAGACTGGGACGTTATTGTAGCCAGTAGGACTGGAGAAATCAGAGTTGCACATCTCCACTGAAGGAAGAAAATGTCCAGTTTGAAATTTTCACTTGGACATTCAATGCTAAAAGTGTTAAAGGTAAAGTCACCATAGTTCTAATGGACCATGGGGCTGCTCTGTTAGAGAGAGAGAGAGACGACTGATGGTGGTTTAGCCTATGATGGCTACATCTCGAGAGGAGAGAGGGCAAGAAGGCAAGTCATGCACGGTAACCTCAGATGTTGATGGAATTTTATTTGGATTCACTCATGGGATGTGGGTGTTGCTGGCTGGCCTAGCTCCTAATGAGAAGGTGGTGGTGAGCTGCTTCTTCAACTGCTGCAGCCCACCTCCTGGGGGTTGGGAATTGCAGGATTTTAACCCAGCAATAGTGAAGGAACAGGCGATATTTTTCCCATCAGAATGGTGACTGGTTTGGAGGGGACCTTGCACAGGATGGTGTTCCCTATATCTGCTGCCCTGGTCCTTTTAGATGGAAGCGATCATGGGTTTGGAAGGTGCTGTCTAAGGATATTTGTGAATTTCTGCAGTGCATCTTGTGGACAGTACACACTGCTGCTACTGAGCGTTGGTGGTGGAGGGAGTGGATGCATGTGGAGGCAGTGCTAATCAAGTGGGCTGCTTTGTCCTGGATGGTGTTAAGCTTGAGTGTTGGAGCTGTAGTCATCCAGGTAAGTGGGGAGTATTGAACTCCCCCTGCATTTCAAACCTGCCATCCAGCCAAGTGAGCTAACCAAACCCCAATATTGGTGTAATACAGGCAAACATAGTTATGCAGCAGATACTAATGGTGTGACATGGTTAGGACTGGGCTGTTTAGAAAGACATTAAGAAATATTAATTCTGAGCTGCTGTGATACCAAGCGATGGTTAACTCGACATTAAACTTTGATTATGTTGCAATATATGTAATGATGCTTATGCGAAAAGACTGCATGAGCACAATGGCTGAATAGCCTCTTTCTGCACTGTAACAATTCCGTGATTCTGGAATAACATTCCAGTTGATGACATTATCCTGGAAAATATTGCCAGAAGAGATGCAATGTTGTTTCTGATATTACTACACATGGAGATATTTCAGTGCTGCTCGTGCTTTCCTAGGGGTCTGAGTACTCACTGGTCAGATATTATCCAAAATTTTGGAAATGGTGGATGGGTTGCTCTTTGGATCTTTTTTAGCCGTAATGAATTCACAATGATTTAAAAATTGTTTCTTGAATTGGAACATGCTGTGATTGAGCTCCACGCCAGAATTGGAGTATTTCACCTGCCAGTTCAGTGCAGTGGTGAGATGCTGTCCTTCAGATTAAGTGTTACATTGATTGCTCCAACTGTCTGTCTGGGTGAGCCATAAAAACCGAAGGCATGAGTTGAAGACAACAGTTTCAATACTCCGACATGAGAAGATGCCATTCAGACCATTGAGTCCACACTGACCCTTTGAAAAGCATCCTACTCAGACCCACCCTCCTACCCTATCCTTGTATTTTCCATGGCTAATTCACACCTCCTTAGACTCAATGGGCAATACAGCATGGCCGTTGCACAGAACCTGTGCAGCCTTTGACTGTGGGAGGAAACCACAGCATCCACAAGAAACCCACACAGACACATAGAGACTGTGTAAACTCTACACATACAGTTGCCTGAGGCTAGAATCGAATCCAGGTTCCCGGTGCTAACCACTGATCCACTCTATTGCCCGTTTGTTTTCCTCAGACAATGAATTAATTAGCCTTTTCACTGCTGGTGGTTGGATTTTCTGTTCAAGATCATTGGCCCATTTCCCTACATAAGAGCAATAACTGTGTTTGAAAGGAATTTGTTGCATGTGAACCGCTGAGAAAGATTTTTTAAACCAAGGAGAGCTTGAATTTTTGATAATAAAGTGTGAAGCTGGATGAACACAGCAGGCCAAGCAGCATCTCAGGAGCACAAAAGCTGACGTTTCAGGCCAAGACCCTTCATCAGAGAGGGGGATGGGGGGAGGGAACTGGAATAAATAGGGAGAGAGCGGGAGGCGGACTGAAGATGGAGAGAAAAGTGCAGTGGGAGAGAGATTTCCTGAGGTTGGTCCGGAGAAAGGAGGGTAACTTCTTCAGGTTAAGCATCCCTGGAAGAGGCTTCGCAGTGAGGTTAAAATTGTATCAGAGATAATGGGTTGAATTTTTGATGTGGAAGTCATGCCTGAGCTATAAATGGCAGTTGTCAGCTGCAGGCAGTTCAGTTGGAACTTGGAGGGCCTATAAATTGGATGGCTCTGATTTTCTCCTTTCATTCGTTGTCCTAGCCACTGATTGTTCATTCACCTTTTGTTACGTGAGTGAAATGAATGTAACAGCAGCCTTCACAGCTCGCAAAATCTCAGGCATAACCAATTAAAAGACCAAGGACGATAAAGAAATCTCACCACTGAGGGTCTCTCAATAATCAAAAGTTACAACTCATTATGACTAATTTAAATGTCTGCTTTTTTGTTTATGTCTTTTTTTTAAAAAGGGTTTTTCCTAAATTGTGTGTGAGGATGATTTCTTTGGAGAAATTGAAAAGGAGGGGTCACTGTATCCAAAAACCAAATGAAAACTAAATGAATAATACAAACAGATCTCACTACCTTATCAAAAAAATCTCAGATTGAATAAGAATAGCGAAAAATAATGATGCATCATTCTTTGATTATTTATAAAAGACTTAATGTGGTAATATGAACATTGGGGAAAAAAGGAAGACTTGCATTAATATAGCACCTTTTATACCTCAGTACACTTAACAGCACTTTACAATCAATGAAACTGCGCTTGAAATGCAGTCACTCTTGTAGTGTAAGAAATGCAACAGGTAATGTACACATTGCAAACTCCCACAAATAATTTTGCAACAGTCCAGATAATCGATTTTATGTTTTGATGGAGTGATTAATATAAACCAGGACCATCAGGAATAATTTCCTTCCACAATAGTGTTGTATGATCTTTTGCACTCTGCAAACCCTCAATGTTTTCAGCATTCCATACAAAAGACAGACAAAAAGAATAACAGATCCAAACAACATTCAATACAGAGTGATATTAAAATGATGCTTTGGGTTTATTGGGTATGTCTTATCACAGACTAGGCTAGATTTGACTTAAGAGATAGTGGCAACTGCAGATGCTGGAGAATCTGAGATAACAAGGTGTAGAGCTGGATGAGCACAGCAGGCCAAGCAGCATCAGAGGAGCAGGAAAGGCTGACGTTTCGGGCCTAGACCCTTCTTCAGCCTTCCTATTCCTATGATGCTGCTTGGCCTGCTGTGTTCATCCAGCTCTTCACCTTGTTATCTTAGATTTGACTTAATGTTGCCAATAAGAGACACAACAATGATCACAACTTGATATTTAATTGATAAAGGAAGAGAAATACTTTTGAAAGATACAGACTTTTGAAATGTAGGAAACTCCCACGGAATGTTTGCTGGATGAGGATCAAGGTGCCTCTTTTTTGTGCTGGTTGCTACTAACAACGAAGGAAATTTTTTGAAGGAGTTCGACTAGATCTAACCAGATGGTATGCACCACATGACTAGAGTTCAAATAACAAGTGGCATAACACATAAAACTGATCAAATGGTGCACAATCAGAGTTACGGTGCCGGGCACTAGAAGCCAAACAAATGGGCCCAGAGTCAGCAGTGATATTTATTGTGTAGTCGTGGTTTTTTATTTTAATGAAATCAAATGGTCATGTTATTGATGTGGGTTTTGGAATTTATTGACAAATGATGCACTTGAAAAAGCAATCTCTTCCCTCCCCAAAATATATTTTTCTCCTTGTTCTCATGACATATGTGATGTTAAGAAGGTTACATTCAGAAGGTGGTGTTGGACTTCTTGAGCCATTGTGGTTCTCATATTGCAGGCAAAAACCTGCAATGATGAGCCAGCGATGAGAAAGGGGAAAAAAGAATATGTCTAAATGAGATGGGACATGACTTGAAGGAGGACTAGGAGATGGTGCTATTCCATGATCTAGCTGCCCTTGCCTATCTTGTTGATAAGAGATCATGCAGCTAGGAGGAGCTGTCAATATAGCTTGGTGAGATTTTGCTGTTAATTCTGTTGATAGTACATACTATTTTCATGAAACTTCACCTACTTCTGCTGCATGCCTTTTAAAATATTGCCTCATACAGCATTAGGGTTAAGCTCCTCAGAGATAGTAAGAACTGCAAATGCTGGAGTCTGAGATAACACAGTGTGGAGCTTGAGGGACGCAGCAGGCCAGGCAGCATCAGAGGAGCAGGAAAGCTGACGTTTCAGGTCGGGACCCTTTTTCAGAAATGCCTTTCCAGAGGGAGGAGGATAACCTCTTCAAGGAAGACTTCGCAGTGGGGTTATAACTCACTCAGATAGTAAGAACTGCAGATGCCGGATTCAGAGATAACAGAGCGTGGAGCTGAAGAAGGGTCCCGACCCAAAACATCAACCTTCCTGCTCCTTAAATGCTGCCTGGCCTGCTGTGTTACTCCAGCTCCACACTGTGTTATCTCAAGGTTAAATCCCCGTTTTTTTTAAATACAGTGAATTAACCCACTTAATTTAAATAAGTTAAATTCCACTGACAAGAAATTCAAGTGTTAGCTGTATGTCTTGCTGTGTGTGTTTGAAGTGTGGAGTTAGTTATCTGTGAATTGTAACATAGATGCAGGATATTCCAATGGATGCTACACTCAATCCTGCCTAGAAATGAGGGCAAGACTTACTGCAAGGTCTCCAGTAGATCATTCAAATAAGACTAAAAGGTCACTGAAAAGCAGCCAAGCAGTTAGCTTGGTCAGAGATGAAGAATCAGAAGGTTACTCTATGATATTAATGTACTGCTGTTAGCTGATTCCATGCTGTTAGGACAAAGGACAACCCATGGCACATAGAGGTCTTCCTCTAGCAACTAGAGGCTTGGAATTGTGCCAGTACTTACAGGCTGGAGTGCACCCTTACAAAACCCAATGCACTGCATTTTCAAGGCATTGAGTAGCTGGGAAGTGAGGAGTTGTTGGCAGAAGCATTCCTGAGGAAGGGAGACCATAACTGTGTTTCAAAAGTGGAGTGTAGCCTGGCCGAAATAGTGGGATGCAGTCAGAAGAGTAGGTCAGTTCGATTTTAAAAAAAGGAAAATGCTTAGATGTTTACCGATTAAATCTATGCAATCTACCTTGACTGCATTTGATGTCCCATGTAAGGTGTTTGAACGCAATTTATCTGTTAACCTTTATTTACTTCCTGTCAATTCTAAATGTTAGAGTATAAGTTGCATTTTTGGATTACCTTACTTCTCTAACAGTAACAAAATTACTTTTTTTTGTTTGAAATGATTGAATCCTCTGGCCTTATTCTTTGTAAATATTGGTCTTTAAAACTGTGTCTACTTTAAACAAAACATAAGTTATAGTTACCAACCAAGTCTAAAATAATTTGCCAGTTTTGTCCGAGTTCATAACAACCAGTAGACTAAAACAGCAGGTGGAGGAAATGAAAAGTCTATGTGTATTTTCATGGCTTTATGTTGTAACATATATTTTAATTTACATGCTTCCTGCTGACAGATCTGGACAATATAATCAATATTGCATTCTCTGTGAATTATAAACTTTAAGGCACGTGGGCTAAGTTTATCATTGACAAAAGTAGCCGAATATATTAGCTGCATCAATTTACAGATAATACGGAATTCCTCATGTGAAATCTGTTTTTCAATTCCACTGTTGTTTGCCTGAGCACCAAACAATGTGAGTGATTCACAGCAACATTGTTGATTTTATGCCAAACACAGACTACACAATTGAAGCATTTGTGGGTAAAGCGACATTAATACTTCTACATTTTTATATTAAAGTCAAAGCGAGCCAAGATATTACAATATGTTATTGGTTATTTCAATAGGTTTTCTCCCTCTCATTTCCCGAACATAGTGGCTCTTGCTGGGTTACATTACCACCGTACCATCTCTATTAAACTATAAAATTATAGGTTTTCTGTTGCAGAATACTTTACAGGAGAAAATAACAAATAGAATAAAATACAGTAATACAGTGATATAAAGTGGTACTAGTTTATCTCCCATGGGGTTGAAACAGGAAGAAATGATCTAGAGTTGTTGTTAGATAAATTAGGTTTGGTTGACAAGATATAATTGCGTTAGAGCCTATAAGCCTACCTCCAGCCCCACGCCCCCCCCTCTTTTAAAGCTATGTACTCTGCCGTTATATTTTCATTTTTATCTTACTATTTTTGATGTAAAATATGTGGCTACCTGAGAAGTAAAGCTGTTTTAGAATGTATGAGTTTCTCAACAGTTCAAAGTGAGATGTTTGGAGCTGTAAAATTGAGGTGTTGCCTTGCTACTACAGTCAAGGGTTTGTGACACCTTTACTCATCAGATTTCATTTTGAACCCAGGAATTCTTAAAGGAAAACATATTGTTTTCAATGTCATAAAATTATAACAACAAACTATAAGAATCAGTGGGCTGGAAAAGCAGCGCGATTGGGATTTTCCATATGATTACAAGTTTCAATTGTCTGTGAATCACTTCCTTTTAATACCTTTCCTGTTATTGGGAACTATTTAATTTTAAAGCTGTAATGCCTTAAGGTGACTGTCCTCTACAGAGGAGCTTGTGCAGTGAGGAATAGCTGGCCAGTTTACTGTGGGGAATATTAGAGCTGGGATTGTTCACACCGGTTACCAATTTCACTGAGGCAGGTGTGCTGGCAAGAGCTACATGATGACTACCAGAAGCAAAAACTTTGGTTCACTTTGCCCCTGTCTTAGTCAAAGGGCTTGAAGGCAGTCATGGTATCCTGGCGACTTTGATCCACAACTCAGGACAGATCACCTGACCAAAGCAGGAAATTTGAATATCTGTGATATGTTGTCTTTTTATTTCTTCTATTGTTTAGCATGAAGGTAGCTCAGAAAGGTTTCTTCAAAAGCAGAAATAATTTCATAAACTCATTCAGAGTAAGAACTGCTGATGCTGGAATGAGAGATAACAGTGTGGAGCTGGAGGAACACAGCAGGTCTGGCAGCATCAGAGGAGCAGGAAAGCTGACGTTTCGGGTCAGGACCCTTCTTCAGAAACGGCAGCTTTCCTGCTCCTCTGCTGCCTAGCCTGCTGTGTTCTTCCAGCTCCACACTGAGTTATCCATAATTTCATGAACTGCTGTTTCTCTTGGTGCAAATAAAGTTTAAAATGCGTTGTCTGTCTTTCTCTAGCATACAGAACACCACAACAATAGCCTCATTCATTTAAAAAGCTGCAGTCTTATTCTTTAAATATCCAGGCTGTATTCTCAAATGTTCAATTATTTTGTTTAGATAAGACTGGTGCATACCAATAAGGACATATCTTTGAGAGCCACTGTGGTACTTTGACATCAAAATTATGACATATCAAGACTCCTTTGTGAATGTAGTGACTTCTGAAATGCTCAGTGAGTTCACAATGCTCTTGCAAAAGCTTTAAAGGTCACACTAGCAACTCGGTAGCAGATCAATAGTTGAGATCAGATGAGTTGTTTACAGTATGCACTGATTTTCACTTACATTTAAATCTCCCACCCTCCAGCCTTCACCCCCCAGGCATTATGTGAAGCAGTCATCAATAATGTCCTGCCTCAGATTCATCCTGTTTGAAAACGAGATTTTTGTATGCATGGCCTTAGTCTGTGGATCAGTGCCCTTCATACAGTGATTGCAGAATCAATTAGCATAAAATAGAGAAATAATGATTGTTACCAGGGTAGGAGACATTGATGTGTATTCTTGTGGCCACACAGACATAGACTAATGAACATTAATGAGGAGTAGTTCTTTCATGAAAGGTGAGGAGGTAGGGGGATTGGGGACTGGAGCCCATGTAGCTACATGTGTTCAATTCTTTGCACTTTGGGGAAACCTACCACATAGTAAAAGTGCAGGATTCTCTTGTGCCACTGTTTGGTTTCCATGGGAAAACTGATGAAGGAATCTGATCTTGCAAATAAGGCTTCTGTCATCCTGCTTGACGTATCGGTGCACAGCTGGTTGCAAGGTTTGAATGTTTTCCTTGCTGTTCCTTAGAGGAAGCCACCTCTCTTAAAAAGAGAATACGTTTCTTTTTTAAAATATTTGTTTGTGGGCTGTGAGCATCACTGGCAAGGCCATAATTTATTACCCATTGCTAATTAGAGAGCCACTGAACCACTGCAGTCCGTCTGTAGTATATGTACACCCAGAATGCATTTTCTGCAACACTTCTATCCAACTGAGTGGATCACTAGGCCACTTCAGAGGGCAGTTAAGAGTCAAACACATTGCTGTGGATTTGCAGTCAACGTGTAGGACAGAGGAGGTTAGCACAACAGATTATTCTCCTCTGAATGTCATTAGCAAACTAGATAGGTTTTTAATGACAATCCTGTAGTTCCATGATTATTATTATTAATGAGACCAGCATTTTATTAATTAATTGAAACTAAATTTCTTCAGCTGGTTTTGTGGGATTTGAACTCTTGTCTCTGGAGCATTAGTCAAGGCCTACTGATTCTCTGGCTCAGTTACATTACTATTATTCTAAGTTAACCAGCATCATGACCCACTGCCAAAGCCACCCCTCACTTATGACACATCTAGATGCTGCTCCAGGAGATGGGGTGAAGGGCAATTTAATGGAGGTTACAAAGGTGTGGATTGCCCAGTGCAGAGCCAGCAAGAGACCCTCGCTTCTCCACTGGGGTATGTGCTAATCAGGCAGTTAAACGGTATCACCCACAGGCCTTCGACAGGACCAGGACCTCAGGGCCGGGCAGCATATCAGAATGTTTCTTTTTCTCACAAGTGATTGCTACTGGGCTGCCCCCTCGACAAAAGCCCAAGGTGGCGGAGCAACCCAAGCCAGGAGTAAGTGATGGCAATGGGGGTTCCTTGGGCACAGGAGGAAGAGTCCGAGGGAGATCAACAGCGAAGGCTGAGATGCCAACTCTCACTGAAGGCCTGTCCATTTCCTATGAAAGGTCCTTCAATCAGGCCTGAGTGCCTTCACCCAACCCCTGAGAGATTACAAGCAACCTGTGTAGGTTTGTTTGCTGTGTTTCTTTCTTTTATAACCAAAAGTGTTATCGCACACAACCGAGCAACCTTCCCACCATCAAATCACCATGTTGTTTTTAACTATTAACCATCACCCATGCAGCTAATAAGAGATTTACATGCAGAGCCCATTAGAAACAATGTAAACCATCAAAAGTGAAGGGGTTAGGGAGATCGGGGAGGGGCTAAATCAAAATGCAGTTGGACATGGAAATAAAGTACTGTATCCCACAAGGTGTCCATCTCTCTCTAAGGGCATCGATAGCATTGATGGACACAATGTGCTCCTTCTTCAAGTTCGCCCGGGCATGAACATCACCACGGAAAAGGGGCAGACAGTCAGCAGATAGGAGCCCCTCCACAACCCACTGTTTGTTGTGTTTCTTTATGTGAGGATAGACCCACACTCAGCAATCGTGGGAAGAGCCCATTAATTGGTTCTTAGTTTCGGCTTGATGGTCTGAATCGGAAGCTGGAATGGAAGTCATCTGTGAGTCTCACCACCTCACAGACTGAAACAGGGACTCATGAACACCCACCTACCACCATCACGTTGAATAAATACTCTGGCTCTAAACCTAACACTCAGGATACCACTCCATTATGTGTTTCTGTTATTCCTTTGCCAATTAAATCAGAAGGCAGAAATGTGGCATGTCAAGATTTATCAAAATCTGTGCACACAGTCTAGTAGAAAAGGGTGTAACATAATTGCCTCCAGTGTAAATGCATCTCTCTCCAGCTTCCCACCCTCTGCCAGAATAAGCAAACATAATGAATATTTCCAGCATCATGTTTGCCTTTGAAGTGATAGTACAACTGCATTAAATTGTATTGGCCAAACACCCACATGCGTGTATGGGCAAACTTAATACAGTTAGACAACAGCAATTTGCAAAATTGCAATCTGCAAAATAAGTGGCACAGGCAGCCACCAAAATATATCACAGCTTTTGATAAAATGTAGCTTATGGCCTGCATGGTAACAGTACACATGCCAACACAGCACAGTGATTCAGTGGTTAGTACTGCTGCCTCGCAGTGCCAGGGATGGGGGTTCGATTCCACCCTCGGGCGACTGTCTGTATGGAGTTTGTACATTCTCCCTGTGTCCTTCGGGTGCTCCAGTGTCCTCCCACAGTCAAAAGATGGGCAGATTGGGCGGATTGGTCATGCTAAACTGCCCATGGTATCTTGGGACGTGCAGGCTAGGCGGGTAGCCACAGGAAATGCAGGGTTCCAGGGACAGGGCAGGGGTTGAATCTGAGTGGGGTGCACTTGGAGGGTCAGCATGGATGTAATAGGCCAAATGGCCTGCTTCCACATTGTAGCAATTCTATGAATGCCAGGACTGCTGGTTTATATAAATATGTAGCCTTGACTCTGTACACTGTGTTGGGTCACCTACACAGCAGGCTCCATGGGTGGGTCAACTGGATATTTGGGTGCCAAGCTTATCCCAAACATGGAATATTTTCCAGTTTTTACAGCACTATGTCTCAGAACACTTTAAATTGGTTCAACTCATCTCCATGCCTGGTTCTCCTATCAGTGCTTCTATTGAATCACAGATGCATGCACATAAAATTTCCAGTTGAGATTATGCCACTTTTGTATTCTTCTTTCAAAGGATGTGCGTGTTGCTGGCTAGACTAGCATTTATTGTCTATTCCTCACTGCCCTTGTGGCTTTTAATGCTGTCTAGTCAAGCACAAGCACTGTGCCTTGCTTTTCTATTGGTAATAAAAAATATTGTTCTTTCTTCATCTCTACAAATCCAGCAGTCTGGTACTGAGTAATTATTTCTGAAGGTTACACGTGCAATCTAATGCATAGGTAAGAGAAGCAATGGCTTGGAAAAGTTAAGAGTGTAATCCTGACTGCTACTTTTCCTGAGACAAATGTAATGAGTTCACATTTCTAGCTTGTGCTATACTTGACCTGAACGCACCTGATTCCGTAACAGAGAGGGAGGCCGGGGAAATGTATTCCTGCCCCCATCGCTGTCATTACACACTTGGATAAACACCAGAACAACATGTCGCTGCACAATGGATCAATGTATGAGCCTGGAAGCTTACCCTCATGTCTGACTCTCTGACATAGGGGGAAACTCATGGTTCCAAATAGTTTCTACATACTGCGGTGTTTGCTGTGTTTTGGCTTTCCTGATAGGAATTATTACAAATTGGATGAAATGGGTAAAATGAAGTTATGTTCTGTATTTGACACTAGGACAATGCATAATAATTAGAGGGTTGGAGGCTCAGTCCCTTTCCTTTCAATGGTAAATGCAACACCTATTTTCAGCTTCATATATTATCCTTTCAATCGTATGTACTCCCAACTGGTCTTCTATATTATTGCTCATGGATAGTATAATGCTCCATTGTAAGCATAAGGACCAATACAATATATAACATGCATTTTAATATAACAGTCAAGAAAATGTTTAAGCATATTTTTTCCCTTTCCTACCTCTCACTGATACAAACAATGTTCATCGGATCAAACCAAGACTTCACCCTGGAGAAATGGAAGTCTAAGGCATTTGAATTCATCAAAAGTGTGTGTGAATATTGAACACATTGAACTAAAATTTCTATATATTTGGAAATGTTTGACAGGAGCACATCAAGGTCACATCAGTCATCAGAAATCAAAATCCTTTCTTTATAATTTAAAATAATCTAGATGTCAAGCTGAGGACTGAAATGACCAACTCAGCAACATAGCAGCAGCGCCACAGCCAGAAGAATAATAGGACTGTAAAGGGAGGACATGTCAACACTATTTGAGGGGAAACTAGGGACAGGCAATAAAGATCGCCCAGACCCTGAAAATATGTGTGTTTTTTTCCAAATGTTGATATACATAGACTGCCCATGTGCAGGTGACACTCAAGACAAAAGTGCCTTCAGGCTTTGGAAGGGAGGTTGAAATTAAAGCTGCGAGGAACACCTATCACAATATCAGTTTTCTGTGTAATCAGTGAGGCATAGAGCCCTTCAGCCCACGATGTCTTTGCAACTAACAAATACCAAACTGCACTAATTCCACTTACCTACACTTGGTCGATAGCTTGCTATGCCCTGGCATTTTATCCTGCAGTTTCACCAGGAAACAATATACAATGTGACAACAAACTACAGATACCAGATAAGCAGTCTAACCATCTGAGGGTCAGTGTGGTTGTTGAGAGGGGTGGGGGTGGGGTAGAGCTGGGTTCCAGAGATAAAAGATTCTTTTTATGAGAAGAAATTGTGCAGTTTATCCCTGTACTTACTAAGGGTTTAGAAGGATGAGAGGAAATCTGAGGTAAAGGGGATTGACAAAATAGACGTAGAAAAGGCATTTTCTCATGAGGGGGAATTAAGAACAATAGGTTTTTGGATAAGGGGTAACAGATTTAAAACTGATATGGAGAAAAACTATTTGTCTCAAAATATCGTGAACCTATGGAATTTACCACCCCAGAGTGTGGTGGACTTTGAAATGCTGAATAAATTTAAGGAGCGGACATATAGGGCTTTAATCAGTAATGGGTCAAAGGAGAGTGTGCAGCAAAGTGGAGGTGAGGCCAAGATGCAATAAACCAGGATCTTATCAAATGATGGAATAGGCTCAAGGTGATGATGGCTTACTCCTGCTTCTATTTCTTATGTCCTTGTGGCATCAGCATACTTGTTAAATGATTCTGCTGGTTATCCTACTTACAGGTGACACCGATTGCTTACAGAGGGTGAAGTCATGGATCAGAAATCCCCCCCACACCAAAATGAAATCTCTGTAAATAAGCCAAAAATATCTCTTGGAAGCTATAGACAAGAGCAATGACCAGGACCATTCCTAAACTACTCAGCAAAATCTGGACTATTACAAATATATAATTTCATGTCTTTAGCATGCGACAACTTATTCTGGACTGACCCATTTCCTGGAACTATATAATACCCATGACATTGGGTTGCTTTGCCTGTTGCATTTTCAATCACTTTTATAGGTCAGCTCCAATACGTTGACCTTTTGAAAATGTCTATCTTTGCCTTGAGCTCTAGATAAACTACCAGCAATACAACCAGGTAAAAAGCAACAAGCCCTAATGGGCCACTGGTTTTAGTTATTGGATGGTTCTGAGTCTGCAAAACAGTGTAATTCACTGTTTAAACCAGAAAAGCATTGTACCATAGGGGGAAAAGAGAAGCTGATGTCAATGCAATGTGATAGATCATCGTACCAGGGCATTTATAGAGTAGAAGCTATATATTTCTATTAATATTATAAATATGCCCACAGTCATCCAGCATTGTCAGATAATATGTTGTTTTATGCTAAATGAAGTGTAACACCATTTGACACACTCGCATTATCCTGCTTGTAAAGGGAAACAGTGAAACTTTGAGGCAATGTGTAATGGCTCTTTAAAAAAAATCACCTTAAGGAAAATTCGAGATCAAATGATGTTTGGTGAGGTTACTGTGGAGAATAAAAAGTGATTATTTCAGGCTGCAAGTCAGAAGTACTTTGATTCATAAATGAATAATCTTTTTTAAGTGGAGATTTATTTGTCGTAACAAATAAAGCAATTAATCAGCAAAATTATGATAACATTTATACAAAGACTAGTATATAGTTGATTCTTGGTACACATTCAACAATTCACTAAGATGGATTTTGCTTAGGACATGAAGAGGAGATAAATAAAGCTAGTTTTGAAATCTTTGGACCATAGCCTGATTAATCATTCACTGCACACTTTGATCTATGAGAAACACTTATGGGTTCTGCACTGAAGTGATTAGTCTCTTTGCATTTGTTTGTTTGCAATTTAAGTTTCTGGATAAATTATATCTATTTCGAACAACTTGAGTCACCTCTCAGCTGTTGGGGAAAACTGTTGGATACACTTATCAATACTGCCTTGGAATGGGAAGCACAGTGGCTCAGCAGTTAGCACTGCTGCCGCACTGGGCAAGGCACCTGGGTTTGACTCCACCCTCAGGAAACTGTCCGTGTGGAGACTGCATGGTTTACCTCTGTCTGCATGGGCTTCCCCTGATCTGATTCCCTCCCACAGTCCAAAGATGTGCAGGTTAGGTGGACTGGCCATGCAAGATTGCCCCTACTGTCTAGGGATGTGAAGGCTAAGTTGATTAGCTATGGAAAATGCAGTGTTACAGAGATAGGGTATGGGGTGTGGGGGGGTGTAGGTAAATCTGGGTGGGATGCTCTTCAGAGGGTTGGGTGGTCTGCTTCCACACTGTGGGACTTCTATGAAGCAGTTGCCCAGGCCATACCAGCCCAGTTAAGCCTTCTTCTGGAAACAGCACCACATGCAAGTTCCATCCAAGCCACTCATTATGCAGACTTTGAACGATATATTCATTTCTTCAGTGTTGCTGGGTCAAAACCATGGAACTCCCTCCTTATTTGCATTATGGGTGTGCCACAACAAATGGACTGTAGCAGTTCCAAAAGGCCACCACCCTCTCAGGGGCAAGCGGGAATGTGCAATAAGGCTGGCCCAGCCAGTGATGCCCATACGGCATGAATGTATAGGCAACAGACACCTCCCCTTTATAGACCCAGGAGCCGAGGAAACGCCAGACCTGAACCTGTGACACAGAAGGCTTCAATCTTTGGCACCACCTCATCTTCTTGGAATGATTAGAACTGTCAATTACTCTGCTGCTTGTTAGCAGGGTTTTACAGTGATTGGATTACATTGAATGGGCTGCTGATTCAGAACAGGACAACTGACGATCATTTTCTGGGCTGAGGATTGGCATCCATATGTCATGCTGGATCGAACATTCAATGCACCATCAATTAATGGAAAGTAGTTTGGCATATTAGCTTTCTCCAGTAGATCAGGGCTGTTGTTATCTAGAGAGATCCACAGTGATGCATAATGTTTCAAGACATTGCGATTCTGACCTTATTCAGATTTGGAAATTTCGTTCCTCACCAACCATGATTGCTACTGCACTGTAAGTCTTAAACAATGGGATGGAAGCTATTATGACTAGGAAGCTTTTACTATAGAAAACAATGAACATGGCAACACAGTTCATGTTAAATTAGAACATTGCAGGAATGAAATTTCAGGAACAGGTTTCCTAAGCCTGTTCTGCCATTCAGTTGGACCCAACTTGGGTCCAAACCCATTATACACCTGTCCAAAACAACATACCATTTTAATTTACTGGCTCATCAAAATAGGACATGCATTCCTACTGAGGATCAATTGACTTAAACTTCCTTTGTGTACTTCAATCCCCCATAGTTCTGCAGTTATTGCTGCATCTTACAGGAGATTAAAGAAAGACCAGAGCTCAATGTTCAGGGTCAATGAATCCTTTTCTTGCTGTTGTTTTCTTAATAAGTGTGACCTTTACCTGGGAACATTTCGGGGAATGGAAGGATCAATGAAATCTTACCGATCTGTACCAGCAACTCACTCCTAATCTGACAATTCCATCATCTTGCCTGTCACAAAGCTAATTCTGATGATGTGCAATTGCATGCAAACTCTGCTCGGGCAAATTATTTCAAACAGTACTGGAAGAACTGTTTGGCTAGTTTCTTCGAGCATTGTTGGATAAAGAAAGTTGTTAACCTCTTTGTCCACTTTCATTTTCTTCAAGCTCAATTTGTAGATCCAGTTCAGTTGTTTCTTGCATGGTTGCAAATCATTTCACCATGACAGAAATATCGAGATTAGGATAAAGCAGTTTGACAACCCGAGAGTGTTCATATGTGCTATGATTCAAGATGATTAAGCCAGGGTCTTCATACATAATTGCTGAGCATCTTCAACCAAATATCTGTGAACTTCTTAAACTAAGAAAGTGGAATTTTCCTCCAGTTTCTCTTTATTTTGTAAGACACCCATTACACTCACCAAAAAAAAACTTGCATATCATTTCAGTATTAACCCTAGTTTACAGTTATATAGGGTATTCCATTAACAGTATAACACATTGTTAGTTCACCCTTGAGTCCACAGAAAGTTATTATAAAAGGGCATTTTTGTTCAATAAGTCCTCACTTGAAACACTTTGCATTATCATTGGTTCAAGGAATGACTACAGCACAAAAGGAGGCCTTTTGGCCAAGTGTGTTAATGCTGTTCTAGCAGAGGCCCAATCATTTTGCTCAATTTCCCACTTCCTTTACCAAATTAGCCATGTCATTCATTTTCTCTTCAATAATTATCCATTTCTTATTTAGAAGCATGGTTCAAACCTCTTGCTCCACATCTCTCAGGCTGTGTACAAGAGATTCTAAGTACTTGCTGCACAAGAGTATTCCTCCTGTCACTTGCTTCTTTTGCCACTCATCTTAAATCAGTGGGGCCTGTTGCTTAATCCTTCTGCTAATGGGAACAGCCCCTCGCTATCTACTATGTCTAGACCCATTATGATTTTAAGTAACTTTAATCAAGCCTCCTTTTAATCCACTCTTGTCCAGCTGCCTCCAACCTTTTCAACTTATTCCTGAGACTAAAGTTCCTGATCACTGAAATCATTCTCGTAAATCATTCCTGTATATATATCAAAAATTACACAAGGATCTTGCTCAGATGGGGAAGTGGGCAAATGCAATTCAATACAGATATTTGTGAGGTGTTGCACTTTGAAAAGTCAAACCAAGGTAGGACTTATACAGTAAATGGTAAGGTCCTGAGGAGTGTTGTGGAACAGAGTGATCTAGGAGTACAAGTGCATAGTTCATTGAAAGAGGTGTCACAGGTAGTCAGGGTGGTGAAGGAGGTATATAGCATACTGGTCGAGGTATTGAGGAGTTGGGATGTTATGTGACACTTGTATAAATCATTGGTGAGGCTGTACTTGGAGTAATGCATCCATTTTTGGTCACCCTTTTATAGGAAAGACATAATTAAATCGGAAAGTGTGCAAAGAAAATTTACAAGGATGTTGCCAGTACTAGTGGGCCCTGAGTTATAGGGAGAGGTTGGCCAGAATAGGACATTAATCCTTGGAACATATAAGATGGAGGGGTGACTTTGTAGAGGTGTATAAGATCACGAGGGTCATAGGTAGGATTAATGCATATAATCTCTTTCCCAGGGATGGGGAATGGAAAACTAGAGGGCATAAGTTTATTTATTTATTGAATCATTTACTATCACATGTATTTAATGTAAAAATATAGTGAAAAGTGTGTACCTTTGCTGTACATACATGGTACCATTCACATTAACTTAGCATAAGAAAAGAAAGAAAGCTTAAGAGCATCCAACTTTCCTTTCCATTGCTACAGTCCTGCTCTGGGCTTTCCGGCCCTCACCATGCCTCTGCCAGGGACCTGCTCCGGGCTGCCTCACTGGCCTGATCTCTGCTAACTCACCGGCTTGTCCTTCCCACAGCTGCCTCAGCGGATCACTGTTCATCCACCACTGTCACCCCGGCTATGTTCAATCTGCCATAATTGCAGGACACAACACCCCACGTTCAGTTCCCACCACATGGCTCCCACTCATGACCTGGCTCCTTCCCAACTCCTTCGGTAGGTAGTTTAAAAGGGGAGGCAATGGCCTAGTGGTATTATCACTGGATTGTTAATCCAGAGACTCCAGCCAATTTTCTGGGGATCCAGGTTCAAATCCCGCCAGGGCAGATTGTGGAATTTGAATTAAATAAAATAGCTGGAATTAAGGATCTAATGATGACCATGAACCCATTGTTAATTGTCAGAAAAACCCATCTGGTTCACCAATGTCCTTTAGGGAAGGAAACTGCCATCCTTGTGGCCTGTATGCGACTCCAGACCCACAGCCATGTGGTAGACTCTGAAGTGCCCTCTGGGCAATTAGGGATGTGCAATAAAATGCTGCCTAGCCAGTGATGCTCTCATCCCGTGAATGAATTTTTAAAAATTTAAAGGGATTGCGAGGATAGAATTACTACAGAGAAAGAAAGAAGAAGGGAGGATAAAAAGGATGGACAAAGTAAGAAAACGAAAACTGGCAAGCAGAATGAGCTCTGAATGGAGTTACTTAGCCTGCTACAATTTGCCAGTAAGGAGAGTTTAAGGTGAGAGGGGAAAGATTTAAGAAGGACCTGAGGGGCAACCTCCTCACATGGAGAGTGATGCGTTTATAGAATAGGCTGCCAGAGAAAGTAGTTGAGGCAGGTACAATGGCAACATTTAAAACACATTTGGATAGGCACATGGATGGGAAAGGTTGAGAGGGATATGGATCAAATGCAAGTAATTGGAACTAGCTGAGTGGTCACCAAGACCAGCATGGACCAGCTTGGCCGAAGGGCCTGTTACCGTGCTGCATTACTCTATGACTCGATAACAGGATTGAAGCAAGAGAAAGGGGAAGATCAAAACTGAAGGTCTGTGTGTTCAGACAAAAGGCCAGGAGGATTAATTGACAAAAATATTGAGAGCACAAAGCCAAAGGGATTGATGATGCAATTAGTATAGAAAAGCAAATTCTGACAGATAGCCTGAAGACAACACAGATAAAAATGAAGGCGAACAAGATTGAAGGCTGAAATCCATTCAAGGTGAACAGCAGCCCTTCTTCAAGATGGGCATTCCTGGAAGGTAACTAGCAATGAGTTAAACACTAATATGAAAGCAAAATAAGTCTAAGAGATTATTTGGAATGCCAGCAGCTTCTCTGGCAAATGATATTGAGTGTAAGGTTAGAATTTTCCCAAATTTTCAGGATCAAACGGAGGTTTCTAGACTGAACTAGTTGAAATCCACACTAATGATCCACCTTTCCTGGCCCTGTTGAATCACCTTCATGCTTGCCATCCTTTTTTAAGGACTAACGGTGGCCTTCCAAAATGGCCAACACAATCGGAGGGCCAGGAGCTGTAGGATCTTGGTGGACTCATGAAGAAATGTGGGCACTTCTTACGCAGGACAGATTTACCAGACACATCAACATAGAGGTGCACTCTGAGTCAAAAATGAAGAAGATTTTCGAAGGCCAGGTCCCTTGGGCACGATAGGACATCCTTCATCAAATAGTAGAATCATACAGTGTATATAAGGCCCTTTGGCTCATTAAACCCACATCAAAAACACTACTCTAAGTCAACACTGGTGCCACTTCCCAGTACTTGGTTCATTACCACTGAATGTTACCACATTCAACAACTTTTTGAAAGGTGTGAGGTTTCCTGCCTCATTGACCCTCCTGGGCAGTACCTTTCACACACCCATGACCCTAGGTGTGAAAAAAAACTTCCATGAAATCCACTCTAAATCTTTATCCTTTTACCTTAAAATTATGCCCCAATGTTACTGACCTATCAACGAAGGGGAACAGCTGCTTCTGATCCACCCTGCCCATGCCCCAGATTATTTTCTACACCACCCTTTCTTAGCTTTCTCAGCTATAAAAAAAACCCCGAGTTTATCCAGCCTCCCTTCATGGTGAAAATGCTCCATCCCAGGCCACAGAGATAATGGGAACTCCAGATGCTGGAGAATCCGAGATAGCAAAGTGTGCAGCTGGTTGAACACAACGGGCCAAGCAGCATCTTAGGAGCACAAAATATTCACCTGCACATCTGCCAATGTAGTACACTGCATCTGCTGTACCCGTTGTGGCTTCCTCTACTTTGGGGAAACCAAGCAGAGGCTTGGGGACCGCTTTGCAGAACACCTCCACTCGGTTCACAATAAACAACTGCACCTCCCAGTCGCAAACCATTTCAACTCCCCCTCCCATTCCTCAGATGACAAGTCCATCCTGGGCCTCCTGCAGTGCCATAATAATACAACCCGTAGGTTGCAGGAACAGCAACTCATATTCCGCTTGGGAACACTGCAGCCCAATGGTATCAATGTGGACTTCACAAGCTTCAAAATCTCCCCTCCCCCACTGCATCCCAAAACCAGCCCAGCTCATCCCCGCCTCCCTAACCTGTCCTTCCTTTCATCTATCCCCTCCTCCCACCTCAAGCCGCACCTCCATTTCCTACCTACTAACCTCATCCCGCCCCCTTGACCTGTCCGTACTCCCCAGACTGATCTATCCTCTCCCTACCTCGTCACCTCTCCAACTATCTTCTTTTCTCTCCATCTTCGGTCCTCCTACCCCTCTCTCCCTATTTATTCCAGAACCCTCTCCCCATCCCCCTCTCTGATGAAGGGTCTAGGCCTGAAATGTCAGCTTTTGTGCTCCTAAGATGCTGCTTGGCCTGCTGTGTTCATCCAGCTCCACACTTTGCCATCCCAGGCAACATCCTGGTGAATCCCCTCTGAACCACCTCCAGTGCAACCTCATTCTTCCTGTAGTGAGGCAAACAGAACTGCACACAGCACATCAGCTGTGGACTGAACAAAGTTTTATACAGCTCCAACATAGCCTTCTGCTTTAATAGTGACAACGAATAAAGGCAAGTGTTCCATATGGCTTCTGAACCACCCTCTTAACCAGCCTTCAAGGATCTAAGCCCAAGATTCCTCTGTTCCTCCGAGCTTCCTAGTCTCCTGCCATTCATTGATTATCCCACTGTCTTGTGGATCAAGTATTTGGGCCACGCCGTGACCTTTGACATCTACAGCACCTGTTTAGGGGATGGGGTCACTGTCTACAGCCTGCAGCAGGGTGGAAAACTCAATGAAACCATTCTGCCAATGATAGAATACTGACAGTGGAGCAACGTCATCCTAATTGGATCCTTTGGTGCTAATGTTTCCTGCCCTCTGCCAAGGACCTGGAAGGATTCAGCCCATTTCAGGTCAAAGGCCTTTGTAGCAGAACTTGGTAAAGTGAAAAAGGTAATTAGTATATACAAACAGATAAGCATAGGAACAAAATGTAGTTTCTCAAACCTGTTCCAGCATTTAAGGTGACCATGGCTGATCACTACCATAACTCCACATAACCTGCCTCTACCCTCCACCCCTTTATAACTTTCCACACACAAACCTATCAATCTTGCATTTGAAATGAATAACTGATCTAGCAAAATAGGGTTCTAAACTTCGAAGAAACCTTTGTACATTGAAGTGCTTCTTAATTTCCATCTGGGGCTCAATTTTTGGACAATGTTCCTTAGTTCTATATTAAACTAAGTTACATCGTTTCTCTCTATCTATAGCATTTAATATTGTGAAAACTTTAATCAGCTCACCTACATGGAGTAAAGAAGTAACCTACAAAATAAAAAGTTAAAGAAAAGAGATGTGCATTAAATCGGAAAACTGCACTTTGTACAAAACTGGTTTCAGTTCATTTGGTCAAACTGAAGGAAAATAACACATCAAATTAGGGAAGAAAGATTTCATTTCGCTTTTTTACATTTAAATTCGATTTTAACTAGAACACTAGCTAATCTAAGCCAAGTGAAATAAAAACTGCAATTAGTCTCAATTCGAAGATTGTAAAATTGGAATTCTTATCACTATAAAACCACATTATGTGAGATTGTTTCTATTCCCAGTTTTATGCCTTTTAACTACAGTTTGAATCTTTCTCCGCATGACTGCGACAAGCAATGACTTGGAAAAATTTGAAATGATGTCTCTTAATTTAAAATTCTTTTGCATTGTTTGACCATTTATTGTAGCAGGCTCATTAAGAAATCAGGTATAGGTATGTATGTCCCCTGACATAGCCATCCTGCATAACGTAGACAAGGAGGTAATCATCTGAATCAAGGTGGAAGTACCAAATGGTACTGCATTAATAGTAAGAGAAGACATTGAATAGATGAAAAGATTATATATTGGCTGCTGCTTGATGTGCAGAAACATGGCATCCCTTAGAGAAGCCAATCAAGGCATTTTAATCAGATACTGAGATTCACATTCAGAATTGCTATGCAAATTCAGCTTCATTCTGCCTTTCTTTTTATCGCCATCCTTTCTATCAAAGTAGCTGCTTTATGTTCCAACCGTAGCTAATGATGAGGGATTTTGTCTGAGGCAACACACCTATGCATTTTCTATAGCTTCCCCAGAAGCTGACTGAACAGAATTTGATCTGCAGAACCAGACAAATCCCAAGCTGTGTAGTAAAAAAGAAAATCAAGAACAAACTGTTTGAATCATTGTGCGCATACAGAAAAGGTCTTTGTTCCACTCACACCGATAAATTCAATACCATTGCTGCCCCATCACTCTAGTTGGACATAAAGGCTGTTCACAAGAAGGAAAGTGAGTACAAAATTCCAAACCATCTGCCAACTACCCTGCTGCTGCCAATGTTCTATCTTTCTGTTGATGCTGAAATCTACCTTGCATTCTCCAGCTGCCACTAGTACAACATTCAATGTCCAACTGCCAATTAGTTAAGCCGAGTGAATCTGTCGAAGTCATCTACAAATGAGTTGTCTTATTAAAAAAAGACTTGGCACCGAACAAAAATTCCAAATGTGTCCTGCTACCAATTGGTATATTGAAGCATTACAGAGCTCTTGTTAAAAATATTGGAGCAATGCCCATAAATTAGAAATTCTGGGCTTGATATAATGGCCTAGTTAAGGGGTGAGGTTGATGGGGAGGTGGGGTTAAGTTTTTGGTGATGTAAAATAGGGAAGGTGCCCCGGCTAACATCTTTCTGCCTGCTCCCAAGCCATGCCCACAATACAGAGAGTGATGAAATGAGCAACTCTCTCACCACAATGGGGTTTTATACATTTAATGAAATTCAGCAGCTGAAGGAAGGCGAGGATGGCTTTATGAAGAAGATAAAGGCCTTTAAAATATTGCTCATGGGTCAAGAGGGACAGGAATCAACACTTTTAAATTCTCCAACGGACTTACTTCATTCAGGTTTACATGAGTGGACACTCCATCAGTCCTTTAACTTCTCCTCGCTTGGTTGAGGGTGGAATGTAACTACTTCTTCAATCTGCTCCAAAGTCTTCCTTTCCCAGCTGCCAATCATTCTGATTTTTGGATGAAACCTAAAAAAAGACCATACTGTGCCATTAAAGCTTGTTGGCGGGTACCCAAATCTATGGAGACAGGATCAGTCACAACAGAGCAGGTTCATTCACTCCAGCTGATGGCTCATCACCTCCTGGAATGATTTTTTTTAAGACAGCCACCGTTGAAAGCTCACAGGCTGTGAATGCTGTGACACTGTTAGTTAAAGCAAAATAAAAGAAGGACATACATTTATGTCACAATTTTGCGGGACAGCAGCGATAGGGCTAGGGTTAGCAGCAAGGTTTCAATTCCCACACCTGCTGAGGTTACCACGAAAGTCTCCCCTTCTCAGTCTCTCCATTCCCCCTGAGATGTGATGACCATCAGGTTAAACCACCATTGGTCTCTCTCTCTCTCTCTTTCTGTCAAAAGAGAGCAGCCATATTGTCTGATATGGGAAGGTGATTGCCTAGTGGTATTATCATTGGATTGTTAATCCAGGAAACATTCTGAGGAACCTGGTTCGAATCCCTCCGCAGCGGATGCTGGGATTTGAATTCAATAAAATATCTGGAATTATGAATCTAATGATAACTGTGAGTCGATTGTCAGGAAAAACCCCATCTGGCTCACCTAAGTAGGGAAGTAAACTGCCATCCTTACCATGACTCCAGACCCAACGCAATGTGATTGACTCTTAACTGCCCTCTGGGCAATTAGGGATGGGCAGTAAATACTGCCAAGCTGGTGACACCCACAACCCATGAATGACTAAAGAAAAAAAAAGACAAAGGCAGCTTTACCTTTACTTTTGATAACAACCAGACATTTCCATGTGCTTCCCAGCCAATGTTGTGCTTGTTGAAACGGAAACCGAAAGCGTTGGAGAAACTCAGCAGTTCTGGCAGTGTCTCTAGAGAGAGAAACAGACTTAGCATTTTGAGTCCTGTGACCCAAGAAACCTTAACACTATTTCTATCTCACTGTCAGACCTGCTGAGTTTCTCCAACACTTTGTTTCTGTTTTAGATTTCCAACATCCACAGATCATTGTTTCATTTAAGTACTTGTTGAAGTTAGACACTAATGTAAACTAAGTTTACTAGTTATCATTTGTGTTACAGTTCACGTTGTGTATTTCCACAAGGTATAACTCAGGAGTGTGATGAAACATCTCCTTAATGAATACAATTCCAAACATACTCAGCTTGACACCATCCAGTCCAAAGCAATCATCTTGAATGGCAACAAGCCCATTGTCATAAACGTTCACTCATTTTGCCTCATTTGCACTATGACAGCGGTGAGTGCAACCTAGAAAATGCTGTCAAACAGCTTGTAAATCCACCTTTGATACCATCTTCGGAGCCTGTGATCTTAACCACCTAGAAAGACACAAAGGCAGCAGACCAATGGCACCACCAGTAGTTTCTTAGTGAGCCATACCCTATCCACATTTGAAACTATCTGCTCTTTCACGATCACTGGGTCAAAATGCTGGCCCTCCCAGCCTAATGTCATTCTAAGTGTACCTACATCATAGCAGTTCAAGAAGCTGAATTACGTCCAACTTCTCAGGAGCAGTTCAGGATGGCCAACAAATTTCGGCTCTGATTCCAATGTTCACATCCCATGAAAGTTTTTTTTAAAACAGTGGCCTACATTGGAAACTGGAAGCATGCTTCTCCCTGTATTTAGGGTCTGAATTTTAACTCCTGGGTTGGTCAATTGCCGGCTCTGTAAATTAACTCTGTAAATTGACATGGATGTTAGGGGCATTTGGGTGGTTGGGTTGTCCATGTGTCCAACTGGGTAACACAAGGAGCAGAGCAGTGATTCACAGGTGTACAGGCTACCTGGGCAGAGGGCCTATATTGGGGTTCTGTGTTGAGGTGCCAAAAACATTGAAACCCAAAACAGCCCTCCAATGCTCACCTGTCACATTCAACACACTCCCCATCCCACATCATTACCAACCCATACATTACCATATCCCCGCCTACCCCCCATCCATCTAATGTCTCAATATGCCAACATATGCTGTTCCACCCATCCCTTGGTCTTTGTATAATTCCTATGCCAACAGTGCTACACCATGCCAACCCATGTCCAAACAATCCCCATTTACCCAGATGCTTATAATAATTCACTCAGCATCCATCTCAGCACCTATGCCGATATTTAAAACGCTTCTTTGGTCTCTGTTGAAGAATTCACTATTTAAAAAGACTTCCATTGATAAAAACCCATTCAATATGCCTCCTTTAGCCCCTTATAAAAATAAGCATTGGAATTCATAGTCTGACTTCGAAGAATCTACAATCACTATTAGTTGCCAAACAAACTATGAAATAGCAGTACTCATTGTGATAATGGAAAGTTGCAAATTCAGTCTTGCAGCACAAATGATAGCTCTCAGGCTGTATCAACTGACAGAGTGATATATCAAGCAATAATTTTTTAACACTCCAAATATTTTTATCAAATATTTAAAGAGAAGTTTTAAATATCTTTATTGAAATCATTCATGAGTTATAGGTTTCATTGGCGATAATGTAATGCCCATCCCTAATTGCATAGAGGCAACCAAATTGCTTTGGGTCTGAATCTCCATGTCAGCCAGGCCAGGTAAGGATGGCAGATTTCCTTCCCTAAATCACCTCAGTGAACCAGATGGTTCTTTTCCTGACAAGCAGCAATGTTTCGTGGTCATCATTTGACTCTTATTTCCAGATTATTATTGAATTCAAATTCCATGATCTGCCTTGGTGGGATTCAAACCCAGGTCCCCAGAATATTACCCGATCTCTGCATTAATAGACTAACAGTAATACCAGTAGGCCATCACCTACAGTTTGATATTTGCTTTTGATAACTCTGACAGTTGTCTTTGACAATGTTGACTGATAGTTTTTGATGGCTATATTGACAGTTTCATTGGATTTGACAGTGAATGAGTTAATGCACTATCATACACCACTCAGAGCACCTGACCTCCATCAAAGAGGTCCCAGTATCATATCCAAAATGTACCAAACCTCTTCAAACGACACTGAAAAGTTCAGAACTGCCCCTACCAGAACTAAATCTTCACACTCCCTTGTATTATACACACCCAGGCTGTATAAATCAGGTAGGAATGGAGGAGGCTGCTCATTTATATGGGCAGCTATCTCCTCAAGATATGATCTGCTCTCATTCTCCACTCTACAAAAATGGTGAGGGCTGTGAACAGGAGGCTGGTGGAGGTTCCATATTTTGGCCTTTTCCAACATTCATTTTAAGACAGAGTCTTGCCATCATTGCAAAAACCCAGGAACAAAAACAGAAGCTGCTGGAGAAACTCAGCAGGTCTGGCAGCAACAAAGAAGAGAAATCGGAGTTAACATTTCAGGTCTGGTGACTTGTTCTGAGGAAGGGTCACTGGAACTGAAACGTTAACTCTGATTTATTTTCTTCACGGATGCTGCGAGACCTGCTGAGCTTTTCCACTAACTTCTGTTTTCGTTCCTGATTTACAGCATCCGCAGTTCTTTTGGTTTTTATTTTACATAACCCAGACCTAGATAGCGGTACATGGGTGCCAGCGTTTGGGGACAGAACACTTCTAATGCAGCCTGACCCACTTGCCTTCCTTGGCAGGTCTTTCAATACCATCTGCACAAGCTGTGAATGGAAATATTTAATGGCAATCTTACTGCATCAGTAAGGGTCGAAAAACAGAACACAGTTAGCACAATGCATCTTCAAAACAAAATAGAAGCGGAGAAGTGAAAAGGAAGATAACCTGGAGATAAAAATAGGTATCAAAAACATCCTTGGAAATGAATGCACTGGAAATAGTAGGCCTCAGCTTTTAGGTAAACTAAATGAGTGGGACCTGACTTCTGGTAAGATGGTAGTGCAGCAAGAGCTCATCCACTCCACCCATTCTTTTTCTTCTTGTTCTTTGTTTTCTTCTCCCACTTTTCCTTCCTCCTCTCTGCCTTAGATACCTGGCCTCGGCCTCCGACTTCTGGTCCCCGAAGTTGGGGCAGAGGTTGGTGGCCTGGTCTGGGAGCAGGGGCAGCCACCCAGTACACTACATGGTGGCAGCCTGTGGCCAGGCCACATGGAGGATCCCCACCTCTCTGCTGCGTGAGCTCCTGGAGAGAGATTGTGATATTTGTCGTTTTTTTAACTTATTGTTTTTCTGACCTTTTGAATATGCCATGTATAGCTGTCATGAAATATTTTTTCTTCTCTTCTCCATTTTGTAACTGAGGATTGTACCTAGGTACTCTGTAGCTCAGATGGCACCTTGTGTTGGTGATACTGTTACCTTGCAACTAATCTTGTAACTGAAGAAGCTGCATCTAGGCACCTTTGTACTTAAGATGGCGCTATAAGTGACGACTTATGAACTTTTCATTGTACTTGTTTGAGTACATGTGGCAATAAAGCTAATTCAATTCAATTCAATGTGTTATCCATAAGTATCATTGCAGTTCCCTTCTAAGGAATGGTGCAGAAATGGCCTGAAAGCATTTAGAAAGGTGTCACTATTTCTTTCAAATGACCTTCAACTTATTTCTGATTCCCTGGAAGCACCCTCCTGTGAGCACAAATGTGGAAAATCTTGTAAAAGATCACCAGCTAGTTGAAATATTTTAACAAAGCTCTCACTTCTGCCTGTTTCCCTCGCAACTAGAAAATTGAGAGGTGGAGCTACATGGAAAATTTATAAAGGTAAAGTTGCCATTATTTTACCAGTCTATGTGTGTGTGTGAGAGAGAGAGAGAGAGAGAGAGAGAGAACTGGTGGTGGTTTAAACCTGGGGGTTACTGTGCCTCAGGTAAGGGAAGAGGTTGAGAAGGAAAGTCCTTTTGTGGTCATCTCAGCTGGCATGAGAATTTAACCCACATTGTCAGTATCACTCATCAGACATCCAGCCAACTGAGTTAACCAACCCCTCCCAGAAAAGCTACACTGTACTATCAAAGAGTGCTAGAAAGTCAAATACAGTAAGCCTACCTTCAACATTCCAAAGCTGCCAGTTCTCAAAAGCATAGTGGCAGAAAATACAGAACCATGCTAAACACTTTCCTAGGATCCTCTGGGAAGCCAGGGAGGAGATTGCTGAGCCTTTGGCATTGATCTTTAACTCATCATTGTCTACAGGAATAGTGCCAGATGACTGGAGGATAGCAAATGTGGTTCCCCTGTTCAAGAAGGGGAGTAGAGACAACCCTGGTAATTATAGACCAGTGAGCCTTACCTCAGTTGTTTGTAAAGTGTTGGAAAAGGTTATAAGGGATAGGATTTATAATCATCTAGTAAAGAATAAATTGATTAGGGATAGTCAGCACGATTTTATGAAGGGAAGACCGTGCCTCACAAACCTTTTTGAGTTCTTTGAGAAGGTGACCAAACAGGTAGATGAGAGTAAACCGGTTGATGTGGTGTATATGGATTTCAGCAAGGCGTTCGATAAGGTTCCCCACAGTAGGCTATTGTATAAAATGCGGAGGAATGGAACTGTGGGAGATTTAGCAGTTTGGATCAGAAATTGGCTTGCTGAAAGAAGACAGAGGGTGGTAGTTGATGGGAAATGTTCATCCTGGAGACCAGTTACTAGTGGTGTACCGCAAGGGTCGGTGTTGGGTCCACTGCTGTTTGTCATTTTTATAAATGACCTGGATGAGGGCATAGAAGGATGGGTTAGTAAATTTGCAGACGACACTAAGGTCGGTGGAGTTGTGGATAGTGACGAAGGATGCTGTAGGTTGCAGAAAGACATAGATAAGCTGCAGAGCTGGGCTGAGAGGTGGCAAATGGAGTTTAATGCAGTCAAGTGTGAGGTGATGCACTTTGATAGGAGTAACCGGAAGGCAAAGTACAGGGCTAATGGTAAGATTCTTAGCAGTGTGGATGAGCAGAGAGATCTCGGTGTCCATGTACATAGATCCTTGAAAGTTGCCACCCAGGTTGACAGGGCTGTTAAGAAGGCATACAGTGTTTTAGCTTTTATTAATAGTGGGATTGAGTTCTGGAACCAAGAGGTTATGGTGAAGCTGTACAAAACTCTGGTGCGGCCGCACTTGGAGTATTGTGTACAGTTCTGGTCACTGCATTATAAGAAGGATGTGGAAGCTTTGGAAAGGGTGCAGAGGAGATTTACTAGGATATTGCCTGGTATGGAGGGAAGGTCTTACGAGGAAAGGCTGAGGGACTTGAGGCTGTTTTCATTAGAGAGAAGAAGGTTGAGAGGTGACTTAATTGAAACATATAAAATAATCAGAGGGTTAGATAGGGTGGATAGGGAGGGCCTTTTTCCTAGGATGGTGACGGCGAGCACGAGGGGGCATAGCTTTAAATTGAGAGGTGAAAGATATAGGACAGATGTCAGAGGTAGTTTCTTTCCTCAGAGAGTATAAGGGAATGGAACGCTTTGCCTGCAACGGTTGTAGATTCGCCAACTTTAGGTACATTTAAGTCGTCATTGGATAAGCATATGGACGTACATGGAATAGTGTAGGTTAGACGGGCTTGAGATCGGTATGACAGGTCGGCACATCGAGGGCCGAAGGGCCTGTACTGTGCTGTAATGTTCTCTGTAAAATTTCTCTGAAGAAGGGTCTACGCTCAAACCGTCAGCCTTCCTACTCCTCAGATGCTGCTTGGCCTGCTGTGTTTATCCCTACACCTTAAACCCCTGCCTGAGCTGTTGAGAGGAGAAATTCTATGTGTGCAGAGTCCACCCATGAAAACCTGGAACTGGCCAAAAGTTGTTCAGGAAGTCAAGAAGTCAAGGTCATTACCAAAATTGAAACCAGTAAGCACATAAGAAGAAAAATAATCGATACATCAAGTACACCTTATCTGGAAAAGCAGAAAAGAGCACAGACAGCACCAAACATCTCTCTAACCAGCAAGTCAACATCAACAGCATCACAAACAAATGCTGCACCATCAATAGCATGTGGCACAACAGTAACAAAATTAAGCACATTTTATACAACACACAACACTAGTGCCACGTGCGAATTCAACTGAGAGCAATGAATGTCAAATCCACAAGATTGAGGCAAAACATCCTATCTCCTCAGTGATGCTGGTGTTGAGGGGGGGAAGAAACAAGCTATAAACAATTGAAAGGTGGCCATTTTATTCATAAATGCTGTTGCTAATCTGCATTAGTTTTGACATAATAAAAACATGATTGGAATCACTTATATTGACGTACAGAAGCATTATTTTTCAGTGTTATTTATGAAGTATTAGGAGGTGTTTGCTGTGTGCATTCAGGGCGCAATATTCACTGCTGCACTTTCATCAGGTGCTGAGTAACAATGCACCAGTCAATAGTTCACAGTTGGATCTGGGAAATGGATTCAAAGAAAATTCCACCACTTCGTCAAGAGGTGTGAGCGTTTTGAACTTCTGGAAAGTACAAGACACAGCATCTGTGATGTCCACTGAGAGGCAGATGTAGGTCTCAGTTTAACAGCACACCTGACAGTGAGAGTTGAACCCACAACCTTTGGACTGAGAGATTAGTGTAGTACCAACTGAGCTATAACTGATACATCTTCATTTTCTACTTATCTGCTGTAATCTATATCTGAAGCATATGGTTTTTGTGAACATTTCAATGCGTCACCCTGTAGCAAATGACAATATTAGCTGCTGCTCAATTGTTGTTTTCCTGTAATGTTTTTAGAGAAGTAAAGAGTGAAAATTAACTACATCAAATTGAGTGAAGATTTACGATAATAATTATAGATTACTCTAATGGGAATCTGTGATCGTTAACGCAAAGATTCAGATTCCCAATTTCAAACCTTTTTGCACACAATGGAACATGAGAATGGACGAGCCTTTTAAATTACAGGTTGACAACACAAATGAAAAACTAAAAAAATCTTGGAGGTATAAAGGTAATGGAATATTTGTTTGGTTTTGTAGGAGACCTTTTCTAAAGCTATATAAAGGCATCGAGAAGATAGACATATGAAATTGAAGGAACAGTGATAAATTGGATAGATAGCTAGCTGTAGAATTGAAAATGGAACGTTTTTCTTATCCTGGAGTTGAGACAAGGTGACTGTTGGCCTGTTTGAAAGATTCATCTTATATCTACTGCCCCTTATGTAAGTATTAACGATTTGGATGAGGTTAATGTTGCTGGCAGGATGTTTAAATTGATGGATGTAACACTGCTAAATTTTAGAAGATAAAAAAGAGGTGTGTTGACCTTGAGTGCGATATAAAAATTTTAAAAATCTGAAATTCAATGCTAAGGCACCCACTTTGGACATTGTTGAAGGTGGGACAAGAGACAATGGTGGGAGTACCTACCACACAGGGACTGCAGTTGTCCACAAGATTGGCTCCCCACTTCGCTAGAACAGGTGGAGATTAGAAAATAGATGCTGACTGCGTACAACACTTGCATCCTGTGAAAGAATAAAAATGAAAACCCTCTGCTTCAGTAAGGTAATTGCCAATTTAACTATTTGAACAAAATGTGAAATATTGCAGCTGCTGTATATCTGAAATAAAAACAGAAAATGCTCAAATTACTCAGCAGCTCAGGACACACTTCTGAAGACAGGAACAGAATTAATGAGCCTGATAGCTTGCTATCGCACCTCATACCATCCCCGCACATTGGAAGAAAGTCTGCAGAGATGTGACTGACCAGAGAAACAACAGACAGCATCCATATGAGCTACATTGGCAGATGCTGGGACTTCCATCCTCTCTGGGGACTATGTCCCATATTCTAGAGCTGCCAATCAGATTGACTGGCATCTCCAACTGTCCTTCTAGCAACACAAATTCAGTAGTGGACACTGCCAGTATTGCCCGCAAAGTAGACAGCTGGATCCTGGGTAAGGAAGGGTTTGCACAGTCTATGGAAGACAGAAAGGGGTTATTGGACTGGGTTTAGCAGAACAGGCCTGTGGAAAAGAAGGTGGGTCTAGGCCTGAAACATCAGCTTTTGTGCTCCTGAGATGCTGCTGGGCCTACTGTGTTCATCCAGCCTCACATTTTATTATCTGTGGAAAAGAAGGGGCTAGTTTCTTCAGGGGAATTAAATGTGGCAATTCTGTCTCCTCTTCTCTGTTTTACAAATTTCTGCTTTTAAAGAAAGCATTTATATTCTTCTGTGAGTATTATGGCACTCACATTCTTGCTTTGAGTGTCATGCAGTTGTGTTATGGTGTGCGTAGAGTAACTATTTTTAATCAACCTGTTCAGATTTCCTTATTACACACCTTGGGAGCTGGTGGGACTTGAATCCAGGCCTCCTGATATTCCAGGGGCAACAAAGCTCTTAACAACAACAAAAACAATGTTTCTGGAAAAGCTCAGCAGGTCTGGCAGCATCTGTGAAGGAGAAAACAAGTAAGATTTTGGGTCCGGTGACCCTTCCTCAGAACCGGACCTGAAACATTAACTCTGTTTTCGCCTTTGCAGATGCTGCCAGACCTGCTGAGCTTTTCCAGCAACTTTGTTTTTGTTCCTGATTTACAGCATCCACAGTTCTTTTGGTTTCTATAAAGCTCTTAACAAGCTCGATTAGGCCCTAATTATTTCTCTACTTATTCTGAACAGGCATTGGCACACAACCACTCTATGTTTCATGCGGCTGAGCTCAGGGACATGTGGGAAAGTAATTAGCTAGCCATCCAACCTGCCACTGCCCCAGGCTGAAAACACACCAGGCAAAGACGTACCATATCTAGCTGCAAAGTTAATGTTGCTTCTTTGCAGTTCTGGTCTAGTGAATTCTAAAACCTTTTTCTTGAATATTTACACAATGGAGATGTTACACTTTGCTAGTTTTTTTTGAATAAGTAATCTGCGAAGTTCTAACCAAACACTCCTGATCTGGAAATTTCCTGAAGTAACCTATTGGCTAACAGCTCTGAACAATCTCCTTTTCCTTGAAGAATTTCAGTCAATTTCAAACTGCCCACAAAAGCTGTTGACCTAAATGTGACAAAAAGACTCATTCATTTAGACTCTGCTAATGACTTAGTGTTTTCTCCCTCTGATCATAAAACTCTACAATATAAACAAAATTCCATTAACACTCCAGGAGGCACACACTAGTTTAAAAGTCATGGTTCAGGAAAGTTCATTTTTAAACCACTTCACAAAAATAGACCAACCTCCATTTGTTTCTATTTTGCATTGGAATATGCAAATTGCTAACTGGGCCAGCATTTATTGCCCAACTCTATTTAAGTGATTTTAAATTTTCCTGGTGTTGAGGTGTAAACATGTAATTTGAAACATTTCTTGAGGATTCTTCGATAGCTGTAATGTTTGGTGTTGCTTCATATGTGGTGTTGTTTTGTTCTTTTAAAAAATAATGGGAATGTGTGATAGGAATGAGAATTTCTTCATGGATGATATGCTTGCCTTGACTGGCTTCATTGGATGATATGCCAAAAGCTTTCATGTTTCAGCGTGATCAAAAATCTCTGCTTATGCGGACAGCTGCAGAGATAGTGACCTTTGATATTCACAAGAAGTTCTCTTTGTGAATGCTACTGCAAACCATGGAAAACCCAGTTGTCACAGTGGTGTAACTCAATTGCTCCTTGAGATGCAGAGTTAGCTCTGTAGTTTGAAACTGATTTTATAATTAACACTTGGAAGAAATTTGACTTCAATCTAATAATCCATGTTGAAAGAAAGATCACAAATAACAGTGGGTTACAATTATTCATTTTCTTTTTGCTTCTACACGTATAAAATGTATTTTAAATCTTAAAAATAGTGTTAATGTAATTGAACTCTGATTCGCAATTATTCCTGCTAAGTGCATGAATGAGATATTTTCTTCCAATAATTAAATTCAGAGGAAATGTAGACCACAAGATTATTAATCATTTAAAAGATAATTTGACCCATTTCAGTTTCCTGTTGTACAACAGTTGCTGTTGGCTACAAAATGCTTCAACAGGGAGCTCTGAGAAGGTGGAGGAGTAACCTATTAGAAGTCTCAATCATTATTAAATGTTTCAATAGATTGGTCATGGAGCATTTTCACTTTTGGAAAGAAAAAATCTACAAGACATTAATGTACAGTAGATAGCAAGAAAATTCAGAAGCAATGTCTTTACCCAGCAAATGGTCACAATGTAGCACTTGCTACCAGAGGGAGTAGTTATGATGAATAGTTTAGATGTGTTTAAGGGGAAGGTAGGCGGACATCCAATGAGCAGTAGCAAAAACCATGGCTGTTTTTGTAACTTAACCTGATTTTGAATCTGTCAAGTAAATATCATGACCTGCCCCTTTACAGCTAGGAAACGTCATTGGTGATGAAAGTTTGCAGACCAGAGACATTCTTATACATTTTCATCTCCAGGTTAAGTGACCGGCACTAAATTAGGGCTTTCTCATTTTGCATATTTTTGACACTTTGAATTATAACATGTTAAAGTGTAATGGATTTTTGTCTTTTTTTTGTAGAGAATAGAGAGGAGTATCACAGACTCGTGGTCAAAATTGCATCAGAGATAATAGGAACGGCAGATGCTGGAGAATCCGAGATAACAAGGTATGGAGCTGGATAAACACAGCAGGCCAAGCAGCATCTTAGGAGCAGGAAAGCTGATGTTGTGGGCCTAGACCCTTCCCGAAATGTCAGCTTTCCTGCTCTAAGATGCTGCTTGGCTTGCTGTGTTCATCCAGCTCCATACCTTGTTATCACAGACTCATGGTGTTGATTCCACAACAATTGTCTACTGTTTATAAAAAAGAAATCTGCGACTGTGCAAGTAATCATTATTTTTTGGCTAATGTTTACTTTGTTATTTTGAATAGGCTGTGAAAGTTTTCTCATGATTGATTTTACAAATGCATTGGGCTTGAATTTCTGTACTATTTACTGATCTCTTCTCACAACTTAAGTTAAAAATGAACCAGAATCCAAGAGAAATGGAGCGAAAAGTATACTGAAGTCACAATGGGTGGTGAGGGGACCCTATTTGGACATTTGCCCCAAGCAGGCAGTGCCCACAATTAACTGTGCTCAGAGCTCTTAATCCACCTTTTATGAGATAGTGTAAATCCTCATACAAAAACTGGAAAATTGGTCACCAACTACTCTGGTACAATTCATTGTTCAAAGAAGTGCATATTTCAATTTAGGAAGAACATAAATAACACCAGATGGTGTATAATATCTCACCAGTACAGTGCATATGGCACTATTGATGTCTGGCTTGTTTTTCAGGATTTGTTTAACTCTTGCATTACCAATCCCGATCAGTTCATCCTCTGTTTCTCTTTTGCTCCTCACTAGTTTCCCTTCTAGATGGAAATCTGTTATCCCTTCAGACAACCAGGATTTTGCTTTCAACTCCAACATCAAATTTCCCTATCATACAGATTTCTTTATATTGCTACTGACCATGAAATGTTCAGTTGTTCTACTGTTGAAATACCAAGCTTTTCATCAGTTCTGCTGGTTAGTTGGTAATTTTAGGTGCTTAAGAAGTATTATTAATAGGCATGCCCAGACTAGTAGGTTTTCTGTCATCCTGATAAAGCAAACAGCTCCACAAATAAAATTGCAGTAACATTTCCTAATATGTTCTGTGCTCAGAATCTCAATCATATTATTCAGATAAAAGACAAATTCAATTCAACCACATATTTGTTCCACACACATTGGTATATAAGCTATTAAGTATTTGCTGTGCTACAATAAGCAAGTTGTTAAACTTGAAAGGGTGTAGAAAAGATTTTATGAGGATATTGCTGAGATTGGAGGGATTGAGCTATAGGGAGAGGTTGAATAGTCTCGGTCTATTTTCCCTGGAGCATTGGAGACAGATAGGTCTTTTTCCCAAGGTAAGAAGCCCAAAGCTAGAGGGAATAGGTTTAACGTGAGAGGGGAAATGTTTAAAAGGGTCCTAAGGGACAACTTTTTCATGTAGAGGGTGGTGCTTGTATGGAATGAGCTGCCAGAGAAAGTGATGGAGGCTGGTACAATTGCAACATTTTAAAAGGCATCTGGATGGGTACATGGATAGGAAGGGTTGAGAGAGATATGGGCCAAATACTGTCAAATAGGACTAGATTATTTCATCTGGTTTGCATGAACGATTTGGACTGAAGGGTTTGTTTCTGTGCTGTACAGCTCGATGACTCTACTTGTGGTTCATAAGATTGCATCAATACTGGGAAAATCCGCTTAATCAATGCTGCTGTCTGGGCCAGCATTTCATGCCCATCACCAGTTGTCATGGATAAGGTGGTAATGAGTTGCCTTCTCGAACTGCTATAGTCCATTTGAGATCAGTGAGGTCATTGTTGCCTTCTCGAGCTGCTGTGGTCCATTTGAGGTCACACTGACAATGCTGTTAATCAGTGAGTTCCAGGATTTCAATCCAGTGACACTGAAGGGACAGGATATGTTCCCAAGTCTGACGATGAGTGGCTTGGTGGGAAATTTGTCATAGAGCTATTAAGTCATTGAGAGCTACAGCAAGGAAAGGGCCTTTGGTTCATCTAGTTATTCTAATCACATTTTCCAACACATGGCCCTTAGCCTCGTGTGCCTTGGTTTCATAAGTGCACATCTAAATACTTCTTAAGTATTACGAGGGCTACTGCCTCAACCACTTTTTGCAGCAATTAATTTGTGGAATCCCACCACCCGCCGGGTGAAAAAGTCTTTCCTCAAATCCCTTCTAAATCTTCTGCTCCTGACTTTAAATCTATGCCCCCTGGTCACTGATCTCTCCATCCAAGGCAAAATGTTTCTTCCTATCTATGGCCCTCATAATTTTATACATCTTAGTAGATAATGGTATTTGCATGCATTTATTGCCCTTGTCCTTTATTAAGTTTTAAACAGGCAAATGAACTGGAAGAGAGGAACATTAGCAATCCAGTTGATTTCTTTTTGCAACCCAAGCAGCAGCTATCATCATTTCCTACTGCAAGCCTTTTAAGTTCATTCTCATTTCCGCATGACAATTTGATTGCTGACTGCTGGTCCAGTATCATAATGACTAGACCACTGTACTCAGGAAGTGCTACATGTGAACAATACCTACATAATGAATGGAAGCTTTACAGAATGCTGAACAAACTATAACACTCATTGTTACTTAATAATTGGGGAAGATCCGAGAACTCCAGAGTGGCAGCACAAAGGCCGCATGAGGCTGGAAATTTGATTAACTGTGGACGGATGATCAACAGAAAAGTCACCGCTGTAACATTGCAAATAGCAAGGCAGACAATTGACTGATTTATTTTGATGATAAGTAAGAGTGACATTCCAATGGCAAATGATGCAATAAATGATTAACTGCATAAAACAACATACACAGTCAAGACTGCCCCCTACCATTGTTCTGATCATTAGTTAATTATTCCCTCATAAAGGACGCTATCAGAATAAAATGACTAATTGGTGATGCTTTCAGAAAGCAACTAGAAAGTAAAAATTGCTTTCTGTATACAAAATTAGATTTATCTGCTTGTGTAGGGAAATGGATATGTTCATTTAAAACCTGAGTCCAAACTAACAAACATGTCACAATGACTTCTTGTATAAAGAACCTTCCTATTAGGTGGAAGCAATTTAAAGATTAATAATTTAGAGACAAGCAGATACATTTATTGTTTCTAACAGCAGGATTAAGGGCTGTTCCCACAATCACAGGCAATTTATTGTGAGTGTACGTTACAGCATCTTTCCATTAGATCGTCATTTCACTCAAATTTTACTTGAACAAAGACCTAATTTTAGTGGATGAAGGGTGTTTTTTTGCTCTATTCTTGCATTTTGGTCTCTGTTTATGGCCATCTTCTGGAAAGGAAAGAAGTGTGTGGCAGATTTTATGAATTATTATCAAAGGCAGGGAACTTTGGTCACTGAAAATGCAGACCAGGAAATCAATTTTCACCCTTTCTACAAAAATCCCTCCTGGGTGTCCTGTTGCACTATGTTTGCCAGAAGCGTTAATTTGTAAAATCCACCCAGAATGGGTTCAGGTGTATTTTTGACGTGACCAGAAGAGGTTGCAGAACAGTGTATTGTGCTCAGGCAGTTCACATTAGCAGAAAGGTTGAGCTCACCATGTCCTTTTTCACTCAGGGAATACCTACCCAATTCATTCCAAAGTAATCACTTTGAACTCTGTCCTCATTCTTTTCTGACTTGTTAGGAGCTATTGAATCATTGTAATGAAAACAGAGGACATTCATCCCATTATGTCATTGCTATAGGTATGTACAGCAATTCAAGCAGCCCTTTGGTCACATTCTTTCCCTGTAATCCTGTCAATTTCCTTCATATCCTCTTCTAATTTCCTTATGGAATCATTCAGTGTCTCTGCTTCGACCATCTGCTTAGGCAGTCGGTGCTGCTGTCAAGTCAGATATAACTTCTGCTTTTTATACAAATGAGTAACGTAGTATCTGGATTTTAGTACTGGTACGATGCCATTTTTATAGGCTATAGGTCCCAGTAACTGGTGGATTATATCAAAGAGCACATCCCATCAGCTGTTCGCAACAAGCAAGGTACTGACCACACTCGAACAGTCCACACTAGTAAAATGCACAACACAAAGCCTAACATCAGATGTGAATCTGCAATTGGACATTTGCTGAATAACCCAGAGTATGTGAAGTATTATGTTGGGAGTCAATTTAGGATTGTACCATATTGCACACTTGCATGTACAGGAAGCTATTTATATGAATGCAAAGGGGCCTGCTGTTGTAGATAGAAAGAACACGTGTGCTCACTACACATTGTTTCAGTTTAACAAAATGGGTAACAGTCATTTTTCGGGGCAATGTTCTGGAAATCATATTAACATACCCAATTTAAAATTTAAGCAAAGCCTAACTGCAGACTATTAATCATTAATAATTGGTGTTCCAGCAGAGTCTACTTGCCAACCGATCAACACTTATCTCTCATGCAGTATGAATATAGTTTTCCACTTGATTTGATATTCTTGCAAATTGTCCTGATGTCTGTAAGAGAAACTTTGACAAAATATGCATTTTTTCACAATTAGTTAAAAGATTACTTTAATCATGTTTAAGAAGTAATTTTAGTTAATAATATTGGAAACTGGTAAAGTTGAAGTGTAGATGTAGAAATAGGGCATAATGAATATTTAGGTGAGCCTCTGAGGTAAACTTCGATGTCACTCTGACCTCAGGAGCGATGAGTCAATATTCCACCAAGAAGTTGGACTCTGTGCAGGAAAAAGCAGGTTGCTCTATAACTACACCATCAGGCACAATGTAAGAATAAACATGGTTTGACAAAAAAAATCTATTGAGTGAGGTTGTATTAAGTCTTGAAGAAACTACGCAGGAGCACAGTCAAACTGGCATAGCTGTAACAACACTCAAGAAGCTGAACGCTATTGAGGACAAAGCATGTTGCTTAATCAACACCTCATTAACCTCCAAGCTGCCCTCTTAAGTTGCACAGCTTTCTAACTTGGACCTACATCTCTGTTCTTTCATAGTCACTAGGGTCAAAACCCCACTTAGCAGCATTGCGACAGCATCTTCACTACTCCAGAAAATCTTTCGCTGACTTTTCAAGGGCAATTAAGCAATTAAATTCAGCCTTGCCAGAGACACCCACATTCCATGAATTGATTAAACAATAAGATTCAAAGGCCTCGAAGGTGGTACAATTAAAATGACATGCAGTCTTCGAAGTTGTCCTTTTCAAGATGAGTTTGAGGAATTGTGATTTTCTTTTCAGCAGAGAAATACAGGCTTGGCAGTGAGATGATTGAGTTTCTTTATTCAAACATTCTGCTCAGTTGGTTATATTATTTGTCAAGACTAAGTACAAAGAACTGGAGTATACAAGTGAATATTACTTTTCACAGAGTTGCTGTCCTCTGGAACAGATTAAAAAAGCATGTGATGCATACACATTCCCAGGAACTATTCAAACAAGAGCTGGTCAAGTTCCTGAGAGAGGAAGACATTTCCAGTTATAGCAGATAAGTTGTAGGGCAGATGGAAATAGCACAACTTGCGTTATTGTGTGCTCCGGGATCATTGTTCGATTCCCTTTGAGATCTTGCAGAGAATTTTCCCAGAGCTTTTTTTTAAAAATGAAATTAGCTTCAGCATTCCTTCCCCCCTCTACCAGGAGATCACAGTGTACATGGCTGCCCCCTGTCTGATGAAACAGGTATTCCAACACAGAAGGAGTTTTCCAACTACCCTTCGGATGCTGCGACTCCACCAAACCGAGACAGACCTGCTTCAACCACACAATATCCCGCAATTTCATGAACCCACCCTTTCCAAATTCTTGAATTCCCTTTCCAGGCACCTTTTGGTTCACCCGTATCTTCACTCTAAAATATTTTCCTGACCATAGAGTACTTTGCTTGCTTAGTATCATCATGTACCTGCCTCCTTTACATTTTATCTTCATGGCGGTGACCTTTTAACTTATTTCAAATTACCACCCATACAGACCACAGTTTTTTCCATATTTTGACATGCTCTTTTAAGATCACTGGGACTCACTTCAGATCCAAAATCGTGTTCTCAGCCATCAACATTTTGCTGTCTCACTAGCCTGCACTGTGTTCACCCAGACTACCATGAGCTGGCTCCACCACTGAATTGTTTAGCCCACAGTTGCTGTAGTTGTATGTTGAGCCTCAGGGCTGCGCTGCAGTGTACTGCACGCTTCAGGGTTTCTCTCTCTGGACAATCTGGGTCCTGGGAGGAAAGCTGCTTTCTCCTGGGATGAAGTACATTCCTCCAGTATGAACCACTGGGCTCATCTGTGAACTCTATTTTCCCACTAAGCCCGTTGTGCTCATTTCAAGTGCCTCCGTTGAGATTTCCCTGCACTTGGCTCGCTCTCATCCATTCAGGCTATCTCTGATCTTGCTCTGAATCCTGTCCGTATGGAACGTTATCTCCTCAGTAGCGACTCATTCACTTCACAAAGTTGTGACATGAAACAGTTTACTAATGTGTTGACACAGCTCAGCACCTCTTGTTCCTCAAGAACGGCTCCATTATCTTTTGTTGATTTGAGTTGGCCCAGATCCTTAAGTTCCTGTTACTTCTCCCAGTAATGTATCTTCTTGTGTGTCTTCAAGACTGCACCCAAAAACCCATCTGTTCCTTCGCTTGCACCAAAATAATGTGGGCAAGTCTGAATTCAAAGTAAGAAAATGGCATTGAAAAACAATAACTCAGAGCAAAACTGGCTACAACACTTTGGTGTACACAACAAAATAGAATAAAAGCTGAAAATAATAAGATGTTGGAACAATGATGGCAACTTTAGTTGACCTCTAAAAGCAGAAACTGAGGGTTTCACTATTAGAAATCTGGGTGATTAATTAAAAAATTAAAAATCTCAACAATGAAAGCCATGAGTGATAGATCCCTGCATAATTGCAGATGTGGCTTTGTGGGTTACTAGCTAATCGATTGAAAGTGGTTCATTTTTAACACATTTGCAATAAAGTCACAAAAGAGGACAGTACTACTGTATAAAACACAAATCAGCAATGGATAATTGACACATATTTTATACATGCCCAGTATTTATAACAATAGGGCTGTCTCCTAGGCACCTATATTTATAACTTGAAAGGGTTCAGAAAAGGTTTGAATGATGTCACCAGGGTTGGAGGATTTGAGCTATAGGGAGAGGCTGAATAGGCTGGGGCTTTTCTACCTGGAGTGTCAGAGGCTGAGGGGTGACCTTATGGAAGTTTTAAAAATCATGAGGAGGACAGAGAGGGTGAGTAGTCAAGGTCCTTCGTGGGGGAGAGAAGGAGTCAAAACTAAGGAAAATAGGCTTAAAGTGAGAGGGGAAAGACTTAAAAGGGACCTAAAGGACAACTTTTCCATGTAGTGGGTGTCATGTGTATGGAATAAACTACCAGAGGAAATGGCGGAGGCTGGTACAATTACAGCATTTAAAAGGCATCTGGATGGGTACATGAATTAGAAGGGTTTAGTGGGATATAGGTCAAATGCTGGCAAATGGGGCTAGATTATTTTAGTGTATCTGGTCACTATGTATGAGGTGGACCGAAGGGTCTATTTCCATGCTGTACTCTATGGCTCTATGTAGCAGAGCGCTCATTGACATTTAAGTAAAGACCCATTAAAAGTGAAGAAATGATATGCGTTAGCAGGTTCTTCCATGAGATTTCACATGTCAATGCTTGGCAACATCAGACTTGCCCCACATTATTACATTGCAAGTGAAGGAACAGAAAGGTTTTAGGGTGCAGCCTAGGAGATACAGAAGAAAACACATAACTGGGAGCAGTGACAAGAACATAAGAAGCTAGGCCAACCCAAATCAGCAATAGATAATTGATTCACTCTGAGGGACAAGATGACCTGAGCAGTGTCAAAGCATTAGGGAACCATTTCAAAGGCATTTTCTCATGAACAATGAGGGCGAACGTGACATGTGGCTTTGGTAACAATTTGATAACAGTGTCAAGGCCGTGAAATGACGGGGTATGAAATTGAGACGAGAAGGGAGAACTGTGGATCAAAAAGAGGGAAGAAATGGAGAAACAGAATGGGAACACACTTTCTTTCAGGCCATTCAGTGAGATGAAGAGGCTGTTGTTCTTAATAGATTGTATTGTGAAATGGTTTCTGCTCGCAACATCTCCTGGAATGGATTTTGTCCACATTTTAAAAACTAGTCATTGGATTCTGACTGGTCAGAGCACTGAAATACTGGAAACAACAATGCTCAATACATCCCTGACCCTGCCAAACATCATATCATTCAGCTTCCTCTGACAGTGAAAGGCAAAGGTAACAATAAATTCTACAGAATGGCAGAGGAGAAGCAATTGAGAACTGCCACATTCCAGCTATGTCATAAACAGAAGTTGGAGCGGACAGATGGTTCTGATTTGAAAAAGAAAATCTGTTTCAGAATTTAAAAGGTACATGTTTACAAAATTGCATTGTTTCAGTGCAGAATTAGAATACACTTCAGCACTCAATTAATTTTGTTGCCTCGAAAGCATCGTCTCAAGTGTTGGACCTAGGAGTCACTGATGGATTTGCATGATTATTTTTGCTGTGACTTCTTCTCCAAGGGCACTGAAGCTTACTGCAGCTCAATTCTCCCAGCAACAGCTTCACAAGGTTACTGTGAAGGTGACTTCCTGCTGCATGCGCAGACAGCAGAATACAAGTACAAAAACTGGTGCGAAAATGCTCCTGAATAATAGGGCGATCAGTGAATTTAGTAAACCTGATTGTCTGCTGGCTAATTATGAACAGCTTGAACTAAGGCTTAAATTGAACGAGCTGGATACAGTTAGAAAGTGATCTGGGGTACGATGGATTTTAAGACCTTTCTTATACCTTTAGATTACATTCTATGATGTAATGGGATATCATGAGCGTTTCTCATGAAGGTATATTGACAAACTGATCACGGGATATGACCAGTACCTTCGTGTTTTCATTTTAAAATTAATTTTGATTATGTTGAAATGTAATTTGCTTAATATGATAAACTGCTGGACCCAATAAACAAAGCTCATACGGTGAGTCTCTATAATAATGTGGAGGCTGCACTATTTTATCAAGGCATGTATGTTATACTGTGTAAAACATTGCTTTACTACATGTGGTTGATATTCCCACTGAAGGCAGAAAATATTTGATTCAGATTATCCAAATTCAATGTATTTCTAACGTTATTACATTTCACAATAAATTAATATACAGAACTACAAAGTTATGATCAAATCTACTTAGCACAAATCAGTTTAAATCTGTCCTTACACATCAATGCAAAGTAATGAACATTCTACCCTCCTTCTTGTGTTACTTCATAAGCAAAGCAGCTGTTAATTACCTGCTTGTGTACTTATCTGAAGACAGACAGAAGTTACCCCTGGAGTATTTTTGTGTGGAAGCCTGCATACCTACTTGCCTCTCTTCTTTTGTCACCTTTTGTTCCAAGCCAGAAAGAGTCAGAGACGTCCCACTCCAAAGTGGAATAACACATTAAAAAGTTAGCTCTTTTGCGCATTAACTGTCCGCCTCCTCAGTGACTTTTTGTCTGAAAATGCAGTATGCTTTAGGAACCCATTGTTAATAATAACTTTTCCCAGGCCCTTTCAATGGAGAAGCTGTCAAAAACTCCTTAAAGATGACAGACCACCTCCTACTTTAAAGGCTGTGTCTCATCTAAACTGAGCCCTGTAGACATGTGAAGGCGGGACTCTATTTACCAGTTGGTAATTTCACTCCGATTTAGATGATGTGTTTCATTGACTCTATTATTGTTTGAAAACAGGAGCAGTTTGGACCTTCAATGGTGGATTCCATCTAATGTTCATAAATTTCTATCTCATATCTGGCATCCTTTTATCTGAATGAACAAATAGGTGATGTCTTAAAAAAAATGGTCTCTGTTTCCACAGGCTTAGTGGATTATAGGCACTCAATTTCCATGCATTTTTTACTTTGATCCCAGGCATTCCTGTTCTGTCCTTTTCTGGGCTGGAGAGCAGCTAATCTAACCTACAACACAGCACGTGCCTTGCTAGTTTTCATTCATACGTCACCAATCAGCATTCTTAATTTGTTTTTGACACTGGCCTATTTTTGCACTCATCGCATCTTGTGTCCAATAGATTAACTCTCCGTTCCATCTGGTTTTATGTATTTGCTAATGAGTCTCAGTCTGGGCCTGCTGGAATCATTGTATTTGATGCAGAGAGGCAGCGGGAGCATATTGAATTTAGTGTTGAGTCCGTCTCAGCTTGTGGAATATACTGCCAGGTGTCAGTCTAGACTATTCAACTATCTTCCTGCATATCCAGTAGAAGGCAAAGTCTTGTTATCACAGCCACCCAATTATGCCACTGTAAAACACTTTCTTTCATTTCTGTTTTGGAGGTTCTATTCATAAAGTGATACTGCAGCTTTGCTTTTGTACCTATAGCAGTACAGAGCGACACTGCAGGGTTTAAAGGAAAAGAGCAGCTGAAAATGTTAGCTCAGATCAGTAACCATTTAATGTGCAAACATTTTCAGGGTTTCGAACATGGCAAGTGTTTGTGCCAAAACATTCCTTAACATAAAAGCCAAATGAATGTGGACTCCGGAAATATGAAACAAGCGTAGAAAATGCTGGAGAAACTCAGAACTGGCAGTATTGGTGGAGAGAGAATCAGAGTTAATGTCCCGAGTCATAGAGTTGTACAGCACCCTTTGATCCAACTCGTCCATACCCAGATATCCTAAATTAATTTAGTCCCATTTGCTAGCATTTGGCCCATATCCCTCTAAACCCTTCCTATTCACGTTCCCATCCAGATGCCTTTTAAATGTTGTGATTGTACTAGCCTCCACCACTTCCTCTGGCTGCTCGTTCCATAGATGCACGACCTTGTGAATGAAAAAGTTGCCTGTTAGACCCCTTTTAAATCTTTCCCCTTACACCTTAGACCTATGCTGTTTCGTTTCTGTTGACTCTTTTTGCTTGCTTCCATGAAACAGCCTGATAGCATCTGAAACAACTGTATTCACAAGAACTAATCTGACGTTGCAAATGGACACACTGTTTGAATGTAATAAAAACTTCTGGATATTTATATATACAGTAACTTGAGGATTGCTGCGGAGTACATTCACAGTTGTGTTGAATTGCCCTCCAAGTCCACTGACAAGAAGTGATTCAATTCCAGACACAGATTTACAAAGAGTTTCAGGTTCCTTGGATGCCCTAGACCAGTGCTTTCCAAACTTTTTGCATTGTGACTGGGTAGGGACTGGTGGTGCGGCAATGGGACTTAGTAGTGAGACTGATGGAACTGTGTGGGAAAGCAAAATGTTGAATCTTCAGGACTTCTACAAATCTATACTTACTCACTGACTTTTTGGGGGGCAGGAATCAGGCCACAAATACAGCAAAATTCCCGGGACCAGGAATGTGTCAGTTGATCAAATATTCCAGATAATCAAGAGGTCCACACAGGCTGAATCATGGAACCTGAGTTGGAGCTTCACAATAGCCATTGCCCATGATCCCAGAATCTCGATCGATGTGAGCCACAGATTGGCAAGCTCTGCCCTGGATATTTTAATGAAGAGTTGTTTGTCATTGAGTGCAATGCAGCTCTGCAAATATTTGAATGTTAGTCACTCATTGAGGAAGATTTGTACATTGTTGCACAAACAAAACCACAGATATTCACAGATTGATATTGTGACTATGAACACCATCACTGGGACAGGTATTTCGTGTCCCACAACTGAACACGCTGACTAGATATGGCTGAACAGTGGGTATACTATCAGTAGGGAATGCTCCTGGGTGTCCATAACATTTCATTGAACCAGAATCAATGCAGGCGAGGCTACCAGGAACAGCACAAATTTGACAAAATGAGGGAGCAATCTGGTGGAACAACAACACACCATCCGAGAGACAGCACTGGCGATCCCAGAACCCGCGTATTCGATCAAATCTCTGCAGAATGTCAAAGCGAGATATTTTTATTCTTATTCTACTTTTGGAAAAAGCCATTGCCTGGCACTTCTATTGCATGAATCTCGCTTGGCACTTATCAACCCAAGCCTGAATGTTTTCCAGCTGTCATTACATCCTTCAGTATTTGATGAGTTGTTAATCAGACTGAACACTGTGCAGTCATGAGCAAACACGTTTCTGATCCTAAGGTCGAGGAAAGGTCAATGATGAAGGTTGGGCCTAAGACGCAGTAGTAATCAGAACCAGGGATCTCATTGACTATGAGATTGGAGTCAATAACCTGGGTCAATCAGGGAGCCCTAGCTGACAGATATAAACAGGAGATTCAAAAGGTCTCCCCAGTCTAGGGACTGGCTTTGAGCAGACTGGTTGGAGCCCATATATGATGTACACATAAATAAAGTGTGACTTGGTGACAGGATACTGGTCTCTATGCAGTTATTACAGCCATTACCTTGAGGAAGGCCTGTGATGAGGCCCACAGGCTGACATTATTGGCTTCCCATATCACAATCATTTTCCTTTGTGCTGTTTATGATTCAGGTTGTTGGAGCTTTTCCTGCCATCCTCCTTGTCTTCAATCTTGCTAACGTTCTTATGTTTTTTTAAAAATTCATCCACAGGATGAGGGCATCACTGGCTGACCAGCATTTATTGTCCAGAGGGCAGTTAAGAGTCAATTACATTGCTGAAGTCACATGTAGGCCAGATCAGGTGAGAATGGCAGCTTCCTTCCCTAAAGGACATGAGTGAACAAGATGGGTTTTTCCAACAATCGACAATGGTGTCACAGTCATCGTTAGACTCTTAGTTCCAGATATTTATTGAATTCAAATTCCACCATCTGCCATGGCAGGATTTGAACACAGGTTCAAAGAACCTTGTCTGGGTCTCTGGATTAATAGTCCAGTGATGATACCACTAGGCCATTGTCTCCCTCAAGTGCTACACTTGGTCAAATGTGACCCTGACAACAAGGGCCATCAGATTCTTCATAGAATCTCGGAATTGTTACAGCACAAAAGAAGCCATTTGTCCCATTGTGCCTTCACCCTGGCCTATCAAGCAGGCATCATTAACTAGTGCCAAACACTTGCATTTTTCCCATATTCCTACAGAGTTTTCTCTCCAAATAGTCATCCTCTTGAATTTTACCCCTGGAATTCCAAGATTCCCTCCAAGTTGCACACCAGCTCGAACTGAGTCAAAATCCTGGAATGCCCACCCTACTAATACTTTGGGAGTAACCTCACCACACGGGACTGTGGGCATCACATACTCAAGAGCACTTAGGGATAAGCAATAAATGTTGACCTTGTCAATGATGTTTTCATTCCATGAATAAGTAAATTCGAGAAACTCACACTACTTTCTGGGAGAATAGCACTCTAGGCCTGCCCTGCTGGGCTTATGCCATACCTACCAACTGCAGACTCCTAGTCAGTTGTGGTGAGGGAGGATTGAGTTCACAGCTACAATATTTTTTAATTGATTTAAATTAACCAGCATTTCCTCAAATAGTTAAAGAGGAGGCAGTAGTTAATATCCAACTCATTACAACAGCAATGCCTCTGAACTCCTCCCACACATAATCAACACTTCACGCAGGGTAAATCTTTGTGCTATTTTCTCTGCTGATCAGACATCTCCACCTGAGGAATGCTGTGATTCAGAGTGAATAAACATGGTGTGTGACAAAGTCATTGGAGTAACCTATATGCTCAGAAAATCCATTTCTCATTGCAATTTCCTTTCATAGTCTACCCAGTTTAATAAAATCACAGGATCAATGCTCCTACTGAGTAACTGAATTGAGATTCAACTGGTTGATAATGAAAAAATATGGTTCACTTGCTAAAGTTTATTGAGATGGGAAGACACAAAATGAAAAATGTTCCATCTGTCTGTTCACTGAATCACTCAGCTCTTCACAGAGCTGGTGATCATGACCCCTTCACCACATTGTTCCTTTTCTTCAGAATCCCCAGTGAGAAAGCATTTTGCAGTTCATTTTGGTGATGTCAAAATAATCGGATCAAACTTCAGAAAGGGCTGAGCTGTAACTCTCTCTGTGGGTTCGTTTCATAAAGCAAAAGAAGCAATTACACAGCAAACAATTTTAATTTAAGACTGCTTTGTGAAGTGCACCTCAAATATGCTTGTTGGATCTGTGCCAACTTAGGATCATAGCAAACCTCCAAATCAGGCATCACTCTGCTGTCTGGTATTGTTTTATGTCTTTCATTATGTATGTAAGAAATGGATGGGGAATTTTATCTGTTTTTGAAGTTGAAATGTTATGCCAAAGTGAGGAACAAAATATTTTTCACTTAGTATCAGCAGCGCAAACTCTTTGGGGGTTCCTGGTAATGTGAAACTTGAGATACAAAAGGGATATCTCAGTTCTTGTTTGCAGTCATTGACCCTCATGACATTTCCTTTTCCCAACTCTAGAGCCTTGACAGGTAATAGCTTCTCATTTGTGATCAATTATGCCCAGAAATGTGGGCTTGTACCCACTTGGAAATAGATTGAGAATGCACAAACTACTTTCACTTAAGCTATGAGAGCAGACATCCATATCATTAATCTGGGTTCAACTCCAGTTTAGCTCTGGGAGGTGAAAATACTGATCTGACCTACTGTGACCTCCACTACCTACTGTGCCTGCAAATTTTAATATCGTAATGCATTGAATCCTCTCTGTCATACCTTATGTGACAGAACTGTTGCTCAAAGTATTCATAGGGTGTTTACTTTGCTGAGGTTTGCAGTCTTCAGTTTACTTTCTGAAGTAATTACAATGATCATATAGGTAGCTATTTTAACTCAGAGGGAACACACAAGTTCCAGCAAGTAAATTAATTATGATTGCTATAGCAAGTGACGTCCAATGGGGGTAAATGTGCTTCCAATAAGTTCTTGGTCTTTTGCAATCTTGTGTTAGAACAAATATTGTTTCTGCGAATTCTATCAAATGCAGTTTTATTTTTATCGCAGGGTAAATCTGTCAATTCTGGGGTGGTACTGTCTTTCTCCAAACTCCTATGCATTTTGAAATAAACCAACGTGCTGAGAAAACGTGTCCCCAGAGAATTTCTCACTTCAGTGTGTGCAGATAAGATTATACTACAAGGGATAGTCAGTTTGATTTATTTCAATGTGAAATATAGTTAAGATGCTTACTCTATTTTATGATTGCAGTAACTGCCTTGGCATTCTAAACAGCTATGCTAGATTCCCTGAGTATTGTTAACTGTTGCTGATAGATTTGGCTTCTGTTTACCGCTAATTATGTGAGTGATTAGCCTGGTCCTTTTGAACACTATGTGGGAAAAACAAGTACCAAGTGAAATCCGTACGTTGGTTGTGAGAACTTAAGTGCAACGGTGCAAGATTTGACCCTGTTTCTAGTCATGAACATCTTGAGGAAGCCACACAAAGCTTGCACCATGCAGCCTAATGGTATCAATGTGGATTTCACCAGCTTCAAAATCTCCCCTCCCCCCACTGCAACCCAAAACCAGCCCAGCTCATCCCCGCCTCCCTAACCTGTTCTTCTTCTCACCTATCCCCTTCTCCCACCTCAAGCTGCACCTCTATTTCCTACCTACTAACCTCATCTCGCCCCCTTGACCTGTCCGTCCTCCCCGGACTGACCTATCCCCTCTCTACCTCCCCACCCATACTCTCCTCTCCACCTATCTTCTCCTCTATCCATATTCAGTGTGCCTCCCCCTCTGTCCCTACATTTCAGAATCCTCTCCCCATCCCCCTTTTCTGATGAAGGGTCCAGGCCCAAAACGTCAGCTTTTGTGCTCCTAAGATGCTGCTTGGCCTGCTGTGTTCACCCAGCCCCATACTTTGTTGTCATGGATTCTCCAGCGTCTGCAATTCCCATTATCTCAGAGCTTGCACCATTATTATTTTACAATCTGAATCAAAACTCATTGAGTCATAGAGTTATACAGTCTATGGGAAGGTGATGGCCTCGTGGCATTATCACCAGGCTGTTAATTCAGAGATCCCAGTAATGTTCTGGGAACCCAGGTTTGAATTCCTCCCAGCAGATAGTAGAGTTTGAATTCAATTGCAAAAAAAATTGAAATGACCATGAATCAATTGTCGATTGTCAGTGAAAACTTATCTGGTTCACTAATGCCCTTGAGGGAAGGAATCTACCATCCTTACCTAGTCTGGCCTACATGTGACTTCAGACCCACAGCAATGTGATTGACTCTTAACTGTCCTCTGAACGATTAGGGATGGGCAATAAGGGTTGGCCTAACCAGCAAAACCCACATCCTGTGAATGAATTTTAAAAAAAAGGTACAACATGGCAGCAGACCCTTTGGTCCACCTCATCTGCACCAACGAGATATCCCAAATGACCATATGCCAGCATTTGGCCCAAATTGATTTGAACCCTTCCTGTTCACATATCCATCCAGATGCCTTTTAAATGCCGTAATTGTACCAGCCTCCACCACTTCCTCTGGCAGCTTGTTCCATAGATGCACCACCCTCCATATGAAAAAGTTGCCCTTGAGGTTCTTTTTAAATCTTTCCCCTCTCACCTTAAACCTATGCCCTCCAGTTCTGAGCTACCCTGAGAAAAAGACCTTGGCTATTAACCCTATCAAATCTGTATAAAGGTCACTTCTCAACCTCTGACACTCCAGGGTAAAAAAGGCCAGCCTATTCAGCCTCTCCCCATTGCTCAAACCCTCATTCTGGCTTCTTTCCTAATCATTTTTTAGCGAGGAAGAGTGACACCAATAGCATGGGTTTAGTTCCCACACTGACTGAGGTTACCATCTTTCTTAAGCTCTCCCCTCGGCTGAGGTGTGGTGACCATCAGCTTAAGCCACCACTCATCGTCTCTGACTGTGGACAGAATGATCCTATTCTCTGGTAGGACTATGGCAACTTTACAGTCAAATTAATTGGCATTCTCAACATCGCTTGCCTACTCCTGCTAGCTAAGTAAGATCTAAGCCTCAATATCAATGCACAGGCAAGCATTGAGCTTATGTACCCATCTCCAGAGCAAGGCAGGGCTTTATCCCAAACTTGCTGGCTCACTGGCCCATTTGACCATCAATCAGTCCCTGCCTAATGGCCAGCAAGAAGTGATGGTTGCCCACTTGTGTGAATGGTCCCCTGCTGTCACATAAAGGGCTGGGAGAGGGATGGCTAAAAGTGGGTAATCTCAGCTCAAACAGCACTGGAGCAAAAGTATGGGATAGGGCTTCTCCATGGTGGCCCTGATGAATCCAGAGGAGAACTCCTGATCCCGTCAGCTCACAACAGTTTGTATATTTCTGAAGCCATCAGGCAGATGCAGTGAGGCTCTTACACATTGTTCAAACTCCATCTACTCACAACTTACACTGTGGAGTTGCCCTTGGGAAAGTACTGGGGTGCATCTCCTCAGGCTGTTGCAGTATGTATGGTGACTGTACTCCAATACCGTTAGGTATAAAGTGCCCGTAAGATGGAAGAACAATAATATTGCGATTCAAGTGCCCAAAGGCAGAGTGGTGTGCGACTTGGAGGAGACGGTGGTGGATTATGATATTTCCACACACCAATTTGTGTTTGCCCTTCTACATGACAAAGCCTAGGTTTTGGAAATGGCATACTGAAGAGTCTGTGGTAACATAGTCATGGCAGTGTGTTTTCGGTTAGCAGCTTGATTGTGAAGTTTGAGAATAGATCACTGCAAGGTCCCCTTCAGAGACGCCAATTTCGCCACAGGCAAGATTTATCATTGCTTGGTTCAAATGTTCATGGGCAACATTCAGCACAAAACAATGTTTTACAATCACACTAATTACAGTCATCAGGATGTGGCTCAATACACTCACACCTCTTAAAGTATATATTCTGTAAGATTAGAATGCTCTTTCATCAAGCTCTGTAGTTCATGATCTGCTCTTTGATACACTAAACGTAGCATTCTCTCATTGCAGTTTTATTGTAAATCTGAATGCAATTAAGAAGGAATTTAATGTCTACAAGCAAATGTTGATTGCTGCAAAAAATGTTTCCATTAATCTGTGTGATTTCAATTACTTGGCTTCTGTATACAGTAATAATTCTGTAAGAGTTAATGTTAAAAGTTGTGTTCGGCCCCACCTAATCTGATTATGTTATCGAGTCTTTGGGTAGATAAGCAGGATTTCATGCTCAACGTCCTAATGGGTCAGAAACGTCACCTCTGGATCCTGAAAGTCTCACTTTCATACTTAATTAATCTAATGTAACTTGTGTCAATTGCAATAAACTGCCTCTTGTTATGCAAATCAATCACACTTGCTTGTCAAGACTCACTCAGTTTTCCAAGTTTACTACTGATATATAGTCAGGGCCTTAAACTCAGTGAGTGGCTTCTGTGGTGTAGTGGTAGTGTTTCTATCTCAGAGCCAAGAAGGATTTAGGCCCGAAATGTCAGCTTTCCTGCTCCTATGATGCTGCTTGGCCTGCTGTTTTCATCCAGCTCCATACCTTGTTATCTCAGATTCTCCAGCATCTGCAGTTCCTACTATCTCTAGAAAGAAGCATTGTTTTTTTTCTTAAGTCTCACTTCAGTTCGATAAATTTCTGTTGACCATTTGATTTGATTTGTCACTGGCAGGGGGCTCCCTAACCTGTTTAATATTTTGTTTAAAAGGAGCTTTGGTGGCAGCATTATAACTCAAACCCCCAGAGCCCAGCACAACCCTGGTGACTGTGGATAGATGTTGCCTTTGGAACAGTATGTCCTGCTGCAGACTGCAAAAGCTTATTGTGTGGCCTTTACTACAACCAGACGAAAGTCAAAAGAAAGATTGTTTTTTGAAGAGAGCATGTGGGCCTTCACAGTATTTCAAACACTGGGCTATTGTGTCTGAATATCTTTATGAAAAGTCTGTTGTCAGTAAATTCTTCATATCATACCATGATTCCTTTATAATGTTATTTTGATGATAATCTCTAATTTATCCCATGTGTCTCTTTTTTCCCCATTTCTTGAAGATCTTGGACTCCATATATCCTCCTTCAGATTCTCTGCTTTCTTGACATTATTATCACTAAAACGCCCATGTTGGATTTGCCCAGGCGTACAAAGAGAGATGTCCTACCTGGCAACATCCGATCAACACACCTAGGGTAGAAGGGAAGCTCATGTTTTCAAGCAACATGCAACAATATGCCTTGGGATGTACAGCTATCATTTGGTGATCTGTATTATCTTGAAATTGCTGTGAAAGGAGAAAAGATTCAGTTTCCCCTGTGATGTGATGACATATAAAACACTAATCGCAGGCATAGATATTCCCTATCAGACTGCCAGCATCTCCGGAGCATATTTAACCCAACAACAATGTTTCTATGTAAGATAGGCAAACATTCAAGTCAACCTGAAATTAAGTTTGATTATTGGAATTCAATTTTCAATAAGCTTTACTTTATTAAATAACTGTTATTTTGTTTTTATATGATTATTCGTTTGCAATTTTGAGAAATTTGTAAGCCCCATAATAAATTAAAGGCAGTACAGGCTATGCAAAGATTTTGGTGCATACATGCTCTTAAAGTCTAATTTTATGCACTTACATTGCAAATTCGTTGGTCAAAATTAAGAAAAAACAATGGGAAAAATTCGAATCCATTTTAGAATCCTTTGAGGAATGCTACGAACAATTCATTTTTACTTTCAACTAATTTCTTTCACACATTTTAGTGTCAGAAAATTCAAGAATGGTTTTGTGTTAGGTGTAATGGCTAACAGAAGTCTGGTCATTACACCAAGACAACCCCTGGCCTCACAACTGTCCCTCCCCAATTTTCACAGGTAGAAGTTAAAGATCCCCTGGTACACCTCAATGATACAAGAGTGAGTTTTACCCTGGCTGATATTCATTCTACAACCAACATCATCAGCAGAGCATCCAATCCTTTACCTTATTACTTTGAGCAAACTGATTGCCACACCCATCATGTTACAACCATGGCTTTGATTTAAAAGCACCTTGCTCTCTATGAATTGGTGTCGGTCTTCTTCTGGTTAGGAAAGGTGCCTTATAGATAAAATTTATTTCTATTAGACAGAAGCTTATTTATTAATGCAATGGAGCTGCTGTACTGCTTTTGCACTAAGTGTACTTTGAGACAGAATGAGATATTCTGATTAAGCATTAATCTTGATATGTTACCATCATCTTTTTTAAAAAATTCATTCACGGGACATGGACATTGCTAGCTAGGCCGGCATTTATTACCCATCCCTAATTGCCTGAAGCTAAGAAGCAACCACATTACAGTGGATCTGGAATCACATGTAGGCCACATGTAGGTAAGGATGGCAAATTTCCATCCTTGAAAAACATTAGTGAACCAGTTAGGTTTTTCTGCCAATTGACAATGGTTTCATGATCATGATTAGACTCTTAATTCTTGATTTATTTTTGCCTCCTGTGAAAGGATTAGAACCCAGGTCTCCAAGACATTACCTGGGTCTCTGGATTAATCGTCCAGTAATAATACCTATAGGCCATCACCTCCCCAACATTTACATAGTGTGGCTGAGCTCACTGCCGTGATTACAGAAGAAAGCAGTATATAAGTTGCTGGACGCTGCATGGATCTAGCAGGTCCGGGACAACAACCTGACTCTATCAAATTCTGATGCTACACCCACCTACAATGATCTTAGATGTAATAAAAGTGAAGTTTGTTCAAGATCAATGTATCACAACCAGTACTACTGAATTTTCTATTAATTACTGTTTCTATCATTTTGATAGGGAACGGTTCACCAGCGATGCAGATTCCTTCACTAACTGAAATTGAGTTCAACAGCAATTTCCTCCTAATGTAATAATAGAATGCAATTGTGTAGGATCTTTCATAGTACAATATCTAAAAAGGCACTTTACCCAATTGCTTATTGGAGGGCAGAGTCTATACCTCTTGTCTCACTTATTTCATTAGTTCTTCACTTCAAGTCTCCTTAATCATTTTAGCAGCATTTACATCTTACTAGCTTACTGCATCTCCCATTATTAAAATCAAAATGAGAACTTAGACTAATGTTTACACTATAACATACCTCTCATCGAGTTCTACAAAGCACTTTTGTATCTGTTCCTTGTATTTCAGTTGGATTTCTTTCCTACAAGCTTTTCTGTACATGAAATAATGACTTTGACTCAGAATTTAACTTTCTTTTTGAAACCACTAATGTGAGTCTCACATCAGAGAATGTTTTCCAACCTCAAATTGTTGCCCTGCTAATCATTGGTGTGAGGTGCCACTGGCAACCCTCCTGTTGTTGATCATCCTTCTTCCTGCCAGTGCCAATGGCTATCCAGACCTGCTCAATCTTTTCAAAAGAAATTAGTCACTACTTAGATCTAACCCCACAACCTCCAGCATGTGCCAGTCTCTCTCTCTCTCTCTCTCCACTTCATGCAATCAGTAATTTCACATTGATGTAGCACTCCCAACAAAGAATTTTCCATTAGATAATTACATTGCTCAAAAACCGTGAATAACTGTGTTGCCACTGATTCTTATAACATAAAATGCAGACTCTAGAATTAACAACTACCATTACCCACCATCAGGGTATGCCTGTGTCCTGTGTTTGCACAGTTCAGGATAATAGTTACCCCGTAGATTGGAATTTGCAAATATGTGTACTTACGTAGACATATCAATAAAGAAAATTTGATGTAAGACATTTGAACATGGCTGTATGGAGCCAAGGGAGATAAATGAATCAAAGTCAAGCTAATGTTCAGGAAATGGAGCAAAACCCAAAGGTTTTAAAAAGGAAAAAAGCAGCTTCGTTTGGAAAAAAACAACTGGCCAAAGTTATGAACCATGGGAAATATATCCATAATTAGTTTCCATTTAGTGCTCTTCAAGGATCTGTACAGTACAAAAAGTGCGCATCAATACCAAAAGATAATGTTGCCTTTTATTTAGGAGATGGTCCATGGCAGTTTGTGCCAATGAGGAACATGCCAACAGCAGGGCCATTCACTTGAACCAAGGACCCCCAGGGTGGAAGTCCTGTCTGCTAAGAGCTGCTATCCAATTAGAGGCCATCAACTTCATTGAATTGCAGCATCACAGGGGAGACTGAAAGGGCTGTCATGGCACAGTGATAGTGACCCTACTTCCAGGCCAGGAGATCCAGGTTTAAGTCCCACCTGCTCCAGTGGTCAGAGAGGACATCTTTCAGTTAGAAAATATCACCAGGGAGGCTATAATTTCTCAGAGATAATGGGAACTACAGATGCTGGAGAATCAAAGATATCAAAGTGTGGAGCTGGATGAACACAGCAGGCCAAGCAGCATCTTAGGAGCACAAAAGCTGACATTTCAGACCTAGACTCTTCATTAGAGAGGGGGATGGGGAGAGGGTTCTGAAATAAAAAGGGAGAGAGGGGGAGGCAGACCGCAGATGGATAGAGGAGAAGATAGGTGGAGAGGAGAGTATAGGTGGGGAGGTAGGGAGGGGATAGGTCAGTGATTCGCGACTGGGAGGTGCAGTTGTTTATTGTGAACCGAGTGTAGGTGTTCTGCAAAGCAGTCCCCAAGCCTCTGTCTGGTTTCCCCAATGTAGTGGAAGCCACAACGTGTACAGCGGATGCAGTCCCTCCCATTCCTTAGACGACATGTCCATCTTGGGCCTCCTGCAGTGCCATAATGATGCCACCCGAAGGTTGCAGGAACAGCAACTCATATTCCGCTTGAGAACCCTGCAGCCCAATGGTATCAATGTGGATTTCACAAGCTTCGAAATCATCCCTCCCCTAATGCATCCCAAAACCAGCCCAGTTCTTCCCCTCCCCCCAACTGCATCCCAAAACCAGCCCAGCTCATCCCAGCCTCCCTAACCTGTTCTTCCTCTCACCTATCCCCTCCTCCCACCTCAAGCTGCACCTCCATTTCCTACCTACTAACCTCATCCTGCCCCCTTGACCTGTCCATCCTCCCCAGACTGACCTATCCCCTCCCTACCTCCCCACCTATAGCCTCCTCTCCACCTATCTTCTCCTCTATCCATCTTCGGTCTGCCTCCCCCTCTTTCCCTATTTATTCCAGTTCCCTCTCCCCATCCCCCTTTTCTGATGAAGGATCTAGGCCTGAAACATCAGCTTTTGTTCTCCTAAGATGCTGCTTGGCCTGCTGTGTTCACCCTCTCCACACTTTGTTATCTACAATTTCTCATGCAATTTATAGTCCATTCTGATTGGAAACTATACTACTATGTCTTGAAACTTGGGCAAAACCCTAGAATTTCTGTCTTAAAAGCATTGTGATGCACTTATACCAGATGGACTGAGGCAATTCAAGAAGAAAGCTTACATACCTCCTCAACCTTCAACAGCATTCTGGAATGGATCAGAAATGTCACATCTGACAAATGACTAAAACAAAGGAACAGAAGTCTAGATCATAAAGAATGCAGTGAATCAACAAACCACTTTACTGACATAAATATTGCTTCCATAAAAATAAATAATTGTACCTGACATACAATTTTGCCAAGATATGGGATTATAGACACTTGGAAAAAAACCGTTAGAAAATATTAATATAATCAAATGGTGTCAATGTCAGAACACTATGAACAATTTATGCATGCTATCCAAGCTAACGGTATTCTTAAAATCACTATCTTCCTCCCAGGCTTGTGATTTTAACACGCTATAAATCTACACTTTTGTCCTTTGCAATGTTGCTGGCACTATTTCTCATGAAGGTTAGGGACAGTATCCGTTCTGATGTGAGGACAGAGAGAGAATATCTTAGTCACATTCCAATCTTTCATTAGAAAAAAGGCACACGTTGCAACATCTTGATTAATTTTATAAGTTTCTTCCACCTCAGCCAAGCATTTATTAAATGGCTGCAGCCGTATGCAAATGAGATTTCTTTACACATGTGCATTCATTGCTATCATTCTGCCACATCTCCCTGGAGAAAGATATCTCCTGTTCACCAGCTGTAGCTGAATCATAAAAAGTGTTTAAAAAGAACAGGACATATTTATCATTTCATTGCATCTTCTGCAATCATCCCCCTCCCCATCACAGCAATAGTGAGAGTATATTTACCCAATCATCTCCTCTCCCTCATCTGTCCTGATAACGCAACAGCTGCCAGCATTGACCTCGCCTATCACTAAATCCTGTCACTAGGGTTAGTACTGCCGGTTGGACCTGAAATCTTCAGGAATTGAAAAGTACGCTCGTCTCTATTGGTCAGTGCGTTGAGTGTAGGAGTTGGGAGGTCATGTTGCAGTTGTCCAGTTCATTGGTTAGGCCATTTTTGAAATACTGTGTGCAATTCTGGTCTCCCTGCTATAGGAAAGATGTTGTGAAGTTTGAAAGGGTAGAGAAAAGATTTACAAGGATGTTGCCAGGGTTGAATGGTTTGAGATACAGGGAGAGATTGAATAGGCTGGAATGTTGGAGGCTGAGGGATGAACTTGTATACGACGTTATAGACCTTACAAAATCATGAGGGTCATGGATAGGGTAAGTAGACAAGTTCTTTTCCCTGAGGTGGGAGAGTCCAAAACTAGAGGGCATAGGTTTAAGGTGAGAAGGGAAACATTTAAGAGGGGCCCAATGGGCAACTTTTTCACACAGAGGGTGATGCAGGTATGGAATGAGCAGCCTGAGGAGGAATACAAGGCCGGTACAATTACAACATTTAAAAGGCATCTGGACGAGTAAGTGAGTAGGAAGGATTAAGAGGGATATGGGCCAAATGCTGGCAACTGGGACTAGATGAATTTAGGATATCTATTGAGACAGACAAGTTGGACTGAAGGGTCTGTGTCCATGCTGTACAACTCTATGATTCATCTCCAGGTCACCACTCAGAAAGTGAGGAGAGACATCATAAGAGCATTGTAAGAAAGAAAATGATAAAAAAAATTGCGTTTCCATTTTCTTCAAGGGCACTTTCTTTAAAAATATTGAAAATGGGAAAATGAACGGTTCAAATACCAGTCAGAATATCCAGTCAAGAATCAAAAATGGAGAATTTAGTTTTCCCAATTTGGGTAGGGTCAGGTAAGAAATCAAAGTATAAAAATAAATGCAAACCCAAATCGAAACCCATCTTGTATTCCAGTTTTAAAGAAGGTGAAAGGGGCAGCTGGTGACCAACCTACTGTTCTTACGTAGCCCACTCACGTAAATTTTTCAATGATGCCATTGCCTCAGATTAATTTTTCTTTCCCCATGTTGGACAGTCAGGTTTCCCAGGCTTCCCCTCAGACAAAGCAAGGCCTGCAATGCTTCATGGAAGAGTTAAGTGCTTTTCTGGCTCAGCTTGTGGGTCAGACAGAGAAATGCCTCCCTTGATCACCCTTGGAAAACTGTTTCAGAGTGACTGGAACCCCCTAAGAATAAAACTGAGCCCCAAATCTCCGCAACTACCCCCAGGCCCCCAAACAACATCTAGCTCTGACACAACTCCACAAAGACCCCGGACGTGCCGAACCAGGCTGCACCATTAGCCCTCACCCCATGACCTCTGACCTGAACCTCCTCTGAAATTACATGTCCTTGATCTACAGTCCCTTCTGCAGGTATCACTCACCCCACAGGTGGCAAAACCTGGTTTCTGGGTGGGCAGCCTACAAAAAGATAACATGCATGGCACAGACAGTTAATATATGATGGGGTTGAGATACTTGGCAAGTTTCCCTCCAAAGTCTTCTACCAGGGAATTTTCACAGGACTTGCACTCTGCTTAGAAATCCTCCCATGGCTGGTTGGAGTAAATGTCAGGGCTGAAGACTCTGTTCTTCCTATGTCTGGGATGGGTAAGCAGTGCATTGTAAAGAGGGGCTTGTGGGGGTGGTGAACGGGCAGTGAGGGGTCATGAGAAAAACTCTCCAGGAATACGGCCAAGCAGAATCGGCAACTCCACATGCAACTGGTGCACCTCTTTGCTGGAGGAGGCCCACGGTGACTTGTTGGCAGCTCTTCTATCAACTTTGACCACATCCGCTGTTTGTCTGCAATCATGCAATTGAATTGTTTGGCACAACTCAGCAACACAGCTGCAACCAGCAGATAATTCAGGAGCAAAAAAAAAGTGACTGCCATTCCTTTCAAAACTTGTAAATGACAGTGTTTGCAAGTAATGTAACCGTGTACGATGACATTTCCCTTAAACCAATCAGTTGTGTTCTTCTGTCACCACACTCCAGCCTACACTGAAACAAATTGTATCTAGATATTCAGCATGGCAATACCCTAGATAAGCTAAACAATTGGAAATGAAACAAAGAGGGCAATTATGGATATTGCACTATCTTATAAACTACAAGCATATGATTCTCTATCATCACCTGATGTCGATTTTTTTATTGCAATAAAGCGAATGAGATTTTCATCTTAAAATAACTACTCTCCATCAGAATAATTCACCTGCTCCATTAGTAGTAATTGAATACATTCTAAAAACAGCAAGGATGCCAGGGACAGGCATTAAAATAAACTTTCCAAGCTGCTTTTTCATTTATCTTGGATGATGAATGATTCCACGCTGTTTCTGCTTCTCTGCGATTCCTGAAACAGCTCCTCTTTTTGGCAGGAGACATGACCTGGACAGAGCATGCACCATCTAGTGGGTAAAGTTAGCAACTACCCTGCTGCCATGGAAAGGCGATTTTCCAACAAGCTAGTAAAGTAATTGCACTGTGTTTTGAGCTGGCGAATGTGACAAAAGACTTAAAGCCTCAGGCAAAGGAGTCAAAACTCTGTTGAGTAGCAAGTTATTCATTGGCACTGGTGTACTCAAAAGCATAGGAGCTCGTCGGTTTTTGACAAACACCAGTGCGACTCTCTCCTTTCAATTTCATTCAAATTCCTCAGGTTCTTTGTAACTTGTTGAAATTCCTTCTTATACTGTTGTTCTGATCATAATGTTAGAATTTATTGTTAACCTTGTGTCAATGAATTCTAAATGAATATCTGTGAATTAGCATCGATTTGCAATTTGTAGAAAGAAATGTAATGTTCTTCAACAAATAGTACACAATAATTAAACATTTTCAACCAGCTCTGTCACAACCTCAAGACTCGTGGTCAGCCTCAGATCCACAGGTTTTGAAAGAAAGGCCAGTTACATAGAACTGAACCCACCTGTGCTTTTCTATTTCAATCTCCATGATTGAGGTCCTGGTCACAGGGAAAATGTCAGCATTCACCAGAGGAAGACTTTGGCTTTGATTTTAACTCTCGAAGTGAGTAGAGTTCAATCCATTCAGATATTTTTAGATTTAGATTTTATTGCCAAGTGTACTTGAATACATGAGTACAGTGAAAAATGTATAATGTCACAACACAGCAGCATCTTAGAATCAAAGATACCTAGTTGTAAAAAAATTAGGTGCAAAGTAGTAACAGAAACAAAGTTAAAAACCTTAATCATTACCTTCATAAAATAAGTAGAAAAATAAATAAATAAGCTAATAGAGATAGCAAGAACTGCTGATGCTGGAGTCAGCGATAACACTGTGTGAAGCAGGAGGAACACCGCAGGCCAGACAGCATCAGTGGAGCAAGAAAGTTGACATTTCAAGTCAGGACCTTTTTTCAGAAAAAAAATTTTTTTTTCTGAAGAAGAGTCCCAATGCAAAATGTCAGCTTTCCTGCTCCTCTGATGCTGCCTGGCCTGCGGTGTTCCTCCTGCTTCACACAGTGTTGTCTCTAAACAAGCTAATAGTTAACATTAAGGTCCTTCTTAACATAAACTAGAAAAATGAGGGTATAAGGTTGAAAGTTCTTGTCTTTGTATTTAAAAGTGTTCACTTTCTTCTAGTTAAGAAGGTTGGATTGTACATTGATGATAAAGTCCTGCTGTATACCCGAACATCACATTCATGTCAGAGCAGCCTTTCAATAGTTAAGAAAACAAAGCTGTGACCCCACTACGTCATTTTTCTTCTCTTTGCTTAATAATGAAGCCACTTCCAGTTCTGCTTTTACTTCTTTTTATAAATTTGATTATCAATTTTGTTTTGGGGCATGCCTTGCAATTGTGCTAGTTGGTTGATTTGTATATCAGAGGTGAAAACAACATGAAAAATTGGGATGAGTGTGTCGCTGGCAAGACCAGAATTTATTCGCCATCCCCAATTGGCTTTGAGAGGCTGATGCTAAGTGGTCTTCTTAAACACTGCAGTCCACATGGTGTAGATACACCCACCGTGCTGTTAAAGAGAGAATTCCAGGAATTTGACCCAGCAGCGATGCTCAGTAACACACTTCCAAGTCAAGATGGTGTGCAGTTTGGAGGCGAGCTTGCAGGAAGCTGTGTTTCCAAACACTTCCTGCCCTATCTTTGTAGGTGGTAGACATCACAGGTTGATGGTGCTGTTGAAAAAGTCTTGGCAAATCAACTATCAAGATGGGCAATAAAGGTATAATAGTGCAGTTTCACAGGTTACATCCTTAATATCCTTATCTTGTCAACTGATGTCAATTTTCTGTCACAAATTCATTAAATAAAATTATAGAAACTGCCATGATTTGTTCTAACTACTTGAAGTTAATGTAATGGGCTTACGTAGACACTGTCTATGTAAAACTGCAAGGCCAAGTTTTATCCCTTACAGTACTGGAGCTGAGTACATTTTGTCTGCCAGCATGATTTATGTTAATCGTTCTGGGATGTTGTATTTTGTAGAGGCACTTTGCATCAATGCTAATTCCATGCACCAATAATCTCAGCCATGTTTAGTACTTATACAAGTGAGCTGCACTGGTCTACTTAGTGCAGCAGTCTAAATTCTATTAATGAATTAGAGTAAGTCAGTCATTCATAGAACTGTTAATGTCACATCTTTCGCCATTCTCTTTAGCGCCAAGAGAGGAGTTGTAATTGATGTTTCAAATTTGACGATTGCTATTACAGGTCGTTCCCAACCCGCGAACAGGTTCCATTTGATTCTTTTCTTTTCCAAACCCCCACCTCATCTTTGAATCTGTTAGCAAGTTGTTTTCTAAATAAGTTGGAGCGCAATGCTGGCTAATATAATATAATATAATATAACATAAAAGAGTCATTTAAAACACCAGGCAAGATTTATATGTCAGGGTCTTTAAAATTAGACCCCTGTATGAGATCATAAGTATGAGCATTTGACAATCAGACTTTAGTAAATCGGGGACCCATTTTATTGTTTCTCTAGGATCTACAAAAATAAATAGAACTTATGTCAGAAACATGATTTTTTTTAGAAACATATAAAAGCACAGCACAGGTTTCTTTAATTTAATGAAGAACTGTTGTCTGGCCTCAAAGAATTAAGAGGCTTTGAATTTTGCCTTGTAATTAACTATATTTAGTAGGTTCTCACCATTATCTATCAGACTCCAATCACTTCCACACATCAGTTCCCCACCTTTGTATTGTGTATTTTATAATGAGCTATTTGAATGAGACTTATTTTAAAAACATCTTTTAATAAATTGGACACGATAAAAGGTCTTGAATGCTATTTTCATTTAAATATTCTGGACACAGTGAACGTAAAACATTCAGAAACACCTTGAATTCAGGAGCAACCAGAATTCCACTAAATGCATGTACCATTTATTTCTAATACAGAGTTTTTGAGAGCAGAGCTGTGGTGGATCCTGGTTAGTACATAAATCATCATTTAACATGGCTTTTATATGTTGCATTACATTGATTTTTTTTGGTATAGTTTAAACCATTGGTTTTTATCTTTCTTTGGTCATCTGCTTAACGTATGTTTGTTGGTTTGTTGTGTATTTTATTTGGCTGATACGTCTTATAAATCAGTTTCATCTGTGTTGCCTAGTGTGCAACAGACTCATTCACACTGTTTTAGAATACCTTTGCAATTATAAAAGATCTGCAGATTTGCTTATACTTGCTTAGCTCCTAGGTCTTTGTCCTGGAGTCCACACCTAGACTTGACTGATTAAGCACGTAATTATAGATCATTACCAAAACTCAATCAAATGCAGAAAAATTTTTAAGCTTTAAAACCTGTACTTGCCTGTAATGGTCACATTTCTAAGGCATTCAGAATACAAATGGGAGTCAGAGATAACAAGGTGTAGAGCTGGATGAACACAACAGGCCACGAAGCATCAGAGGAGCAGAAAAGCTGACGTTTTGGGTCTGGACACTTCTTCAGAAATGGGGGAGGGAAGGGGATTCTGAAATAAATAGAGACAGAGGGGGAGGTGGATGGAAGATGGATAAAGGAGCAGATAGATGGAGAGGAGATGGTCAGGTCAAGGAGGTGGGGATGGAGCCAGAGAAGGTGAGTGTAGGTGGGGAGTTAGGGTGGGGTTTGGCCAGTCCAGGGAAGATGGACAGGGCAAGGAGGCGGAAATGAGGCTGGTAGGTAGGAGGTAGGGGCGGGGGGGACGGCAGTTGAGGTGGGAGGAGTGAAAAGGTGGGGGAGAAAGGACGGGTAGGCTGGGGAGTTGGGGTCGAGCTGAGCTGGTTTTCGGATGCAGACGGGGTTGGGGAGATTTTGAAGCTTGTGAAGTCCACATTGATACCATTGGGGTGCAGGTTTCCCAAGCGAAATATGAGGTGCTGTTCCTGCAACATTCAGGTGTCATTGTTGTGGCATTGGAGGAGGCCCAGGATGGACATGTCGTCCAATTAGTGGGAGGGGGAGTTGAAGTGATTCGCAACTGAGAGGTGCAGTCGTTTGTCGCAAACTGAGCATAGGTGTTTCACAAAGCTGTCTCCAAGCTTCCTGTTGGTTTCCCCGAAGCCTCCTCTACATTGGTGAGACCATGCAGAGACTTGGAGACTGCTTCATGGAAGCCTCCTCTTCATCTGCATCCAGATGCCTGTTAAATATTGAATTTGTACCAGCCTCCACCACCTCCTCTGGCAGCTCATTCCATACACGCACCACCCTCTGTGTGAAAATGTTAGGTCCCTTTTAAATCTTTCCCCTCTCACCTTAAATCTATGCCCTCTAATTTTGCACTCTCCCCACCCTGGGGAAAAGACCCTGCCTGTTTACCTCATCCATGCCCCTCATGATTTTATGAGCCTCTATAAGGTGACCCCTCAGTCTCTGATGCTCCAGGGTAATAGCCCCAGTCTATTCAGCCTCTTCCTATAGCTCAAACGCTCCAACCCTGGCAATATCCTTGTAAACTTTTCTGAACCCTTTCAAATTTCACATTATCCTTTATATTGTAGGGAGACTAGAATTGAATGTTGCATTCCAAAAGTCCTGGAAAGCTGCAACATGACTTCCAACTCCTATATTAAATGTACTGACCAATAAAGGCAATCATAGCAAACACTGCCTTCACTATTCAATCTAGCTGTGACTCCACTTTCAAGGAACTGTGAACATGCTCTCCAAGGTTTCCTTGTTCAGCAACACTCCCAGACTTTCCCATAAAATGTATAAGTCCTGCCCTGATTTGCCTTTCCAAAAAAATGCAGCACCTCAGATTTATCTAAATTAAACTCCATCTACCACCCCTCGGCCCATTGGCCCATCTGACCAAGATCCCATTGTACTCCAAGGTAACTTTCTTCATTGTCCGTATTACCTCCAAATTTGGTGTCACCTGCAAACTTACTAACCATACCTCCTATGTTTGCTTCCAAATCATTTATATAGGTGACAGAAAGCAGTGGACCCAGCAACAATCCTCATGGCACACCATTAGTCACCTGTATCCAGTCTGAAAAACAACCCTCCACCACCACTCTCTGTCTTCTACCTTTGAGCCAGTTCTAGATCCAGATGGCTAGCTCCATGTTACAGACAAAACATTTTGTAGTTTTGTAAGATAGAAGACAGGACAGTGTTCCTTGCAGGGAAGAGATTGATTTTTTTTTAAATCATGAGAGGTCTGTACAGAGTAGACAAGGAGAAATCATTCCTGCTTCCAAATGGATCAAGAATGAGAGGGGACAAATTTAAAGTGAGTTTCAAAAAGCTAGAAGAAATGTTTTCATGCATGTGGTTCAGGAATTGCCTGCCTGGAATTGTGGGCAAGGCAATTAAGGGATCATTACATGACAATTCAATAGATATTGTACATCGTAACAGCAAAAGAAGTGATAAATGGAATTAGGTCAAGATGATCATTTGGAAAGTTGTGTAGACTTAATGGGCCAAATGGACTTCTTCTACATCCTAACGGTTCTGTGGCACTGTGAATTGTTAAGAGAGAGAGAGAGAAAGCAGAGACATTTTCTCAACCATGGCTCACTTGATAGCATGATTGCATGGTCAGAGACCAGTTGAAATCCCATAGTAAAGAGACTTGAGCAGGAAAGCCAAGGAGGGCACTTCATTAGACTACCAAGATCCAGTTTGCTTTAACATAAACGAACAAAAAATGTTGGGAAAATGCACCAAGTGAAGCAGCCTTTGGGAGTGAAAGAGGGTGAATATTTCAGGTTGCTGATGACCCTTCATCATAACCAGGCTACACTTTCAGGTGACTCCCATTTGACAAGCATTGCAGATCAATAGGAGATTTCCCCCCAGCATCTTGGCCAACATTGATCCATCAAGCAACATCATTAGAGCAGATACTCTGGTTGTTATCGGTTTGCTGTTTGAGAGAGCTTGGTTGCCATGAGTTTTACATTTTAACAGTGACTCCACTTCAACATTTTTTGTTGGCTGTAAAGTGCTTTGGGATAACTTGAGGTCACGAAACGTACAATTTAAAGAGAATTTTTTTTTCCGATGAGCTAATTATTGTTTTATTTGGTTGACCAAAGCATACGTGTCCTAGAAATCTGCGTTGTGATCTCTTGTTGAACAGGGATGCCCGTCCGTATAGATTACAGGTGATTAACAGGAACATTATCCAGTTTGTCGTTATCCATTCAGCACTGCGGACGTGTTTATTAAACAGCAATCCATGCTGGCTCAATTATTTTAAGATCTCAAATAAAAAGGAACAGATGGCTGTTGAAAGACTGAAGTGTCCTTTTGCAACAAGGGCTCATGACCCCAATTAGAAACTGCAGCATAGCAACAGAATGCAGATACAGCAAGTTTATGTAACCACCTGAGATGCTGGCTGTATCAAAGATGCTCAGGCAATGATTCAGAGTGCAGTGCCCTCCAAATTCTCCACCCTCTGTTCCATACAAAGATGCTGTGCTACTGGAGCTCTGTCATGAGCTATGACGTGAGCACAGAGCTAGATGACTGGGAAAGGATGAGAAAGACAATGATTTGGGCAGAGAGAAAATAGTCCCGACCACTGATTGAAATTCATACAGTGTCTGAGACGCAGAGTTCTTACACAATTCTCTCTGCTATAGGAAAGGCGTCCGGAAACTGGGGAGAGTTCAGAAAAGATTTACAGTGATATTGTTAGCGTTGGAAGGTTTGAGTTACAGGGAGAGGCTGAAAAGGGTGAAGCTATTTTCCCTGGATTATCAGACGGCTATAAAATCATGACGGCATGGATAGGGCGAATAGCGAAGTCTGTTTCCTCGAATAAGGGGAGTCTAAAACCAAAGACCATTGGTTTAAGGTGAGAGGGGAAAGATGTAAAAAGGGCAATGTTTTCACACAAAGGCAAGTGCATATTTGGAATGAACTGCCAGAAGAAGTTACAACAATTAAAAGGCTTTTGGATGGATGCATGAGTAGGAAGGATTGAGGGGGATATGGGCCAAATGCTGGCAAATGGGACTAGATTAATTTAGGATATCTGGTCAGCGTGGATGAATAGGACTGAAGGGTCTGTTTCCATACTGTGCAACTCTAACTGAGAAATCATGCCTCAGTCTGGGAGAATCCGTTCACAATGTAGTCTGTATCCAATGAGACCCTGTTTTACAAGAGGATAACTTTCCTTACAGTTTTGTTAAAGATTGTAAAGCAAGATTGCCAAACCATCACCCTCAAAATAAAAGATTTCTTTACATTCCTCAATACCTCTGTTGCTTTCACTTGTAAATATGTACTTCACCAGCAAAAAGCTAATGAGCAGAAGTTCATAAAGACTCATTCTTTAGGCTCCAATAGACAGATTTCCCTAACAGGAGCCATAGCATCCCCTCCCTACCTCCCCACCTACACTCACCTCTACTGGGTCCATCCCCACCTCTTTAACCTGTCTGTCTCCTCTCCACCTATCTTCTCCTCTTCCATCTTTGATCCGCCTCCCCCTCTCTCCCTATTTATTTCAGAACCCTCTCTCCCTCCCCTATTTCTGATGAAGGGTCTAGTCCCGAAACATCAGCTTTTGTGCTCCTAAGATGCTGCTTGGCCTGCTGTGTTCATCTAGCTCCACACTTTGTTATCATAGTATAAAAGACAACAGTTATCCTGGATAGATATACCCTTGACAATTTATCCAGTAAACAAAAGAAGGCCCAGACAGAAAAGCACCGGATCCTGCTACACTAAGAGAAAAACAAACAGTAGCAAGCCAGTCAAATGATTGATACCGTTTCAAACTATTAAGTAAGCCTCCCTGACTGGCCAGAACTATAGAAAGTTCCAGAAAACTACTTAAAAAGGTATAAAAATGGTTTTCACCTGCAGACTGCTCTCTTGGACCCTCTTTGGACTTCTGAGACCAGCATGGCCAAAGACAGACTGACTGTCTAGAGACACAGAGAAAGAGAGAGAGAGAGGAAAGCAGCTTCGCAGACCCACAAAGAGAGAGACTGCATATCTACAAGAGTGTCAAGAAGTGTTGTAAGCGTAAGGGGCCAAATAAGTTTAACAGATAGTATGTTTACTATTAAAGGCTACTGTAACTTGTTTCCTAATAAAGTTGGGACTGTTTTGCATTGGTACAGGTTGGTGTTCGTAATGATTTGACTTCTACGGTTTTGTGGGACATATGGGCAAATTCATTCATAACATTCTGGTTGGAGCTGTCCAACTTGTTTAAGGAGGAACTAGACAACATTGGTCTGGCCTTGCTGTAACTCCAGGCACCCGCCAATGTGGTTGACTAAATTCTCTTTGGAGCAAATTAGAGATGGGAAAAAAATACTGGCCTCGCCAATAACATTCATATCTTGCGAACAAACTCTTTTTTTGAGAAAAGTATTTCAAAAAGGATTCTGTTTTTGGGAAAAAGTTGTTTTGCAAACTGTCTATAAACATATGTTGATACAAGTTGACATCATATGCACTTTTGACACAAAGAGAGAAAAAAAGGCTTGGGGCATTTTCCTTCCCAAAATAAAATAACTTGCCAAGCATCAGGATTCTGTATTGACACAAATCTTGGAACATGGAGAAGGCAATGAAAGAGCACATTGGGTTCTTACCAAGTACGGAAATTAAGCTAAACATTTACTTCACATTGGTTATATCCCAGCTGCATATTGTGGCCAACTTGGGGCACCAAACTTTACAGTGGATCTAAGGTCTGGTAAGATGCAGAAATTAATTCAGAGAATGATTCTAGGAATGGAAGTTATGAGAACATTTTATTGCAAAGATGATGAGGGGAGATTCAACAGAAACGCTCAAACCCATGACGGGTTTTGATAGAAATAGTCAGGCAAGATTGTTTCTAGTGGTGAACTGTTGTTACAAAACAGAGACCCCATGAGTTATGAATATAAATGATCTGAAATGCACTGCCTGAGAATATAAGTGGAAAATGATATAATAACAACTGTCTAAAGGAAGTTAGATGAAAAGTTCATGGGGAGAAAATTGTAAGGCTATGTGGAAAGAACAGGTCAATAAAAACCTACACAATAAACTCCAATAAGCCAGGACAGTTTTGATGGAATCTTACCAGAGTCTGAGTGACATGGGCTATGATAGGATCTCAGGCATAATCAGACGAGAATCTCGACATCAGGAGCAATCCATTGCATTTTTTACGTGTTTGCCAAGTTCGCACAAGTCAGTGAGAAGTTGTCAATCAAGTGGAATTATAGCCCGTTAATGCCATAACTCACGTCATATCCCGTTTTCTGTGAGACCAAAAATGCTGGGCATTGAGAATTCTCAACATCGACGTCAGTGAGTACCAAGTTTCAGGACACGTGCCATGGTCACTGGCCACCGACACCCCACATCCATGGACATTAACATCCAACATGTGTCAGCATCTAAGAACCCTTGTGGCGCATTTTGGAATTACTTGCAGTGCACCCTGGGCAGTAGCAGGCACTATCACTAATGCTACAGCCAGGATACTGCTGGAGGAGAGTCACACTGTGTTCACAGACTGGACTGGGCTGTTTGCTTACAGTCAGTGCTCACTCACTGAGCCTACCCTACCTGGCTGATCACAGCATCCCTGTCTACCATTGCTTAGCCTTGCCAATTAGCAAAGATGCAAAGCCAGGAAATTTGTCATGATTGAGGACTGTTGGCAATCATCTCAAGGGAGATGGCCTGTGCTCAGACACAGTATGTGCAGGGGAACCTCTGATATCAGTCCAGAGTGTTGAACATAGGCAGGCAACCACTCAGGGCAGCTAAAGCTAGGGTCCTCTGCTTGTAAGGAAAATGGAGCTGAATGTCAGGCAGCACACCCCCCCGTGTTGTATCTGTCTGCCCTAACATGGGCTGCTTTCATACTGATATGAGAGGGGAGCCAGGTACGATGGGAGATAAAAGTGGTTGGCACTGGTATTATTTTTGATGCAGGAGGAGAGGTGTACCAAGTGACTGAGTTGGCAGTGCATAGGCACATAGAGTTAGTGCTGTCACAAGTGAGGGAAGATGTTGGAGCCAATAGTGAGAGAAGAGCATAAGCCTTGGCTGTGCAGGGTCGCTATGTACTGACAGTCATTGTCTGTGTACGCAGTGACCTTTTAAAGGTGAAGCAACGGGGATGGCAGACTTTTGCTAGGTATCTGTTGAGTGGTGCTTTGTTGTGAACAGTGCATGGTGAGACAGCAATAGAATCAATTGTGAGGGATGACGGGGTCGGTAGCTACTGAGGCACATTTGTGAAGATACAGCAAGAAATCTCACTAGGCCTTGAGTTGAGAATCCCTCCAAAAGAAAACTCAACGCAGCTTGCACTTAACCAAACTAAACCTAAGCTTCATCTTCCAGTGCCCAGGGAGAGTGACAAATATGCTGCAGTTAAATGGAACGAAGCTCAATGGATTTTAAGTCAATTCTGATTGATTTAATTCAAATTATTATGATGCAAAGTAATAATTTAACTGTGATTTTTCTAATATTGGTGCTATATTGCAGACTACAGAAAAACTTTGATTTTTATAATTATTGGCTTAACTGATCTATACTTTAACCTTCTTTAATTTTCTGAAGTCTTGATTTCCTGGTTGATCTAAGCCCATATTTACTGTGACATTTCTGTAAGAGCCAATGCTGTTAACCTCTGTCCAGATGCAATTTGATTGGCTTTCTTAAAAGCCATCTCCGCTGCCCATTGAATATTATAGAATCACAAAGCTGCCTAATTAAAGTTTGCAGCACATTCTGAAATCATGATCAGATACATGAAAGCAAATGGAACTGGTTAATGATCATACTTTTCACAAAATGCTTGTCAGGATACATATTTCTTAAGACATCTTGATAACTTATTCATACAGCTAATGGCCACTTTCATAATAATTAGGGCAAAGCAATTGCAATTTGATGGCAGATTTGAAAATCACAACATGAATTACATCAGGCCGAAAGCAGTAATCTTGAACAAAGCACGCACTCCGGATAAAGCACGTCATATTGTTCTCCATCAACAACCAGTGCAGCATCATGCACTGTGAGATTTATCACTTGGCTCCTTATAATCTTTCTGCTGTGAGTGAACTTTGCATTGGCTTGCAGACATGTTGTCTCAAACGCACAATGCTAACAACAGTTCATGAGATATTGTAACCTTATCCATCTGAAAACCCTTTCATTCAAATCTATTATTTGCCCACCCACCACCACCCTCCTCCGCTTGGCCGAGCTTGTCCTCACCCTCAACAACTTCTCTTTCAACTCCTCTCATTTTCTTCAGGTAAGAGGGGTTGCCATGGTACCCGCATGGGCCCGAGTTATGCCTGTTTCTTCGTGGGGTACGTGGAACATTCCTTGTTCCAGTCCTATTCCGACCCCCACCCACAACTCTTTCTCCGATACATTGATGGTATCATCTGTGCTGCTTCGTCTCTCATCAAGAATTGGAAAACTTCATCAATTTCCCCTCCAACTTCCACCCTGCCCTCACTTGCACCTGGTCTATCTCTGACTCCTCCCTTCCCTTCCTCAACATTTCTGTTTCCATTTCTGGGGATAGACTGGCCACTAATATCCATTACAAACCCATTGACTCCCACAGCTACCTGGACTATACATCCTCACACCCCACTTCCTGTAAAGACTCCATCCCATTCTCTCAGTTCCTTCGTCTCCATCGCATATGTTCAGATGAGGCCAACTTTGGCAGGGAGCCTCTGAAATGCCCACCTTGTTCCTCAACCAAGGATTCCCCAGCTCCGTTGTCGACAGGGCCCTCAATTGGGTCTGAACCATCTCCCGCAATTCTGTGCTCACCCCTTCTCTTCCCTCCCGCAACAGCAATGGGGTCCCCCTTATCCTCACCTACCACCCCACCAGCATCCACATCCAGAAGATCATCAGCTATTTCTGCCACCTCCAGCAAGATGCCACAAGCAGACACATATTCCTCTCCCCTCCCTTGTCCGCCTTCCGGAGGGACTGTTCCCTCCAGGACACCCTGGTCCTCACTTCCTTCACCCCCACAGCCCTAAGGCACCTTCCTCTGTAACTGGCAAAGGTGCAACACCTGTCCATTTACCTCCTCCGTCCCCAGTATCCAAGGGCCCAAACATACCTTCCAGGTAAAGCAGCACTTCACCTGCACTTCCAAGAATCCAGTCTACTGAATTCGCTGCTCACAATGAGGTCTCCCCTACATTGGGGAAACGAAGCGTAGACTTGGCAACTGCTTCGTAGAACATCTACTTTCTGCTCGCAAAAAAGACCCTGAACCACCTGTTACCTGTCACTTCAATGCCCCACCCCGCTGCCTGGCCAACATCTCTGTCTCCGGCTTGCTACAATGTTCCAGTGAAGCCCAGCGCAAGCTGGAGGAACAACACCTCATTTTCTGCTTGGGGACCCTACAGCCCTCCAGACTCAATAGTGAGTTCAATAATTTTAGGGCCTAAACTCTCCCATGTTCCAGCCCCCCACCCCACACACCCAGCCTTGTTACCACATAGCCTGCAACTACACACCCCCTTTTGTTAGTCATAAGCAGTCCCCATTAACAACTATTCACCTTCGCAGCCTGATCGTTAGCAACTCCTTTGTCTGCCCAACTGTCTTTCTCTCTCTCTTTGGGCTCTACCGTATCGTTTACTCCCAGTAGCGTTTTAACAGCCACCATCAGTCCTGAGGAAGGGTCATTGGACCCGAAACATTAACTCTGTTTTTTTCTCTCCAGATGCTGCCAGACCTGCTGAGCTTTTCCAGCAACTTTGTTTTTGTTCCTGATTTACAGCATCCGCAATTCTATTGGTTTTTATTATTTGCTTTTGCCTGGCTGATTAGAAAATGTGACCTGTGATAAATATTATCCTTTCCTTCAGAAGAAGTCATGTGCTTATGTTAAATATTTTATTTCTGATGACCTGACTTTTGAAACTACTATAGTCCTGCCATCAGAATGTAACCCTTAATATGTGCATCAAGGTTGGAGAAAATTTATAATTGTCGTGATCTCAGCTGACATTTTTATAGGACAAGTCAGATTCCAGGCTGAAATCTGCCTTGATCGATCATATTTTGTTTTTATTCTCTTTGGTTTTAACTAAGTAACGTCTCACTGAAAGTTAAGCATACTTTGCTGAAGACTTGATTTTACCAATAAAACAGAAATTTAATATGTAAAAGAAGCTAAGATAAATACAATAAACCATTTTACAGATTATACAAATTTAAAGATTTCTAAATGTGCCACAAAATACAGTCCCAATATTAGTACTCACACGAGAGAGATTTCCCTCTTCTATTGCCTCATAAAAGTTTAGATTAACTGCAGCTTCAATTCTTGGACTGCAGAACCTGATATAATTCATTCCTGGAGACTTCACACAACTGAGCTTCGATTTTCTGAGCTTCAATAACCTCTTCAGTATTGTACCCAAACGCTTCTAGTTTGCAAATATAAAACTAACTTCCTTACACTGAGGTAACCTATTCCTTAACAGATCTAAAACATCTTTCTTTTTCAGGGACAACTGTTTTGCATTTAGCTTGAGCCACAATGTCTGCAGACTGCCCAACTTAAGTGCTAAGAACGCTTATTCAAGCTTTGGATGTTTCCCTAAATCAAAAACAAAAGTCAATCTCTGACCTTCCAAACTGAAAGTTTAACACTGAACTGTTTATTGTCTTCACATACAAAATCCCTTGCAAACTAAAGAATTCTTCTTACCATCCAAGAATGATCACTGAGATTGTTTTTAAAACTAAAATCACAATGGCTTCAGAAATACTGACAAGTTAATCATTAAACTAGTTCAAGCACATAGATCAAGACTCAAATGTCACTAGCTCAAATCCAAACTCCAAAATAAATGGATATTAAAGTATTGATAATTCACAGAACTTACAAGGCACCTCCTCAGATATAAGAGAAAAAATATCTCTGAGGCAATTTAATTACTCAAGAATTATCTTAACACTACTCCCATGTCACGTTATCATTAGCAACATGTTGACATTAAACATACAAAGAGTTACACAGCAGCCATATTTTACATTCCTCCCTGGGTACCATAACATTCAGTGTCCTTCAGCTATGCTCTTGATAACTGTAAGATCATAAGACATTGGAGCAGATGTAGGACATTCAACCTACCAAGTTCTGTCACTTCCCGTAAAACTCAATTCCCCTGCTGATTAAACATTTATCTCAGCCTTGAATATGCTTAACAACCCAACTTTCTCTGGTAAAGCATTTCACAGGTATACAACCCTCAGAAGGGTTCTTTTTCTCATCTCTGTCTTAAATGTGTGATTCCATATTCTGACCTTACGCCCCCTGGTTCTGGACTCTCCCAAAAAGGGGGGGAACAATCTTTTAGTGTCTAGTCTGTCAAGTCCTCTAAGAATCTTGTGTGTTTCAGTAATAATGCTGCCTCTCATTTGATTAAATTACAACAAGTATAGGCCCAACCTCGAGCATTCCATCATATTTGTGACTTGTTCTTGTAGATAGTGGACATGATTGGAGAGTCTGGAAGTGAGTGACAGAAGGCAAGGCTGCCATCAAAAAATTTGGTTGAATAAGTTGTAAAGCTTATAACATAATTGCAAATTTTCAAATGCAGTGCCGAAAGTCGCGATAGATTCATCACATTGCAAAATGAAGGACATCTATACCTATATACGCATAATGGAGCAAGAATTAGACTGCTGTGAGGGACAACGCAAGTGGGATCTAAGCACACTGCTCTAGTCAAAGAATTTGCATTGTACTTTGTTAGACCTCTCTGCTTAGTAAAATGTGCTTTAATTTCTCCTGGGAGTAAAGAAATCTGACAACTACTTAAATAAATTAAAATCAGTTCTTACAAATTCCACATCCACAAAAATAAATCCTTGTACTTTCTGTGGGAGGGTTACAATTACGTACATTGGTTCAAAGTGTCTAAAGGTTAATATAATTTAAGCTATGATAGCCAAATATCTCTGCAATAATCCTTTTTTATCAAAAGTAAACAAGTTCCAAATGTACACATGTATAAAATAATGAGTTAGGTAAGTTGACCAGGCATTTAACATATGGATTATTTTAATGGTAGTAGCGTAGTTTCAAGGCCTGGTCTAGATGAGGTGGACCCAGGGTCTCCCTCCCTGCCTTCCCATTGCAAACAATCACAGCTCCTTCTGATGATTCAGCAAATGATGAGTGGTGAGGAGCTACTTCTGGGCAGAGGATTGATACAAGTGCATGCACATATTACATATATTCACACAAATATATAGAGGTTTTTTTCCCTCCTTCAGATCTTTACCCATTTTAAATAACTGCAGAGTATATCGCAACATTGTTGCTTTTCATTGGAACAAGGCTTGTTCTCATATTTTGATTAGAAGCATAAATAAAAGATATGTAGCTGTAGTAAACATTCAGAGTACATTATAAAATGTGAAGACCAGAGTTATTCCCATCTGTGTTCAGCTATCTGGCTGTATTTATCAAGTGCAGTTACAGGAGGTCAACTTTTATACAGTATACATGTTTCTCCTTTCAACGTTACTTCAACAACACATTTTTGTCTTGTTCCATTGTCATTGTAAACAAAAACACAACATTCAGGCTCCTTTTATTAACACAAAAGATACTGGTGAGGATTTTTCATAGTAGTTTTCCTTTGTAAAACAGGGCTTTCAAGTAATATGGCTTGGGACGCTGTGAATGACCATGTCAACAAGGTGTGGGCATAAACTAGGAACTGGTGTTTGATGTTGCATTTAATCTTTTCAACATTGAAATGTCAAGCTTCTCACATTGGACAGGACTCTGACAGGAAACCTATTACATATATTTCGCTGCACATGATATGTTAAAAACTGGAAGTAAATTTAATTACTTCTTTGTTTATTTTTTTGGGATAATGGGGTGAATGCTGAGTAAGTTCACCTAGAATTCTCCATTGAATATTTTGTAAAGATTTTAGGCCAGGGCTATGCGTTGTGACCCCGTAGTGGATCCAGCAAACAAGATTTAAGGGCCACAAACTCAGGCAGCTATAGTTGCCAGGGAGCTCAGGCTGGTTTCTAAAAGTTGCTAAGTGCCTTAAAATCATTTCTTTTTGCCCCTGCGTTCCCCTCCCCCCCCCCCCCCCCCCCCCCGCCCCGCCAATTTCTGATTTGGATGCCAGCAAGTATAAAGGTTGTAGCAATATTTACAGAAGCTAAAGCATCAATATTTAGAGTTTCAAAACAAAACGCGCAGTGGAGCAGTACGTTCATTGCAAAATTGATGTTAAACCAACATTGAAGACTCTATTCACAACTTGGGGAAGCAGAAAGGGGAGTTGACTATGGGGAGACTGAGTGTCGTAATCAATCCGTTACTTAATTTCCCTTTTCCAAAGGAAAATTAGCTTGATACTTAGCAAAGGAGTTATTTCTGTTCCCCAGGCAGCTCTCATCTTACACAGCTAATTCCTGTTATCAGCTTTACACCCTCTACTAATACCAACCACGTTTTTGTAAAAAAAAGGTCAACTTTAAAAATTTAGAATTCAGGCTGACGATCAGAAGCATACACCCTGTAAATTACACGTTTAATATTCTGAACCTCAATTTTACCTCCAGGTGAGGGTAGTCGGAAACTAGTTCTGAAGTAATAATGGCCCATCACAATTACAGGGATTAATGGATTTTTAACCACAATAAACTATAACTGTTTCCCTGGGTTATACAAATTTAATTCGAAAGCTCAAGGCCTCATTTAAATCCCATCAGCTGATTTTCTGGCACATTCTTGCTGGAAGTCAGTGACCCTGAGGAAGGCCACTTTCACAAGGATAGCGACAGGATTTGGCCTTCTCAGTGGCTTCAGGTCGTGGAGGAGGGAGAATTTATCAAGAATATTACAGTCCTATTCAAGCTGCACCTCACCCACAATGGAGAAAGTAAAAATACTGACCAGTTTAGGCTTTCCTGGGCCTTACAGCTTCTCCAAGATCTTTGCTCAGCAGCAGGAAAGCCCCTCCACACAGGCCGCCAAACTTCTAACAAGGAGTGAAGTTGGATGAACACTGGGAATGGAAGGGGGCTCTGAAATAAATAGCGAGAGGGGGAGGCTACGATAAAAGGTGGATAGAGGAGCAGACGGGTGGAGGGAAGATGGACAGGTCAAGGAGGCGGGGATGAAGCCAGTAAAGGTGTAACCTGAGAGATGAGGTCGAGGGCGTTTTCAACCACTGTGGAGGAGAAATTGTGGCCCTTGAAAAGCGAGGACATCTGGGATACCCCGGAGTGGAATGCCTCATCTTGGGAGCAGATGCAGCAGAGGTGAAGGAATTGGGAATAGGGGATGGCACTCTTGCAGGAAGGTGGGTGAGAGAAGTTGTATTCTAGGTAGCTGTGACAGTCGGTGGGCTTGAAATAGATAGCAGTTTCCAGGTGGTTACCAGAGATGGTAACCTGCCCCAATTTCTGAAGAAGGGGGGAAACGTCAGCTTTCCTGCTCCTCTGATGCTGCCTGGCCTGCTGTGTACATCCAGCTCCACAGCTTGTTATCTCAGACTCCAGCATCGGCAGTTCTTACTATTTCTAACAAGGAGTCATCTAAACATCTCCAAACATTAGCTTGGTTTCTCTCAATGGATACTGTCTGACCTGTTGTGATCTCCAGCATTATTTGTTTTCAGTGCCAGCATCTGCAGTAATTTGCTCCTACACTGATCACACAGATTGCTGTTAGGTCCAGAAGACCCAATATTTGCTTGTAAAGAAGGACCCCACCAACTTTGGACAGGTGTCCTTGCTGCCAGATGGGTAAACCTGTTTAAAATGCAGAAGCGTGAACTCCTCCAGCTTTCCTTGGCAATGCCTGCTTGCCCAGTTTTCTTTTCTTCACATTTTGTTAACTGGAGACTAAAATGCAAGTTTGTCACAGACCTTACCCCCAAGCAGGCTGCTGTAATATTATTACCTATCAACAGGAAATTTAAACCCCCACGTTTGTTATTCTGGTGAATATTATAATTCAGCGATGTTAATTTATGTAAGAAGTTAGCAGATTTGACTATTCTTTTTCTCTTTCGTATCTTCATATAAATTCGGAGGGATATCTTTCCTTAGTCCCTCCATGTAATTTCGCCCATTGCTTATTTATGTGTATTTCCAAGTCACAATTTACCTTACTTTACCTGTAAATATTAATAACATTTTGTGCTCTTTCATTGGCACAAAATGTTTCATCTACCAAAACTGTCTTTGAATATTAAGGAAAATAACTGATGCATGTTGTTTGGTTCTCGCTGTAATGTGATTTCACAGTGTTTGGCATTGAAGGTTGAAGAAAATCAAAGGACAGACAATAAATCCTCCAGAAGCCTTTTTAAAACTATCAAAGAGGGTAACAAGATTACACGTGATTAGTTACGCAATTCAACTAGGATTGCGCCGTGAAATATTATATTTTGGGTTATTGATCAATGCCATTACTGGAACTGAAATGAACATCATGTAATGGAATTCATTTCACCAAAATACATTTGCTTAGTATTAGAACTGAATAACAAAATAACAAATGATACTTTCCCAACCCACATTTATTTGTATCTCAACCACCCTTCCAGCGGAGCTGGAAAGAAATTCAATTGCTCACAGATTGAAGTTAGCTAGAAGTCACACAACACTAGGTTATAGTCCAACAAGTTTATTTGAAATCACAAGCTTTCAAAGCACTGCTCCTTTGCCAGGTGAAGTGGAGGGAAGGGCATAGGCACAGAACTTATAGGCAGAGAGATCATTACAAGATAATTCCAGGTAATTAAGAGTATCAAAAGATAGTGCAAATGGTATAAGTGGAGTGTTGACCAGCTGATTAACAAGTCTTTGTAGGTGATGAAAAGTGTAAAAGTTGAAGCTACACTTTGCATCTCATTATCCTGTGGTTTGTAAATAAAGACAAACGTGGAAAAAAGTATCCAATGTTTTTGTGTAAAAACATTCAGACAAAAAAAAGATTTTTTTGTGTGAGTGTTATAACTAAGTAGCACACTTTCCGAAACCTTTTTCTAACATATGTTAAACTCAGCTTTCATCAGGAAGTTGCTGGCTGAGCTTGACTATGAATCACATGGAATTCAGTCCATTACAGGTCAACTTTCCCTGTCATCAGAGCTAAACCTTCTTTGCATAGCCCATGGGTTTAATCTGTTACTAGGCACAGGAAAATATGGTCAAGGAAAATGACAGCTTGACTACAACCATATATCAAACCCTGTTAGGAAGCCAATTTAAAACACACTTCAAGCTCTGTAACCCATGACGTGTCCAAGCTTCACTTACTTAAGTTATATAACGTTTAAGGAAAAGAAAAGTTCAGATGTTTGTCGGGATGGAAATGCCTAAATGTAGGTACTCCTACAAAACTTCACATCACAGATGGAGACCATTATGCTCATGCCTTTGTTTGAAACTGCTACCCAATTCCCTTGTTCCTGCTGTTTGTCAACAGCCCAGCAAAATTCTCCTTTTCAAAAATGTATTTAAATTTGTGTTTGAAAAGTACTTTTGATTCTGCCATGAACTTTTCAGTTGGTGCCTTCATGATAATAACAGTGAGCTGTGCAAAAATAATTTTCTCATCTACCATCTTCAATTCTCACCAAATGTCACAAATCCATGTGTTTCTGCTGAGCCAGTGAAAAAAATCCCTCCTTCCTCCTCATCTATTGTGTCAAAATCCCTCAAAGTTGCATGCTTCTATCAAATCTCATTAAGCTTATCAGCTACGGAGAGCAATTCCAGCTTCTCCCGACTCTCAATGTTACAGTGTCCCTTATCCCTGTATCTGGAAAATTGCTTCTTGTACTAACTGCAACGTTTCGTCATCTGCAGTGCTCAGAGTTGGACACAATGATCTTGCTGAGGTGTATTCTAGGTAGCTGTGACAGTCGGTGGGCTTGAAATAGATATCAGTTTCCGGGTGTTTACCAGAGATGGTAGCCTCCCCCAGTTTCTGAAGAAGGGGGAAACGTCAGCTTTCCTGCTCCTCTGATGCTGCCAGGCCTGCTGTGTTCATCCAGCTCCACAGCTTGTTATCGCAGACTCCAGCAGCGGCAGTTCCCACTATCTCTCATCTATAAAACTTCACTACTTTCTGTACAGTCTGCCCTATTTATAAATTTAAGGATCCTTTCCACCTATTTTCAAAAGCCTTATTTAGTTTTATCACTTTTATTGATTCCGGCATCAAGATAAGTTAGAGAACACGTAACCTATTCCTGCATTTTTCTAAATGACCGTCTGACCTCTGAATCCCAAATTAAATTTGACAGAACTGAACCGGAGGTGTGCTTTGGTGCTAATATACTGAAAATTCTGATTCACTGAAGCACATAATTGTCATGATACACTTCAAAAACAACAGACTTTTTTTTAAGTAAATCCTAATCTATGAAAATTCTCATGCATTTTGCAGCCCATTCATTTACATTCTCATCTATGCTAACTGGTGATAAGGTGAGCTACACATGAACCTTAATTCCATGATATCTTCGTACCATTTCTGCAGTAGAATATTAGAATGCGCAATAGGAAATTAGTTCTCTTGAGGATATTAGAGATGGAACTCAGTTTAAAAGGGCAGCTGAGGTTAATTACTATTTTCTTTACATTAGCTGGCAAATGTGAAATAGTTTGCCTCACATTTAATGCTGACAGAATTTAGATTCCCCAACAATGCTTCTGACCTTTGAGGGAGTAGATATTCTTTCCTTATGATTGTGGTTCCCACAATTCTATGATATTCCCTCATCGAACATTTATTATTTACATATGGTTAGAAGTTTCCATTTAATGGAACACTTCTGGCACACGGATGAGTTTATATAATAATGTCAATGCCCACAGGCTAAGCAGTAATTGGTATGGACAGGCTTGTTTAAAAGCTTCCGCACTTCTTAATTTTCCATCGGCAGTTAAGCTACAAATCGAAAAATACTTTAGACACGGTTAGCGCCTTAGTATCTAAATCAATAATAAAACAATATACAAACCAAATTTTACATGTAGTTCTCCTCATTCATAAATAGAGTGCCTTGAAGGTCATATGGAGTGCATCTCCCCAACCTCCAATGACTTGGTTACTCATTAGGGCCATTGGAGAATCCTTCGATGAATAAGTAGTTAGTACTGTGTCAGTCCAGTGGTTGTAGATGGTTTGCATGCTCAGTCTCAAATGTTATTCGTAAAAGCCCATTGCTACAATATTTCAATTGCAGCCTACCGAATCATTTGTGTAAAAGTTAAAGGAAACAGGAATGGGACCAGGAAATCTGTACTGAATATTGGTGTGTTAAGCCTCTTTACTCTTGCCAGAATAAAATGACGCTGAATTAAGATTTTCAGCATTACCAGTGGCAAAGTAATAATGAGCTGCATCACTTAGTACACACAAAAAAAAGACAATCCTTTGTAATCATCTGGAAGGACCAACAATGATAAAATATCACCTCATTTTCTGGTTCTCTTTTCCATCTTGGACCTTCAATATTCCGAAAGAGTTCCTCCAAGATGAATGTAAGAAATCATTTCCTCTTTCCTTTTAATGTGCCTTTTAAATCCTAACTACATTTTTGTCGACTCAGTCTTGACATTGGGAGCATTCGTTACAAATTGATTTTAATAGTCTACTGGCATCAGGGCATCTGCACAATTCACTAAAGCTTTCGGCCTCAGGGTAGTTCCTATTGGCACTTTGTTAGTTAGCGAGAGAACATGATGCAAAGGGATTGTACGCCTGCCGTGCTCCTCTATCACACTGTCAGTCTCACAAACAAAATGTGATGTTGCTGTCTGAATCTCAGAGCATCCTCCTCGGACTCGCAAAACAATCGTTCTATTGCCTCCACGGATGAGGACATGCTGTGTGTTTTAAATGGCCACATCTGCATTGGTTTCTTGCATTAGGAAGTTTTTAGGAATGCAAACAACATGTCACCCACAGCAAACAGACAAGGAGCTGCAGCCAATCACAATGGGAGTCAGTTACTCTCACACACATGGGCCCCATTCCTGTTCCCTTCAACTTTTACACAAATGATTCGGGAGGTTGTAATTGAAATATTGTAACAATGGGCTTTTACGAGTAACATTTGAGACTGAGCATGCAAACCATCTACAACCACTGGACTGACGCAGTACTAACTACTTATTCATCGAAGGATTCTCCAATGGCCCTAATGAGTAACCAAGTCATCGGAGGTTGGGGAGATGCACTCCATATGACCTTCAAGACACTCTATTTAGGAATGACGAGAACTACATGTAAAATCTGGTTTGTATATTGTTTTAGATACTAAAGCACTATCGGATGGGTTCCCACCAGAATCAGAAGACATCCTTACCAAAAATATAGTGGGGTGCTACGCACATGTATTAACTGACCTGTTATTCTCCTGCCTTTAGAGCAAAACACAACTTTAGAATTTTCAATGATGATGATAAACTGTGCTTATTTTAGGGACTTTGCTGTCACAGTTGCCTCATTATAGATAGTCAACGGCTTGTTACAATTTTCCAATAATTTATTGAGTTTGGTAAGAAGCAGCAGTTTAGATGATGCATTAGTTAATTGCGTAAATAAAGCATTCAACTGTGACCATTAGGAATGGTTCACTGATACTAGAGAAAACTCAGACTGTTGGTGCAGTGTGTTTTTGTGCCACTAAATTGGTGAGGACACAGTGGCTCAGGGGTTAGCACTGCTGTTTCACAGCACCAGGGACCTGAGTTCAATTCCACCCTCAGGTGACTGAGTGTGGAGTTTGCACATTCTCCCTGTGCCTGCAAGAGTTTCCTCCCACAATCCAAAAGATGTACAGTTTAGGTGGATTGGCCATGGGAAATGCAGAGTTACAGGGATAAGGGGGGGTTGGGGTATGGGCAGGTGCCCTTCAGAAGATCAGTGTGGGCTCAATGGGACAAATGGCCTGCTCCCACACTGTAGGGATTCTAATGACTTCTAGCATCCTGCTCTTTAGCCAAGATGTTAGGGAGCTTTTCTTCTGGCCCATCTTCCACTTGGAGAAGACAGATCTGAAGACACCTGATGGCAATTGCTCAATGAAAACTGCTCCCTGCAGACTTCCCAACTCCCCTCTTTCCCAGCACTTATTGATAATATCATATTTCTCAGGTCAAGTTATTCTCTGTGTCAATCAATTGCCTGAACCCTTATGGTTATTTACCATTGGATCATTGCTCATGGTGACAGATGACCATTATCCCTTTGCCTGTCTCTATTTGAAGGTAAGTTTTCATTCTAAGAACAAAATCTTGCTACTTTTAAAAACAACACATTGATAACAGGGTACATTTGATGTCAGGTAAACTGTTGATGCTAGTTCAATAGGTATCACAACTTTTGTGTTTCTCTTCACTTTTGTTTTCCCATGCTCGAATTTTGGTAAGTTAATTATTATTTTAATAGCTGTTGGAGGAAATCTCATGTTACACTGTAATTACTATGAAAATTCATTTTTTAAGATGCCCCCCTTTCCAAAATAGGGTAATACAAAAAATTTCATTGCCAGTTGCTTTACTTACGGCATAATTCCAAGTAGCACTAAATGCTGTAACCTACCAGATCAATTTTTCTGTCCAGATAAATTAAAACATTACTTTTAAGTCAGTGCACTTATTGATTAAAGAAATTAATGCTTAAAATATGCAATTAAACAGTTCATCATCAATTAAGATCAACCAATTTAAATACACAGTTATGGACATATTATCTGAGCGACATTGATTTTTCTTGATGAATTATAGTTGCATAGAAACTATTTTTTTTTTGGAAATTTGACTTAAAATGCCCCAGATTTTGAAGTAGTCAAACTTGTCAAAGTCATGGATAATATCCACACAGTACCATTCTCAGAAAGGGATGGATTCATTCTAGTTCAATTAAATCCAAGTTACCTACTAAATCAGCATTTTCTCACAGCATAGCGTAAGTTTGAACCACAGTTTGCATTAAAAATGTGAATATTCGGACTGACTTTTCATAGCCCCATTGTGATGGACTGGGAGGCGGAGGGTCAGGTAGTACAGTGGGGAAAGGTGTCAGGAGGGTAGCTCAGTTTGTCCCAGCGTCATGACACATTGCCAGTGGTGGAAATAGGTGGCTGATTAAGCCAATTAACGCACCAATTAAGAGCCACTTCTGGGAAACCATAGACATCATGTCTGAATGAGAAAGGCCTCTTGCCATGTTGGGTGGCTGCCAGGTAAATCTTGGGAGCTTTCTTGTAAGCTCACAGAGGGGGTACCCCTCCTTAATGCCCACCAACGTATCAGGAGGGCCCTGGCTGCTTCCGCAGTCAAACCCTTTACCTGACCCTCAGCTGATCACCAGGACATCCCCTATCCCCACCCCGGCCCTGATTTCTCAAAAATAGTTCACTCATTTTTAAGGGGGCCTTGACATTGAGGCATCCTCTCCTTCTTCCTCCAGCCTTGGAACTAACCAAACCCAGCATTTCAGAAGTTGTCAAGCTGCTGGCTTTCTAATTGACCTGGTAGCTCAGAGGATGAACCACTGTTATATGATGTAATGGTTCTGAAAGAGTTAATGGTGATGTTGCATTAGCTCCACCCAACCTCTTATTGGCACACTCTTTGAGTGGCAAAAGGGTTTGTCCAGAATAAGGTCCTAACTGGGAAGGGTATGTCATAGCTGGCTCCTAATTGCTGTGATGATTTAGTTAATGTTAATTGTCCCAGTTGCTGCCATGCAAATATCTTTCCCTTGTTAAGACTCTTTTGTAGTCTATCCTCTACCACTGAGAAATGAACCAGGGATCACAGTCTAAGGATATAGAGTATCCCATTTAGAACTAGGATGAAGAGAAATGTCATCACCCAGAGAGCGGTGAACCTGTGGAATTTTCTGCCACAGAAAACAGTTGACACCAAAACACTGAAAGTTTTGTAGAGAAGCTAAACATAGTGCTTAGGGCTAAAGGGGTCAAAGGGTACAGGGAGAAAGCAGGAAAAGTTTACTTAATTGGATGATGAGACATGATTTTATTGAATGGCCAAGTAGATTTGAAAGGCTGAATGTCTTACTCCTACTCATATTTTCTGTGTCTAGGACATTAAACTGAGAATGGGAAGGTGGCTTGCAGGGCTTTTTGGAAAGTGACAGTGGCCCTACCTCAGGGACAGGAGGCCCAGGTTCAAGTTCCACCTGCTCCCAAGTTTGGTGCCAATATCCTGAACCAGGCTGATTTAAAAAAAAAGGTCCAGAAGGTAAGAAAGTGGCCTCTGGTGACACAATGGCAGTGTTCCGCACCCAATCGGGAAACCTAGGTTCAGGTGCCACCTGCTTCAGAGATCTATCACTACACATCAGAGCTGATTGTTTGAGTAGTGTATAGAAAAGAAGAACAGGAATTTTTACAATGCAGTGGTAGTGTTCCTACCTCTGGGCCAGAAGATCTCAAACACCAGAGGGTTTAAGCTCCAGAGGTTCAAGCTCCAGAGGCGTTTAAAATAACACATTCAAACAGGTTGGTATGGACCAGGCCAGAACCCCTCAAAACACTTTAAGAAGTTATCCTACACCCTACTTTTTCTCATTTAAATTGTAGATGTGAAGTGGGTGCTCCAGGTGTGCTGTACCTGGTCAAACCATGCAGCATTAAGCAAAGCAATTTATTTAAACACTGTAGCTCAAACATGAACAAAAAGAAGAGCAAAATTTAAAATAACTCAACTATTAGAAAACTTAACCAAATATTCGATATTGCAACTTAGCTAATTAACTGTTCCAATATAGTAACGTCCCATAAACACACTCCTTAGCAAAAAGATAAATTCAAAAGCAGATTCTGAGAGGCAGGAGGGAGCTCAACTGGAGAGATTTCAGAGAAAGTCAGTTAGAAATCACTTACTGCAGCTTGCAACCCTTCTGGTACTCGAGCATCTTGCGATTGCTACAGTTTAAAAAAAACCCAGAAAACCTGAACTGGGAGAACTGGCCACTCCTCTTCCACTGTACAACTGCTCTGGAAAAACCTCGATACTTTGGCACCTCTGCCTTTACAACCTTCCGTCAAAGCAAAACCCAGGATAAAATAAGTGACAGCATCGTCACAGGTTGATTATAAAATACGTGGGTTTGTTCCAACTTTTGACTTTGATGCAGGACTTGATTGCCATAAAAAAATTTCCTTGCTACGTATTTTAATGCTGGGCACAGAAAGGGACATCAGATGCCCAACTCTACACTTGATTGACAATGTACCGGACATTCCGATTTAGGACAGCAGAGTTTTTGTGATTTAAAAGCAAACTGAACAGAATTGGCTGAATCACTGAAAATAGCCAAGGGAAGGTGAAATGTAGATGAGTTACTCCCAAAGCCACTAATGTGCATGTTCTCTGCGATCCTTTTACCCTGCTTTAAAGATTCAATTTTCCCAAAAGTAAACTACTCAAGTCAATAGTGAGAGACTCCACCACTTGTACTGGCTCAAAAAGGCTGTTCAAATTCCATTAAACTTTCCACAATCTTATTGCCACCGATGTGTGTTAAGTTGATTTCATAGAACATAGAACATAACAGCACAGTACAGGCCCTTCGGCCCTCGATGTTGTGCCGACCTGTCATACCGATCTCAAGCCCATCTAACCTACACTATTCCATGTACATCCATATGCTTATCCAATGACGACTTAAATGTACCTAAAGTTGGCGAATCTACTACCGAATCTACAAGCAATTTGAGGTATGAAATTAGATGCTAATATGTTCTTGACAAAGATTTTATTTACAGACTGCAGTGTTATGTATATCTGTTTCCTACCCACTGCCCAGTGTCCAAGTAATGCTTTCTTTAAAAGTGCTCTAGGGTCTTAATTAATCAATGTTCTTCTTCTGTGCATCTTAACAATATGGACATTTTCAAATCATGTTCACGTCAAAAATATATAATTTTGGAAGGCGTATTATGAAAAAAAGAACAGCATACATCTCACAGAATTTCACAGCTGTGAACTGGACTTCATCTCACTCAAAAGGAATGAATGGGCCTAGCTCGCTATAGTCTAATTTTGAGCAAAAATTTGTAGATTGAGTTGAGTTCTTGTGAACTGCTTTTTTTTTAAGTCTGTAAGTATGATAATTCTGCACTTAATATTTTGCATCACCTGTTCACTTGAAACCGTAAAATGTAAAAAGAGAGGTAGGCCATTCAACCCATCCAGTCTGCCCCATCATTGAAGAGATCATGATTGATCTGATAAGATCTTCAACTTCACTTTTCTGCCTGGCCCCATTATCCTTGATTCCCCTAATGATTAAGACTGTCTATCTCAGCCCTAAATATACTTAACAAATTAGCCTTGACAGTCATCTGTGGGTAAGAATTCCACAGATTTACCCTCAGAGCAAAGAAATTCCTCCTCATTCTCACTTCTAATGGGGTGATCCCTTGTTCTGAGATTGTGCTGTCTGGTCCCAGACTCTCCCACTAGGAAACCCAGGCAGCCAAGTGGCTCGGTGATTAGTACCACTGCCTCACGGCACCAGGGAACTGGGTTTGAAGCCGCCCGTGGGCAACTGTCTGTGTAGACTTTACGCACTCTCCCTACATTTGCGTGGATTTCCTCTGGGTGGTCCGGTTTCCTCCCACAGTCTGGTGGGTTAGCCATGGGAAATGCAGGGTATGGGTTGGGTCTGGGTAGGATGGTAGGACTGGGTAGGACTTGATGGGCCAAATGGTCTGCTTCCACACTGTATGGATTCCATGAAACAACCTGTCCACATACACCCTGTCAAGTCCCCTAAGCGCCTTATATGTTTCATTCTTCTAAACTCCAATAAGTACAGGCTCAACCTCCCTTCATAAGACAATCCCTGCATACCTGGTGAACATTATCTGGACTGCCTCAAATGCCAGCATATGTTTCCTTAGATTGGAGGACCAAACTGTTGACAGTATTCCAGGTATGGTCCTACTAGTATCTTGTATACTTCCAGCAGGACTTCCCCATTTTTATACTTCATTGCATTTGAAATAAAGACCAACATTGTTTATCATCTGCTGAACTTGTATGCTAACTTTCTCTGATGAAGGGTCAAGGCCCGAAACGTCAGCTTTTGTGCTCCTAAGATGCTGCTTGGCCTGCTGTGTTCATCCAGCTCCACACTCTGTCATCTCGGATTCTCCAGCATCTGCAGTTCCCATTATCTCTGATCACTACTCTGGCCAGGCCAGGGAGATCAATGATACCCTGAAGAATGCTCCTTTTCCCAGCAGGCGTCAGCACTAGTGTTCACCTGTTGGGGATATTGAACTGATTCATACACTTCTCCAGTTTCACTCCCTAGTATTGACCAAACTGTTTCATACCTTCTTGTCTAATCTATTTTGTCTCATTTCAGATAATCAAGCCTGGTGAATCTATTTGCAGAGTTTTTATTGGACTGCTTACTCTCCATGAGTGAAATCTTCTATGTTGAATTGAATTATACAATAAAGCAGGTCACATCCTTTTCCCTCTGTAGCCTTGAAACTTGCCCACCCCCTCAACTCTTGGCTACAACGTGAGACTCTCTAATCACTCTACTGAGCCAACAGAAGCAACAGGCAAGTTAAAAGATCATGACTATTAATTATTTCTAATGTATTAAAAGCAAAGCAATGGTATGGTAGTTTGAGTAATAACCATTTTAAGCATTTGAGCTATGGAGGAAAATCTATTTTGTAATCAACCTAATCGACAAATGTAAATGGGGTATACTTAGCAAACTTCATTAATGTGCTCTCTCATTAAGCCTGGCAATTATATCTTTTTATCGCACATATATCATGCAGCTCTGAAGTGAAGTGTTAACTTCAGATTGCTACTTATAGCCAGCATATAACTAGCCTTCAATTCATGCAACAGATGCTTCTTGAATGAAATTCCGCCCTGGTCTCAAATTATTTCAATTAAGACTGCAGAGAAATTGAATCAGATGATCCAGCAGCAAGCTCCTGCAAATCAGTGTTTCAGCTGCTGCAGTGCTGAATGGCCACCTCTTTCTGAGTTAATGCGCCCAGTGCTCTGATTCTGCAAGTTTGCAGATCTCTCAGAACATTGCCATAGCCCTCAGCTTTCTCAAACCTTACACTTTGGAGCTCCCTCCTGAAAGGCTCCCTTGCTACTTCTTTCCCCTCCTTTGGGAGTCTTATGAAATCTTTTTGACCAGTTCTTGAACAACTGCTCGACATTTTCTTGCCCTCAGCAAAGTTCTCTGAGACATTTCATTCACTGATGACACTATTTTAATTAAAGGTTCTTTTGTTGTTTTGCATATAACATGTCACAAAAGACATATTTAACCAGTTCGGTCAGTCCAGGAAATTTCTAAATGTTGAGTTCTATGATGACCTTGAAACTTCTTCATATTATGGAATGCCTTGAAGATGTTAAAGCTGCCCATTTGTTGTCTCGTATTCCTGACAGTTAAAAATGACTCAATCTTTGCATGATCAGAGTTGAATTGTTACTGCTGAAAGATCCCAGTCGATTATTTATATCAACTGATGTTCATTTATTTCTCATTCATTATTAAACTCATTACCCCCAGGCAGCCAATGACATCATTATTGATCACCACTGACGAAAATGCAGTTATAATTGAACATACAGAAACAGCAACTAAAACATGAGGTCTTCAAAATACTTCACAACATAATGTTCAAACGGTGAATGATGGTGAAACATACCTTTACAACCACAAGGGTGACATCTTTGTCATTATTTATTTTGGGACACACTTTTCTGCAATGACTGAATAGAGAACGAAGGTCTGTATGCCAAAATAAATCTGGGAAATCTATGATCAGAACAAAATAACATTTAACTTCAGTACCTCTGCAACCGGCCAAGTTTCCTTCCATGGTGCTCTGCTTAGGGATATTATTTTGATCTTTTGAATTCATGACTAGTTTGGCACACAGGTCAGCTGGGATGGTGAATGAAGTAAGAAGGAGAGGAAACAGAATCGCAAAACACTTAATTTTTTTTAACCAAATAATTTAATATGTCAGTATTTTCAATGCAAGTTATTGCTTGTAACACTCTCCCCCTTGACCAATCCTGGCAAAGATTTGAATAGTATTATATATCAAAAATATTTGTTCAGACAATTGCATAGCTTCCAGGAACAAACAGAAGGCAAGTTATGACCTGCTAGAAACAGAGGTAGTAATGTCACTGGACTAGTAATCCAACCCTATGTTAATGTTCTGCAGGCTTCAAATACCTCAAATGGCAGCTGGTTAAATTTGAATTAACAATCCAGCCCAATGGCGAACATGTAACCACAACTGATTGTTGTTAAAAACTCATCTGGTTCATTAATACATTTTCAGGGTGGAAATCTGGCCTACATGTGACACCACACCCATGGTGATGTGGTTGACTCTCAAACTGCCCTAGCCAGTGATGTCACATGCCATGAATAAATAGAAGAAAAGCATAACTAGCCTTACATAATAATTTATCCAAACACATCATGTTTTGTTTAAAAAAATTAGCTCTCACAAATTTAGGCATTTCTCCTATAGTGCAATAGTTGCGTTCTTGTGTGACCTCACGCTATAGAAAATTGAGCAATAGAAAATCACGTTATAGGGAAAATAGCTGTAGAAAATTGCTATACTGTACAGCAGAAAGTTCACATTATCCAAACAGTGTCCATTTTTCATCAATCACATTACAGCCAATTTGCATTAATGAAACAGGCGTTATAGCAAAAATACCTGCACATAGAGTCATAGAGATATCAGAAACAGACTCTTCAGTCCAATTCATCCATGCCAACCAGATACCCTGAATAAATCTCATCCCATTTGCCAGCATTTGCCAATATCCCTCTAAACCCTTCCTATCCATACACCCATCCAAATGCCTTTTAAATGTTGTGATTGTACCAGCCTCCATCACTTCATCTGGCAGCTCCTTCCATACACACACATCCACCTGCATGAAAAAAGTTGCCCCCTCGGTCCCTTTTAAATTTTTCCCCTCTCACCTCAAACCTAAGCCCTCTAGTCCCCTACCCCGGGGAAAAGACTTTGACTATTCACCCTATCCATGCCCCTCATGATTTTATACATCTCTATAAGGTCACCCCGCAGCCTCCAAAGCTCCAAGGAAAATAGCCCCAGCCTATTCAACTCTCCCCATAGTTCAAACCCTCTCTACTCCTGACAATGTCTTTGTAAATCTTTTCAAAGCTATTTCAAGTTTAAAGACATCTTCCCAAAGCAGGGAGACCAGAATGGAACACTGTATTCCAAAAGTGGTGTAACCAACTACAGCCACAATAGGACCTCTCAACTCCTGCGTTATCTTCAGGCTGGGAATATTTCTGAGTCTAATCACAAAATATCTTTATCTGTCACGTGATAGCTTTACCTGCCGCTCTCAGCCTCAACTATAGGAATGACTGAACTCCTAATCTTAGCCTCAAGAATCCCTCTACACATGGCCTCAACCCAACAATCCTTCTTTCCAGCTGAGGTCTTGGCCAATGCTGCATGGTTTTACCTGACTGACACATTGTCTGCTTTCAATATTGCCTTCCCATGTAACTACTTGCATCCTCTCGTCTTCTCCTGCTTATTCCCCAGCCAGCTCTCCACTTTCAGGAACCCACGTTCCAAATTATCCACCAGCTGAAGAGATCTACTGGTAATTATACATTTATTTCCTAGTCAAGCTATTAACATTTAATTGATTCTATCACTGCATTAAGAAGTAATAATATAGCACTTCATTTTAAATAAATTAGTCTGTAAAGCATACGCTTTTAATCTCTAGCCTATGGTTTAATAAGGTAGAACTTTGCAGAAAGCTTCATAAGGCATGATTTTTGATGCTGTATATAACTCTTTTAAAATTTTCTAAAATTAATATTTAATTGCAAAAGCTCCTCATATATCTCTGGAAGTGTGAATGCTTAATTCAATGTGCTGAGCTTGTTCTGAAATGCATTTACAAAAGATAAGAGATATAGTGAGAATTATTTAATGTGCTAACTGGGATTAGTTTGACCCTTAAAATATCAAATTAACATGGCAACAAATGGAAATGTTGATATTCCGTCTTACTTTAAATTGCAGTTCTGAACAATTGAGCACAGGGCATCGGTAATTTATGAGCACGGTAGCAATTTTAATTTTGTGCTTCTGCAGCTTGTTTATGGTCTGATGTGTTCTCACAGAGCAGCTCAATCTGCCAAGTATCCTCCATGTGCCAGGAGGAGCTGAGGTCATTCTGGACTCATTTGTAGTAAGATCAGCTCTGCACTCAGGTAAATGAACAGTAACAGGGTATGTCAACACTGTATTGGACATGAGAGAGGGTGGGAGAGAGCTTCTGTGAGACCATACACATCCAGTCCCATTTCAATCTCCTATCGGCATTATCAGCTGTGTTAATCATAGTGTCCTTTCACACTATGCCTTTCACTGTGAAACCATCAGCAAAAAAATATGCTTTTTTAGTTGGCAGAAACTTTGGAAAGTAATTCCACAGAATCAATGTGATAGTATTTCAGAGATAATGGGAACTGCAAATGCTGGAGAATACGAAATAACAAAGTGTGGAGCTGGATGAACACAGCAGGCCAAGCGGCATCTTAGGAGCACAAAAGCTGACGTTTCGGGCCTAGACCCTTCATCAGAAAAGGGAGATGGGGAGAGGGTTCTGAAATAAATAGGGAGAGAAGGGGAGGCGGGCCGAAGATGGATAGTGGAGAAGATACGTGGCGAGAAGAGTATAGGTGGGGAGATAGGGAGGGGATAGGTCAGTCCGGGGAGGACGGACAGGTAAAGGGGGCGGGATGAGGTTAGTAGGTAGGAAATGGAGGTGTGGCTTGAGGTGGGAGGAGGGGATGTGTGAGAGGAAGAACAGGTTAGGCAGGCGGGGATGAGCTGGGCTGGTTTTGGGATGCAGTGGAGGGATGGGAGATTTTGAAACTTGTGAAATCCACCGACAAACCGACGTCCATTTCAAGCCTACCAACTCCTACAGCTACCTGGAATACACCTTGTTGAAGATAAAAACTGCAAAGCACAGAGGACATAAAAATGGATCTAAGGTTGATTTCAAATCTGCTGAAAATAATATTCATAGCATTGTTAGGCCAATTAGAAAAAAAATAGTGAACCAATCCATCATTCCAGTTTTGAATTTTTCCATTGTCCAGACTGTATCAGCACTTCCTCACTTCACAAAACCTGATTTCTCTCAGCTCTCATGGACAAACATTTTTTTTAACAAACTATGGTCATCTTGAAAACACTGCATAAAGGGTTAACATCGAATTGAAAAGTAGTTAGGACCAGGCAGGAAGAAGATAGAATGGCTGAAACAGGTGTAAATAGCAGAAATACATCGTAAGCTTTCCATCATTTAAAGCACAACAATGTTGGATAACAAAAAAAAATGAAACTGACAAATATTCCTGGCATGCAGAGTCACTCTGGAATGGGCTCATTAAATGTTAAAGGTCCCCAGGCACTAATGCCTCTTTTTCTTAAATAAAAGGACAACTCTCACTATCCCAGAGATCACTAATAATGCTTCATTGTTTCAGGTTCCCATAGCCTCGGTAGTAACTTCCTTTCTTCCCAAGATTCAGGTTCCCTTTAACTCCTTTGGGAATCCTTCTGGGTGCCTGCTTAAAACATTCACATTATTTTGACTCGAGGGAAATAGATAAATTCAGTGGTGTCAGTTTGCATGAAATGAACAGAACTAACATTGCAGAAGTGCAGGAAACCAGGAGGAAAAAAATGTCAGCTTTCTTATTTTTCTGGAAGATGGGAGAGAAGACAATGATTTAAGGTTCTAATGCAATGAAGAGCTAGCATCAGTCATGACTCACCTTTTACACTTCTGAAGCTGCTGGTGACTAATCCATTAGATAATTAGTGAATTCAGCCAAGATCTACTGCTGTACTTAAGAACGGTGAATATACATGCACAAATTTGGAGTAGAAGTGGACCATTTAGCCCCTTCATCCTCCTGTTCCATTTAATCAGATTATGTCTGATCAACTCCGCTTTCCTCTGTACACCTCAGCCCCTTGTCAATCAAGAGTTTATCTAACTCAGACTTAAAAGTCTTTCACTGCTCTTTGATGGATTCCACAGTTTAACAACCTCAGAGAGAATAAAAAAGTTCATTCCATCTCCATTTTATACAAAAGCGTTCTTATTTTTAAACTGTGTTCCATGGAACACAGTTTTGTAATTCATAGACCAGGATATTCCAGATCTCTTTGTACTGCAGCATTCTGCATAGTAAGAGATTGAGAAGGTAGTTTATGATCATGTGGCTTGTTTTGTACATGTTATGATGGGTCCCTACTATAAAAGGAAACATCTTTTCAGCATCCATCATGTCAAGTCCCTGTAGGACCTCATATAAAAGCTGTAAGAACTGCGGATTCTGTAAATCAGGAACAAACACAGAAGTTGCTGGAAAAGCTCAGCAGGTCAGGCATCATCTGTGAAGAAATAATCAGAGATAATGTTTTGGGTTCTGAGCAGTTTGAGTTCAGAACACATTCTGAAGAAGGATCACCGGACCCAAAACGTTAACTCTGATTTTTGTTTTCACTGATACTGCCAGATCTGCTGAGCTTTTCCAGCAACTTCTGTTTTTGTCCCTGTAGGACCTTATAAGTTGCAATAAGATCATATCTCATTCCTCTAGACCTCAATGAATATAGGTTTAACCTGTCCAAGCTTTCCTCATTAGATAACCCATTCATCACAGAAATGGGTGGAGTGAACCTTCCCGGTACTATTTCAAATGCAAACACCTCCTTTCGGGAGACCAAACTAATACACAGGACTCCAGACAGGGTCTCACAAGTGCCCTTTACAATTGCTGCAAACTGTCTCAACTTATGCATTTTACTCCCCTTGAAGTAAATGTCTATGACTTCCTAATCCCTTTCTGTACATTCATTGTCACTTTTTGTAATTCATAGACCAGGATACTCCAGATCTCTTTGTACTGCAGCATTCTGCATGGTAAGAGATTGAGAAGGTAGTTTATGATCATGTGGCTTGTTTTGTACATGTTATGATTCAAGCAATGTTTGGCTCGCTGCTAACGTAACATCGTTGTTTGAATTGAAATGTGCAAATATCTGTCGAAGATAAGTGACCTTGACAATGATGCACACAATCATTGGGCAGGCACCTTACGTTTCACTTCAATAAAATCCTTCAGTTGAGCACACCACTATATTGTAATCTACTCATGAAGTGGTGAGTGTCAAGAGCTGAAATAAAAAGCATAGCTGTAGAACAGTGAGCTCCCACTGAAACAGAAAAAAAACCAAACGTTACATTGAAATCACTTCTTCGGAGAAATCACTGCAGATTTCCCCAGCGACTCCTATTCAAACGGTAGGGTATGTGAGGCAAAACTGGAAATTCTTCGATGACCAATTGCAGAATTATGTATTAGTTACAGATTTGATGAGCAAACCAGAACATTTAGAAGTTGCTATACTTTAATCACCTTTGGGAAGAGACCGTTTCAAAAAATATTCCACTCTGAATAAAATAAAGATCTGCTGAGGCTGGAAATCAGAAACAAAACAGATATTGCTGGAGGCCTAGCAGCATCTATGGGGAGTAAGCAGAGTTCATGTTTTGAGTCCTGTGTCATTTTCTTCAGAACCGAAGGAGAAAAATCACCAAATTTGAAACATTAACTCTGTCTTCTTTCCACAGATGCTGCCAGACCAGCTGAGTTTCTCCAGGAATTTCTGTTTTTGTTTCGTATCCCAGCTGAACTCTCTCTGCAAAGCAGAAAAAAACACACGTGAGAAGTTTTGAAAGTTCTGAACTTTGTGTTGAGCTCCAAATGACCGTTACATAGAAATGATACAGTAGTCAGTGCTCAGGAATGACGTGAAAAAGTCTATCAATTGATACATAATGTCATTGCAGAAATCTGTGAATTTGCACAGTTAAGGAATGAGTTATTTAAAGACAGGACTATATTCGGAAAAAAAAGGATACATAAGTGAAAGCCTGCTGAAGGAAGATAAATTGATACTCAGGAAAGTGGAAATGGGCCATTCGGCCCAACAAATCCACACTGCGCCTCCCAAGAGCATCCCACCCAGATCCATTCCCCTACCCCTGCATTTCCCATATCTAACTCCCCCAACCTAAACATCTCCGGGCACTATGGGCAATTTAGCACGGCCAATCCACCTTGCCTGCACATCTTTGGACTGTGGGAGGAAATCGGAGCACCCAGAGAAATGTTATAGCCTCACTGCAAAAAGCTGAATCATTTAGCACACAAGCATATGGCTGTAGGAAGATCGAGTAGCAGGTGCAGATGACCACTGCAGGGATAATCGTTAAAGATTCTGACAAATTATTCTACACCATACAACAGGTAGGTTCAGACAAACCAATAGGTGAGACATGGTTTGTGACTTGGAATAAAGACTGCAGAAAAGAGGACACCATATTAGCAGACAGTGTCAGATAGACACTGGTGCATCATGCAACATCATGACCTTTACAGACCTGTGTGAAGCGTTCAACATGGTGAATCAACAATGTAGTTCTCAAAAGAAAGATTATGGATAGACAATAGCACCATCCACATGCTGAGATGGCAGATTACTCTGAACTCCCAGCCCAATAACAAGAATGAGAACCTGAAGTTCCAGGTCACAGGCCGCAAACAAACGCCACTAATCTCTGCCAGAGATTAAGTCTATCTGTTAGAATGGTAACCCTCAACATATCAAAAGAGATTTGCAAAGAATTGCAGCACAGCAAATCATTGTCCGTGGAACACATCGTGGAGAAATACAATGATATCTTTACAAGGATATCTGTCAGGAGAGTATCACCTCAAAGTAGAAGACAAAGCAAGAGTACTTCAACATCTGCTGATGAAAGTTCCAGTTCCAGCTTGAAAGACAGGGTAGAAGAGATGCGAAACAAAGGAATAATCAAGCAAGCGACAACTCCTACTGAATGGATTTGAAGCAATGAAATAGCCTGGAAATCTGAGACAATGCATTGACCCAAAATATCCAAATAAAGCCCTGAAGAGATCCCACTACTTCATGCTGACCATAGAAGGAATTTGACCACATCTTGGAAAGTTAAGAATCTTTACTACCCTAAATACTAAGGGTTGTTCCTGACAAATGAAGCTCAATAAAAGCAACAGCTTTCTAACTATGTTCTGAATACCTTTCATGTGATACAAATATATGCTGTTTGGCATTTCCAATGCTCCAAAGAGCTATCAACTCAGACAACACAAGATAATCAGTGAACGTGCCAGGCTGGTGGAATCTAGAGTGAGTGATCTGCTAGATTATACATGGAGAGACACAACAGAAGAAGCTGTGGCTGATCACAATCAAATGTTACTGTGCCTGCCCAAAAGAGCTGTCCAGGGGAACATGAAGCTCCTGCTCAAATCTTAGGATATTAATCTTAAGATAAAAGATACCTGCAGTCATGTACATATGTCATGTACTGACAAGAAAAGGCCTTCACCTGGAACTCAAATTGGTGAGAACTGCAGCAACAATACAGTGCCCAACTGAGGAATAATCAGACCATACCTGTTGGATTTGTCAACTATTTCACAAAAATCTTGCCCAATTTATCATTAAAGTCTGATCCATTCTGCCAACTCTTGGCTAAATATGTGAAGTGCCATTCGGTACAAAACAAGCAGCAACATCTCCTGAAATCAAGCAGCAACTGATAGCAACACCAGTGCTGAAATACTACAATGTAATAGAGGTAGTCACCCTGCAGAGTTTTAGCAATGTTAATGCAGTGAGGCAAACCAGTTGCATTTACATCCAGGGCACTAACACCTACAGAAAGATGTTATGCCAGATCAAGGAAGAGTACCTAGTCATGGTAATAAAATGTGAGGCTGGATGAACACAGCAGGCCCAGCAGCATCTCAGGAGCACAAAAGCTGACGTTTCGGGCCTAGACCCTTCATCAGAGAGGGGGGTGGGGAGAGGGTTCTGGAATAAATAGGGAGAGAGGGGGAGGCGGACCGAAGATGGAGAGAAAAGAAGATAGGTGGAGAGGAGAGTATAGGTGAGGAGGTAGGGAGGGGATAGGTCAGTCCAGGGAAGACGGACAGGTCAAGGAGGTGGGATGAGGTTAGTAGGTAGGAGATGGAGGTGCGGCTTGGGGTGGGAGGAAGGGATGGGTGAGAGGAAGAACAGGTTAGGGAGGCAGAGGCAGGTTGGACTGGTTTTGGGATGCAGTGGGTGGAGGGGAAGAACTGGGCTGGTTTTGGGATGCGGTGGGGGAAGGGGACGAACTGGGCTGGTTTTGGGATTCGGTGGGGGAAGGGGAGATTTTGAAGCTGGTGAAGTCCACATTGATACCGTTGGGCTGCAGGGTTCCCAAGCGGAATATGAGTTGCTGTTCCTGCAACCTTCGGGTGGCATCATTGTGGCACTGCAGGAGGCCCATGATGGACATGTCATCTAAAGAATGGGAGGGGGAGTGGAAATGTTTTGCGACTGGGAGGTGCAGTTGTTTATTGCGAACCGAGCAGAGGTGTTCTGCAAAGCGGTCCCCAAGCCTCCGCTTGGTTTCCCCAATGTAGAGGAAGCCACACCGGGTACAATGGATACAGTATACCACATTGGCAGATGTGCAGATGAACCTCTGCTTAATATGGAAAGTCATCTTGGGGCCTGCGATAGTCATTCTCTTTGCTTGTGAACGTTGTTGTCAATACCCATTTGGAAGAGTCAAAGTGACAGTGTAGCAGCTTCCTGGCTGTTAAGCAGCTAGGTTGCTCACTTGGCCAGAAAGCAAGGGATGCTGGGTGTATGGGCCAAGTAAACCTCTCACAAAACCCACACACCAGGCACAGCACCCAGGTGCTAATAATAGCATAATGTAAAAGGCATCAGTTATCCTGGATAGACACACGCTCAACAAAGGTATCTGCCAAACAAAGGAGAGCTCTGACAGAAAGGCACTAGGTCCTGCTACACAAAGAAACAAACATTAGCCAGCCATCCGAATGATTGACATTGTTTTACATTATTATGTGAGTCTCCCTGATTGTTCCAGAATGGATAGTTCCAGAAAATGATCTAGAAGACATAAACACAGGGTTCACCTACAGACAGCTGTCTTCAATCTTCTGGAGGCTGTCCAAGGTGACCAGAGAGAGAGAGAGAGAGTGAGAGCGAATGCGAAAGCAAGATTGAAAGTGAGAGTGAGCAAGAGGGAGAGCAAGGGGGAGAGAGAGAGAGAGAGGGGGAGAGAGAGAGAGAGAGAGAGAGAGAGAGAGAGAGAGAGAAGGAGAGAGAAGCTTCGCAGGCCCAGAGACAGAGCCAGATAAGTATTGTAACCTTAGGGGGCTGGTAGGGATAGTATATTTAGTATTAAGGGTTATTTTAATTTGTTTCTTAACACAATTGGCACCGTTTTGCATTGGCTCTCGATTGTGTCCATATTATTTTAACCGTTTTGGTATTGCAGGACTCCTGGACAAATTCATCCACAACATTCTGGTTAGATTTGTATAACTTGTTTTAAGGAGGAACTAGACAGCATCAGACGAATCTGACCACAAGACATTTTTTCTTACCCATTCACTAGATGACGGCATTGCTGTGCCGTTATTTTTTTGCCAATTCCTTATTGCCCAGAGGATGGTTGAGAGTCGACCATGTTTCTGTGGGTTTGGGGTCGCAAGTAGGCCAGGCCACGTAGGAATGGCAGATTTCTTCAAAGCATCTTCCTCAAGCTGCTACTATCTGCTCTGAAGCATCCGCAAAGTATGTTACTCCAGTTACAAAGCTATAGTCTAGATGTAACATACAAACAAGGGAAGTAGATGCACATTGCAATCATACAGCCCTCTTAATGAAGAAAGTGGATGATGCCACAACAGGTTTAATCTGAAGCAGCAACTCATCATGTTCCGAGAGTCATCAAGCCAGAAGAGACAGTGAGCACAAAAGACATGCCCCCTGCTTGCTCAAACTGAGCAAGCTATCCAACAAGCTGCAAACCTCCAAAGTGCAAGAAGTAGCAAAGCGAGGATTGTGAGGGGACATTAACACATGCTGCTGTGAGAACTGACAGCCAACCATGCATACTGTGCAAAAGAATTAGAGTAATTAGTCCAAAGTAGTTGAGAGGAGAGATGCCAAAACACATCCATGCAAGCCAAAGAAATTGAGTCATGTCTAAGGAAGGCAAGACATGCTCTACGGCCAAACATCAGCTACAAAAATCAAGGACCACGTAAGAAGCTAGACAGCTACTGATGATATAGGACATCACAGCCAGACCATGGATAAAACCAGGAATAGATCTCATCGCACTTGCAGGAACTGATTACCCTGGCCCTGTAGATTACGGTTCTGATTACTAAGAGGTAGCCCAGCTGACTTCAGTGACTATCGTTGAGATTGAACAAATACCTCAAAGCACACTTCAGCTATTGTGGCACTCTCTACAATGTAAAGATCAACAATGGCCCTTCAGGAGTCAAGAATTCAATAATAAATAATTAACTGCTAAATCATGAGAACATATCATAAGTAATTGAGTACTTAAATAAAATATACATGATAATGCATGGCTTTTTTGTGCCAAAAGGAGAACTTTTGATTGAAATGCAATTATGTACAAATGTCTGTCCCAGTCTGCATGGTCATGTGACCTCTACAATGAAGCCCACATCTGAGGGCAGGCATCTTAAGCTTTTCTCCAATAAAGTCCTTATGTTGAATAACATGCTGTTTTGCATAAACAAAACAGAATTCGCTTATAATTGTTAAAAAAAGAATTGCGGATGCTGGAAATCTGAAACAAAAGCTGTAAATGCTGGAGAGACTGAGTAGGTCTGGCAGTATCTATGGAGAGAGAGCAGAATCAATGTTTTGGATCCAGCGACACTTTTTCACTTACAATCACATGCTCACACTTATTATACAGTCAAAACCATTGCGAGCTTTATTAGTTCTAGACATAGTTAAGCTTTGGGGAATATGGATAATTTAACGGACAGATATTAAGAAAGGGAATGCTTTCTATGATTGACAACTACAAGCAACAAGATTGTAACCTGCTTATAATGTCCTCCACTTAACATTCTGGGGATTACCTTGACCAGAAACTGAGCTGGGCTAGCAATATAAATACAAGTCAGACGCTAGGAATTCTGCAACAAGTAATTCACTCCTGACTCCCTGTCCAACTTCTGTGAGGCTAGAGTCAGGAAACTCCACTTCCCTGGATGAGTGCAGCCCCAATAGCGCTCAAGAAACTTGACACTGCCCAGGAGAAAGCAGCCCACTTGATGGGCATCAGAGATAATGGGAACTGCAGATGCTGGAGAATCCAAGATAATAAAATGTGAGGCTGGATGAACACAGCAGGCCCAGCAGCATCTCAGGAGCACAAAAGCTGACGTTTCGGGCCTAGACCCTTCATCAGAGAGGGGGATGGGGTAAGGGGTCTGGAATAAATAGGGAGAGAAGGGGAGGCGGACCGAAGATGGAGAGAAAAGAAGATAGGTGGAGAGAGTATAGGTGGGGAGGTAGGGAGGGGATAGGTCAGTCCAGGGAAGACGGACAGATCAAGGAGGTGGGATGAGGTTCATAGGTAGATGGGGGTGCGGCTTGGGGTGGGAGGAAGGGATGGGTGAGAGGAAGAACAGGTTAGGGAGGTCATCATGTCCACAAGCATGCACTCCGTCCACCACTGCTCAGTAACAGAGTGTGAACGATCTCAAAATGCACTGCAGAAATTCACTGAGGGTCCTTAGTCAGCACCTTGCAAATCCACAGTGACTACAGGCAAGGGTAGAGAATACATATGAAATAACTCCACAGAGGCTGGTATCCCATCACCAAGTCACCCTTTATTAACACGTGCATAATTCTTAAAACTGGTCCAGCTTTCTCAGAGTGAGCAGAACCTCTGACACTCCAGTTTATGTCTGTCAGCCAGGGCTCCCTGATTGAACCACATTAACAGCCCCAATCAGGGAACTCATATATTGAGCCCCACTCGGCTGACCTCATTACAATCACTACACATAGGAATACCACCACTTACAAGTTCCTCTCCAAGTCACTCAAAGCTCTTAGTTGGAAATGAGTCACTGCTCCTTTAGTGTCACTGGGTCAAAGTTCAAGTCTACTGTGAACAGCATCGTGGGTCTACTCACACAAAATGGACCGTAGCAGTACAAGGAAACAGCTCACCATCAACATCAACTAGAGATAGGCGATAAATGCTTTTCCATCCAGTGATGTTCACATCCCATGAATGAATAATAAAAGCAGATGATCAACTAGCAATGATTGAGCTAGCAGTGAAGGTGCTGTTGGAAAGTCATAGTTGAAATACTGGTCATTGAAGAGTCCTTATTACAGCATTCATTCCTGTTACATCCATGCTCCTGCAGATAATACAAAGACAAAACTGGGCAGACATTTACTAGTGTACAATTGGAAGAACAAATGAAAAAGTACAACATAGGAACAAGCCCTTCTGCCCTCCAAGTCTGTGCTGACCATCATGCCCTAATTAATCTAAAAACAAACCTGCCATTTTTTGAGTGATAATGGGAACTGCAGATGCTGGAGAATCCAAGATAATGAAATGTGAGGCTGGATGAACACAGCAGGCCCAGCAGCATCTCAGGAGCACAAAAGCTGACGTTTTGGGCATAGACCCTTCATCAGAGAGGGGGATGGGGTGAGGGTTCTGGAATAAATAGGGAGAGAGCGGGAGGCGGACCGAAGATGGAGAGATTTCTTTCGATTCCTCCCATTTCCTACAGACTAAGGGGGTGGCCATGGGCACCCGCATGGGCCCCAGCTATGCCTGCCTCTTTGTAGGTTACATGGAACAGTCCCTCTTCCGCACCTACACAGGCCCCAAACCCCAACTCTTCCTCCGTTACATTGATGACTGTATCGGCGGCACCTCTTGCTCCCCAGTGGAACTCGAACAGTTCATCCACTTCACCAACACCTTCCACCCCAACCTTCAGTTCACCTGGGCCATCTCCAGCACATCCCTCACCTTCCTGGACCTCTCAGTCTCCATCTCAGGCAACCAGCTTGTAACTGATGTACATTTCAAGCCCACCGACTCCCACAGCTACCTAGAATACACCTCCTCCCACCCACCCTCCTGCAAAAATGCCATCCCCTATTCCCAATTCCTCCGCCTCCGCTGCATCTGCTCCCACGATGAGGCATTCCACTCCCGCACATCCCAGATGTCCAAGTTCTTCAAGGACCGCAACTTTCCCCCCACAGTGGCCGAGAACGCCCTTGACCGTGTCTCCTGCATTTCCCGCAACACATCCCTCACACCCCGCCCCCGCCACAACCGCCCAAAGAGGATCCCCCTCGTTCTCACACACCACTCCACCAACCTCTGGATACAACGCACCATCCTCCGACACTTCCGCCATCTACAATCCGACCCCACCACCCAAGACATTTTTCCATCCCCACCCCTGTCTGCTTTCCGGAGAGACCACTCTCTCCGTGACTCCCTTGTGCGCGCCACACTGCCCTCCAACCCCACCACACCCGGCACCTTCCCCTGCAACCGCAGGAAATGCTACACTTGCCCCCACACCTCCTCCCTCACCCCTATCCCAGGCCCCAAGATGACTTTCCACATTAAGCAGAGGTTCACCTGCACATCTGCCAATGTGGTATACTGCATCCACTGTACCCGGTGTGGCTTCCTCTACACTGGGGAAACCAAGCGGAGGCTTGGGGACCGCTTTGCAGAACACCTCCGCTCAGTTCGCAATGAACAACTCCCAAACATTTCCACTCCCCCTCCCATTTTTTAGATGACATGTCCATCATGGGCCTCCTGCAGTGCCACAATGATGCCACCCGGAGGTTGCAGGAACAGCAACTCATATTCCGCTTGGGAACCCTGCAGCCCAATGGTATCAATGTGGACTTCACCAGCTTCAAAATCTCCCCTTCCCCCACCGCATCCCAAAATCACCCCAGTTCATCCCCTCCCCCCACTGCACCACACAACCAGCCCAGCTCTTCCCCTCCACCCACTGCATCCCAAAACCAGTCCAACCTGTCTCTGCCTCCCTAACCTGTTCTTCCTCTCACCCATCCCTTCCTCCCACCCCAAGCCGCACCTCCATCTCCTACCTATTAACCTCATCCCACCTCCTTGACCTGTCCGTCTTCCCTGGACTGACCTATCCCCTCCCTACCTCCCCACCTATACTCTCCTCTCCACCTATCTTCTTTTCTCTCCATCTTCGGTCCGCCTCCCCCTCTCTCCCTATTTATTCCAGAACCCTCACCCCATCCCCCTCTCTGATGAAGGGTCTAGGCCAGAAACGTCAGCTTTTGTGCTCCCGAGATGCTGCTTGGCCTGCTGTGTTCATCCAGCCTCACATTTCATTATCTGCCGTTTTTTGATCTGTATCCCTCTATTCCCTCCCTATTTATGTACCCATCTAGGTGCCTCTCAAATATCTTCAATGTGTCTGCTTCCACCACCTCTTCTGGTAGTACTTGAGACCTTTTTGAGAATTTAATGAATGGCATAGAGAGGGACGTTAAGGGAGTCTAAAAGAAACTGGAGAATGTTAAATGCAAAAGTAAAATAAGATCCCCTTGACCTTTAGTGGGTCATGGTCTCATTTTTCTGTTGTGAGAGGCACATTCAATAAAATTTGTGGCAGCCTTCCTTCTGGTGCTTTTCTGTTGTGAAAAACACTAGATTAAATGATAACCAGAATGGAAAAAAACAAAAAAGTTCAGTGCCAGCCATTGCTATGAAACCATCAAAGTAAGATAGAAGGGATTGAATTGTTTGAGCGCATTGAAGGAAATGCCCAAGGCTAACTACATTTTACATTAGATGTTATTGTGTTCTGGCGAGCTTTCGCCCAGGTGTAAAATTAGCATAGAAAATTCCAACAACACAGCAAGTAAAAGCCATCAGCTGCACATTTGTTTTAATACAATAAAAAAAATTAGCTGCCAAACCTAAAGGATCTGGGAATAACTAAATAGGAGAAATAAGAAGCATCATGCTTTCCCAGTAAAACAACCACATACAAATAGAACTGTCAAAGCTAACGTCAATGCGCTAAAGAAAATGCCACAGTGGATAATATTTTGTATGTAGGACAGTGCCATAACTTAACCCAGATAGCAATCTAACACCTTGCATTATTTTACAAAGTATTTTAAGCAAAACAAGCCACAGACATTTTAACCTCAGTCTATTGCAAAGTACTAAGTATGATGAGGAACTTACATCTTTTGAAATATAAATCGTTCTCTTCACAACAGGATTGTGATGTGATTAGGGAGGAGAGTTGGTATATGATATACACACACACACACACACACACACACACACACACACACACACACACACACACAGATATATAGATAACAAGGTGTGGAGTTGGATAAACACAGCAGGCCAAGCAGGAAAACTAACGTTTCGGGTCTGGACTCTTCTTCAGAAATGACACAGCAACTTTCCTGCTCCTCTGATGCTGCCTGGCCTGCTGTGTTCATCCAACTCCACACCTTGTTATCTCATACTCCGGCATTGGCAGTTCCTTACAATCATGTGTGTATATATATGTGTGTTTGGTGTGTGTGATTATATATATTGTATCTGTAGCTGTTGTAGCAAGGCACCAAAGAATGGTCCTGACAGCTGAGCTTCTTGAACACTCTATTTGTATTTGCCATAATGCCTTTATCTGTTATGAACAACATCGCTTTTGGCAGCCCGTTGGTACTTATATTATTAACTAAGCACAGAATCCAGAAAGTTGACAGGAAGAGTAATCCATGCTGAGACACAGCATAGAGGTATATAGCTCAATTGATAGTGAGGCAGACAAAAATGTCGAGAGATCACTCCCATGGATTGTTACTATTCATGTTATTTTAGCCAGTAAGCAAAGAAAAAGACAGTTGTACCTTGTTCTGCTGAGAGGAACAAGTTGTCGAGTTAATTATAGGTTCCTCTTTATCAACTCCACTTGTTATGTCTGCAAAGAACTCTAGCAAATTTATCAGAAATGACTTCCCTTTCATGAAAGCACATTGGCCCAAATTGCATTAAGCTTTTCTAAATGACCTGCTAGTTCTTCCTTATTAATGGGCTGTAGGATTTTCCCATCGATAGATGTTACATTAACTTATCTGTAGTCTCCTGATTTTTGTTTCCATCCCTTCTTGAATAATAGTTTTCCAGTCTGTTAGAACCACCCCAGAATCCAGTAAGTTGTGGAGTATTTCAATCAATGCTTCCATTATCACTGCAGCCACTTCTTTTAAAACTCTTAGGGATAGGCCATCAGGACGTGGAGGCTTGTCAAATATTTATCCCTCATGATAGGTCGTTGTAAGATCTTTCCTCCCATTTGATCTTGCTTATTTGTCATCTTTGGGATGTTTGTAGTGTCTTACATTTTGAAGACTGATGGTGATTTTAAATTCTCTGCCATTTCCCTATTAGTAATTCCGCATTTGTATCCACAAGTATCCCACACTTACTTTAGCTACTCTGTTTCTTATGACACACCCTTAGCGGGTTTTGCTGTTCATTTTTATATTTCTTGCTGCCTTATCTTCATAATCAACTTACTCCCTTTTAAGTGCTTTTTTAAACACAAAGCAGCATATGAGGGCTCAGCTGAGAGTTAAACACAGGACCCCTTGTATTTATCATTCACTGCATGCCCCTAAACCAACAAACCAGGTACTTGGGAGAAATGAAAGGAAGCAGAACAATGGCAGAGAAGAGACTAGGATGGGCAGAGAAAGATAGTAAGAAGCTGGAACAAAATACTGACGTGGACATGGAAGTGATAGGCTTCATGTTTGGGGTGGCAGCCAAAGTGCACATTGAATGGACATAATGAAAATTTAAGTTGTGTAGGCTAAAAGAGGTGATATTAATGTTGATAGATTGATAACCCGGAGGCTCCGGCTAACACTGTGGAGATGCGGCTGAAAACACTGACGGCAGCTGATGGTATTTGAATATAGTTCATATATCTGGAACATAAACCATGTCAACTATTATCAATTGCTGGGGAAAAGAAAACTATTTCTCAAATTCCTTTCAGTGAGGGAAATCTGCCATCCTTACTTTACGTGTGACTTCTGACTCACAGCAACTACCTCTGAGTGGCCCAGCAGGTCACTCAGTTGACGGACAAGCAGGAATGACCTTCAAGTAATGGGCTCACCAGAGTGCCTACATTCCATGAAGGAGTAAGGAAAACTCGTTAGGATGCATATATCCTGGGAAACAGGGAATAGGAAGAAGACAAGATAGAATCGTAAGACCCGCAGTAAACTCTGGAAACCTTTAAGATTTAATTGAATGCATAAAGATAAGATGATTATCCTCATCCAGAATTAGCTTGTGATTCACGCTTCTTCTCCCTATCAATCTGTGAGACGTCTGGAATTTGAGCATCCCGACCAATGCCCACTACAAGTGGTGGTGATCCTGTTGTGAGGCTCCTTAAGACCTATCGCAGTGATATTGTACCATATTGTAATTGTACAGACCATTCATGGTATATTTTGTAGTGTACCATGTTCATTGCTCTGTACCTGCTGAAACACCATTGTGCTAAATGTGGACTAAAGAGTGAATACTTAAATCTGTAAATATTCAACATGAGCACATTGTCTTTTGCTTGGTATCAAGGGGTGCTTAAGCCCCAAACATTACATCACTGTAGTGTTTCCCTCCCTCCCTCCTCCTCTAACAAAACAAGGCGGGGAGAGACGTGCTATTGAAAATTTGCTCATAGCACAGTGAGAAATAAGCCGTCAGCTCGAGAGGCTTCGATGAGCAGCGGCTCAGCAAAAAGTACAAGTAAGCTCATGTAAAGTCCTTTTAACTTTCTTCTTTAGTCCCAGCGGATTTGAAATGGTAGTTAGGGCAGTGACATGCTCCTCCTACAGGATGTGGGAGCTCGGAGATTTGCACCGTCCCTGATGACTAAACCTGAGGGAAGTGCACCCAGCTGCAGCTCCTGAGTGACCGTGTAAGGGAGCTGGAGCTAGAGCTAGAGCTGGGTACATTCAGAATCATCCGAGATGCTGAGTGCATCATAGATAAGAGTTTTAGTGAGGTGGTCACACCTAAGGTGCAGGCGGAGAGTAGCTGCGTGACCAGCAGGAAAGGCAAAGGGAATGTAGCCATTCCTCTGGAAAACAAGTATACCACTTTAGATGCTGTTGAAAGGGGAATGACAGGTCAGGGGAAAAGCACCAGTAGCCAGGTTGGTGGCACTACGACTGACTCAGGGGTAGAGTGGGAAAGGGTAAAGGTAAACAGGACCTTAGTGATTGAAGACTCGATAGTTAGGAGGTTCTGTGGCTGCAAACGGGAATCCAGGATGGCATATTGTTTCCCAGGTGCCAGGGTCCAGGATATCTATCTCACAACAGCTGCAAAGCATTCCCAAGGGAGAGGAGGAGCAGCCAGAAGCCATTATACACGTCGGCACAAATGACATAGGTAGAAATAGGGATAAGGTCCTGTGAAGTGATTATGGAGAACTAGGAAATAAGTAATCTCTGGGTTACTTCCAGTGCCATTGCTAATGAAGATAAGGACAGGAGGACATGGCAGATGAATGTGTGGCTAAAAAACTTGGTGCAGGGAGCAGGGATTCAGATTCCTTGGTCATTGGGATCTTTTCTGGGGTCGGGGCAGCCTGTTCAAGAGGGATGGGTTGCACGTGAACTGGAGGGAGGCCAGTATCCTGGTGGGCAGATCTGCTAGTGCTTACAGCGTTTAAATTAAGTTAGTCACAAAAAAAAACTTCAGATGCAGGAATCCAAGGTAGACAAACAGGATGCTGGAAGAACACAGAAAGCCAGGCAGCATCTGGAAGAAAGGGGAAGTTAATATTAATTTAAACTAGACTGGCAGGAGTGGGGTATCCTCAGCAGCAGGGAGGCAAGTGCGAGGCTGAAAGGAAACACAGTAATCAGAAAGAGCTGGTTGAGAAGACAGGTCAGGCTGGAACAGGACAGGGAGCAAGGAATGCTCATCGGAATAAAATGCATCTATTTCAATGCAAGAGGGCTGACAGGTAAGTCCGATGAACTCAGGGCGTGGATAGGTATGGAGGGCTGGGATATTATAGACTTTACAGAAACACAGCTAAGGGAGGGACAGGACTGGCAGCTTAATGTGCCAGGGTACAGGTGCTTTCGGTGGGGCAGAGCTAAAGGAAAGAGGGGAGGAGGAGTTGCATTTTTGGTTGAGGAGAGTATCACATCAGTAATCAGAGATGAAATAGTTGAGGGATCAGTGAGGCTTTGTGGGTGGAGTGAAGACAGTGACATTATTGGTGTTGTACTACAGGCCCTCAAATAGTCAACGGGATTTAGAGGAGCAAAAATGCGGAGAGGTTGGGGAGATTTGCAGTAGCAACAGGGCTGTCACTGTGGGGGATTTTAATTTTCCAAATACAGACTGGGACTATTATTGTGTTAAGGGCTTAGATGAGGTGGAATTTGTTAAGTGTGTTCAAGAAAGCTTCCTCAAGGAGGAGATAGAGGATCCTACTTAGAAAGGGGTACAACCCAACCTGCTCTTGGGAAATAGGGCAGGCCAGGTGAGTGAGGCGACAGTGGGGGAGCACTTTGAGACCAGTGACTATAGCTCTGTTAATTTTAAAATAGTTATGGAGAAAGGACAAAAACTGGTCTACAGGTTCAATTCTAAGGTGGGGAAAGGCGATTTTAATGGAATTAGACAGGAGCTTGCAGGGGTTGATTGGAATAATTTGTTTCCAGATAAAGGGACCTCCAGCAAGTGAGAGGCCTCTAGAAATGTGATAGCTGGAGTTAAAGGTCTATATGTACCGATGAGAGAACATATTAAAAGGAAAAGAATAACTAGAGAGAGAATAGGCCCCCTCAAGGACTAAAGTGGACATGTATGTGTGGAACTGCAGGAGATTTCTCATCTGTGTTTGCCATGGAGAAAGACATGAAGACTTGGGAACTTGAGGTAGTTAGTGGCAATATTTTGGGGACAGTGCCTATCACAGTAGAGGAGGTTTGGAAGTATGAGATTGTTTGAAGGTAGATAAATTTCTTGGTCCTGACCAGATACATCTGAGAACTCTGCAAGAGGTAGAAAAGAAATGGCAGGAGCTCTGGCTGATATATTTGCATCAACGTTAGCCACAGGTGAGGTATTAGAACACTGGAGGGTAGGGAATGTTGTGCCCTTATTCAAGAAGCGGGGGCTGCAAAGAAAAATCTAGGAATTATAGACAGTAGGCCTAATATCTGTGGTAGGTAAGTTACTTGAGAAGATTCTGAGGGATAAGATGTATATGCATTTGTAAAGACAGGGTCTGATTAGAAGCAGTCAGCATGGCTTTGAGCATGGGAGATCATGCCTAACAAATTTGTTAGAGTTCTTTGATGAAGTGACCAGGAACGATGATGAGGGCAGGGCAGTAGGTGTAGTCTATATGGATTTCAGTAAGGCCTTTGATAAGGTTTCACATGGTAGGCTGCTCTGGAAGTTTAGATCACATGGAATCCAGGGAGAGCTGGCAACTTTGAATCACAGCTGGCTTGATGGTAGGAAGCAGAGAGTAATAGTGGAAGGATGTTTGTCAGACTGGAGGCCTGAGTCTAGTGGTGTGCCTCAGGGATTGGAGCTGGGCCCATTGCTGTTTGTTATCCATATCAATGGTTTGAATGAGAATATACAAAGCATGCTTAGTAAGTTTGCGGATGACACTAAAATAGTATGTTGGAGAGTGAGGAAGGTTATCAGAAATTACCACAGGATCTTGATCAACTGGGGAAGTGGGCTGAGAAATGGCAAATTGAAGTTAATATAGATAAGTATGAGGTGTTGTATTTTGGAAAGTCAAATCAAGGTAGAAGTTTCATGGTGAATGGTAGGGCCTTAAGGAGTGTAGTGAAACAGAGGAACCTTGGAGTTCAGGTGCACGGTTCTCTGAAAATGGAGTCACAGGTAGACAGGGCAGTGAAGAAGGCTTTTGGCACACTGGCCTTCATCAGTCAGGGCACCGAGTATAGAAATTGGAAGATAATAAAATGTGAGGCTGGATGACCACAGCAGGCCCAGCAGCGTCTCAGGAGCACAAAAGCTGACGTTTCGGGCCTAGACCCTTCATCAGAGAGAGGGTCTCTCTGATGAAGAGTCTAGGCCCGAAACGTCAGCTTTTATGCTCCTGAGATGCTGCTGGGCCTGCTGTGTTCATCCAGCCTCACATTTTATCATCTTGGATTCTCCAGCATCTGCAGTTCCCATTATCACTGATAGAAATTGGAAGTTGTGTTTCAGTTGTACAGGACATTGATGAGGCTGCATTTCAAATATAGTGTTCAATTTGGATCACCCTGCTATAGGAGGAATGTTGTTAACCTGGAAAGAGTGCAGAAGAAATTTACGAGGATGTTGCTAGGACTCAAGGGCCTAGAGTCAGGTGTTCACTAACCAGAATAGTAGACTAGTAAGTTTTTGAAGTATCAAATAGTTTCTACAAATAGGGAGTGTGTACCCCTCCTCCAGCTTACCTGCGATCTGTTATGTGTATAACCTCATGTGCCCAGTCCAGGGGAGGGGAAGTGGTTGGTGTTCTGGAATGCCTCGGTACAGCTTCCCCATAACCCTCCGCCTCAGTAACACAGTAACCTTCAGCTCTTATTTCTCTGGCTTTGGGAGCCTTTGTAAAGCCAGTTGTTCCAAACCAGATGTCATCCATTCCTCCCTAACAGTTCCATTCACTCCTAACAATCCAAAACATCAACTTTCCTGCTCCTCAGATGCTGCCTGGCTTGTTGTGTTTGTTTAGCTCCACACTGTGTTATCTCTGACTCCAGCATCTGCAGTTTCTTTTTCCTTTATTCATTCATGGGGTGAGGACATCGCTGTCTAGGCAGCATTTATTGCCCATCCCTAATTGCCCCAGAGGGCTGGTAAGAGGCACATGTAGCCCAGACCAGGTAAGGATGGCAGTTTCCATCCCTGAAGGACATTAGTGAGCCAGGTGGGTTTTTCCCCCGACAATCAACAATGGATTCATTGTCGTCACTAGATTCTTAATTCCAGATATTTATTGAAACATCTGCCGTGGTGGGATTCGAATGCAGCTCTCTGGATTAACAGTCCAGCGATAATACCACTAGGCCATTGTCTCCCTAGTCCCTATTATCTCTCAGCAATGGTTTTGCCTATTTTTCAACCTGTATCGTTCCTTGGGGAGTTTTTCTAAATTAATACTAAGCTGTATACAAATGCAAATTGTTATCTATTGTTGTCTCTCCAGCATCAGAGTAGTGGCCTGCCTTGTCTGCCTCATCTTTTGTCTATTTGTCGATTGAGATGGTCAAGGAATCACATGTTTAAGGAAGACAAAGTATACAGCGAAATGCTCCTTGTACAAACTACGTCTGGTATTGACCTGACAATCTGAAGGAAAGAGATTATAAGAAGCCATTATATCACCAGCATCCTCTTTTATATATTAAAAACATTTAAAGATTTATTAAAATCTCCAGTTTCTTCCCTTTCCTATTCTGTTCTGGGGATTTTTTGGTTCAATTTAAGAGTGAGATGACTCCATTGATGACCAAGAGAATTATTGAGAATGACCGAATATGATAGGTTAGCTAGGATCAGTGGAAATACAATTTCTCATGCAGCAATGCTATTTTAAGTATATATGGTAATTTTATCCTCTGACACCGTAAGATGAGAAACGTTTGAAGCTATCACAGCTAATTACAAAATGAGCAAGTAACGTTTAAAAAAAAAGAGAAAATGTACTCTTTAAGATCTCTTTGAATATTTAAGGCAGTGGCAGCTGCTAGTTGGTTGATTTTCTTTTTATAAATTAATGACATGGCAAACATCTCATGATGGAAGACAACACAGTTCATCATAACAGCTACAGGAATGATTGCTCAGTGGTATTAAACACCCACTGTACACATTTGTGGTCTGGAGTGTTGTTTACTAGAGTAATTAGTAAAGTCACTATGTTGCATCTGTAAACTTGCTTGCTAAGCAAACTTAGATCAACATTTGGCTCCAATGGCATGATTCTATTCAATAGAGAAATGAATTTAATGGAAACGCAATATTTTCCGTTCTTAAACTCAGAGGTTTGCACAGGTTACAAATTGCAATTTACTCATATGGTAATTTAATTCATATGGTAATTTAGTAAGTAATTAGAAAGTTAAAGAAACTAGTTTAAGGCATTAAGAAAATATTTTGGCAAATCTTACTTAACTCTTACCAACACCAAGCTTTGATCGATGGTAATATTCAACAGTGATTTTTCAATTGGTAAATGAGAATGCGTGGACTTAAACAAGATAAAAACGAAAAGTGCTGTATAAACTCAGTATATCTGGCAACGTTTGTGAGTGGCAGGCTACTTGCTTTCAAAAATGTGCTGCAGTCTTTCAACAATCCTTGTTTGTACGTAAGTTATTTTAATATTTCAGTCCCAAATCAAAAACACAGAAAAATGAGAAGGCGCTGGCTTTCTGCCACATATGCGTGATGAGGTTATTCCTGAGTTATCTGCCAGGCTTCAGGAACGATGTCAATGCCAACATAGGGGCTATTCATTAGAGTGAATTGGAAGAGGCTTTGGTGTTGCCTCAAGTCAGTGTCTAGCCCTAACCTCGAGCTATACTGCCTACTCAATTATTTGCACAAATTTTAGTTCCTCTTTCAACTGAAGACATTGGAGAATTTTTCAGCTTAGATGTCACCCACAACACAATCTTTTATGTAATCATCTTCGGGTGCTGTTTATTCACAGCATCCGGCAAAAGTCAGTTAAAAATGATTCAACTGATTCTTTTGGTGTTTGGGATCTTTGGTTAGCTCTTGCCCATTCTGTAATGAATTTCTGTTACAGAAAATGCTGCTTGACGTTTGCTTCGAAGTTGTGCCTGTGTAGCTCCAGCTCCATACAGGAATATGCTGACCTGACACCTTTGACCTTTCACATATAATCCTGATGTTGTCCTGTATCTCTAGGACTGTTACTTGCACATTTCAATTTCTGCCAATGTGGGGAGTCAGCATTCTCAAACTGTTGTGGCATGACATTTTTTTTCTGGTTCGCCAGTGTTCTTCCCTCTTTTATCATGTGTGTGGCTTTAATTCATGTCAATATTGAAGCTGCTACCATGATTTGAATGAATAACCAATGCTAGAATGCTGCACTTTGCTACAGTTGTTTCCATGAACTTTCATAGACTTAAACATACATTAATGTCCATCTTAATTCTTCTACTAAGCTGCACAGCTGCACACATGTGCAGGTGCTCTAGGGCTCTCAGTATAATGATTGGCTTTGGCACACCAATTACCACATTGACCATCCAGGTCTGGATGTCACTGCCATGCTTGAAGCTTGGAGGCTGGCACAGCCAGAAGGAAGTTTAGAAGAAACACTGCTCACCAAGTCTGCCTACCATGAGTTCTCTGGGTGCGTGGTCACCTGAGGCTGCTCTATCAACCTGTAAAGGCTAATTCCTACAGATGCTGAAACAAACATAGAGAGTGCTGGAGAACCTCAGCAAATTGGGAAGCATTTGTGGGAGAGAATCAGAGGTTACATGTCAAAATCCAGTATCCCTCTTCCTCACAACTGAGTCTTTTCCTTGAGCCGTTGTAGTCCGAATAGTCTTCAGAAGAGTGTTTCAAACCTTCTCATCAAGTCCTGATAACGTGACTGTTGTTGTCAGAGTGGGATACTCATGTACATCACCGTCAAGATATTCTTTCCTCTTTATCCTACAGCTTTCAGAATTGAGCCAGGCTCTTTCTTGTTACAGACCTTTAGTTTTGGAACAATTCGATTCAAGTTCACCAGGAACCAGCATCATTGTCAAGTCTTACAGCACAGACTGGATGTAGAAATCTCACTGCAATGAATTTCCATGGTTAATAATGTGTGCACTTCAACCTTTCAAAACAATCTTGTGCACGATTATTTTCCTAACAGTTTGCCTTTTGGTCCTTCAAACTTGCAGATATTTTCTGGTACTGATGTGAGCATGTGTAGGAAGAAATGTTCACACATCGAGAAATAAAATGTGACTGACAGCAAGGGATAAAGAAATGGCAGTTCCACATCAAGTACAAGATGAAAATTCATTTTCTCTGCCACTGTTACATTAAATGTGATAGTTTCTTAAGAGGTGAGAAAACAGCTATCTGAAAGGGATGAATTCCATCTGTTTTCAACTGCAATGAATGTCCTTGGAGCTTCACGATGGCTTAACAGTACCATCATGTACATCACACCCACTGCCATTGCAATGGGTTGTTGACATGTGTGTTGTGAACAGCTACCAGAGCTATATAGAGCAGATTGAGTTGCATCCAACATTGACTGGATGCCAGTTGTACCATTCTGAAGTTCAATGCTCCAGCTAACACTCTTCCATAATTTTACATCCACGGACGCAGCTTCAGCAACAAAAGAACCCCACAACAGCCAGAGGAAGTGGTGGAGGCTGGTACAATTACAGCATTTAAAAGGCATCCTGATGGGTACATGAATAGGAAGGGTTTAGAGGGATATGAGCCAACCACTCCATCTATACTTCCTGCTGCCTCGGGATAACATAATCGAAGATCCCTCCCAATCTCGTTATAATCTCTTTCAGCCTCTTCTGTCAGGTAGAAGATATTAATGTTTAAACACATGTACCAACAGATTCAAGAACAGCTTTTTCCCCAACTGTTATCAGACTTCTAAATTTTAAATTTAATGTTGATCTTGCTGTTTGTGCATCTTCGCTGCAGTTGTAAATCATTTTCTTCGCTCTGCTCTATACCCTAATGGACTTTGTATGTTTTGATCTGTTTGTAGTGACACAAAAAATAACTTTTCACTGTATTTAGGTACATGTAACCTTAATAAATCAAATCAAATCAAATATCATTCGATTAATTTAGGATGTCTAGTCACATGGACAAGTTGGACCGAAGGGCCTGTTCCAAACTGTACAACTCTCGAAGTCTATGACTCAGTTGCCTTCTTTAATGTTACAATTCTGCAAGTATTTGATGGCTTTTACAGTTGTTCAAAATTGTAAAAGCATACAGGGAATTGAGTGGTTGTTGATTGAGGAGTTTTTGCTGACTTCAAGCGGTCAGCACAATCCAGTCAGTCCCAGATTTGACTGCTGTAGCTGTTATTCCATTTGGAATATGTATAATTTAAAGAATGAACAGAGGACATACAGAGCATGACAAAATGCTTGAAGCAGGAAGTAAAATGGTATAAAGGCTCCCAATGAAGGACCACGTACATCAAGGTGTTCAGCGACATATTCTTTGATTTGACCCTTTTTGATGAGCAATATAGATGGCATATGCCCTTCAGGGGAGGGGATGGCCTACTAGTATAATCGCTGGACTGTTAATCCAGAGACCCAGATAATGCTCAGGGGACCCAGGTTCGAATCCTGCCATGGCAGATGGTGGAATTTGACTTTAATAACTATCTGGAATTAAGAACCTAATGATGGCTGTGAATCCATTGTCGATTGTTGGAAAAACCCATCTGGTTCACTCATGTAATTTATGGAAGGAATCTGCCATCCTTACCTGGTCTGGCCTACATGTGACTCCAGACCCAAAGCAATGTGGTTGACTCTTAACTGCCCTCTTGGCAATTAGGGATGGGCAATAAATGCTGCCCAGCCAGTGATGCCCTTCTGCCATGAATGCATAAACTAAATGTGAGGACAGACTCACCATAAACTGCAACCTGCTAGAGTCACAAGTTCAACCACAGGACAGGATAAAAATTACATCGTTAAAGATGGTGAAGATTACCATGATATTTAACTATCACGTGTGTCACCCCTTCTGGGTGAAAGATAGTTGCAAGATTTTGTTGTGCGAAGGATGCATCTGAGGCTGTCGTGAAAATTAAGTGCAATTCATTTTCTCTTGCTAGAGAAACGGCAAAATGAGCAGACAGCTTTGCTAGGACTGCAACTATCTCCATGGTGCATGCAAATCACTTTGCAGGCACTACATATTAATACAGATCTACATTAGAATCAAAAGGCACTTCACTCTCTCAATATCCTGCTGATGTGCAACAGTAGGCAGAGAAATCATGCAGGTTTATAGGCAGCAGCCAATATGGCAGCAGACCACTGCAGTAGACGTGCTTGAATCACCAGCACAAACCATTGCAAGGTTGTCACCCTGAAGCATTAATTCTGCTTTTCTGTAAAAAACTCTCTAACCCATCACAGGTACTTTCAGCTTTTCCAAATCTAAGCAGTTCTGGTGATCTTTTAAGATGCCACTCATGATATTGGTCCCCTTCTGAAATGCCAGCCAATTAACAACACAATGAACACTTCAATGGATACTTCAATGGTTTGATGAGAAGGCAGCATAAAATGGGGCCTGCTGCCTGGATTCCATTAAACACAAGTGCATTAATTACACCATATTGTCCCAATTTCCATTTTTGGGCCTGTGGACTTCAGCTGTTCACTGTTCACTTGTTCACTGTTCAATGGGGAAGTGAAGAACACAGGACTGTCATTTTATAAAAATAATCTTGTTCAGAATATTGCCACAACTGATAAAAGTAACCTTTATTGCCCATCTCTAATTGCCCTTGATAGGTGTTGAGCCTTTTTCTCGAATCATTGCAGTCCCGTTTTTGTGTGGGATTATGTGGAGCTGATGCTCTTCAGAGGATCAAGCTTAGACTCGACAGGCCGAACTGCATTGTCGGGATTCAATGATTCCACGAAATTACTCACACAGCTCTATCGTTTGGGGAATTGCAGAATTTTGATTCAGTCCTCAAATAACTGAAAAGCCTCATTCATCAACATTTGGCCTTTATTGAGTTAACCATGCTTGGTAGGGATGGCTGTAGTTACCTCAGAATTGATTTCAACTCCTGCAGGCCACGAAAAGAGAAGACTATTAACATTGATTCATGCTCTCGGTCGGTATTATTAAAGGTTTTTGGGATATATCAGTTTGATAATCCCATGCAGCTTTCAATTGGAAGATTCAATACTGTACCCAAAAATGGCAAGTTTTCGGTTCTGGATAAATTCTGCACTTGAATCTTTGGCAAGCGGGAAATGACTTATGGTTTATCATCACCAGTCTGAACTTTATGTGATTATCTGCATCAAATATGTTTTTATGCTATGTCTAAAAGATTAGTATTATTAAAAGGTTAAGGCCTTTTTCAAATGAAAGCAACAACAGATTCCCATCAGCTACAAAGTGAAAACTCAAATCAAATTTATTTCCAAAAAAATTCAGCCCATAAATCAGACCAAGGGAATGTGTTCCCTTAAATGTATCTCATAATTGAGTGTACTTAACAACATTATTTTCTCAACGTAACTGATTACAGCAGTAAACCAGAGAGACTTACACATATGGCTAAGTGCTAGCTAACTTTTCAGAACGCACACCTTGACAACAGAATTCACTCATGGCCTTTCTGTGAATGGCCATTGTAACAAATGTGCATATGGAGCTCATATTTTTGAAGCAGCAGTATCCAACTCACCCACGAATGTTATGTTAATTAAAGGAGAGAGAATGCCAAGGGCTCTCTTCCCTTAAGAAGCAAAATTCCAATACCATAATTTAAAAAATGCAAGCATATCTCCAGGCTAACTTGAGTTTAATTACTAGTTTTACCTTTCCCAGAGGCTCCCTACTTTGGATCACTATTCACACCTGAAGAAACTTTGGCAGTTTAGCTTCCACTCGCATTGCAGAGGGTGGCTTGTTTTGCATGACAATCTTAGGGTCACCTGACCCAGGGAGTTGGCTCTGCATGGACCTCTCCTCATACCTGGGGATGCTTAATGGGCTTGGTTAAAATAACAGAGAGTTTTGCAGTTGGAATGATAGCAAAGCTGTCAGCATTTAGTGCCATTCGTCTGTGAAACTGACAGCAGATTCAGGTATCAGCATATTTGCAGTGAAATGCAGAAATCCAGCCTGTGGTATCACTGATAACTCATTCTTCCTCTGGTTATGAAATTGATATCCTCACAGATGGAAGCCAAGTAGCAAGCTCTGTATTATCTTGAAGTTTCACCATTACACTTATTTTGAATTGCACTTTACTATTCTACTGGAGAAATGTTGAGCCTTGCTAAATGATGTGTGACTGGACTTTTAACAGCATACAAAGCCATAATTACCATTGAATAATCCCATTAGCCCAAAAATAATTTTATATTTTTGAACTGTCAAGTTTCTTTTTTCCATGAAAATGCACATTTAATTTGTGGGGTTTTTTTAAGGTTTGCTTACAATATATTAATGCTATTTTAATGCCACGTGTATGCCCTGTATAAGATAATATTTAAAAAGTGAATGTTCTTTCCTGCTTTGCTATCAGGGAGTATTCTTCAATCTGATTGGCTGTTTTGCCCCTTTGATGGCATTACTGATGCGTACACCAGAGATTCTTCATTGCTACAACCAGAATATACTTAGGTTTGGGGAAAGTGTGAAAGAAATGCTATGGAGCTGGAAGATCTTTATGAGCAACCTATTTTGAGGTTAGCAACGAGTACCATCATTTTGCCACTATTTGCAAAATCTGAGGCAATGATCAGTAACATGTTGGAGTCATTTTAAAAAGTTTCAGCTTTCCTAAGCAATACATATAACATTCAGCAATCTTTTTGTTTTCACATTGCTCCTGGCTCAGATACCATTGTCCATTGTTTACAGCCCTTACAGGTAGAAACTATCACACCATAAAATCCTCATCCTTGTCTGCTTTCCGGAGAGACCACTCTCTCCGTGACTCCCTTGTTCGCTCCACACTCCCCTCTAACCCCACCACACCCGGCACTTTCCCCTGCAACCGCAGGAAATGCTACACTTGCCCCCACACCTCCTCCCTTACCCCCATCCCAGGCCCCAAGAAGACTTTCCACATCAAGCTGATGTTTATCTGCACATCTGCCAATGTGGTATACTGCTCCTGCAGTACCCCATTGTGGCTTCCTCTACATTAGGGAAACCAAGTGGAGGCTTGGGGACCGCTTTGCAGAACACCTCCGCTGGGTTTGCAATACATAACTGCACCTCCCAGTCACGAACCATTTCAACTCCCCCTCACATTCCTTAGACGACATGTCCATCCTGCACCTCCTGCAGTGCCATAATGATGCCACCCGAAGGTTACAGGAACAGCAACTCATATTCCACTTGGGAACCCTGCAGCCAATGGATCAATGTGGATTTCACAAGCTTCAAAACCTCCCCTCCCCCCACTGCATCCCAAAACCAGCCCATCCCCTCCCTAACCTGTTCTTCCTCTCGCCTATCCCCTCAAGCCGCACCTCCATCTCCTACCTACTAACCTCATCCCGCCCCCTTGACCTGTCTGTCTCCCCCAGACTGACCTATCCCGTCCCTACCTCCCCACCCATACTCTCCTCTCCACCTATCTTCTCCTCTATCCATCTTCAGTCCACCTCCCCCTCTCTCCCTATTTATTTCAGAATCCTCTCCCCATCCTCCGTTTCTGATGGAGGGTCTAGGCCCAAAACATCAGCATTTGTGCTCCTAAGATGCTGCTTGGCCTGCTGTCTTCATCCAGCTCCACACTTTGTTTTCTTGGATTCTCCAGCATCTGCAGTTCCCATTATCTCTGACACCATAGAACTGAAATGGTTACGACACAGATGATTTTCCAATGCCCTGCAAAGGTTTACAGTTCCCTTTTGAAAGCCAGAATTGAATTTGTCTCCACCACACTCACAGGCAGGGAAATCCGGATTTTAACCTGCTCACTGCACAAAAATATTTTTCCACTTCTTGTGTTTAGTTCTTCTGTTGCTCATCCTAAATCAGTGCCCTTTTCTTCTTGACCCTTCAGCTAATGGCTACAATTTCTGCCTGTCTACTCTGTCCAGATCCAGTATGATTTCAAACGCCTTGATCAAATCCTTTTCTTTTCCAATGGAGAACATCCATAGCTTCTTCAACCTATTCACATAGCTGAAATCCTTCATCCCTCGAAACATTCTTCTAAATCTATAATACCTTCACAGTTTTTCCAGAGTACAGTGTTCTAAATTGGTTAAAATACTCTGGTTGCAGCTGAACTAGTGTTTCTAACATCACTTCCTTGCTTTTGCACTCAATCCCTGTACTTATAAACCCAGGATTCCTTGTATCTTAATAGTCACTTTCTCAAGCCACCCTGCCACATTCAGCAACTTGTTACATATACACTCAGGTACTCTTTACATCCACGCTCTGTTTAGAACTGCATTTTTTATTTTATATTGTCTCTCCTCCTTCTTTCCGTCAAAAGTATTTCTTAATTCATATTTCTCTGCATTAAAGTTCATCTGCCGCATGTCCACAAGTTTGATTGTGTTGTCTGGAAGCCTGTCACCGTCCCCCTCGCAAGTCAGAATACTCTCAAGTTTTTAAACATTATTCAAGTATAGTTCTTTGTGGTAGCAAACCCTAGAAAACTGCAGCATAGTTTGTAACTTAATTCCGGGTGCCTAATTGGGAGTTAAGAACAATTTGCATGTTTCTGGAGTGATTCTCCATGAAATCTCAGAAAAAAGTATTTACTTGCTTTTTCCCACTGAAACTTGTAAAGTTCTGCCAGAAGTATCCTTTTTACCTAACACCTGGTGGGCAGCCCCTTTTATATCATGGCCTTTATTGCTTTCAGCCATTCCTCCTTGCAACAATAGAGCTCTTGTTTCTCATAGTGAGGATGTGAACAATTGAGATGTCTCCTGTAAAGGCAGTTTTGTAGTCTGAAATATTCCAACTGCAGCAACAGCCTATAACTGGAGAAACTGCAGGGGGAAGAAGTCATCTCCTGGGGAGTGAAATTACTCTTGGCACACAGGCTTTGCAATAAGTGGGAGTTCAGCTTGTCCTTTGATTTGCACAGGAACATACAAATTCAACTTTGCACCAGTTGGGGCTCGTTTAGGGAGTACAAAAATACTATAAACCAACCAACTGATCAGAAAGCACCAACAGTAATGCTTACAAAAGTCCCAAAAAATCGATATAACGTTTGCCAAGATGGCAAATGAATAAAGCAAAGACGCGCAACAATGGCTCAAGTTCAAAATCTGCAGATCTTGTGGGGGCTCACAAAAAGACAAAGAGACAAGCCAGACATTTCTCAACAGAGGGTAAAGTAGCTGAGCGCAATCATTGTTCAATCCAATCTTTGTACAGTTCTAAAGTATCTATTGATTGCATTTGAGGCCAATATTACCAGTAGATGGGGCACCTCATTTGCATACATTTCATTAGAATGTGAGATTTAAACCTGCCTGCCAGGGACCCTGGTCTAAGTGAATTGCCTGCTTCATTTCCAATCTGGAAACTGTGATGCTTATTAATCCACAAATTGATAAATGTTTTGAGTCATACAAAATGAATTGTCCCATGATTAGTTCAATACCCGGTCTATAAACTCGCAGTTGAGCAGCAATATTCTGTCAGTAGACAAACAAGAAGCTGGAAGAACACAGCATCTGGAGAAAAGGAGAAGTTAACATTTCAGGTATTACCCTTCTTCAGTTGACTTCTCCTTTCCTCTAGATGCTGCCTGGCCTGCTGTGCTCGTCCAGCCTCCTGTTTGTCTAACTTGGATGCTAACATCTGCAGTTTTTTTGTCTCTAAGCAATATGCTGTCAGCTGGCTCCCATGTTCAGAATCTGGACTCAGTTCAAAGGTAGAAAGGAGACTACAATACGAAAGCAGGAATGATATACAGACCAGACCCCAGCTGGAACATTATCACTCCTGCACGGCCCATGTTGTCCACTCTGCACCTGTACAAAAGGCTCCTTAATATTCTGTACATTGGAAGCAGAATCTCCAAACTTGTTGTGTGTGAATGTAAAGTAGGCACAATTACACTGCAACTATCAAATGCTCGCTCAACTATTGGATGTACCCTGTCCCATTAATCTCAAAATAGGCCACAGCCCCATGTGCCCAAATCAAAGACATCATGATGTTCTTTGCAAATATAGTCCTGAGACCAATTATTAGTGAAAAGGGAGCTTAATTTTCAGGCATGGAGAAATCTCTCTTCTCAAAGTAATGTCCGGTATCAGAAGTTCTGGCAATTAACAACAAACAAGACATAATTTATCCAAGCTGCTTAAAGAGTGGGAGAAATTCTATTGTAAACATGTTGATCCCAAGATATTGTCGGATATTGAAGCGCCTTCTGGTTGCTCATGCTCCTTTGCTTGAAAGTTACAGCTGTGTTTTCTCACAGTTTTCTTCTATCACAGAAATCAGCTCTATGCTGGACAAACTGCTCCTACATCCTCCTGCCTGTGCAAGCTTTTCATCTCAGGGAGGTTTTTCATGACCACAGTGAATTCAGTAAGGTCACTGGAGATAGTTGCACCAAGCAGCCAAGCAAATTATCATGCTCCAGCCAAGGGTTCCCACTCTGTTCTGTTGCTTTTTTCAAAAGAATTAGGCAAAAATCAATGCAACCAACTTAAAAGATTTGAACTAATAATTGCGTTGAGTGCAACTTAGGCTTTTGCAATATATTTCACTCATTTCACAAACAATGTGCTTGGAGTATGCCCTGCTCATTACATTGGCCTTGGGCCCAAAGTGGATTAAGTATAATTGAGGGTTTCTACTAATCCTTCTTGTTTGCAAGCCTTCACAAAGGCTAAAACATTAGGTTGATTTCTTTGGTTGCAAGGATACTAAGCAATATGAATAAAATTTTGTTAAACGTGAAGTTTTGTTACAATTTACAAAGAAATTTACGACTACCCCAATTTAATGAACCAATGTTCGCTATATTTTTTCAATGTTAATTAAAATAATTTAGATTCTGCTGAAACGTTAATGTTAAAGAAATGAAATGTTAACTCTTTCTTTCTCCACAGATGTTGCCATATGTGTGTGTATTTGCAGCACCTTTCAATTTTCAATTTAAATTTGGGTCACTCAGTGGTGCTGACTTGAATCCACGATTTAAAATGCTTGTTTTTGTGATGATTTATTAATTAAATATTACCAAGACACTGAATGCATAACAAAAATGTCAAAAGAACATTTTATAAGTAAAATTATGTTTTAAAATGCAGTACAATTGCACTGACTCGTTGCAGAGTTTATGTTTGACAATATGAAAACGTGTCAAGTGGAAACTCAGGGAAAAATATCACTTTCAAAAATGGGTGTAATTTGCGTACAACCTTTGCTGGAAATGGTGTTTGTGCCCAAAATGGAACACTAAAGTTGTTTCCTTCAGACCTGAATAAGTGCTTTTGTTGCTCATCATGTATTTTTGCTTCGACCAAAACAGATCCAATTCTGCCTCTTCATTTAGCAAAGTCTTGGTTAGCATCCAAACATCCTGCAGTAAGTGAGCTACTGATAAATCTCTTTAATTTACACATAGGAATACTTGCATTTTATTAGCGTGTTTCACAACTTTGAGACATTTGCAAAGTTGTTTACAGCCAATGATAGTCACTGTTAAAATGCATATATGACAGCCAGTTTGCAGAAGGCCCTATGTTTGGTGACAATAACAGTAATTTCCGGAAAGCTCAGCAGATCTGGCAGCACCGGTGGAGAGAATTCAGAGTTAACATTCTGAGAAAGGATCACTCGACCCAAAGTATTAGTTCTGACTGGTCTCTACAGATGCTGCCAGACCTGCTGAGCTTTTCAGGTATTTTCTGTTTTTGTTTCTGATTTCCAACATTCCCAGTTCTTCCAGTTTTTATTTACATCTCCCCCCTGTATTTGGTGATTGTAGTGATTGGAACCATTAACTATGAGATCCCTGATTGGAGGTGTTAATCTGGGCCAATCAGGGGGTCCTGATTGATTGATATAAACAAGCGTCTCAGAGAATCTCGTCAGTCTAGGGACTAGATTTGAGCTTACAGGTATAGTGCACATGTAACTAAAGGGTGACTTGGTGACAGGATACAGGCCTCTGTGCATCTACTACAGTGATACTGGCCGGGACAACAGACAGAGTTCCTCTTCAAAATAATGCACAGATGTTGTCCACCCATCTGAGAGCACTAACAGGCCCTCGAGTTTAATATCTTATTTGAAAGCAAGCTCCTCAAACATGGCAGTACATCCCCTGACTTGCACACCAAAGCTTCAGTCTTAGTTTTGTGCTCAGATTATTGAAGCTGGATCTGAACTTAGTTCCTGCTGACTCAGAGGCAAGAATGTTCTCCCTGAGTGAGAGATAATAACGACATTGTAATTTTATCATCTTATGGTCTGGCTTAACGTAATACAGCCTTAGTGTTATCCTGACAGTTTCCAAAATTCAAGCAAGGAGTGAAAACTTCATTTCTTTGCTGTGAAAGTCATAAATTCTTCACGCTATGTCAAAGATCAATTAAAATGTCATTGGCTGGTTTTCCCTGCAGGGGTTTTAACACACAAGAGCATGATCAGATATCACAATAGAGGTAGAGAGTAGTATGCGATATTGTACATGAAGAGAGACAGAAATCAATACATCAACAAGAATTATGAAGCTGTGCCTAAGAGAAGGAGTCTCCATTTGTGGTTTGACATGACCACCTTTATCTAAAGACTAACAAAATCTTTCCTACAAGACGAGAATTAAAGACAAAGACAAACACCTCTGCATTCTAACAGTATTCATTTATTTGCTCATGAGCAGATTGCAATTTTCATCCACAATACATGAGTGATCCTAAGACAAGGAATATCAGAAGAAGCTATGTTCTGATGAAAAATAGTTGCCCTGAAATGTTAACGCTGCTTATCCATGCTCAATAAGCTGCCTGATCTGTGAGTGTTTCAAGCACGTTCTTGTTTGATTTCAGGAATAGAGACAGGAGGTTCTGAAGATACTGGCATGGCCAGTGTGTCACTTCCAGGACTGGCTACCAAGAGCTGTCTACTTTGAAGTACACACGAGGATGCTCCCAGCCCTGAGGCAGGCAAGCAATCAAGTTCAGTAGGAGCCTCAATAAACTTAAGAGTAAATGGCTGGCTGGAATTTCATCCTCCCAAGACTATGTGGTATTTGCAGCCACTGTCAGTGTGTGGTGTTGGGCACAGGATGGTTGAGCTAACTCACTGACATCAATCTTCCTTTAAAAACCAAAAGAACCGTGGATGCTGTAAATCAGGAACAAAAACAGAAGTTGCTGGAAAAGCTCAGCAAATCTGGCAGCATCTGTGAAGAAACAACATCAGAGTTAACATTTCGGGTCCAAAGGAGCGGTCTCTGGACCCGAAACATTAACTCTGATGTTTTACTTCACAGATGCCATCAATCTTCCTTTGTCTGTACTGAGTTTGGTATCTGACTAATTATCAGTGGTAAAGGATACACCACCGCTGAGTCTAAACAGGAAGGGCACTGTCCTAGTTAACAGGATGATTTATTGCATGTTTGCAATAAGCACAGTTTACATTTTAAGTCAGGCATAATTACTAAGGACTATCGAGGCCTGTATAAGACACGTCTGCTCCCATTGAGTACTCAGGTACAGCTCAACTGTGTCCAGCCAAAGACCATATTCCATCATCAGTTTGCATGGAATTAATGCCACTTCAGCATTAACTCTTTTCGATGTGTTAACTCTTACAACATCTTCCCCAGGTCTCGTTTTCTCATTCGTAATGATTCATATATGGAACTCTATCATATTTACCTTTTCCCAATCTCCATTGAGCCAACTGCTAAAGTCATTGATTTTACAAATGTAGAGAGTCTGAACATTTCATGACTTAACAGAATGCACTATCTTCAAACTTGGGAAAATGGGTGACATACTGGCTCAGTGGTTAACATTGCTGCCTCACAAAGCCAGGGACCCAGATTCGATTTCATCCTCAGGTGACAGTCTGTGTGGAGTTTGCGCATTCTCCCCATGTCTGCCTGGGTTTTTCCCAGGTGCTCCCACAGCCCAAAGTTGTACAGATTAAGTGGATTGGCCATACTAAAAATTGCTCTGTAGAGTCCAGGGATAGGTGGGTTAATCATGGTAAAAGCCCTATGTGGAGATGGGGTGCTTTGTGCAGTCTTGATGGGCTGAATGGCTTCTTTCTGTACTGTTCTATGATTCTAGAATGGTGGGTCTTTTGTTTGAGAATTGTTGACTATTTCTCTTCTAGAGGATATTTTATCTCTAGGATTTCCTTCACATGAATTTTTTATTCTAGTCGGACCTCACTGTTGGTCCATTTCTATTTGGAGAACATATAATCCCCTTACTTCCCTTTACAGAGGAGCTTATCCCTGCTAACTCAGGAATTGTCCCCTAACATCATGTTAGGGTCTTTCATCTTGTAAATGTCCATCATGGAAGTCAGTTGCTCTGTTGAAACAAGTGTTTTCTGCCTTGCTATATCCTGGGATTCTAGATTAGACAATGTCTTTCTGATTGGAGCGTGTCTTCACTGTTTTATTTTGGATGCTTAAATCAGCAAATCTCTTCTTCCCAAATCTATCCTGAATCTACAGGTATTGGCCTGGCATACCGAGCTCAGCTCTCCCAGTCTGTTGGTCAATTGGACATCATCTGTTGCCCCTTGCAAGTGTTTTACTAGTGTACCAGGCTTTTCCACACTCTCAGGCAATTACTGCTCTTTCAGCATTAGCTTTATCCCTGACATCCTTCTCCTGCTGTCTAAGCATCATCAGTTTCCTGAATGGGCTTAATGAGTTGCGTTGCTCATTCATGATCTTGGTATTTTCTCCTTCCCATGGAATTTGCTAAGCTTTATTTTCTAATCATCCTTAAGTGATGACAAGACTGTCTTCCAGATCTATCAGTCCTGTATCATTGTAGGGTTTACAATGTGAGATGTGATCTTCAATCTCTTTGGAAATCTCCGGCTGCCATTACCCTGGCTGAGACTTCGCTGTGCATATGGCAATGTTCAAGTGTCCCCAGTTGTATCCCTTCCAACTGATCTTCCTGAACAGGAGCTGGGATAATTGGGAGAAAATGGCCGAGTGGTATTACCACTAGACTATTAATCCAGAAATTCAGGTAATGTTCCAGGGTCTGGATTCAAATGCAGCCATGGCAGATGGTGGAATTTGAATTCAATGAAGAATCTGGAATTAAAGGGCTAATGATGACAATGAAGCCATTGTTGATTGATGGGAAGAACCCATCTGGTTCATTAATGTTCTTTGGCCAAGGAAATCTGCCATTCTTACCTGATCTGGCCTACATGTGACTCCAGACACACAGCAATGTGGTTGACTCTTCACTGTCCTCTGGGCCATTAGGGATGGGCAACAAATGCTGGCCGAGCCAGAGATGCCCACATCTTGTAAATGAATACAAAAGAAAACCTCGTGTTCTGTCAAGAATTAGTAATTCACCTCCAGTTGTGAAATACTGTCAGGGTTCAACATATGCATTATCAACAAACCTGCTGGACTTTTTGTTCTGGACATTCCTCAACATAATACTGGCACCTGGTAGCCTATTCCTGGTTACAGTTCTGTTCTTGTCGCATTTGATTACACTAGCTAACATTTCCTCTCATCCATTGCTTTTATCTTGTAGTAGGCAATCTCAACAGATGATTTCTTTCTGGGTTCTACCAGAAGCCTATCCTAATGAACATTCCATACCCTCTGTTATAGTCACAGCCTGGATGCTTATTCTATTTTTGAACTAAAAGTTTCAAAAAACGGCTGAGATGACATCTTTACCGAGTGCCCTGCCAGTTACTTAACTTGTTCTGTATCCAGTTGCTTCTCTGAAGCTAGGAGGCCTCTGATTAGTTGGTCAAGTAGCAGAGTCTGTCTGCCATCTTTTAAAAACTGGAATCTTATCATTAGGCCATTTAAGGGCTCAGATACTTGAAATTATTAACTTTAACCAGTTCGTCTCTTGAAGGCATTTTTCTGGCCTGAACACAAACCCAGTTCTTGTTTCCTACTTCGTGGTGAAAATTCAACTCAGGGAGTGATTCACAGAATGTCCGTTACATTCCCAGAATGTGTGCGCTATGTGAAAGCCTTTGTAAATATTACTGACTGTTCTCATGCACTGATGTTCACAAGGAGTTGAAGGATTATCTGCATTTAGATCCTTGTGACTTCAAGAGACATGACAAGTTTTGTTGCATCGTCCACATCTGTATAAGAGCATAAGAAATAGGAATTGGAGTAGGCCATTCAGCCCTTTAAACCTGCTTCTCCCTTTAGTAGGATCATGGCTGATCCAGCATTCCTCTTATCCACTTCCTTACATTTTCCCCATAAACCTTGATTCCCCTACTGATCAAGAATCTATCCATTCCAGCCTTAAATATACATTTGGGCTCTGCTCCCACAGCTCTCTATGACAAGAGTTCCAAACGCTCACTACCGTCTGAGAGAGGAAATTCTTCCTCGTTGCAGTCTTAAATTGGCACTCCTTTATTTTGAGACTGCGCCCTCCGGTCCTGGACCCTTCCATGAATGGAAACATCCTCTCAGCATTTACCCTGTTAAAGCCCTTAAAGATCTTATACGTTTCAATGAGATCGCATCTTATTCTTCTAAACTCCAGTGAGTACAGCCCCAACATGTTTAGTCTTTGCTCATAAGACAGTCCCTCCATACCAGAGATCATCCTAATGAACTTTCTCTCACTGCCTCCAATGAAATAATAGATAAGGACCAAAATCACTCTCAGTACTCCAGATGTGGTCTCACCAGCATCTTCTACAGTGGCAGTAAGATTTCCTTGCTCTTATATTCCAACTCCCTTGAAATAAGGGCCAATATTCCATGAGCTTTCCTGATTACCTGCTGCACCTGTGTGCAACCTTTCTGTGTTTTGTACATAAGTCCGCCAATTCCTTTGTTTTGCAACTTTCTGTAGTTTTTCACCATTTAAATAATTATTGTTCTTTAGTTCTCCCTTCCAAGATGAACAACTTCACAACTTTCTACATTATACTCCATTTGCTAACTTTTTGCCAACTAATTAATCGATCAATATCTCTCTCTATAAACTGTCTCTATCCCTCTCACAGTTTGCTTTCCACCTATTTTTGTGTTTGAGCTTTTTCAGTCATGCAGCAGTTGTCAGTTAACTCCATAGGTTTGTTTATCTAAAACAGCAAAACTCATTGCATGTAACAAGGCAGACTTTACAACAGCTAACTGATTTCTGTGCACAGCTTGCAAAGACAGAGCCAATTAACATCCAGGCAGAGTCACAACATTATAAGCACATAGAACACTGAGTTCTTAATGGTGAATTCTCTTAAAGTCAAGGTACATATATAACATACCCTCCTTTCCAAAAGAAAATTTAACTATTTTCAATAACAAGTCAGTCTATCAGTCTCTACAACATACAAGTAATTTTGCTGAAAATTCCAGATCTCATAACATCAACTTGGTCCAAAGGGTCCATTGATTTCCACATTCAGTGATATTGTTAAATAAAAACTGAAGGAATTGAAGATGCTGAAACCAGAATCAAAAATAGAAATTGCTAAAAAAAAAGCTTAGCAGGTCTGGCAACATCAGTAGAGAGAAATCAAAGTTAACATTTCAGGTCCAGTGACTGTTTAGTCTCTCCTGAAGAAAGCTGCTGCCAGACCTGCTGAGCCTTTCCAGCTATTTCTGTTTTTGACAATTATATTGTCTGTTGCTCGTGGTTGCATTGTCAAGTGTTTCTTTCATGGGCTGCAGTTCTTGTTCCAGAATTTGCTTCACCCATGCACTGCAGACAAGTCTTTTCTTTCCAGATTAATAAGGCTTTATCCTTAAAGATCTTATACATTTCAATGAGATCGCATCTTATTCTTCTAAACTCCAGTGAGTACAGCCCCAACATGTTTAGTCTTTGTTCATAAGACAGTCCCTCCAATAAACCTTAAATCTTGTTGGCATATACTACTTTGTTCAAGCTTCAAATTCATTTTGAAGATTTTGGTTTTCACCCTTAATAATTCTACTTCTATTGAAGTTTTAGCCTTCTGTTTGTCCAGTATCTTCTTCCCCTTCATAACCTGTGCTAGCAAATGCCTCACGTTTGAAATTCATTTTTTGTTTTATTGGAAGTCTGGACTTCTACTGGTTGCTTCAGTGGTTGTTTAGTTTAATGATGGTATTAATGTTTTCCACAATATTTGACAGTGTGGAACATATGTTCACCACTCTTTGTTTTGTCATATTCATGGTTACATTCTAGTTTGTCAATCATTTCACATATATGTCTCTGACAGGAAACCAGATGGCCCTTATTGTAGCATAAAGATACTCCTTGTGTGTGGTCTGTTTGGATCAGTCCATGGCTCTTAGTATCTGCACCAGCTATTGCTTCTTCCAAGCAATATTTTGCCTTGCAAAATTGATTGTGAGCTGGGCATTTCCTTGGTGTATGCAGAGGGCCATACCCTTCCACGTCTTGCTATGTATGAGCGTTACAGTGATTGTGTCAACCATTAAGTTTGTACTTTGGACCTGTACGATTTGACAACCCATGAGGTTCACTTTGTACTTAGACCATCCTTCAACAGCTCTTCAACGTAAAACATGGCAGAAGGCTCCCATGAGGCTTGACATAATTACCAACTCAACAATTCTGTTTGTTACCCTCATCTGAAAAAACGCATAGTGAGCCATTTTCTTTGTATCTGCTCACAAGGTTGTCTATGTATTATGTAGGCTTCTGTCAATATGTAATGAATTCTAGTCACAAATTCTGCTCAGTATGTACATAGATGATAATGTGGGGGAGAAATAAGTTTGTGGATGACAAAAAAAAATTGAGGTGGTTCACAGTGATGAAGTATGTCTTAGGTTACAGGATGATACAAATGTATTGGTCAAATGGATAGATCAGTGGCAAATGGAATTTGACCCTGATATGTGTAAGGTGATACACGTCAGAAGAAGTAATAAGACAAGGCAGTACTCAATGAATGGTAGGACACTAGGAAGCTCAGTGGAATGGATGGGATCTCACGGTTCTTGGCACAAATCCCTGAAGATGGCAGGGCTGGTTAATAGGGAAGTTAAAAAGGCATATGAGAGACACTTTTATCAGTTGCGGCATAGATCGTAAGAACAGGGAGGTTATGTTGGAGGTGCACAGAACTTTTGTCAGGTCACAGCTGGAGTACTGTGTGTATTTCTGGTCACCATACTACAGAAAGGATGTGATTGCACTGCATGGGGTGCAGAGGAGATTCACCAGGATGTTGCCTGGGTTGGAGCACCTTAGCTATGAAGAAAAGCTGAGTAAGCTCAGGTTGATTTCTTTGGAGCAGACAGGTTGAGGGGGCACTTGAACATAGTGTTAAAGATTATGAGGGGCATGGATAGATTGGATGGAAAGCAGCAGTTCCCCTTAGTTTAAGGCAGCTAGCAGAATGTTTAGAGGGGATTTGAGGAAAGTGGGATTAATGCAGATTTAGTGTAGCTTTGTGGTACATACTCAATGGGTCGAAAGGTCTGATCTATTTCTATGATTTGATGAATATGGAAATTTAATCTCACTTTAAATTGCGCTGTTCATGTGATCCACATCTTTTGGGATCCTTTAGGGCTCCAGCTGTCAATCCTACCATGTTAAGTCTTGGTAGACCTTTGCTCCTAAATGCTAAGCAAATCTTAGTGGCTTGTTTGTCAGCATTGGACGCACTGGGGTCTGGATGAACTGAGATTCCACTGGAACACAGACAACACTTCAGCATTACGGCAAAGTTATAGTTGTTTAAAAATTGTTTGAATCATTTATGCTGAAGCTGAGATTTGAAAATAAACTCAATTTGTCCAAGGTCAGATCAACTCTTAATAGTTTAATAGTGAGAGCTTGGATAAGAATTCTCTCACAAAGGAGTGGACATCCTTTTACATGGAGTTGAATGTAGGCACTAATCCCATCTCCTGTGTAATTATCTGTTCAGAATAACAAGGAAAATCAAGACAGTTGAATTGTTCAGATATTGACTCTAATTGAATTAGATTCCTATTTGTTCTACCTTTAAAAAAGGAGAACTATTTTATTATGTAAAAGCCTGTGATGATATCAAACTCCTGCACCTAAGTGAATAGGTGGAAAAATAAAGGGGACAAATGAATTTTTTACTCCAGAGGTTTCAGGCAATTTATGAAGTCCCAAAGTCTGTTGTAAAAGATGGAATTTGCAAACACAGAACAGTTGTCAAGGTAATCATTTTCAAAGGTTAAAAGGCTGCCTCGTGTTTATTTTTGTACAATGTGTCCTTTCATCTGGGGCACTGAATGACTAAAACAGAAGAAGGAAATTAAACTGATTCTCGCTGGGAATTGAACATTGATGGGTAACATGATCCAAGGTTTAAACTTGATGGGAATCGTTAAAGTGGATGAACATAAGCTTTTACAGTGAAAATAGGATTTGGGGATGAGAGACCAGAATATAAACTGAAGAATTGACAGCATTTTACTGATATTATCACTTTTCAATAACCTATGAGAATAGATTTAATCTCTTTCTTATGAGACTCACTCAGGCAAATCCTCTTCTTATTGACTGTTTGTCTTCCTAATCATTCAAAATTTGAAAAGGCTCTTTAACTGAGTTACAACGTTACCAACTACAACCAGTTTGAAATGATGGTGGTGATTCAGAATCTACATCAGCGTCATCAGTGCTAATTAACTTCAATTTATCTCCTGGATGACTGCTAACTCCTGCCTCTCTTAAAAAGGAAATTGCTGTTCGCATTGTAACCTTCTATTCTGTCTTGCCCCCATTTCCGCCAATGTGTAATTAATAGCGTCAGCCCTAAGCTATGCCTTTCCTCATTCCTTCAGTAGATAATGGGAACTGCAGATGCTGGAGAATCCAAGATAACAAAGTGTGGAGCTGGATGAATACAGCAGGCCAAGCAGCATCGTAGGAGCACAAAAGCTGATGTTTCAGGCCTAGACCCTTCATCAGAAAAGGGGGATGGGGAGAGGATTCTGAAATGAATAGGGGGAGTGTGGGTGGGGAGGTAGGGAGGGGATACCCCCCACTGCATCTCAAAACCGGCCCAGCTCGTCCCCGCCTGCCTAACTTGCTCTTCCTCTCACCTATCCCCTCCTCCCACCTCAAGCCGCACCTCCATTTCCTACCTCCTAACCTCATCCCAAAACCAGCCCAGCTCGTCCCCGCCTGCCTAACTTGCTCTTCCTCTCATCTATCCCCTCCTCCCACCTCAAGCCGCACCTCCATTTCCTACCTCCTAACCTCATCCCACCCCCTTGACCTGTCCGTCTCCCCGGGCTGACCTATCCCCTCCCTACCTTCCCACCTACACTCTCCTTTCCACCTATCTTCTCCTCTATCCATCTTCGGTCTGCTTCCCCCTCTCTCCCTATTTTTTTCAGAATCCTCTCCCCATCCCCCTTTTCTGATGAAGGGTCTAGGCCTGAAACTTCAGCTTTTGTGCTCCTGAGATGCTGCTTGTCCTGCTGTGTTCATCCAGCTCCACACTTTGTTATCTCTATCATTCCTTCGGTAGCCTGCTTTCAGAGAAGTGGTTCCTCTGCAACTAAACCTCTTGAATAGCCCTTAGATATTTACTTGGCAGCAATAAATGGGGACAGGCTGGGGTTGTGAAGGAAGTGGGATGGGTGATACTGTTTGTGATTTGAGCACCTGAACAACTTTTAAAAGTTCACTGACGGGATGTGGGCATCTCTGGCTAAGCCAGCAGTTATTACTCATCCCTAATTGTTAAGATTCAACTACATTATTTTGGGTCTGCTGTCATGTGCACGCCAGACCAGGTAAGGATGACAGATTCCCTTCCCTAAAAGACATTGGTGAGCCAGACAGGTTTTTCCGAAAATCAGCAGTGGATTCGAGGGTCATTATTAATTCTAGATTCTTTATTTAGTTCAAATTCCACCATCTGCCATGCTGGGATTTGAACCCTGTACTCAGAACATTAGCTGAGTTACTGGGTTACTAATCTAGCAATAATACCACTCGGCCATTGTCTCCTTATTTTAACTTTAAGATAGCTTTTCATTTTGTATTTGTAGATTTCTCAACCACAATCAGACAAATTGACAAAGGAAGCATCCCCTGTCCTGGCCTGCAAAATACTGCATGACTATCCACACCCTAATCCCTGTTTTGTCGAGGGACTGTTCCATTGGTCTAGTTTTGAATGGGAACTGTGATGATTGGAATGAGATTAGCCAGGTGGATCTCAATGAGTATGAGTTCCCAAATTGGGCTGTTAACCTGGGCCAATCAGTGAGCCCCAGCTGACAGATATAAACAGGAGTCCCAACGATTCTCCTCACTCCAGGGTTCGTATACTGTGCATGTATAAATAAAGTGTCTAGGTGATGGGATGTTAACCTCTGTGGGGTTACTTGAGGGACACTGTTATGAGGAAGCGTATCAGTTTGTATTCATATAGCACTTTTAAAATAATAAAACATCTCATAGTGCTATATGGAAGCATTCTGCCTGCCAGTCTTTTCTCCAATCTGCATTTCCCAGCGATGGGCAATGAGCTTCCATTGGATTGGTTCACACTTATATGTATTGTAGTAGTTTGCCATTGTCTTCACAAAGGAATTATCAAATAAAATGTGACCCTAAATCACATAAAAATATGACCAAAGATTTTAAGAAGTGTTTTCTGAAGTAATCGTACCAGACTCAAAATGTTAACTTTATTTCTCTGCACAGATGTTGCCAGACCTACTGAGTTTCTCCAGCATTCTCCTCGTTTGTTTCAGATTTCCAGCATCTGTAGTATCTTGCTTTTATCATCAGAAGCATCTTAAAGGAGAAAAAAAGAGTGGAAACACAAAGACGGTTACAGAAGGAATTCCAGAACTTTGGGTCCAGGCAGCTGAAGACATGGACACCCCTGAGGGAGTATGGAAAATTCGGGAGGTCAGAAACAAAGGAACAGGGAAATGCAGGGAGCTACGGAGCTACAGCAGGTTATGGAGATAAGAGGGAATTTGAAACAAGGCTGAGAATTTTAAACTTGAGAGGTTCCCATGCTGGTAGGTCAGCAAGCATGCAGCTGGTCATTGAACAGGCAAGCAATATGGCACATGGCCCATTATCAAAAAGAAACTCAACAACAGACAAAAAACAATTTTAAGAAATAAAGACGTACATCCTGCCAAAATGATCATTCTGTATTCTTCACAACAGACCCTGGCACATTGAGATGCCATGGCATTCAGTAAACGACTGTACAGCATGGGAACTTTTCGGTCTATCATGCCCCTTACTGGCTGAACAAGGGAACAACAAGAATTTGATCTGAAAGACTGCATCTTCATGATACACTTCATTACGTTCTGCTCCAAATCAATGTCAGTTGCACTTAACCCTGGTATAAATAAATTAATTCTTTAACAGAGTTAATACTGCATTTTACACATCATGAAATCCTAATTTTAAGATGCCCATGCTCATAATATTTAATAATTTTAGAAAATTTTCAGTGACAGTAATGTCTAGTGAAATTATTACAAAATGACAATTCTGTTATAGTTGATGCTCTATCTGTAACTTGTACTGTATAACATAATCTGTTTTATGAATTTATTCCATCTCAAAAATGATACTTTTATTTATACTACTACGGATTGAAGAAGACACATTCAAAACAATAAAATCAGCTTGTTTTTACAAAGAGAAAGCAAGGCTGCGGGTGTTATTCATGGACCAATTGATTGGCTGTTCTTTATCACTCTGAATAAACTAATGCTACAGCTGAGGGCGTAATTTATGCTACTGCTGAAGAGCTTTGCATGAGTGCAGCGTTTTGTTTCCAAGTCACTGAAGTAAATCCTTAGAATCAATCTAAATTGTTGAATTGTCAATCTGCCCATTGGCTCTGTGTCTGTTTTCAGCCAGACCAATAATCAAAGCTGACTCAACCAGCTGATCAACAACATTTAAAATGTTACAGTGTCACCCTGATGACAGTATAGATTGGAGGTAGATCTTCCTCAGACATCTGATCAGCGACAGAAACTTACGAGACCACCGACCCCCAAATATGTTTCAGCAAAGTAAGAACTCAGTTTCTGTGAAGTGAATGTGAGGCATTTGAAATTTGACTCTCCCTATTAGACTGTGGCATCCAGAAAACCCTCCCAGAGCTTGTAAGTTCCATATTTGGATTTTAGACCAGGCACAGGAGTACAGGAACAGCAGGAGGCCATTCAACCTCTTGAACCTTTCCCTCAATTCAATAAGATCATGGCTGAGCAGTGATCCAACTCCATTTACCCAACTTTGCCCGATTTACCAAAGCAAAACCATCTATAAATGTGAAAGGTACATGTATTGGCTGTATGCATTATTGCGAATGATGACAATGTTGTAGAATGAATGAGTGTTCCATAGTGGGTATGTCTATCAATGTTCAGAACTCCTAGGTCAGTTGTTAAAATAGTCAAATTCAGAGCAATGTTGCTTCCACTCTGCACTAATAAAGTATCTTAAACCACTCTAATAAGAGTAACTTTTCCAACAACAACCTCTGGGTCAGAGATTTCAAACTTAGTGTCAATGCATGCTGTGTAAAAACTGTTATTCTCATTTCTGTTAGTGCCTTTTATAGAGAGGCATCTCTCGCCCAATCAATCTTAACTGAATTGAAACCAAGATGACAAGGTGGAAAGACAATGTGATAACCCATAATAGCATCCAATCCCCCAGTGTGTGTCTGCTTTCAATATTGGTGGAGCCTATTCTGCTAACAGTCTCAAAATTTGATGCACCATAAATATTTGGTTTAAATTCATTCCAGCTGACACTTGTATCAGATCAAAGCAGATGGAGTTTACGAATTGAAGAGCGCAAGTTGAATGGGGAGACAAAGGGTAGAACTTTACAATTATTGTTGGACTTCAGTTCCAATATAATCACATCAGTCATTCATGCCAGCATAAAAGTGGTATTCCTATAGTGAAGTATATTCCAACATTTGTTAATGTAAGAAGCAATTGAACTAACTTCTGGGACATATAGGAACTACTGCCATATTTATCCTAAGCGAATCAAAGAACACAGAGCTCTGGGGTCACAGTCTGCTGTCCCAATTGTTTTGAATAACTTTGAATATTGATCTCCAATGTACCATGCAAATATAAATGGTCAAGTCCTTACTGACCAATGAGCTAAGTGATAATGCAGTGTTATTAACCACCAAGTTATTGGTTGTATGAGTGTCATCAGACTGAAGTACACTTGGCATTGAATTGTTCACTAGAACGTTGGTGCACTTTAACATCCTACACACCACTAATGCATAAACCTACCCAGATCAGATTCTTCGCATTATTGCAATTGCTTTTTAATGAGAAGGACACAAAATGCAGCTGTAGAGGGCTATTCTGCCCAACTTAAACCACTCACACAGATTTCCACAGATCTGCCATTACAGCACCTACTTTCTTAAATGATTTAAAGGATATTAATTCGGTTAGGTTAGCAAAAATAAAATGTCCTGATATCATCTTTCAATTTGCTTTAATTTGAACTTGTGAGCCCCGCTCTATTTTCGTAACCTAATTTGAAGTTTTGTTTTGAATATACAATTATGTATGTCTTCATTAAGTCATTTCTGTGCAACTTCCCATCAAGGTTGACAAAGCCCTTTCCAAAACTCAGCCCTCACATGTCACAATCAGATCTATAGCTTTATCTTATCTGTGACACTTCTAGGGTTTGCATGGCTCTCATTGTGCCTTAGTGACTGGGGCTGAAGCCAATACATGATCTGATCAGAACACATTACCCTCTATGCAAAATTTTCTCCATTGATCAGCTTTGCCTTTGCAATATATTTTTGAATCCAGGGAACTAACGATGTGTAAAACTCACAAGGTTGCTCTATGGGATATCCCGTTCAGCACTTCCTACTTCCATTGTCCAATACCTCCTGCCTTGCAGGCAATTTCTTGTCAAGTCCCAATACCATCTTGATTCCCTTACACCTTAAATGTAACTTGGAGTTTCCACACAGGATTTTGTCAAATCCTTTTCAGAGTTCAAGTACATCTCACTGCGGATTCCTCAGTAGATTGGGCAGTGTGAAGTTATATCATTAGGATTGCATCGAGGTTTGGAGACAATGTTGAATGCTGAGGTTGATTCACTGGTTCTTATGTTGCTGGCATGCCTTTCCATTTGGACTGATTAACCCTACAGAGCAGATGCAAGTGTCATACTTTGTTCATGCGTTGTCTTCAAAACTTAATGGGAAGATTTTGAACTTGCCCCCGGGTCTTGCAGGTTGGACTCCTATTGGTTTGATTGGTTTCAACAATAGTCAGTCGGTTCTATTTAGGGAATCCCACTCAGTGCTGCCAGTTTTATGCACAGGCAACCAATTCAAAGCCTGCCTCAGTGTGGTGTACAGATGACAAGTTATTTGTAGGAACCATGACCTGCCTTTAGAGCACCCGAGTTATAACTCTGTGCTCGTGAACCAGATTTTACAGCTTGAACCAGAGCTTCCAAAATGGTTGAGTTTGATTGAAAGCATTTCAGGCCTGTGAGGTTGCAAAATGTGTGACACACATTTTGTTGTTTTTTGCAGGAACACACAAGTGGAGCCATGTGTTCAATGTCACATTTCTAAGACAAATGTTTATGAAATGGAGTAACTGACCTCAGGCATACTCACACATGGAGGAGCCCAGGGTGGCACTAACTCCCAACCAGGTAAGGGTAGAGTGAAAAATTAGCTCTCCTCCTCTGCTGAAATACACTTTATAGTTATCAAGTCAGAACATCGTTGCTATTAGCAGTAAACAGATTGTCCACTTGCTAACTCATGTGGAAGCTTCATGTATTAGGGAGACAATAGAAAAGAAATCACATCTGGATGAAAAAGAAGCATCTGGAATATAAAATTAGTGTATCAGTATGGAACTCTGTTTAACTAACACAGTTGTATCAGTGCTTGTTTCAGTTAAAAGTGATAGCATACTGAAAATATTTCAGGAAGTTGTATGTGATTGCATCATTTATTTGAAATAGGGCTTGTTGCAGCCATTGAAAGGATTTCTTTTGTGAATGTTAAGTCTGCCAATTGATCTCTAGAGCTTTAATTTTATTTAAGAATTGATGTTCTGCAAAGTTGCTCCCACCGTGGTAAATGATTCAATGTCATTTATTTTGGTATAAGCCCATTAGATGGCACGGTACCGAGAACACAAAGCCTGGTCATGGGCAAGGTCCATTAATCCTCTCCTGTCAGCAAAACTGTCTTTTTTTAATGTAGTCAATCTATCATTTCATTCAGCCTTCCTTTTGCCTTCTGACACCTGGAAGCAATCAAGGCCTCTGCTGCAAAAATGTTTCATCAAGCTCCTACACTATCTTCAGAAAATGACTCTAACCTGTGGCTAACCCACTCTCACATCTCTTCGTTTTGGACTGGACACCATTAAAACATGAGTCCCACTCTGCATGTACTGAAACTGTCAACTTTCAGCCTGATAGACAATAAATTAACAAAATATTTCAATGGCTCTATGAACATTCACCTGCACAGACCACAAAGATCTCAGGCCGTTGGTCAGTACTGGCTTAGCCAATTCCTATGGTTGGATCAGTCATTGTCCCCAAGCCATCGGTAAAAAAGAAAACAGTCACCTATAAGGGGTAAGGTTATATTGATATGTTGCAGTTTACTCTATAGCATTTGGGGCGGTATGGTGGCTCAGTGGTTAGCATTGCCACCTCATAAAGCTAGATGCCTGGGTTTGATTCCAGACTCGGGTGACTGTTTGTATGGACTTTGCACATTCTCTCCATGTCTGCGTAGGTTTCCTCCGCGTGCCCCAGTTTCCTCCCACAGTCCAAAGATGTGCAGCTTAGGTGGATTGGCCATGCTAAATTGTTCGTAGTGCCAAGGATGCACAAGCGAGGTGCGTTAGCCATGGAAAATGCAGGGTTACGGGGATAGGGTAATGGGGTGAGTCTGGGTGGGGTAATCTTTGGGCGGTTGGTGTGGACTTGATGGGCTGAATGTCCTGCTTCCACACTGTAGGGATTCTATCGATTTCATGCTTCTGGGAACTGATAGTATAAGACACGTGTTGTACAATGGAAAACATCTATATTCTTAAAAGAATATGGCACATCAAGTTGAGAGAGCACCACTCGCCATTTGACATATCCCTGCTCCACAGGCACTCAGGAAAAATCAACTATAAGATGGGACGGTAGTGAGGAGTGGACTGTCCACACATTCTAATCACTCATCTTGTTGAATACCATAGGGAGCTGCAAAGTTTTATGAAGAAACTAATACACACTTATAACACTGCACATTGATCAACCCAATGATATGAGACTTTGTGAATAGATTTTCACTTTTTGCACAACATCACTTTAGTCACTCATACAGACTTTGATTTCATTCAGAAAATCATGGATTTTATTTCTGTTTAAGTGGACAAGTTTGAATGGATTACAATCAATTCCATCATCTCAGACTGTACTCTCTCAGAATTGCATAGAATTTCAGCTTTGATAATGTTTCCACGACTAAAACAACGATACTTTAAACAGGAGAATAAAGAGAGAGAGCAGGAGATGAAATTCAGGAACGCGATCACATGGAGAGGTCAGAGAATGGCTCTAGAGATTAACACGAAAATATCAAAGGAATCAGGCACCAAACATTCACAGCTGACTGACGGTGAAATTACAAACATCTCTGGAGATGGTCAAACAGTGCACTGCAGTTTCACAGCTGAGTTGGGAGACTTCATGATAGGAAGTATACTCAGCAGCTGTGAGGGATCAGTGATTTCAGAGCCTGACCAGCTAAGTGTTTGATTTTCAGACTAATAAAACTTATTAATCTTAATTTTGTTTTGTTTTTGTAAATCTACAATAATGAGTAGAGTGAGTTTATTTTCAAGTTTTACTGAGATCTATCTCTTGATTAAATTTTTGATATAAAATTTAGGTGTTAAGTTATCCTTCAGCAATGTTTTTGACAGTAAGGCTGTGCTAATTCTGAGTCTTTGAGGGAGTGTGTTGTGATTTTTTTTGTGTTTATTCTGGGAGTGTAGTTTGTTTAAGGTGCAGAGAAGGCTTTGAGTAGAATGATGAGCTCCTCCTGTCGAATGTGGGAGATTACCAGGAATTTCAATGTTCCTGGTGATTATGTCTGCAGGAAGTGTGTTTGGATGTGAGTCCTACGGATCATCTGGATCAATTGGAGTGGCAGTTAGAGGTAATGAGGAATTTACAGGAGCTAGGGGGTGTGATGGATGGCAGTTTCATGGAGGTAGAGAAACCACAGATATAGTTGGGTAGATGGGTCGCTATTGGAAAGGGTAGGAGAGGTAGGCAGGTAGTTCAGGATTCTCCTGTGGCTATCCCAGTTTCAGACACGGATGCTGTTTTTGATACTGTAGGGGGTGAAGACCTCTCAGGGGAAATATAGCACTGACAGCCAGGTTTCTGATGCTGAGGGGTATGTTAGGTTCCAAGCGATTGATCGTGGTAGGGGTCTCACTGACAGCAAGACATCAGAATGCTGTGTTGCCTCCCTGGACCAGGGTCAAGGATGTCTCAGAGAGGGTGCAGAATATTCTCAAAGGGACAGTGACAAGCAAAACGTTGTTGTACCCTCAGTACCAATGACATTGGACGAGAAAGGGACAAAGCTCTGCAGAGAGAATACAGGAAATTAGGCAGGAGGTTAAAACGTAGGTCCTCGAAGGGAGTAATATCTGGGCTACTATCAAATCTCTGAGCAAGTGAGAGTAGAAATAGGAGATGGAGCAGATGAATGTATGGCTGAGAAGCTGGTGCAGAGCGCAGGGATTTAGTGGATCAGTAGGATCACTTCCAGGGTAGAAGTGATCTATACAAGAAGGAAGTGTTGAACCTGAATTGGAAGGGGACCAATATCCTAGCAAGGAGATTTGCTACTGCTACTTGACAGGCTTTAATCTAGTAAGGGGTGTGGGAATGAAAGAAATAATGAGAAAATAAATAAGTCTGAGGCTAGTACTAGAGAAAAGGAGGAATGTAAACAGTCAAGGCAGGCAAGATCACGGCAGAGAGTGAGGTAAAATTGATAAACAGCGTTAATTTCAATGTAAGAGGCCTGACAGGTAAGGCAGATGAACCCAGGGCAAGGTTAGAAACATGGGACTGGGATATCAGAACTATTGCAGACATGTGGTTCAAGGATGAACAGGATTGGCAGTTTAATGTTTCAGGATGTAGATGTTATAGAAAGGATAGAAAGGGGAGGCAAGAGAGGAGAGGGAGTGGTGCTTTTGGTTAAGAATAACATTATGGCTTTACTTAGGGAGGATATGCTTGGGACAATGTACAGTGAAGTTATATGGGTAGAACTGAGAAATAGGAAAGAGATTATTGTTGGATTGGTGGCCTGCAACCAGTGGTGTGCCACAAGGATTGGTGTTGGGTCTTCTATTTCTTGTCATTTATATCAATAATTTGGATGTGAATGTGGGAGGTACGGCTAGTCAGTTAGCTGATGACACGATAGTTGGTGGTGTAGCGGGCAGTGGAGAAGAGTAAAATGGGAGCTTGATCAAATGCACTAATGGGCCGAGGATAGAGTTTAATTCAGATAAGTGGGAGATGTTGCACCTTTGTAAAGCTAATCAAGGCAGCACTTATACAGTTAATGGCAGAGCCCTGGGAACTGTTGCCTCCCAAAGGGCCTACAGATGCAGGTGCATAGTTCCTGGGTGGGGGTGGCAGTGACATGATGGCTCTGTGGTTAGCACTGCTGCCTCACAGCACCAAGGACCAGGGTTCAATTCCACTCTCAGGCAGTTGGCTGTGCAGAGTTTGCACATTCTCCCCATGACTGCAAGGGTTTCCACCAGATTCTCTGGTTTCCTCCCACAGTTCAAAGATGCGTAGGTTAGGTGGATTAGTCGTGCTAAATTGTCCATTGTGTTCAGAGATGTATGTTAGGTGTGTTAGCCATGGGAAATGTAGGGTTACCGGGAAAGGGTAGGGAGATGGCTCTGGGTGGGATGCTTTTCGGAGAGTTGGCATGGGCTTATTGGGCCAAATAGCCTGTTCCACACTGTGGGAATTCTGTGAAAGTGGAGTCACAGGATAGGATAGTGAAGAAGGTGTTTGACACGCTTGCGTTTATTGGTCAGCATATCGAGCACAGGAGTTGGGACCTTAAGCGGTACGGTGGCTCAGTGGTGAGCACTGCAGCCTCACAGCGCCAGGGACCCGGGTTCAATTCCAGTCTCGGGTGACTGTCTGTGCGGAGATTGCACATTCTCCCCATGTCTGCGTGGGTTTCCTCCAGGTGCTCCAGTTTCCTCCCACAGTCCAAAGATGTGCAGGCTAGGTGGATTGGCTATGCTAAATTGCCCGTAGTGTTCCGGGGTGTGCAGGTTATAGGGGGATGGGTCTGGGTGGGATGCTTCAAGGGGCGGTGTGGACTTGTTGGGCCGAAGGGCCTGTTTCCATACTGAAGGGAATCTAATCTAATCATGTTGCAGCTGTACAGGACATTGGTTAGAAGACTTATGGGACAATGAGTTCTATTCTGGTCTCCGTTCTACAAGAAAGTTGTTAAAACTTGAAAGGGTTCAGAAAAGATTTACAAGGTTGTTGCTGGGGTTGGAGGGTTTGAGCTGTAGAGAGAGGCTGAATAGGTTGGGGCTATTTTCCCTGGGGCGTCCAAGGCTGAAGGGTTATCTTACAGAGATTTATAAAATCATAAAGCACATGATAGGGTGAGTAGTCAAGGTCTTTTTCACTGGGATAGGGGAGCACAAAACTAGAGGCCAAAGGTTTAAGATGAGGTGGGAAAGATTTAAATGGACCCGAGGAGCAACATTTTACACAGAAGATGGTGCGTTTATGGAATGAGCTGCCAGACGAAGTGGTGGAGGCTAGTGCAATTACAACATTTTAAAGACATCTGGATGGGTAGATAAATAGGAAGGATTTGGTTGGATATGGACCAAATGCCGGCAAATGAGACTAGATTAATTTAGGATAGCTGGTCAGTGTGGAAGAGTTGCACAGAAGCATCTGTTTCTGTGCTGTACATCTCAATGGCTCAATGACTGAGCTTCACCTTTATTTTTTGACCAGCAAATTGAAAGCGACCTCTAGAGGGAGCCTTAGTGCAGGTGCCCGATTTGAAACCGATCACAGATTAATAGTTCAAATGCATCTTCTGCCTCACAGATATATTTTATTCTCGAATTTGCACTTGAGGAAGAAAATAGAAATAGTTATTAAAGCATTCCCTTCTGCTGATTTTCCACAGTTGCTGTTCAGTCAGGCCTGAAACACTCTTGTCCATTTGTGTGCTACTGAGTCTATAATTTTAACCACTAACAGTCATAATATATCGTTTATAACAATGATATCCACTGAAGTGTTAGATTGAAGCCACATTGCCCCAGAATGGTTATTTTTTTCAATTAAATAGGGATTGAAAACTATTCACTTCATGGTTAAAGCTTGTGAATAAATCACCATACAAATCCTTTTCATTTCGAATTCATTTTCGCTGTGTCCCTTTGTAATGTATGTTTGCCACGGTTTGTCAATCACAGTTTAGTACAAGTACAGCAGTATCTTCATGCATCAAGGTAAGATGGAGCTGTTAATATTAAAACAAAACAGCAGGGACGGAAGTCATCAGTCCCACATTGACATTTAAAGTGTATTCCTAAGATTATTTCCTAGACCACCTGTGCTGATAGGGATGAATCCATTATAACTTCTTAAAAATAGTTTGTTTTCAACTCTTTGTTTTAGAGAGATCTGCATCTGCAAGTATCGCTCGCTGTCTTGTGATTTTAATCACATAGCCTTTTCAGGAAGCAGAGATGAGAAAGAGGCTATAACCTTGGCTATGTCATTAGCTGCAAAGTTCCTGGAGAGACTTTGGCTTCCCATTGTTTAGGATGGGTTGTCCTCTTGGGTGATTTTTCCAATGGACTTAGGCTGAGTGCCCCAAACCTCAATCTGCAACTGCATCTCAATCCTGACTTGTGGACTGCAATGATTTTTAAAAATTCTGGGCCAAATTTATCACCCATTCCTCATTGCCCTTGAGAAGGTGATGGTGAGTTGAGGTCATGAACCACTGCAGTCCATGTGTTGTGTATTGGACAACAATGCTCGAAGGGAGGGAATTCCAGGACAGAGTGCCAATTAAGCAAATTGCTTTGTCCAAGAGGGTGTCAAGCTTCTTCAGTGTTGTTGGAGCTACACGCATCCAGGCAACTGGGGAGTATTTGATCACATTCATGACTTGTGAGTTGTAGATGGTGGACAAGCTTTGGGGAGTTGGGAGGTGAGTTACTCGCCACGTTGTTTCTATCCTCTGAACTGGTCCTGGTACCACTGTGTTTATGTGGCAAGTCCAGTTGAGTTTCTGATCATAGGTAACTCCCAGGACATTGAGAGCTGGCAATTCAGTGATGGCAACACCATGGAATGTCAATGGGTGGTGCTTAGATTGACTGTTGTCGGAGATGGTCATAGCCTGGCATTTGCGCTATGTGAATATTACTTGCCACTTACCACCCCAAGTCTGGATATTGTTCAGATCTTATTATATTTGAATTTGGACTGTTTCAGTAACTAAGAAGTCACAAAGTGTGCTGAACAGTGAACAATTGTCAGTGAACACCTCCACTTCTGACCTTATGACAGGGGGAAAGGTCATTCATGAAGCAGCTGAAGATAGGTCTGTACCCTGAAGGCCCTGTGGGTCTAACTGAATCAAAGAAGACAGCATTCTCTGTGAAGTTTACCAGTTAGAACACACCCATTTCTGTGTCATTAAAACAAACTCAGGAAGAAGTTCTAATAATTGATAACCAGCCAGGAGTTGGAGTCAGGAGTTAGAAGCAGTCCTGGAGAGCTGAAGAAGTGGAACGGTTACTGGATCTGTATTGTGGGAAGCCATGAAGGGCCCACACTGTGCATGAATGGCAAAAGGTTAAGAAGCAGATGTTGCAAGCAACTAGAAAGCAAATAGAATATTTTCATTTATCACAAGGAGAATTGAATGCAAAAGCAGAGAGATTGTGATTCAATTTACAACACACTTGTACAACTGCATTGGGAGTACTATATGAGGTAAGGCCCACCTTTAAGGAAGGCAATAAATATATTGGAGGCAGTTCAGAGAAGGTTTATTAAACTAAAATGTGGAAAGAAAGGAATGTCTAATGAGGAAAATCTGAACAGGTTAGACTTGCTACTGCAGAAATTTAGAAGAGAAAGAGGAACCCATAAAATCCTGAAAGGCCTTGTCAGACTGGATGTGGTGAATCTAGAACAAAGGGTCACTATTTAAAAACCAGTGAAAACCATTTAAAACAGAGATTAGGTGATTACACTTTTTTCCTCAGACCCTCCTGGATCTTTGGAACTTTCTCTCTGAAAAAAGTGGTGGAAACAGAGTCCTTGAATATTTTAAAGGCAGATTCTTGATAAGCAAGGGATTGAGGGGAATGTGGATTTGAGGTTATAATCAGATCAGCTATGATCTTATTGAATGGTGGAGTAGGTGCAAGGGGCCTAGTGGCCACTTTCTGCTTCGATTTGTATGTCTGAATGTTCAAGAGAAACCTGTGAGCATTAATACCTCATACAGCTAAGAGCGAGGGTTGGAAAGGCCATAAGCAGTGCTTGCTTCAAAGAACCAAGCAAGATTAGAACTGGTGGGAAACCTTGGGACACCCAGATCAATGCAGCTATCAGCCAGTGAAGAGTTGGAGTTATGCTTGTCGATGAATGCTACAATGCAGCTTCAGAGCCCAGGGCAGCCTAGGAAAGGAATGGGATTGACCAGAGCAGGAGCAGTCCATAATGGAGAGACTCAAGGGGGAATTTCACATCCAGATCAACCAAGCCAAGTGAAGAGCTGTGGTCACTTGTGAAGTTTTATGAGATTTAATGACCAGCATTCCCTTTGATTATTTCACACAGGGCTCTGAAGGCCATGTGCAGAAGTGACTTCCAGAAGTCAATGTTTTAATCCCTGTCAGCAGGGGGGCATGGAATGTTTGAGCAGCTGTTCACAGCTGAGAAGCTTAGAGGGAACATTGTTGATGATCCATCATGTCATTAATGTCTGGGATCTGAGTGCCATTGCTATTTGAATGTGCGGCAAACTGGGTTCAGTTACAGAACATTAGCTATATTTACTACGTGGTAATCCTAGGAGTTTAGAAATAAGTTGCACGTGTGTTGTCGATGGCTTGCGTTCATTGTGAACAGCACGGTGAGGTGGTATGGGCACAAACACAGGTTTGCAGTGTATCATCACTGCAAAGTCATGAAATGGCAGGAACCTCACCTGGGTTTAATGTTGAAATTTCTTTCCTGGGATTTATAGCTAGCACAGCACAGCCCGATCCAGCCATTCCCTCCGCCCAGACAAAACATCACTGATCGTGGGGATGACAAAACAGTGACAGCCTGTTACTGGCTCTCGTATTTGCCTGTGCATTACCCTCCACCACAGTGAAAAATGGCCAGGCATTGGGATAATGGAGAGTCCCTTTACTGTAAAGGAGCAGTTCCGGTACTGCCCTGCCTCTCCGAACCCTTTCACCCATCCCCACTGCCCGCCACCCCCCTCCACCTAACCACCAAACTACTTGCCCCTTTCGCCCAATCTCCCCAGCCCCCTTGCTCCCAGCCTCATCCTCAAACCTGCTGAAACCATGGCGGGTTCTAGCTGCACATTTGCGGGTGCTTCCCTCGGCATGATGCAGATGGAACATGGCAATATCAGCAAACGTAGATTGTATTGCTATTCTAACTTGTAAAATATTTTTGCTAGTTAAAATGTGTGGAATATCACGGCCTTATTCTCTTACTAAGGCCCCTGGATCTAACCTATTCTGTTGACTTTAAAAATAAAGGTTACCAGTTCCTTGCCAGATCATAACATCATGTTTGCATTCTGCTGGTGTCATTGGTGGATTCAAAAATGATGAGCTCCTGGTGGTTATTGCCAAAGAACCAATAGCTGCCTCGCCTTCTCTTTCCTTTTGACTTTGATATCTTGGTAGTAGGTGCCCTCACAAAACAACATTAAAGGACTTTGTGATATGATTCAGAGATGGCCTGAATTTTAATTGAATTTTTTTTTCGACAGCCGTCCATTATTCTGAAGTTTGAGAGGCCATCGTCATTTTGAATCCATGTTGTCAAATAAATACACAGAGCCAATGTGCAGACATTAAATGAGCCTTTTGATGCAGGTAGATAGGTTTACATCAGCCCATTTTTAGGCTGCGTGGAGATGACCAGACTGATAGCAACTCTGATTAGTTTCCTTCGAGGCCAATAGGAGCACCTCTGTTTTTCACAACCCAATGAAAATAATTTTTAAATTTTCTAACAAGGAGTTGGCTATGAATGAAACTCAGTCCAGCTAATTCTGTCCTAAAACAGAAATGTTTATTGTAGTTGTCACAACTAACATAGGGTCCCAATTTGTTTTCTGGGAAGAGTATAACAGATGGTGCTATATCGACCGCCCAGTTATGGGCTGATCTAAAAGCGATTGTAGCTCAATGACAGGCTTTCACGAAATCTCAATGGCATAGAAAATGGTACCTTGGCTTCACCTGATGAAGGAGCAGTGCTCTGAAAGCCTGTGATTTCAAATAAACATGATGCAGTATAAGCTGGTGTCATCTAACTTCTGACTTTGTCCACCCCAGTCTAACACTGGCATCTTTACATCATGGGTTCTGATAAACCCAACATACAGCAAGTATAACACAGTGTGGAACTGGAGAACACAACAGGCCCGGCAGCATCAGAGGAGCAGGAAAGTTGACTTTTCAGGCCTGGACCCTTCTTCATTTTTCTGAAGAAGGGTCCCAACTCGAAACGTCAACTTTCCTGCTCCTCTGATGCTGCCTGGCCTGCGGTGTTCCTCCAGCTCCACGCAATTGCAGTTCTTCCTATCTCTGGTACAGTAAATATATCAAGGCTATGTAGAGGCTGCCTGTAAAACCAGCCTCGATATCTTTGAAATCTTAGCTTTGTGCTGCACATCAGACACACTGTATGAAATGTGTGCCAAGCCGATGGCTTTCCTGACGTGGTTTCACACAGATTGACTTCAGTGCATTCCAACAACGGATTAGAGGCATGACTTCAGAATTATGCCAACAAATTCCCATCAAGGCACAGCTGGAACAGTTTCACACCAATGGAAATGTGTCAGTATAATGTGAGTCTAACAGCCTAACGTTCAATTAGAGTTGAAATCAGTTAAGGGAAAAAGGAAGCAAATTAGCATCTGATACATATTGCAGTGCTGAAAGACATTCATTTGCAGTATTAGTTCTGTTGAGAATGAAGCTGTGGAGGTCTTTATGTCTTAAGATAATATTTTCAAACTAAAGCTAAAATGAATGAAATGACAGGGAAGTGATCGCTGGCATCACAACATGATCTGGAATAGAGTATAACATTGTACCTCATCCCGCTTTGATTTGGCATCAGGTCCCGTAAGTAGGAGGATGGTGCAGAAATGTCAATTTATTGGGAAGTGGCAGTTGGGTGAAATATAAAGGAGGGCAAGATGTTGAAATATGACACCAGGTAAAAGATTTGAGGATGGCATCTCCTCAGAGTTGAGTTTCTGCTATGAATCTTCCTGTAGCTGAACAGGGCAATTGTCAATCCACAGATCCCTGGGCATGTGCACAGGACGTTTCACAGGGCAGTGGGATCCTGAGTGCAGGATTAGCTTCCTTTTCTTTCCTTCTCTGCCTGATCAACAAAGTGTTTGGAATCAAACTGCAAAAGTAGTTTGATGGTCAAGTTTGCACCATGATGATTGGTAGCAAGATTCTCCCAGATATTAATGTCTATGCTGCCAGGCTTCAGGGAGAGCGTCAGGGTGAGTCTTTGTAACATTTTCTTTATCTCTGCTGGAACATTGGCCATTTGGGAGTTGAGAAAATACAATTTGGTAGCGGAGATGCTTTTTAGTCTATCATTGTTGGTTTGGCAGGCATTTTACCTTCGATGCTTGTGAAGCTGACTTCAAAAAGAGCACAGCTATTGGTTCAACATTGTCCTCCAATTGAACCCAGAGACATTGTGGCAGGGGTATAGACTATCTGTCGCACACCAATGTGTTGAGGAGATACAGCTCAGGTCTCAGTGTGGGACGGGATTGTTGTGGTGCCAACCAGTGTGTACGCTAGGACTTCTATTGACTAGTAGAAGTTTTTGATGTCAAACACTCACTGACATTGTTTTTGGAAGGAAGTGCTGGTACGTCTGAACTGTTGTTGGTTTTCCTTCATAATACCAGCCTTTTTGTGAGAGTTGGCTGTCAACACATTGGAAGTGCTCAACATATTCTGAATTCTCTCCTTCAGATGGAAAGCGGACTGACTAGGCCTGGATTGGTACATGAATTTTGTGTCAGAGTCTTGGTGTGAGGAAACGTTCAGCAGCTCTGAAGACCAGGAATGCCATCTGGGCCATTGGCTTCTCATCTGTTTGCTAACTTGTTGCAGCTCTCCCATCCACGATGGTATACCCATAGATTTTTCCACAGGACAGTGGCACAGTGGCTCAGTGGTTAGCACTGCTGTCTCACAGCGCCAGGGGCCTGGGTTCAATTCCATCCTTGGACGACTGTCTGTGTGGAGTTTGCATGTTCTCCCTTCATCTGCATGGGTTTGCTCTGGGTGCTCTGGTTTCCTCCTACAGTCCAAAGATGTGCAGGCTAAGTAGATAGGCCATGCTAAATTGTCTGTGGGGTTCAGGGATGTGTAGATTAGTTGGGTTATAGAAGGATGGGTCTGGGTGAGATGCTCTGAGGGTCAGTGTGGACCTTTGGGCTGAAGGGTCTGTTTCCACACAGTAGGGATTCTATGACATTAGTGGACAGCCTGGAGAGTATCAGCTACCACTGAGGATTGATGGTGGAGGTGCTCTGTGAAGCGATCTTTCCAGTGACGGTGGGCGGCATAGCTGCGCTCACAAAGACAAACACCACCCTGAGATCAAAAGGCACCTAGTCCATTTGACAGTGATCTACCAATGGCAATGGAAGCTTCAAAAAAGCTTTGTTCATCATGAGTTAGCATTCTGCTGGATTTCTTAGTCTTTCATTTCCTCATTCTTTGAGTTTTGACTTTAGTTGACTATCTTGAGCTGGTGGTATGCCACCTTCCTGATTGGCTACCCTACATCGTTCTGGCAGGCAATGAAGGCTGCTTTTAAAAAGAAAGCCGGAAGAACTGCGGATGCTGGAAATCAGAAACAAAAACAGAAGTTGTTGGAAAAGCTCAGCAGGTCTGGCAGCATCTGTGCAGATTTAAACAGAGTTTTAACATTTTAAATCCAGTAACTCTTCTTCACAACTGAAAGTAGCCAGGAGAAGGTGGTACATATGCTGAAGACAGGAGGTGGTTGGGGGGGTGGAGGGTGGGATAATGGAGTGAGCAGATAGGTGGAGATAGAGCTCAGAGAGAGGTAGAGAGACAGAGAGAGAGGGAGCGAGAGTGAGAGAGAAAGAAAGAGAAAGAAAATTCAGCAGACAAAGAGATGGGCTGATTGTACACCAGGGAAGGATAATGGAGACGGTATGTAAGTGAGAATGATTGGCTGTACTGAAAGTAGCCCATGTCATGACAGGATCTCGAGTTGTGGGAGTGGGTAAAGGACATGAGATTGAACTCGATATTGAGACCAGAGGGCTGTAGTGTCCCCAAGCGGAAAATGAGATGCTGTATTCTTCCAGCTTGCACTGAGCTTCATTAGAGCACTGCAGCAAGCCTGAGACCAAAATATTTGTGCAGGGACATGGTGGTGTGTTGGAGTGGCAGGCAATTGGAAACTCGGGATCAAAAACAGAAATTGCTGGAAAAGGTCAGCTAGTCTGGCAGTATCTGTGAAAAGAAATCGGAGTTTTGGGTGACCCTTCTTCAGAACGCTTGGGGTCATTTTTGTGGACAGAGCACAGGGGTTCTGCAAAGTGGCCACTCAGTCTGTGTTTCTCCTCCCCGGTGTGAGCAGTGACTGCAGTGGAATGGATTGACAGAAGTGCAGGTAATACTGAGCTGGAACTGAGCACATTTTGTCAACAGGACAGCACCATTTGTATTGCTTTTTTTTTACCTCATGTGGTTTTCCTAATGGCTTCCCTCCACAATTCAGAGCATGTTCATCGATTCGAAAGTCTAGCTGACAGTGTGTGAAATGGAAAACGCCATAGATATAAGTATTTTCCTGAAACATGAAAACATTACCCAAAAACTGCGTCAGTTTCTGTTCCCAAGGCACTGTCCTAAAATGAAGTTGATGTTGTCATGAAATGATGTTGTCAAGGAAATGTTGGATCTGCTCAAAAAGATTTTCAGACAACTGGTACTTCCAAACATTAGGACCCAAATATTTTGGTAGCTAGAGGGTCGCTGAAGGAATGGAGACTGGAGTAATACATTAGGATGCTGAGGAATCCCAGATGCAGCAGGAATTACCCAAGAAATTGAATATTCCAAAGGCAATTTCTGCATCTGGAAACTTCCAGAAAAGTCAGCTCAGAGAATTAAGAGGGTTCTGACTCAATTACTCAGGAAAGGCTGAAGGGTTAAAAACCTACTCTAAGTCCTGGGTAATGATCACACAGAATGCCCTACTCACTATTCACAATCCCAACACCCCCTCACTTCCCACAATACTACAGCCCGCTGATCCCATTACACACCGACCCCTGACAGTAACATCCCACCCCTACCTCCCAGAAACCATCAGCCTGACCCCCATCCCCATGACTCAGCAAGAGCCACATCCTTTCCCCCACCCAACAACCACTGTCTGACCCGTGGAGCTGGCGTCCCACACTGTTGACCTAACACTCCACCCACCCCTGAAAACATCACACCCTGTCTATGAACTGAATCCCTTGGACTGGACAATCTCCATCACTGGTCTGATTCCCTGGACCCAACAACCCCTGGCATGACTTGTCTATAGTCATGCATAAACCATATTTTAATATAAGTAGTCATACATAATAATGCCATGGGCCAATTGAGCATCCCTATCAAAACAACTTTTGTCTGCTTGCCATATTTTGCACAATAGACCTGTGTGCGCATAAAGCAATATGTTGCCAATGACGATGACCAGTTACATCAGGTATTTCTGAATGACAGGAACAGGGGCCTATCTGGGGAGAGGTTTCCTGAGCAGACCAGGCCCCAGGATTCATACAACTCGAAAATAAAATAATTTGGGCAAACGCCTTGTTAAAAAAAATGAAGGGCCTGCTTATGTTGAATGAGACCCTTGTTTGCCTATAGTACTGTCTCAGTTTACCCACTAAAATACAATTTGATTATTATTATTTAAATGGGGAAATACTGCAGAAAACAGAGGGATGTAGGAGATCTCATCCATGAATCACAAAAACATTTGCTTCCAAGTTCAACAGTTAATAGGAAAATGAACTCGATTTTTATTTCAAAGGGAATTTAATATAAACACAGACATTGCTAAAACTATGCAAGCTCCCTGTAGTGATTGTAATGAGGTAGCCAGGTAGACCTCATAGAACATGAGTTCCCTGACTGGGGCTGTTCTGGTCCTGGTCCAATCTGGAGTCCTGGCTGACAGGTATAAACAGGAGTATCAGAGTTATTGTTCAATCTGAGAGCTGGCTCTAAGGAATCCAGAACAATGTCAAGCACATGTGAATAAAAGGTGACTTGGTGATGAGGTACTGGCCTCTGTGGGGTTATTTCAGTGCCAGTCAAACCACACCTGGAATATTGTGAACAGTTTTGGTCCCCTATCTAAGGAAAGATATCCTAGCAATGTAGGCTGTCCTGTGGAGAGATTTTCTTACGGGTACAGTTTGAGTTATTTACTCGTTGGTAGCTTTGGGGTGAGGAGGATTTTTTTTGCCCTTAGAGGGTGTCGAATCTGCGGCATGTTTTACTGCTGAGGGCTGTTGGGGCTGGGTCATTTTGTATGTTCAAGGCTGAGATAAACAGATTTTTGATTAGTGAGGTTATGGGGTGAGGCAGAAAACTAGCTTTCAGGATTATCAGATCAGCTACAATCTCATTGAATAGAGGAGCGGACTTGATGGGGCAAATAAAATACTTCTGCATGAACGTCTTATGGCCTGATGACCTACTTGCAAAATTAGGCAAACTCCCCAAAAGTACAATCAAGCCCATTTTAACAAGTCCTTGCTTTACCAACTGGCCCACATGCTTTGCCAAACTCTTTAGGCAGTAGAGGAGGCCTGTACCCTGCAACACTACCACAAAGTGAAACATTAATAACATTTTCATTCTTTCTTTGAACGTCTCTTCTTCAGGCAGTAACATGTACAAATCGGAATGAAGCAAATTTGCAGTATCATCTTTGGCTCAAAGAATGTGGTGGAACATTTACAAGGATTTACATTAATAAGACTTGCTGTAGTCCATTGAGCATCCAAAGTATCCAAGATGTTCGAGTTGGACAATGGAGCAATCAATTGTAATTTTGCAGTGATTTTTGTCACTGGCAAGTGGCCAAATCAGCGATCAAGACATCTTCCTAGATTTATATCCTGTTCTGAAACTGAGTGGCTTTTGTTGAGAATGTGCTGACAGGATCTCACCAAAGGTGCATGTAAAACCATCACAATTGTGTTGATCTTACGTGGCTCTGACAGGCTTTAGATTTAGTTTGATATTGTTTTCCCAGCACTGAGCCACAATAGGCAAGAAGATCAGACTGCATGTGACACATATCTTCTTGCGTGCATTTATACAGTCAGGCAAGTGGAAAAACTGTGGATGATTTTCAATCTGCTGTAAGTTGCCTGAGCTCAAGCAACTTTTGAATTATTAAGCTTGGCACTGGAAAAGTTGCACAGGGAATTCATTACCGAAGATCCCACGGTTTGTAAATTAAGTTCAGCGATGCATTATATGTGGCTGCACATCATTGAACACATGATAAAAATCTTCAATATTGCAAACATAAATTTACAGTAGATCCCTGAAGTGCATTTATGAATTTGCAAGCTCCTTACTGCAGAAAAACAAATCCCTTTTCAATGTGATGTTTCTTTATTCTTATCGTCTGGGTGTTCTGGAAAGTATTGAAATGTGATTTGACTTTTTGTTTGAAGAGTTCATCTCTTCCTGAAATTATGATGGAAGTGCTCACTGGCAGAAATTCCTTGTATGTTGAGATTTTCTAGATAAAGCTCCACTCCCACCATCCTTCCATTTACCTTCCCAATTTTTATTCAGAACACTAACATTTTTAAGACTGGATTTTCTAAATTAACTGTTTAACCTTTTTATTCCCATCTTTTCTGCATCCGTAGCTTTTGCAATTATTTTCATGTTGACCCTTACATGTTGGTAACAATGGTGCAGAGAAGAAAGGATTATTCATAGCAGAGAGTGAATGCTGCCATCGTGTCTAGTTCCTTGATTATTTCCTTGGCTCCTAAGAACAGAATTTGCATATAATCTTCTAAATGTATGTGCACAATTTGAACAGTCCTCCAAGGGCTATTATAGTTTAGTAGCAATTTTCAGCACAGTGTTCAGTACATTATTGTTTCAAGCAATCATGAAAATTAACCATGTCTGTACATATTTACAGCTTTCCCATTTTCCAATATTTTACTAAAGATGCTCATTTTTCCTGATATCTAGCTGTGAGACAAACTCAAATTCTACGCAGTTTTCTCAAAGAGATGCTCCCTGGAATTTGTTGTTCAGCTCTGCAGCTGATCATGAGGGATGCCTGAAACATTTTACCAACGATTCATATTTTCATCCTTCATCTCTTGTTGCTGAGAAGATGTTATTGTTCCCAGATCATAGAACCTTAAACAGAAAATCTCAAGTTTCAGCTTTCTACCCGTGTAGAGAATTGACGTTCTAAGCTTTTCTGATAGTTTGTCATACCATTCGCATAAAGGGTCATACATTAGAGTCTTGAAAAGAATTGTTCACTCATAGCCCCTCAACAGAAAGAGAAATATCAATGATATTAGATGAGCTTCAATGTTAATGAGTTTCTTGTTAATTGTGTTTGCACATTCTTCTTTTGAGACAATTAAAATTTCAATTCAATGTGAAATTCATTGCAATCATCTGCTGTTGCTGTCACTTCTAATTCTGCAAAATCCCGCAGTCAAATACTTGGTAAAACAAGTTTACAAGTGAAGGAGAACTAGATAGTATTGAACATCTTTAAATAACCAGAGTTGAAAGAAAGACGGAAAGTCAAATTGAACCAAATTCTGTAATGTCCTCACAGCTGCTCTGATGCTGTAGATTCCCTGGAAGCATGGCTGAAACTAAGCTTGACATGTCACCAGGACGTCCAGCTCAACTCTGGCAGTGTCAAAGTTTTTAGGCAAATCCCATTCCAAATATATTAGGATGTAAGGCAGGCAAAATTTTGGATTGTACACTGTTCCATTGAATGTACTCCCAGGGTTAGAGTATTGATGCTTATTAAGCATTAGCAAAGCCATACGTAGATGCAGGCCTATAAAGTTACAATATTTTGTCTCTATTCAATAGAGATCTTGGCTGGGGAAATAACGAACAAAAATCCTCAAGGAAGAGGATGCTTTTGGATTTTTTTCTATTCGTTCACTCAATGTAGAAGTTGATGACTAGGCCTACACTTTCTGTCCATCCCTAATTGCCAGAGGGCTGTTGAGAGTCAACTACGTTGCTGAGAGTCTCGAGTCACATGTAGGCCAGACCAGGTAAGGATGGCAGGTTTCCTTCTCTAAAGGAAATTAGTGAACTGGATGGGCTTTTATGATAGTTGATAAGCTAAAGGGAACAGCAAAGAAAATGTTGCATTCCTTCAGGCCTGAAGTAGTCCACAACAATGAGGATAGTGCAATGCTGGTCTAACTAGCAGAATGTTGTTGAACAAACAACATGAATTTTACTGCATTAATTCCAGATTAACATATAACCTACTCTAGGATAGAAGCAATTAGGAGCACAACAGCCTCAGAGCTGTCTCTTACCAGCTCCTTTGTTGACCAAGTCCCTGTGCCATCATCATAGTGTGTGCTGCTTACAGCATGCAAGCAAGGATTAACACCTTCAGTCCCATATACAACGTTCCCCAGCGGTAAAGCACTTCTTCCCTCAAACCTTTATTCACATATATTAGTTTAAACATCTACATTTATCTCATCTCTCCCATGACCTTGCCTTTAGAAATTGAGATCATGTGTGGAGGCTTCACTATGATCCCCAAACGTGTTCTCTTCAGACTTGGAAGAATCGTAGTTTGTTGGTCAGAAGTTACTTGACTTGGTCTGCCTTTATGATGCTCTGTCATATATGGTTCTGTCTCAAACTGCGTAGTCTTTATTATCTGATAATAAAATGTGAGGCTGGATGAACACAGCAGGCCAAGCAGCATCTCAGGAGCACAAAAGCTGACGTTTCAGGCCTAGACCCCTCTCTGATGAAGGGTCTAGGCCCGAAACGTCAGCTTTTGCGCTCCTGAGATGCTGCTTGGCCTGCTGTGTTCATCCAGCCTCACATTTTATTATCTTGGAATCTCCAGCATCTGCAGTTCCCATTATCTCTGGCCTTTATTATCTGATATTTTGTTCATAGATGACATCTCTTCTTCTTTGCTCTTATTGTGGCTCCTGCTGTACCACTGATTTTTTTCTTTCTTTTGGGTTTCTTTGATCTTAGTTGTCATTCCACTTGTAGATCTGTGCTGGTCACTGCTGATTAAATCTATGTTTACCTGTAAATATAACAAGGCGGCCACTAGCTGGTAGACATAACTTGCCTCCCGATTAGAGTGATGGCCTGCTGCAATGCCACATTGCTAGTTTCTTTGTCCTCTGAAAAATAATCAGACCGAAGGAAGTCCTGTCGGGGAAACTAATTGGCCTGTATTATGGACATACCAAAATTATTACATTCCAAATGTTTGACTTGAAGCCTCTAGCCGAGACAGGGAAGAACAGGAAAGAAAGCAGTAACAGCAAGGTTGAAGTTTTATAAATCAGGTGAAAATATGGAACAGTTTTAATAAACTCCCAGATACAGGTTTATGGAGCTGGCTTGATAGCTCGGTGCTAATCTGCCATTAACACTAAGAAGTTATATGGATGTCTCAACAAGGTAAGAAAGAACCAAAACAAGCAACATTATTGGGGAAAGATCACTTCCCCTAACAAGAGAATGGCTGAAAGCCTGGCACTACAAGCCTCTGCCCACTTTTTTCCAACGTGCTTTCATCTAAGCTTTAGTTCTGAAGAAGGGTCACTTCTTCACATCACATGAAATGCTGACTCTGTTTTCTCTTCACAGATATTGTCAGACATGCTGAGTTTCTGCAGCAATTTCTGTTTTTGATTCAGATCCTATGTTTTTATAATAAAGTTCCTTACCTTACGGTACACAGTTTTCCGATGTACCTGCATGCATTTTATCATTGAGCCATTAATGCTCCATATTATGAGCAACTGATTTTAGTCTGATCTGCCATATAATGAGCAGAGTGTGCATCTCTGGTAGAATCTTCTGCAGAGCCATCTCTGCACTGTGGCTTCTGATGCTGGATAAAAAAAAATAGGGGAGATTGGTCACTGTGGTGGCTCATTGGCAGCATATGGTAAACAGCCATTCAGATGGACACACTGAAACATGGTGGCCTTGCATAATATTAATGTCGTTTGGCTGGGTGTGGATGTGCAGCAGTTTAGATCACCAGATAATCCTTTGAGAAACAAGCAACTTTACACCTCATTGTTTGGGTGTTGCAGCCAACAGGTCCTTTGAGAATGATTGGTCAGCTTGCAGATGTGTGAGGCCAACATTCAATGTTCATTGAGGCAGATGTACAATCACATCAGGAGTATTGTAAAATGTGATTCATGGAGCATGTTTCAAATGATGGGTTTGGTGAGGCTAGCAGGTAAATTATTTACATAATTTATCATGGTCTTTTAAACAGTATCTGAATTACTGTTAATGAAATGTGAGGCTGGATGAACACAGCAGGCCCAGCAGCATCTCAGGAGCACAAAAGCTGATGTTTCGGGCCTAGACCCCTCTCTGATGAAGGGTCTAGGCCCGAAACGTCAGCTTTTGTGCTCCTGAGATGCTGCTGGGCCTGCTGTGTTCATCCAGCCTCACATTTCATTATCTTGGATTCTCCAGCATCTGCAGTTCCCATTATCTCTGAATTACTGTTAGATTTGCAGTCCTTAAAGTGAAATACAGAATTATTTCAAAATTCCATAGCATTACAATGTTGGTTGAAAGAAAATTATCTGTTTACCTAAATATATCTTGGAAATATCTTTTTTTTTAAATCTAGCTGTGAAACTTTTAATATTTTTGGTTATTATTTCCATATCCAGTGTCTACTATATATCTTTAACCTGTCCCCATTTGCTTTTAAAATACAGATTTAGCAAGTCCAACATGGTGCTAACTATTGTCCTTGTTGCATCCCTTTCTGTTTCTGAAACCTTCAGTCACATATGATCCACTTTTAACCAATAATTCTTGTCACCTTTAATAAATCCATATCATCAGCGACTTTGTTCGTGCCAGTTGCAACATTTGAATTATTGCCTCCACACAACAGCACCACCTCGTTTGGCAAAATATTTTCCTAAGTATTCCTTCCCAGCAAGTGGTTTATAAATAATGCAGAAACATCAGTGCTTCCACGTGTCGGTTCAGTTCTATTAAAAGTGAATGAAATTCATTGAAATTCTAATGAAAAGTTAATGCCAAGAAAAGAAAACATTAACTATATTTCTGCTTCTGAAATTATTTCCACATTTCCTGAGTACGCTATATGGCACGGTAGACTAATGAGTAAGGTTAGATCACATGGGATTCAGGGAGAGTTTGCCAATTGGATACAAAAATGGCTTGACAGTAGGCAACAGAGGGTTATGGTGGAAGGTTGTTTTTTGGATTGGAGGCCTGAGATCAGCAGTGTGCCACAAGGATCATTTGTTTGTCATTTATATAAACGATTTGGGTAAGACTTTAGGAGACATGGTTACTATGTTTGGGGATGGCACCAAAATCGGTGATGTAGGAGATAGTGAAGAAGGTTATCTAAGATTACAAAGAGATCTTGATCAATTGGGTCAATGGGCTAAGGGCTGGCAGGTGGAGCTTAATTTGGATAAATGCAAGGTATTGCATTTTGATACAACAAACAAGGGCAGAACTTATACAATTAATGGTTAATGCTGTAGAACAGAGAGACCTAGTGATTTAGGTACATAATTCTTTGAAATTTGCATCACATTTGGACAGGTTAAGAAGGCTTGCCTTCACTGTTCAGACTTTTAACTATAAGAGTTGGGCATCATGTTGAGGTTGTACAGATGAGGCCTCTTCTGGAGTATGTGTACAGTTCCGGTCACCCTGCTATTAGAATAATATTATAAAATTGGAGAAGGTTCAGTAAAAGATTTACCAGGATGTTGTTGGGAATGGAAGGTTTGAGTTATAGGGAGAGGCTGGATAGGCTGGGACTTCTTTCACCGAAGCATAGAGGTTGAGGGGTGACTTATAGAGGTTTATAAAATCATGAGGGGCGTAGATAAGGTGAATTGCAAGAGTCTCATCCCTAGGGTAGGGGCAATCAAAACTATGGGACATATTTTTAAGGTGAGAAGAGAAAAATGTAAAACGATTTGGGGGGCAATGTTTTTACACAGAGAATGGTTTGTGTGCGGAATAAGCTGCTAGAATAAGTGGTGGATGCAGACACAGTTACAATGTTTTAATGAAATTTAGATAAGTACATGAATAAGGAATGTTTGGAGGGACAAGGGCCAAGCGCAGATAGGTGGGATTAGTTTGGTTTGGGAAACTTGGCCGACGTAGACCAGTTGGACCAAAGGATCTGTTTCCATCCTGGATGGCTCCATGACTCTGTGACTCTATGAATATTTTCAGCACGTTTTCTGTGCTTACTCAGTTCTGGATTTTGTAACAGTATCGAAAAGACATCAAAGGTTTTTGTGTAATCCCATCTTTAATAGTTAAGCGTCAGAATTTCATGTGGGGCCAAAGATGAGATGCAGAGTGTCTCCAGCCACATTTCCTGTTTGCAGTGACATAAAAAGAACATCCATCAAGAAAAATGAAGAGGAATTTGTTATCTTTGGGCTCCCTGCTTTCAACACTGCACATATAGACCAATATTAATTCTGGTGCAGTTTTAAAGTGGTGGAAAGGAGACGCAAATTTTTAGGTGGGGAAAATTAGATAGCATGCAGAACAGGTAAACAGCTTGTTACTATCCATTTCTCACCACCATGAAGGTTGAATTCACACAACTGCAACGTTTACACAGCGTTGTTCTTCTGAGGTCAGGCGAGGTAAACTATTATAATTATTGTCAGCTTGATTCAATGGTCGATCTCCAGCTTTAGAATTCCACGTCACAATTTGAGCTTGTTGTCAAGGTTGCAACTTCACTATAAGATTGTGGAGGTGCTACACTGCCAATAGTACCCTTCTCCAGGATGGGGTTTTAAACGGAGACTCCATTAGTTTAATTGGATGAACATAAAAAGATCTTAAGGCACTGCCTGAACAGGAGAAGGGAAAGTTACATGGGCAATGTTTCTCTTTCGACAAACACATCAAACCAAATCAATATATTGCCCAGCTGTTATCAGATCTTGAAATGTTTGGCCACAAAGCAACATTGATTACCTGTCAAAAGTAATGAATTTGCCGTGAAGAATTTGAGGACATCCTGAGTAAAATTTTTTGATCCACAATGTGGGCGTTGCTGGTTGGGCCAGTAACTGTTGCCCATCCCTTTTTGTCCTTGAGACAGTAACAGCAAGCTGCTGGTATCATGTCATAGATGTCAGCTGTTGGTCTAGTTAATATTTCCAAAGAGAGACAATTTCATTTATGTAACTGATTCAGATCCAAAATCCTGGAATTCCCTTCCCAATGGCAATTCCCTCCCTACAGTATGTGGACTGCAACAGTTTAAGATTTGTAAGGAGGGAATTGCCTTTGGGAAGGGAATTCCAGAATTTTGCATCTGAATCAGTTACGTAAGTAAAATTGTTTCTCTTTGGAAATATTAACTAGACCAACAGCCGATATCATATGACATGATACTAGCAGATAGGTAAGCTGATAGAAAGAGGCGACGTCATAATCTTTATTACTGGGTACAGATTTAAAGCAGTTTGCAAAATAAGCAAATGTGAGATAAAATTTTTTTCAGACAGTGAGTAGTTGGGGTCTGGGATGCTTTGCCTGGTGGTGTGGCTGAGGCAGGTTCAGTGGGGGCATTCAGAAGGGCACCAGATGATTAATTGGATATAAACAATGTGCAGAATCATGAGAAAATGCAGGAAAATAGCACTAACTCATAATGGTCATTTGGAGAGCCAGTGCAGACATGATGGACCAAAATACTTGTTTCTCCATTGTAACTATTCAGTGCTTCTGAAATCAGTTCCTCATTTTATAAATATGCACACAAACATAACTAAGCCTAAAATAGCATAACAGTCTTCATTTTTTATTGCATTCAGTTAGATGCTCTTTACTGTGTACCGTTATTTTGTAGAGGAAATTAAGAAGTTAAGAAATAAAATTCTGTTAGGCATGATTTCTCCTTCTCACATTTTGCAGAAAAATTGTAAGTAAATCATACAATCATGCAGCATGTCTGTTGCAGTCTCTAAAACACCTGCCATCAAATCCCTCTTCCCCAATCTTTCTGCAATGCAATGCATTTTCTCCCTTTTTATATAAACATTCAATTTCTTTTTAAAAGTTGCTCTGAAATTGGCTTCCATGGCACTTTTATGCCATGCATTCCAAATGTAGGAGTATATGCTCTGGACACTTAATTTGTAAATGTAGTTTTTAAAACAGATTTATGAGCTGACTGGCAACAGTGAAGGGAGGAAATCCTCCAGCTCCTGCTTTCAATAACGGTGCCTTTTTGATTGAAGGTGGATGGAAGCACAATGCTACTGTAACTGGATTAGTAATGGAAAAACCTGGACTGATGATCCAAATCCTATAACAGTGACTGGGGAACTTAAATTCAATTAATTAATAAATCTGAAATAAAATTAGTAACAATCATAAAACTGCTGTAATAACTTAACAGGTTCTCTAATGTTCACAAGGAAGGAATCCCTGAACAAATCTGGCCTATAGATCACTGCAGACCCATAGCAATGTGATTGACTCTTAACACAGAAGTAGCAAGAGCCCAGTTGTTTAAAGTTACAGAAAGATGCACTAAAGGTAAGTGGTTCAAGCTTGCCCCTACTTTCCTGAGAGCAGTAAGGGATGGGTAGTAAATGTTGGCCTAGCCTTCCATCCCAAGAACATTTTTATTTAAAAACCAGGCTTACACGTTTGATCCCTTGTGCTGAGTTAGCCGATATCAACTTGGATAACTGCTGTAATGTTCCAAGTTCGGAAAAAGTGAAATGATCAGTCCTTCTTATCCATAACTATGTTTCAGTCGTTAACTCTTGTGTGAACTTTGGATGGGAATAGCATTGAGTTTAACCATAATTGACCCCAATAACAAATAGATGTCTAATACTTACCTAGTATCCCTGTGAAGAATAAAAACCGAAAAGAACTACGGATGCTGTAAATCAGGAACAAAAACAGAAATTACTGGAAAAGATCAGCAGGTCTGGCAGCATCTGTGAAGGAAAAATCAGAGTTAATGTTTCGGGTCCGGGTTCTGAGAAAGGGTTTGCTCTGATTTTGACACTGGGGTTAACTGATTTTTTACTTCACAGGTGCTGTGAACTTTGTCTCTGAGAAGAATGGTCACTTCGGGTGACTGGAAAAGGAGCCACCACTTTCTCAAAAAGTTGGGATGCATTAGCTCGGATCATTAACATTAACCTTTACTTCGAGTTCTCGTCGCTGTTCAATATTGCACCACAGCAATTGCAACTATGCACCAAAAATATAAAGAATTGTTACACTGTTATAAAGAAAATCTTAAATTGATGCTTTTCATTTGGAGCCTAGGGCACACTGAAAATACCACCCATTCAAATTAAACTCAACATTTATAGAAAATTAGATTCTGTCAATCTCAAGAAACATATGCATTTAAAGGAAGATGATTTATACCATCAGCCTGAAAATGCAACAATCTTCTTTATTAATTTTTTTGACATTGCTAGATTGCTTTTTCTGACACTCCTGCAATAAATCTTATCTACTCTAGCACTTAGTTCATCTTATGCTCCGTTGCTTTCATGCCCTGAAGCATGACTGGAACTTGTCAGTATGCAAAAACACATCTCTCTATAGAAAACATCCACTCGAGCTGTGACTGTACATCAAGGCCAGAAACATTCTTGAACCACCGTAGTAACCTGTGCTGCTGGAAATACTTTCTGGGCCACCAAGCAGTGAAAGATTGCCATGATCGAAACCGTGAAAATGCACTGAAGAAAAATATTTTTAAGAACTTTTTATACCTAACGCAGAGCTAGTAACTTGTTAGTATTGGTGATCATTTTCTCTTGAGGAATGCAATGTGCTATTAGAGAGCGAGATGCTTTAGCCACTCTTAACAAAAGTACTCCTAACATGAGCCAAATTTCAAAATTAGAAGACTGAACTTGACAGGAAATGCTTCTGCACAGTGTCTTTGATTATCAGTTGAGTGTGCAATCAGATAACAGATTTTCTTGACAATGGAGACTTCTGCTTGAGGGTAGAGATAAGCAGAGTTGCAAAGTTGAAACTAGGCCATTGTGCACTGAGTGTAGAAATGTATATAGTCAGCTTAGGGAATTAAAATCTAAATAAAAGATCAAGTAAAGAGTATGATTAAAGGCGCAATGTCTAAACGTATTGTGGTAACTGTAGAAACAAAATCTTGACAACCAACATTGACAGCCATTCTATAAGTGATTTAATCAGTTCAGTCAGAGGCTGGACATTCCTCTGAAGCGCCTCAAAAACCGGAGTTACACAGTGTGAAGCTGGATGAACACAGCAGGCCAAGCAGCATCAGTGGAACAGGAAAGCTTGACATTTCAGGTTGGGACCCTTCTCGCAGCTTTGTGGGTATATGTTTCAGTGAATGGCCACTGCAGTAAAATAAGGAAAAAGACCAGGATTCTTTGTGGGATCTGACTTGTTGAATAGTAACACTAGCCACTTCTTTTAAATCCTGGGTGGTGTCTATCAGGACCTGGGCACTTGTCAGCCAACAGCTCCAGCTATTTAACTGAGCATCACTTCTCTGGTGGTTGTTATTTTCCCAAACTCGCTTTCATTTCCTGATTCATTGCTGCTTCCAGGAAGTTATGTGTCTTCTGTACTGAAGATTGATGATAAATACCTGTTCAATTCATCTGCCATTTCCTTATCTTCCATTATTAATCCTTGAGCCTCACTTTCTGCAGGATCAACTCTTCATTCGTTCACCCTTTTCTTCTTTAAAACCAGCTCAGAGTCAGTCCCCTGAATTGAGGAGATTCTAGTTCCCCTGTCATTTTGCCCCCTTTTTGTTTTGCTTTTCCCTTTGTTGTTCCCTACACTACTGCCATCCAGCAATAGTCCTTATCTTCCCCAGCACCCTTGTGTGTATGCAGGTGTGAGACACAATAAAAAAAACACCAGGTGTGCAAATAACTGTATTAACACACCACCACCAGGAAAATCACCCACGTGACCAAAGCATCAGTATCAAGCAGAGCACCTGTAGGGGCAATGCTTATGTGAGAGAAAAACTGAGGGGGGGAAAGGGTACAGATCAAATCAAAATAGAGTTTGCAGGGGGCAATGAAGCACTCCACACCCCACAGTGCCCACCCCTCCCAAAGGTCTTCAAGAGCACTAGGACACACTACCTGCTCCTTCTCTAGGGACACACCAGGGCAGAGGTAGCCAAGGCAGGCAGGCAGGCAGGCAGGCAGGCAGGCAGGCGACCATGACAACCCTCTCCACCCAATGCCTGGACCTGTTAACAACCAGCTTGTGGAGGTCTAGGAGCAGAGCCAGGCCAAGCCCCTGTTTATATTGGTCAGTCAGGGCTTCCGGATTGGCCCAGATTGACAACCCCAATCAAGGATTTCAGTCAATGAGATCCACCCGGCTCCAATCACAACAGTTTACCAAATCAAAATCAATCATTGTTAATCCTGAACCAAAAACAAGTTAATGGCTCTAACTGATTGCACTCCCAGCTATAAAGCCACCATAATACAAACCATCTTCACCCCTTTTGATTCAAATTTTACACAAACACAACAAAATTTTCAAATAATCTTAAAAATAGCTGAAGACCAGATGATTTTAAATATCCCCAAAAAGAAATAAAACCAAAATCTTTCATGGTCACCATTAAACCTGCTGCTACAATGACAGCTGAATCTTTTGGAGGAATATTGGTCTTTGACTGATGGTCAAACTCTTGTTTTTACATGTACAGAGACACCCAGAATTAGTCAGTAGAAATGAAACGGTATGAACTGTTGGCTGGGATATCGATTCGGGGCCACGGGATCCTCCTTGAATTCTACCCTTCACGTTGCCTATGAAGTCTGCTTTCATTATCATCCTCAATGCAACTTGCCTTTCTACAGTGCCTTTGATGGCCACAGCACCTCCCAGTCCAACAGAGAGCCAGGGAAGTACTTTTGAAATGTAGTCGATGTTATAATGTAGGAAGAAACAGTTGTTAATTTGTGCCAATAAGACCCCACATTGCTGTGTGGAAATGACCAGATGGGCTGTTTTTGTGGTGTTCTTCGATGGGTAAATATAAACCAAGACACAAGGATTATCTCAGTTAATCTTCAAACCAGCACCGTTAAAGATTGTGCACATCCTCCTGTGTCTCAGTTTAATATCTCATTTGTTCTGATTGAGACGGAAGGGGAATACCATCTTACTCTAGTCCCACTCCTCCATGGGCTACGGCATAATTTTAAAAATATTTTACCCAAGATACATTATCATAGAATCCCTGCAGTGTGGAAAAAGGCCCTTCAGCCCAACAAGTCCACACCAACCCTCAGAGTATCCCACCCAGACCCAGCCCCCCATAACCCACCAAATCTACACACGCCTGAACACCACGGGCAATTTAGCATGGCCAATCCACCTAGCCTGCATGTATTTGGACTGTGGGAGGAAACCGGAGCACACGGAGGAATGTGCAAACTCCATACAGACAGGTGCCCAAGGGTGGGATGTGGCCCATTGTATACTTTCTTTGTAAGAGACTTAGAACGAAAAGATCCATTGCCCAAGTTTCTGTAGCAAATAACATATCAAATTATTATTTAAGACAAAACAACTAATGAATATACAGAATTTGCAAATACACACAACCTGTATTACGAAAATATAAATGATTACCTCTCCAACTAACTCAAAACACACACACACACACACACACACACACACACACACACACACACAGAAACACGGACGCCAGGTTAAAAAGGAAAGATTCAGTTTACTCTGAAACACTCTCTGGTCAAGAGTGATTATTCTTCAGGGCAAAACTAGTAAAGCACGGCATGTTCTAATGCCTGTCAGTCTGGTAGCACTGCATGTGTTACCAAGTTAATACCCATACATAGTGATCGCTGGGGTCTTGGCAGTCACAACTTGCTCAGGAAATGCAATGTTGTAAAGTTTGTTCAGTTGCTCCTTCCCAGAATAAACAGATTTCACACTGAATTCACCATAGGGGTACTTTGCAAACAGGTGACATGAGCTGGGCAGCTTGTTCTTTGCAGGCTTTCATCAATAAACTCCAATACAAAAACTCCAAACCTGCAAATTGTGGTCAAACTGATCATTGACCTATAAGAGAAAATCCAACTATTTTCACCATTCTACAAATGTAAGTCCCAAAAAAATTAAATATGATGTGGTTTTATATTATAACTGTAAGTCAGAGTCTCCAACAATGGAAAACACCTTCAACACTGTTCTGGGAGTATCAGCTTTGATTCTTCTGTCCAGGGGCTGGAGCAGGACTAGAACCCAAAATCTTCTGATTCAGATTTGAGCGCACTATCCACAGAGAATCTGCTGCAACTACTACCTGACATCCAGTACCCTTCTCATTCTTATGTTGTATATTTGGGATCTAACTTTCTTTAGTCTCCAAAGTAATAGCTGGAGTCTAGAGTACCTTCTACAAGATCTCTTTATTTACAGTTTAATCCATTTACATATTCTCTTTGCACCAGGTTAAAGAATCTGCTTCCTTCGAGTTCTCTCTACTTAATCATGAGACATCATTACGTTATCAGACATCATCATTATCCATACTTTGGAATTATGTCCCAGTGCTCCACACCAGGCTTAGCCTTCTTTTGGGAAACCAGTCAATATCTAAATGATATGCTCCATTTACATCTCTGTATCCAAACCTAAACTTAAATCACCACTCTAATCACAGTTTTTGTTGGCTATCCTACTATCTCATTTAGATTCTCGTCAAGCTTTGCCTGATTTGGTATCTGTGAAATACCTCTGGACAATTTCCAATGTTAAAAAAAAGCTCTATACTGTATTAAATACAAGTTGATGCTTTTGTATTTAAGTCTGTAAGCCCCTTTTCAATTACCAGCACCATAAATCTCAATGTCACCAATTTGTTAATGCGCCTGATACTCTGTTTGAACAGCCCTTATTGAGGTTTGTGTTTTGGCTGTTGAATGCTTTTCCCACAGGCATGGTTTGGGCTGAAGACAAAAGATTAACCAACAAATAAATAAGTTTGTGATCTATTCATCAACTAGGAGTGTATGTTTATTTTTGGCTGCATTTTTAAATGAAGTGAATGCAAATAATCTCATTAGAGAATTGTCAGTGTTCCTGAAGTGAAAACAGAAAGTGCTGGAGAAACCCAGCTGGTCTGGCAGCACCTGTGGAGAGAGAAACAGAGTGAACATTTTGAGTATGGTATGAACCATGAAAGTGCCAAATTTCTGTTTTTTAAATTTGTTTTTTTCTAGCATCCACAGTATTTAAGACGTACTTCTTATCTTTGTTTTCCTTTAGCACTTATTCAAGGAAGTTACTTCAAGAGAGTGTGTTGCCATAATTTTATAATGTCCATTATCGGCTGGCTATCAGGAGATGAGAACCTTGCTCAGCTACAACATATCCCAGTCAGCTAATGGAGAAGTAACTTTTCCCTGCAGCAACTGCTACCAACTCATTAAGTGACAAAATATTTGCTCAGATGTGCTCATGGTTTCATTTTAAAGCAATTTCTTCCACCATAAGGAAAACTCAATCATTATCCTTTGATTTGCAGGGTGAATATTTTGTTCTACAAGATGCATTGTCATAAAGCACCGCACCTGCTTAAAAATACCGATTAAAAGTAATTTACACTGTTCAAGTTTGTTCATTGTTAAAGTCCTTATGATCCATTGTTACGGGGCTATGCTTGGAACACTGAAACAGGGTTTGTGCAGGCTGTGTCAAACAAACACATTGTGCATGCAAGTTCTGAAACATTGATACCTGGCACTATTCTTTCACATTTACATGTTGCATAGCGGGGAAACTGCAGGTATATTCAATTCCATGTCTTAATATGGAAACTCACTGGGGTCAAATGGACCAGAATAGTTCCCTGTTGGTCGACAATCATGTTAAAGTTCAGTTTTGATTTGGCACAATGCTCAACTTTAGTGTGGAATTGCCGCTGACACGTGTTTAAGTTTTATCAGCCCAATTCTGGTGAACTCAACTAAACTAGCACAAAAGATTGCAGGCCACTCCACCAAAACCTACATCCAGTGTGAAAGGATTTTCTAAACTCCTTGCTGCCAGCTTAAATTTAACGGTTGTGAGGCGCTCTCAGTGTATATGTGGTGCAGATCTGCCCATTCCCTGAACTGCAGTCACCCGAACCAGCTTCCATTGCGTCCAGAGGTCAAAGATGGACTGGGTCCATGGATGCACCATGCAGAAAGCCCTGGATTGGTGGGGTGAGGGGGATTGGAGGTGGGCGGGGAATGTACCCAATGCTGGTACGCAAACACTAGGAGCCATTGTGCATTGAGGTTCTGCTTTCTTCAATGCTGCGAAGGAAGGGCCTGGGCTCAGCACCACAGAATGCTCCAAGTAGTTGGGCCATTCCGTATCACTTATCCTTCGTGGAGAAATTCACAAACAGAAGAACCTTTGACCTCAAATTCATCAGAAAGTGGTCAGCACACAGTGTCCTCGAGACTCTGCAGGAAAAGGAGATGGTGGATCTTGCCAGCTTGTTCTCTGAGCAGACTGTCAATGTCATTTGGCAGATTGCCTCATCACCAGAACGTTCCAACAAACACTCAGACATTGCTTAGCTGCTGGTGAGAAGGGACTACCCATTAAAACCTTCATGTAAGTAAGGCGGGAGTAACTATGACTCTCTTATGAGATCGCATAGTTGCCCACTATGATGTTTTGAGGTATTTTTGGCGCATAGTGCGTGTCGTGCCTCCCCGTTGGCCCTGCCGGTAAGCCCAGCAGTCCTGGCTGCTGGGTGACCAAACGACCAGAAGAAGTACGAGACGGCTATGGTCTATGCAGACCAATCCTCAAAAAACCAGTATGATTTTTCCAGTGTCTCTGGAGCAGTCCAGCTGGGGAGCGTCCCGGATAAACACCACCCCCCCCCCCCGCAGCCTCGTCCACAACCGCGAGCTGTGATAAGTCATTAGGTTGTATATGTTTAAAACCCGCAACAAGGTCCATCTCGGTCCAGCCCGAGACAGCAACCTTGAGATGTTACCTCCTGCCTTACATGGAGCTGAGACCGGTTACCCCTCCCAGGGGGCCGGCTCACCCTGTAACGGATGACATAGATAACATTGTAGAAGACACCGTAAGGGCTGCCCACCCTACGGTTGAGATAAGCGTAACCACCCAAACCTTCTACAACAAAAGTTATCGAGACACGAAGCAGGGTGCAGACGAAAATGCGATAAATGAGACTGGCGATGAAATAGCTGATGCAACTGCCTTCATGGAAGGAGTCATTGTCGAGCCAGTATGTGACGGAATGTCCGTCTCAGAGGTAACCATCCACTATCCTGTCGATGGGCTGATTTGCAAGGACTGCGACACCCTGATCCCCACGGTGAGCCTGTTCAAGATCCATATGACTAAAGTGCACGGAATAAAGAACATCTGCACAAAATGTTCACGCTGCGATAAGGCAGGGGAATACCATTCAATAGCCTGCCATTATCCTAAATGCAAAGGAACGAAACAACCCCCAACTGGGGACTTTGCATGCAGCGCGTGTGATCAACGGTTTTCAACACAGTCAGGCCTTCGTCAACACGAGAGGCACAGGCACCCGGTTCTACGGAACGAGAAACACCTCAAACCGGCACCCAAAGTCAAAGGCAAACCTGGGAGAAGCGACCGCGTATGGTCACAGGAGGAGGTGGCACTACTGAGGGAATTGGAGGTGAGATTTGCAGGATGCAAATTTATAAACAAATCCATCGCAAGCATCCTTAAAACCAAAACACCAAAGCAAATCTCAGACAAGTGCAGGCTCCTGGCAAACACCCCGACGGAGGTCCAGACCACCTGTGAGCCAACGATAGACTCGCACGATTCTGAGGCAGACAGTGTCCAGGAGAATTCCGATGATCAAGCCCAATGCAAAACAGCCAGCCGAAAAACACCGGCTTCGATCCCTAAACATCGGGACGTAGATGACCAGCTTCCACAAGCTGAGGAGCTCCTGAGTGCAAGGAAGGACCCGGGCACGCTTGCCCTCGGAATCGGACTAGTGGAAAACATTACCAGCCTACTATTGAATAGTAGGAAAAGACAGGACAAAAACAAGAGGCCTCAAAAAGATCGGGCCAAGAAAGACAAAAAATCTGGTAGCAATACCGGAGCCAAAAAACGGTGGGCAGCAGGTAAAGCGCTGTTTAGAGCAACACAGTGGCTTTACAAAACCAACCGGCGTCAACTAGCTCGCGAGATCATGGGGGCGCCGACCTCATCCGCTTGTCCTCTCTCAAAAGAGAAATTGGAGACATGTTTCCGTGAGAAACTGTCTGCACCAAACAAGAAATCAAACATCAATAAGTATGCCCCATACACAGGCAAAGTCGATGTCGGGTCCTTAATGAAACCCATAGAGGTAGAGGAGGTTGAAGCGGCCATCAAGGGGATAGACAAGAACAGTGCCGCTGGACCAGACGGCCTGAAACTGCAGGACATAAGAACACTCCATGAGCAGGAGGAAACTTGTCTACCCCGCCTCTTCTCCTTATGGCTAAAGTCAAGCACGATCCCTGATTCACTAAAAAAGAGTCGAACGGTCCTGATTCCTAAGTGCGAGGATAAGGAACGCTTGAAAAGCATTGATAACTGGCGACCAATAACCATCGGTCCAATGCTGCTCCAGCTGTTCATGAAAATAATGGCAAAACGCCTGAGTGAAACAGTCGAAATAAACCCCAGGCAAAAGGGGTTTCTAGCAGCCACTCCCGGATGCAATGAAAACATTGTTATCCTCGAAAATATCATCAAGGGAGCAAAATACAATCATAAGGACCTTGCAGTTGTCTTTGTTGATATAGCGAAAGCGTTCGACTCGTTTGGGCACAAACTATTGATCAAATCTCTGCAAAGAATGCAACTACCCAAAGCCTTTGTAAGTCTTATTGAAGACCTATACACTGGCAACACAACAGTGGTGGAAGGGAACGGTAACTCTACCACCCCAATAACCATTGAGAGGGGCGTAAAGCAGGGCGACCCACTCTCACCAATACTATTTAACATTGCTTTGGATCCGTTGGTGTGCTCTCTGGAGAGGGCCAACTCAGGGGTCTCCATGCCCCTGGGCGGCAGAAGGGTCAACTGCTCGACTTTGGCCTTCGCGGATGACATCGCCCTTCTAAGCGACTCACACACTGGTATGGCTAGGAACCTGAAGCTTCTCCAGGCATACTGTGACCATACAGGCCTCAGTATTAACACAGCGAAGACGAAGGGATTCCACTTCACTTTTAAAAGGAAAACCTTCCTGCACAATCACTTCGCAAACTGGAAGCTGAAGGACGAATCCATAGCCTACATACCACCAGGTAACACAGAGAAATGCCTGGGTGCCCGCATCGACCCATGGGCAGGTGTGGCAGAAGGGGAGTGGGAGGAGAAGCTGAAGTCCTGGGTTAAAGGAATTCAGGCAGCACCTCTCCGACCATGACAACGGCTGGAAATCCTAAAAGTACATGTCATCCCCAGATTGTACTTCCATCTGATCCTGACAGAAGCATCACAGGCTACTCTCATAAAGCTGGACCAAATAATCCGCAACGCCACCAAAGAATTCCTACACCTACCACCACATACCGCAGACGGAATGCTATACGCTAGCAACAAGAACGGCGGTCTAGGCGTCCCAAAACTGGAGATACAAATCCCATCCGCGATTGTTCGCAAACGTGAGGCACTAGACATGTCAAGTGATGTGGTCATTCGGACCTCCTTTCAATATAAAGGAGAGAGCAACACAGAGACCGTTGAGGGACTACGCAAGCTCAAGGTCCTCAAGGAAATTGAAAATTTCCAACCCAGTAGCCACAGCAGCAGCGAAGGGAAAATCGACCTGATGACCACCATCCAAGACATGATGCCGGCACTCCAGAAGGCAAACGTGGGACGACCATAGTCACCCAATAGGTATACAGGCTGGCGGGAGTGGGAATTCAAAAAATGGCAAAGACTGGAATGTCAAGGGGCAGGCATCCAGTACTTTAGAGACGACAAGATCTCTAATTCTTGGACGAAGGCCAGAGTACAACAAAAATCCTCTAGATTTATTAACAGTGTGCTCTTGCGGTGTAATCTATACCCGACAAGAAACACATTATCTAGAGGTAGGCCTAACCGAAACAAACTATGCTGAAGGTGTGAGATGGCAAACGGAACCATATCACACATCTCAGGATGCTGCCCATTCGTTAAAAATGCACGGATCAAACGCCATAACAAGATCGCTGACCAGTTGCAGAAACACGTCAGTAAGTATGGTTGGACATCGTACGTGGAGCCCAGACTGTTTGACAAAAACGGCTCCCTATGGAAACCCGATCTCATATTTAGAAAAGACCAGAAGATCGCGGTCGTAGATGTCACAGTGCGGTACGAGAATGACAGTAAAGCACTGGAAACAGCATGGCGAGAGAAAGTGGAAAAGTATAAACACCTAAATGCCGAGGTCATGGAATTGACGGGAGGCGTGGTGCCCAGATACTTTGGCTTCATGATGGGCGCACGAGGCAAGTGGCTGGATAGGAATAACCGCCTCATGAAATTCCTCGGCATCGAGAGATATGACACGTTCGCCCAAAAGACATCAAGACTCACTCTGTCACTGACACTCGAACTCTTACAACTCTTCAGTGACAAGTGAGCAAAAACCGCAGACGGTGAGGTAAGATCCTCCACCGAGACATAATCCCTACAAATTTGCCAGTAACATCAGTAGGGCCCCGCTGATAATGACGATAACAACCAGCCTCATATAACACCAGTATCACCTGGTCCTTGGTCTGTGGTGATGCTAGAGAGTACACAAACATCGACGAGCGATGTAAAGACTCGGAAAAGGCACTCCCCGGAGTGTTCCAAAATAGACGTGTGCTTTCTATGCCACCCCATGTTGCCCTCGCAGCAGCTGCCCTGGTACACGTCTCCTTTTGGAATGTGTCTTTGAAAAGGACATCTGAAGGGAGAGGCAGTGTGTTTTGTTGAGATTCATCCCGAGCAGCTCCATGACACAGGACTCTGTGCTCAATGGTCTGTTTCTCGTGATGCATGCCAAAACAAACATCAACTGTGCCTGGAGGACCATCAGTGAAAGATGCACTTTGACTGACTGAAACCATTGTAAAGAATTTACCTTAATTGAATGTTGTAGACTGGCACATTCCAAATTCCAGGTACTGAATGCCCAAAAGTTTGGGGTAGCTGCCAAGGGTTAGTGGGGAAAGATCACCATCCAATGTCTTCCTGTTGAATTATAGCAAGGGTCTGTTCAGTTATCAGACCCTCTCGTTTCCTTGATGTATGTGAATAGTGTTCTGCATGATTAAGCAATGCCTTTGATTTTGCAACTGCAGAGAATATCAAAAGTCCAATGTTTATTTGCCTTGATCCGCAAAGACTGTACAGAACTGCCTTAGTACCTGTGAATGCGGATAATTTTTTTTTGATAAAATATGGTTTTTCAATAAAGCAAAGTTCATTTCACCTGCAGCTGGCCTTCTGCTATGCTCCTGATGAACCAGGCAGATTCTCACCAATTGTGGCGGTCCAAGGAGAACCTGCAAACTGAACCCATTTTATTTCAAGGACCAGACATGAGCTCAAGTTCACTATTTTATATGTTAGAAGCTAAAGAATTTCCCACAAATCTGACTAGTATATGCAAACAGAGTTACAGGGGAAAGGCAGGAGAATGACACTAAGTCATAATGGTCATTTTGAAGAGCCAGTACAAGCATGACGGGCCAAATGACCTCCATCTGCAAAGTGATAATTTTGTTGTTTGGTTATAATGAGAAAAAAGTCAGCATTCAAACTGTTTTCTTTTAAAGCACATGTCAGTGATTTACAAACAGGTTATGCCCAATGAACTGCTGCTTCATGGTGCTAGGGACTCGGGTTCAATTCCAGACTCAGGCAACTATCTACGTGGAGTTTGCACATTCTCCTTGTGTTTGCATGGGTTCCTCCCTCGATTAGGCATGGGATATGCAGGGTTACAGGTAGAAGGTAGTGGGATGGGTTTTGGTTTGATGCTCTTTGAAGGGTCACTGTAGACTCAATGGGCTGAATGGCCTGCTTCCACACTGTAGGGATTCTATGATCAAAGTCAATAATATTTCATAAAATTGAACTTTTCAATTTGTAAAATTTCAGCGACGTTTCCAGTGTTGGAAAACACAGGCAAACTGGGAAGTACCAGTAGGGTGATCCTGAATTAGGGATTATTCAGGTCGATGAAATGGAGGGCGACAGGAAGAGGTTAGGGAACCAAAACACCTGTTTGTTTTCTTCACCAATGAATCAAAAAAGATAGTGGTCAGATATCCTCATTTAGAAGATTCATAGCCCAAGAACCTTTCAATGTTAAAGCATATTCATTTGTTGAGAACACTGTTCGTGGAGCAATGTCAGAAGGGATTTGTCAGAATGTTCTATATGAGTAAAATCATTTGAAGCACCATATTCAGTTTGAGATTTTATTCTGTGAGCTAGCAGCTCCTCCTGCTGGATGCTCATTGTAACAATCAAATAAATAAGTTGCTATTTTCCTCACATGGGTACAACCCAGTTCTGTTTAGTGAAAGATTCTGGGTGTTAGACTTGCAGTGATGCAGAGTCTGCTTGAGCTTTCGTGCTGGTCTGAATGGACCACTCACCTCTAATTCAGCCATGACCAAGTCACCAGTGTGAGTATCCTCAATTTGTGCATTTTCAATGGAGTCTATTATCATTGCCAACAAATGGTCAAGAAGGGAATACTTTTTCAGATACTAATTTTATTCTTTTTGGTTATGTTTTCAATTGATCTTAACATTGACTTTAAGCCTGCTATGCACTGTTTGCTTTTAGAAATGGTTCATTCATGGCAGAGATTCACATTACAAATTGCAAACCTTGTAGAATACAAGTTTGGATCAAGGTCTGGTGAGACTGGAAAAACACAGAAGGTCAGACATTGACTTTCCTACTCCTTGGTTGCTGTCCGACTTACTGTGCATTTCCAACCTCAAACTGTAGACTATGGCTTCCAGCATCTGCAATCTTTATTGTCTCCAAGTGAGGACCAGAAGCAGTTTTTTCACCCCAACTGCCTACTCTGCCATTTTCTAAGAAAGTGCCAGATCTGACTGTAGCCTCAACACTCTGTTCTTGTCTACCTCTGACCACCTTTAAACTCCCTTTTCAACTAAGAATCTAACTTTTCCTTAAAAATATTAAAATACTTCAGCCCGCTCTGCTCTCTGTGGAAAAGAATTCAGCAGATGAATGACCCTCTGTGAGAAAAGAAACTTCATTTCAGTCTTTCCCCTCTTATTTTTACACTGTATCCCCTGGCTCTAGTCTGACCCAAAGGGGGAAACAGCCAAATTGCATTCACTCTGTCAAATCCCCTCAAGAGTGTTTGTTTCAGTCAGTTCACCTCTCATTCTTCTTAAGTCCAACTCCTGCAGTGGCTCAGCATACCACAAAGGACTCTCCTTCTCAATTTCTCCTCTCACATGAAGTATGGTGACCTTCAGGTTAAACCTCCACCAGTCACCTCTGCCTAATGTGAGAGCAGCCCCATGGTCATGTATTGACTTTACTTTTTTTAAATTAACCTATTTTCCTAATCAAGCTGTTCAGAGATGTTATTATACACCTCTGGAGCAGTTGAGACTGGAACCGAAGCCTCCTGGTCCAGAAATAGGAAACTACCTCTACTACTTTATCTTTTTAAGCTCTAATGGACGCAGGCCTAACCTATTCAACCTTCCTTTGTAATTCACAAATTTTAGGACGTGGCCCCTGATGTGCATGAGTGATGATTAAATTAACTTAGTCGATGCAGTGTGGAGCTGGAGGAACACAGCAGGTCAGGCAGCATCAGAGGAGAGGGAGAGTCAACATTTCGAGCCTAGGCTCTTCATCAGGACTGGGGAGGGGGAAGGGTGCTGGGAAAGAGGGTTGGGGTTGGGATTGGGAGAAGGTAGGTGGGATGGCAATGAGTGGATGCAGGTAAGGGTAATGGGATTGGTCAGTGGGAAGGGAGGGGCAGATAGTTGGGAGAGGAGATGGACAGGTAGTGTCAGGTCAAGTAAGTGGGAATGAGAGGGATGGACATGGGATGAGGCCGGGATTAGGGAGATTTTGAAACCGGTGAATTCCATGTTTAGGCCATCGGGCTGTAGGCTCCTGAGGTGGAATATGAGCTGTTATTCCTCCAGCTTGCGTGTGGCATCATTGTGACACTGTGGGAGCCCAGGATGAACATGGGGAGTGAGTGCGGGAGTTAAAACTGTTAGCGACCAGAAGCTGTTGTTGATAATAGCGTACAGAGCGCAGGTGTTCCGCAAGTCAATCACTGGAGTCTACATTTGGTCTCACTGATGCGGAGGAGGCCACGTCGGGAGCAACGGATACAGGAGATCAAGTTGGAGGACACACAGGTGAAACCCTGACAGATAAGGAAATTTTTCCTTGAGCCTCGGATGGAAGTGAGGGGGGAGGTGTAGGGGCAGGTGTGGATCTTCCTGCAATTGCAAGGAAAGGTGCCAGGGTTAGTGGGGAGTGTGGAGTGGATGAGGGAGTAGCAGAGTGAGCAGTCCCTACGAGAAACAGATAGGGGTGGGGAGGGAAATATCTCCTCAGTGGTGGGGTCGGATTGTAGGTGGCGGAAGTAGCAGGGGATGATGGGCTGGATGCAGAGGTTGGTCGGGTGATATGTGAGGACCAGGGGGACTCTGTTTTTATTTTCGTTGAGGGGAGGGGATTTGAGAGTAGAAGTGCGGGAAATGCATCACATGCGGTCGAGGGCATTTTTGATCACTGGAGGAGGAAGCTGCAGTCCTTAAAGTAGGAGGACATCTGGGATGTCCGTGAGTGGAACGCTCCTTCTTGGGAGCAGATATGGTGGAGGCAGAGGAATTGAGAGCAAGGGATTGCATTCTTGCAGGAGGATGGGTGAGAGGAGGTGTCGTCAAAATAGCTGCGGGAGTCGGTGGGTTTGAAATAGATGTTGGTGTAGAGACGGTTACCGGATATGGAGACAGACGGGTCCAGGCCTGTTGAAGCTCCTCATGGGACCACGAGGCAGTGGCTGATACAATCATCGAGGTAGTGGAGAAAGAGGTGGGGAGATGGTGCCGGTGTAACAGCGGAAGAGGGACAGTTCCATGTTCCTTACGAAGGGTCAGGCATAGCTTGGACCCATACAAGTGCCCATAGCCACCCCTTTGGTTAGTAGGAAGTGGTCCTTTCCACTGACCAATTCCCACTACCCCTACCTGCATCCATCTATTGCCATTCCACCCACCTTCCCCCAGCCCCACCTCACTTTCCTCTGTTTATTTCCCTGCTCCCTTCCTCCTCCCCAGTCCTGATGAAGAATCTAGGCCCAAAATGTTGACTTTCCTGCACCCCTGATGCTGCCTGACAGGCTGTGTTCCTCCAGCTCCACACTGTACTGACTCTGACTCCAGCATGTACAGTTCTGGTTATCTCTGATTAAATTAACGTAAACTTCTTTCTAAAATCAAGGAGAAAAATATAGTTTGGCAGTTGGAACCTGTTTGTTAACACCAATTTAAACCAAATTTTATTAGGGTGCTTCTCATGAGATTGAAGGAATTGGACGCAATTTTGGATTGCACCATTAGTTTGCGTCCATAGAGGGCAGCACAATTACACAGAAAATGAAAGCTGATTATACAGTCATCCAGCACGGAATCCTTCAGTGTAACCAGTGCACGCCGACTATGTTCCCGAATTAAACTAGTTCCACCTGCCTGCACTTGGCCCATTGACCTCCAAAACTTCCTATACATGAACTATCCAAATATCTTTTAAACGTTGTGACTGCACCTGCGTCCATCACTTTCTCCGCTGCATTTATTCCAAAGACAAACCACTCTCCGCGTAAAAAGATTTGCCCCTTACATGCTGTTTAAGTCTTTCTCCTCTTACCTTAAAACCATGCCTCCCAGATTTGAACTCCCCCATGTTAGGGAAAAGACCTTTGACATCCACCTTATCTATGCCCCTCCTGATTTTGTAAACGTCAATAAGGTCACCCCTCAATCTCCTACGCTCCGGTGAAAAAAATCCTAGTGTTTCCAGTCTATTTTCATCTCTCAAACCTGGCATTCCTGGTAAATCTTTTCTGAGCTGTGTCCAACTTAATAATATCCTTCCTATAACTGGGTAACCAGAACTGGACATAATATTCCACTGTCCTGTACAACCTCAACGTGATGACCCAACTCCTATACTCAAAGATTTGACCAATAAAAACAAGCATGCTAGATGCCCTCTTAATCACCCTGACCAGTTGTGACTGAACAATATCATTGCAGACCAATAATTCACCCAGACACGCCAACAGCTTTTAAATAACTCCAGTTAATGGCTTGAAAACTGCATTCACTCGGCATGGAAATTCTATTGAGTTCCTTTATCTATTCAGAGATTCAGTAGATGCTGATCTGTGTAGATAGTCAACATTTGGAAGGATTTATCCTCCCCATTTCTCAGGCTCAAAATTGCTGCTCCTAACTCCAACAACGCCAAAGTCAATATGTTTATGTGTCAGACCGTACTCAACAGGCCCAGGGGGACACTTAGCAAATTGAAACGTAGCCCATTGTTCATTTTGACTTGAGCATGCCAATCATAAAGGACTACCTGTGGGTGTAAACATAAAATATTGTGGATACTGAAAGAAATTCTGAAGAATACTGGACTTGAAACATCACCTCTGTTTCTCTCTCCACAGACACTGCCAGACTTGCTGAGTTTTCTCCGGCAATATCTGTTTGCTACCTACAGGAGTGCTCTTTCACAGCATGCTTACGATGAGTGGTCGAATAGATCTATGGTCACAAAGAGGAATTTGTAGTCTGTGCTGATATTCACCACATTGAGTTTCAGTTTTTACTTCAGAATCAGCATCTATAGCATTTTGCTTTATTTTAAAAAAGGCAAGTTTATCTTAAAAGTCCTAGAGCAAAGGGTTATCAAGCTTCTTCATCTAGAAAACAAGAATAGCCATAGCACTCAAAATACAGGTGTTTAAATATGTTCTCCTAACAAGATTACCATTGTAAATTTCAGCTGTTGGAAGACAGAAAGCCAACAGAAGATGGTAAAGCCAGGAGCTTAGGTGATTGGAAGGCAGAAACACGATAGGGTACGGGCAGAGATGAACGATAACACACACACAGCCCGGAAAAGGTCGCATTTGTGTGATTTTCAGCCGGTGAGTCGGAGATGGTTACAGTCAAATGTTCTGTCCTGGAATTGGGACTGAGAAAATATGCACATCCCAATCTCACACCACCTGGAAAGCAGATCCCATAGATTTTATGGAAAAAGCCTATAGTTAGCCAAAGAACATCATTTGGATTCAGTTTGAGGTATCATTGCCATCCCCTACTGATTAAAGGTCCTCCCTTCACTCTGATATCTTATGTTAAATACGTATCATTCACATATAATGCTAATATAGAGCTTGAAGTGTGTCTTCAGTGGTTTCAAAATCTTTCTTAAGTAGGTTTTCTGTAGCTCAGTGTAATCTCAGCTCTATCCCCAACATTTATAGCCAGGTTAATACATTTATTTGCTTGTTTTTTTAAAATTGATTCTGTACCTATTTCATATTTTTGCCACTGGCAATGGACACAAATCTATTTTGGTCTCACATCTCCTTTTATTCCCACAGAAGCTGGGAGTGGAAAAAGCATAGCCATTTTGGCTCACACAGTAATTCAGTGCTGCAGAATGCTTCACTTCTTCCTTGCTGTAGCTGGCTCTCTTAACAATTCCGAAAATCCACACATTTTCAGGTTCACCACTCCCGACCCTACGTTTCAGTTCGTGTGTGTGTTAGCACAGACCATACAATTTCAGCAGAGGTTGGGGGAGAAAATCACATGACTATGGTAAGTTAGCCAGAACACACAGTGTATAATTACGTTACAGGAGTGTCAGAGTTTCTATTCACAGTGAGAGCTGGCTCTGAAGAAGCCAGACCTGTGTCAGGTACCATGCATGTGTAAATAAAGGATGACTTGGTGACAGGATACCAGCCTCTGTGGAGTTATTTCACCCTCCTCCCAGCCTGTGCATGTCATGGTAAATGGGACACAGTTTGTCGTCTGTGTGTAGCCCACGTGACAACAGGTAAATGCCAGACGGTATTGCATTACGGCATGGATTCTGCAATGGACAGACCTACACCTTTCAGACAGTTATATGATATCACAACATATTGCATTACAGATCAAGGGTACCCATGTCATTTGCAGACTTTATCTCTATGTCATCGAGTCAGTGTGCTCAGACAGTCAGCTGTGTGTGTGTAATGCACTAAAAATCAGTAGCATGATTTCAGACTGTGCGTGTAATTGTTTGATATTGCAGCCTTGTAAATCATGATTATTGTAAATAAAATTCAATACGTCTGATTCACAAGAACTCCACCCTTTGTGGTTTATCACATGTTGGCCTAAGTAACACTCACTACGAGCAGCAGAAAGCAGGGAAGAAGAACTGAAGGATCATTGTGACAGGTCATTGGTGGCACTGTGTGAAATTTTAAGGCTAAAAACATGACAGCGCATCACAGTTTTTTTTTCCCCAACTTACATCCATCAATCTGCTCGGGTTCAGAGCAGAAGTTACAACCACAATCAAAGCTAAAGGGCTCAAAGGTATTGAAGCACCATGGGGACTCTAAATCTCTCTCTCCAGAAAATCAAACTTGAAAGAAAGATTTTAGGTTTAAATAAATATGTCAACTTAAATGTAATAAGGGATTGGCCTAACATTAGAAAAAGACACTGTACAACAAAACAAAGGAAAGAAAACTGGAAGAAGTCTTGTCCATGTCCTGATTTTGATTGATTCTACTGCTTTCTTTTTCTGACTCTGCATAGAAATAAAAGAAAAAGCCTTCTTGATTCCATTACTTCTTTTTGGTATAATAACAATCTAAACTCACAAGCCTATTAACATGTATGATTCCAACCAAAGTAATTGAACATTGCAGTAAAAAGATGTTTACATTGAATTAAGCTCCTAAGTTTTCAAATGCAATGCAATATTCCAAGTTCCAGAATCACCAAAGCTGACAAAGTTTGGAATGACTTTCAATAAATATTGTTTCCTCAGATCACCATTTGGAGCACCTGTCACCTGGATGTATCCTATCAGTGACAATCTACAAATGCCATTGTAGCTATTGGAGGAACCCAACATGAGCATGACACCAACCTCCAACAGCTTTTGATTTGACTTATTATTGTCACATGTACCCAGGCACAGTGAAAAATTTTGTTTTGCATGCAACACAGGCAGATTATATCATACAAAGTACATCAGGGTAATAGAACTGAGCAAAGAACATAATGCAGAGAACATGCACAAAGAGTGAGATCAACATTAAATTTAAAATTTGAGCGGTCCATTCAGAAGTGTAATAACAAAAGGGAAGAAGCTGTTCTTGAATCAGTTGGTACATGTGCTTAAGATTTTGTATATTCTGTTTGATGGAAGACTTAATAACTGGAATGGGAGGGGTATTTAATAATGTTGGCTGCCTTCAGCCAATATGTCAATATTCAACTCATGACGGTGAGAAGGAAACATGGTCTCATTTTCCACAGTAACAAATCTCAAATCAACATAAGCCCAATCCATTTCTTCAGTTCAATCCGCTCGCTAATTGGCATTAGACTTGATCCTACCAAATTAGAAGACATACAGATGACGACTACACCTCAAGACAAAATGTTGGTATTCACTCACATCTTCAACCTCACCTTCCAACAAGCCAAAGCCCCCACCTGCTTCAAGAAGATCACCATCATCCCCATAACCAAGAAAATTCATGCAGAGTACCTCAATGACTTCCACCCCATAGCTCTGAGTTTAATAATCATGAAATGCTTCGAGAGGCTGGTCATGGCCCACATCAATTCCAGTCTCCCAACCTGCCTCAATCCCCTACAGTTTGCCTACCAACATAACAGATCTACAGAGGATGCTATATATCCCTCGTCCTACATTCATCCCTGGAACACCTGGGCAAAGACACCTACATCAGACCCCTGCTTGTTGGCTACAGCTCCATCTTCAACACCATTATCCCCTCCAGGCTAATCTCAAAACTGTGTGACCTTGGTCCTGGCCCCACCACCTGCAACTGGATCCTCATCTTTCTGACCCACAGACGACAATCAGTGAGGATAGGTAACTGCACCTCCTCCACAATAACACTCAACACTGAGGACCCCCCAAAAGGATTTATCCTCGGCCCCCACCTGTACTCCCTGAACACCTATGACTGTGTGGCTAAATTCCAAATGAATGCCATCTACAGGTTCACTGTCAACACCACTGTAGTGGAACAAATATCTAACAACAACAAGTCAAAATACAATAGGGAGATGAGGACTTGGTGACGCGATGAATTGAAAACAATCGGTGTCTCAATGTCGGCAAAACTAAAGAACTGACCAACAACTACAGAAAGAAAGGAGAAGGACACATCCCCATCTACATCAACGGAACTGAGGTTGAGAGGGGGAAGAGCATCAAGTTCCTTGGAGTGACGATAACTGACAACCTGTCCTGGACTTCCCATTTAGATCAACAGTCAAGAAGGCCCAGAAATACCTCTTCTTCCTCAGGCGGCTCAGGAAATTTGGCACGTCCGTAAGGTTCTTCACCAACTTCTACAGATGCACCATTGAAAGCGTACTGTCCGGGTGCATGCCGGCCTGGTATGGCAACTGCTCTGCTCAGGACTGTAAGATACTGCAGAAGGTGGTGTGCACAGCCTAGACCATCATGGAAGCCAACTTTCCATCCATGGACTCCATTTACATGGCTCACTGCTGAAGCCTCAACACAGGTATGAGCAGGTTCAGGAACAGCTTCTTCCTGGCCGTCATCAGGCTGTTGAATGGACTGTAGCCCCACATAATGTAACCTGCAATGTAACCTGTACGCCTCTATGTCTTTTTGAACTGTACATCCTTTGCTTGCTGTGATCTGCCCATACATCTCATAAACAAAGCTTTTCATCTTACTTTGGTAAACATGACAAAAAACTTAAAATGATTTACAAGAGGCACTCAATTATTTTAATGTTTTATTGCCATATGTTACAAATGTTATGACAGTGGTGTTTACTCTTCAAGATCAACACCCAATACTTGTGTTAGGAGGATCACGAACATATTTTTCAATCTGTCAAAAACACTCTGTAGCCAGCATGTGCGAGCTTTCAGATTCTGATCCTGCCAGGCTCATCACATCAGAAGGAAATGCATGCTCAGAGCGTGTCTAATACAAACAACAAGCCGACTGTGTTTGGTTCAGTTGATTTTGGGGATTTTATGATCACAGTCACATAATTTCGGCAGTCAATGATTTGTCATAATAGTTTATCAACATTAAGCAGGTCAGATGTGATACAATAATTAACTAGACAAAGAAAGGAACTCTATGACAGAGGAGAATGCTTTATCCATCCCAGAGCCATTCTATAGAACGGAGGAATAGGGCAGCACACTCTCACATCTCAATGGCCATATCCCCTTTTGTGACAGTCTCTAGTAGGTCTTTGGTGACCTTGATACAATCATGGTGCTTCCCTCAAGCTACCGTAAGGAAACTCCTGGTATTCCACAGGGAAATAGTGTGGCTCGTCTCCCTGGATCTTTTTGCCCCTTCTTGCCCTCCAGTACCTGTTAATATTCCTTATGTTGGGGCTAGCTTTCAATGCCATGTCAACCACGTGCCTAACCCCTCTTAGCCAATGGCCATGGGACAGCAACTCTTGATATCAGATGACCATTGTCATTTTGCCCACCTCCATTTCATTCCTAAGACCAATACCTCCTTATTTCCAGTACTCCTGATAAATCTTTGATGTGAATCATGACTGATGATTCTTATGGCCTGGCATATAGAGGTTTGCAGAAGGCCGGTTACTAATGTGACATAGTTAGATGAGATCTCATGGTGCACAGGAAATACCAAATATGGAATGCTGAGTTAACACAAGTCTAAGGGGGCCACAACTCTCAACTAAAGGTCCTTACAACAGCTCAAGCTAACAACTTGAACACCAGATAAGAGTCTCTTGCTCTAATTTTTGAGATATAATGGCTTCAGATTTATCTATTCACCAAGCACTTCATAATTAATGGTACTTACAATCAATTAGAAATGATCTGATGAAAAACCTTCAAGTGCACCTGCTGATCTACAATGTCTACTTGTGAGGATCCAAGAGTACAATTTAGAACCAAGTTCCTAAATAATCATCAATGCTTTTCGCTGACTCCTAAACCCCACAAAGAATGAAAATAGTCCTTTGGACCTACAAGTAGATATTATTATTGAAACTGAATTGAAAAATTGTCTCAACATCGATCTCATACATGTTGGTCACAGCCAAGCTGAGCTACTTTAGCAGCTGCCTCAGATAATAACCAAATACAATGGTTTCCAAGATCATCATTGACACTGTGTCTGCATGCAATCAACAAGTGCCTGAGCTAGTACATTAATTTTGGTCATTCAGAGATGAACTAGGGATCTCCAGGGATGTAATCTTCAAAGGCAACAAGTTGTAATTCTGTAAGGTCTGTATGCTAGACTATGAACATATAGATCACACAGAGGCAGAAAAACCAAAAGATGAGTGCAAGAATCCCCATATTGGTCCCAATAAGGATATCAAGCAACTAATCAAGTTCTGTGAAACATGCCAACTCCATCAACTTCAACAACTGAGAAAACATTTACTTCCGCACAAGATTCCTTCTGGTCCATGGTGCGAGATTTGATTGATTTGATTTGATTTATTTATTGCCAAGTGTACCTGAGTACAGTGAAAAGCTTTGTTTACAAGCATTACAAGCAGATCATAATAAGCAAGGATATACAGATCATAGGGTGAAAGAAAACTTAGACAGAGGCTACAGGGTGTGCACTAGGCAAAAATCAACGTTAGCAAGATCAGCATTATTTGAAGTTAGAGAGCCCATTCATCAGTCTAATAATGGCCAGGAAGAAGCTGCTCCTGAACCTGCTTGTGCATGTGTTCAGGCTTCTGTGTCTTCTGCCTGAAAGAATAGGTTGTGGAAGATCATTACTTGGCCGCCTTTCTACAGCAGCGAGCTACGTAAATGGAGTCCATGGATTGAAGATTGTCTGCTGTGATGGTCTGGGCTGTACGCACCAGCTTCTGTAGTTTCTTATGGTCCTGGGCAGAGCAGTTGTCATACTAGCTGTTATGCACCTGGACAGCTTGCTTTCAATGGTGCATCTGTAAAGATTGGTGAGAGTCCTTTTGGACATGTCAAATTTCATGAGCTGCCCTGAAGAAGAAGAGGCATTGTTGAGCCTTCTTGATGGTGGCATCTACATGGGAAGTCCGCGACAAGCCATTGGTTATCGTCACTCTGACAAATTTGATACTCACCTCTCTCTCAAACTCAGAGATATTTCTATGCCCAAGGTTACGATTACATTCTGGTGATTGACGATTTCACTGTAATTCCTTTCGTGCGGTGAGTCAAAGGCGCCAGCAATGCAATAGTTGTTGACATATTAACCACCGTATTTAATCTGTTTGGAGTGCTATAACAAATGATGCCTGACAACAGTCTCGAGTATATTATTGCACCTTTCAAAGACATGTGCAGAAACAGGGTGTTCAACATCTTACCTGTTCTCACTACCCTCAGTCAAATAGTTTCACAGAATATGGAATAAAGTCCAAAAGGACGGTTCTGACCTGCTGAACTTTTCCAACAACTTCCGTTTTTGTCACAGATTTTAGAGCTCAGTCACTTTATTAAGTGATGAGTGACTTGACAAGATTTTCAGTTAGTTAAGTTAAATTGATGTGTTATACCTATAGGTAAATGTTTGCCCATACTGGCAGCTGTCATGTTTAGAAGTCAGATTCACACAGTCCTTCCTTCCCAGACTGTCACTAGCCAAGCACATGTACACAACGTATTGTTAGAACAAAGAGAGGGGTGGTCAAGGGGCAGGCAGAAATCCCAACCTGAGTGAGAGCAAAGTATCAGAGTTCAGGATTTTCATATCTGGTATCATGGAAAGATAACAAAAGATAAAACATCATTGTGTTCAGCTGAGGTCATATAATGTAATAATTAATGGTCATGTCCTGCAAAGAAATAGATTACATTTCTAAATGGCATATCATTGAATACTCAACACACAGGATAACAATTCAGATATTAAAACTATCACGCCAGACAATCACACAGCTTCGACAAATGATACACATTCATCTGTGTTGACAGACAGGACACATCAAGGTCAAGCTACATTGCCAAGCAATGATAATTGTATAAGGTCTAGAACTGGTTATGTTAAATATCCACCAAGAATTATCTGAATGCATATCCTTGGGCATATTAATTGAAAAGTATTCTAATTTTTCAAGGGGAAAGAGGGAATGTTGTATTACAGTTAAATTCCAGGCCAGACAGGCCTGTACCTTTGAGATTATTACACAATATTACATGTGACATTGTCTCATCTTCAGTCACCCTCTGTGTGTAATGGAGTATTGTATTCAGTCAGTCAGTTATTTGTGTGTAATGTACTGTAATATCAGTAAACATGAAACCCAGAATTTATGTGTATGTTGGTGAAATCATAACCTTGTAAACAGTTAGTGTTGCAAATAAACTTTAAGACATTTGTCTCACAAGAACCAAACCCATTATTCTATAAAATTACACAGAGCAACATATGGTAAACCACAGCATCAGATGGAGCAGGAAATGGACCCTAAAAAGCATCAGATGACTTAACTGGCCACTTGACATGTCCATTTAAAAGAAAAGTGGCAAAAGTTTATTTATTTTAAATTTAATCTCCATCTGAACACAATTATTCATATTTCACAATCTGAAAATTTAGGCAACACGAGTGAAGGATAAATGTTTTAAATGTCTTAATTTGATGGGTATGAGTACTTCAATATCATTGACTGTCTATTTGCTTGCTGGTATCACTGTTGCTATACACCATGAGATCTCCTTGACTAGGTACCAGATATAAGCTGCCCTTGTGTAAGCAGGAAAGCCACACCACAGAGATTTCTCAATCTTTCTCAGCAGCTTTCTTCACAGTCAGTGGCAAATGCCCTTGATTTGCCTTTGCCTGTAAAATACAGGACCACCCTTCCCCCCATTATTTGAAACTGTATAAATACTTCACTGGTCCAGTATGTCATTCGGACACAAAACAAAATCAATACAACAAATGACATTAATTGTTGCTGCTCGTAAATTGTTCCCATGGTTAAGTATTTCCTCTAAATGCTATTAATAACTAGGCACTGTGACGTCAGGTTCAGATGATGGGACAGCCACATTCTGTGCAATTGGACAAGGAAGATTTCTGGGGAATAACCAAACTTTACAAACTGTAATTTGGGAAGTGAAATGTGGTTGACCAGAGGCTAAACCTAATTCCTCTTTACAAATGCAATCAGTATGATTTTCAGGTTCCAGATCTATAGCAGCTGGACAATTGAATTGAACAAATATTGTTGGAATTATTTGGCACTATACACTAAAGCCATCTATTCAACTACATCTTAGTACAAAATGGTCACCCAGAAATCCAACAAGGACTTAGAAGATAGTAGGAACTGCCAATGCTTAGGAGAAACTTGTTTACTGAAAGAGTGGTGAGGAATGTGGAAATCGCTGCATTGGCGAGTAGCTGGAGCAAAGAATATAGAGGTACTTAAGGGGAAGCCAGACAAGTACAAGAGAGAGAAAGAAGCAGATGGTTACAATGGTAGATTTAGATGAGAAAAGCTGGGAGGTGGTCCGGGTGGAGCTTCAACACTAGCATTGACCTAACGTCCTGCTTCTGTGCCATATATTTTATGTAGAAAAAAAGACTGTAATTTCATACATAGTGCAATGTACACATCTTACAAAACACTTTGGCTATTTCAATATGAATTAAATTGCTAAAATTCTGTTCCCAATCCCATGTCTAACTCTGTGGGTTGTCTAGTTACACTGAAGAGATTCTCAAAGTGGGTTTTCAGGCCCAGAGTACCTTGCCAACTTTCTAGATATGATATTCGTTAAATGAATGTGGAGTGACTGTGGTGCAGTGCTAATATTACTGGGCTAATAACCTGGAGACACAGGTTAACATTCTGGAAACATGGGTATAAATCGCTACAAGGCAGATAGTTAAATTCAAGTATGATAAAATCTGGAATTAAAACAAGTCCAATGGTACCCAGGAAACCATTGGCAAATGGAAAGAAATCTATCAACCTCACTTGGTTTGCCCTGCATGTGAATCAGATCCACAGCGATGTGGTCAAATTGGGCCTGCACTCCGAAAGGTCCAGCTAGCCACTCCATTGTATCAAAACTGCTGCAAAGCCGCAAGAAAGAAATGAAACCAGACAGATACACCTGACAACAACCTAGGCACTGTAAATAACAGCAAATCCAGAAACAGAAATTGCTGGAAAACCTCAGCTGGTCTGGCAGCATTTGCGGAGCGAGAGAAGAGATAATGTTTCGATACTACTAACCCTCCACAGAACATCTTAGAATAGCACCTTCCAAAACTGCAACCTCTACCATCTAGAAGGACAGGGGCAGTAGATACATGGGAACACCACAACCTGGGAAGTTTCCCTCCACGCTACTCACCATCCCGATTCGGAACTATGTTTCTATTCTATCACAAGTCAAAATCCTAGAATTCCCCTCCTAAAGGCACCATGGATGTCCTGTTCCTCATGCATGACTGCAACAGTTTAAGAAGGCAGGTCACAACCTCCTTTTCAAAAGGCAATTTGAGATGGGCCCAGCCAGCAACAGCCATGTCCCATGAACAAACAACAAAAGATAAAGTAAGGCTTGTCATTTTAATGAAAATTATTAATACATGCAAGATAACATCTCATTAAAGTGCAGGCACTAGCCTTAGAGACAAGTGTATTCTTGGCTTGTAGAGGGTAAGGTTAAAGTGCTTAGCAATAATTGGGCTCACCACGAAAATTAAAATAGTTTCACTGGATCTTAGTTACCTTGCGTTTCTGCTTTCAAAATTATTCGGTACTTCAGTCTTAGAAGAATACATTTGTAGAATAATCTACAGATTTTTAGACAATGACAGTATTATGTGCATAAGACAACCAGTCAATGTTTGGTTCCAGCAACCGATTCTATTTAACTCAAAGCTATAACAGTTATTTGACTCAGCAGTATGCATAGGTGCTCTTCGTCTTTTTAATGTGACGGAGCATTGAGACTTTCAGTGCAGCCCACTCTCTTCAATTCAGCATTCTCTTTTACAATTGCAGTAGAAATTTTAACAGCACACGAGTTGACTGACCCAGATACTAGCCAAAAATTTCTTAATCATTGCTCCAGGATTTTCAGTTTTACAGCTCAGTGCCATGAGCTGTCAGCAAGCACCGGAAGCAATAGGCCTCCACATTTCCGACTGACAGATGCTGAAATGAAAATAATAGCTGGCCTGTATTAAGAAAATACAATGAATAAAAACACTATTTTCCAAGCACAGAAAAACATAAAAACGGCAAAATTAATATCGTTACATTACTGGGTAAAATTGAATTTATTTATTAAGAATGGGTGTAAAAGATTTAGAAATAATTGAACTTATTTGGCTGCCACAAGCCAGGTAAACAACAGAGAAATCAAACACTGTGGAAAAGATTCTTTTGTTCTTTTCTTATAGCTGTTGGAAGCAGGACCTACGTGTAAGAAGTGGCAGATGGCAGCTAACTATTTGGCTGAATGGTATTATTTATGAGTGACGATGTCATCACGTTTGTTGTGTTCTTGCCAATTGAGATAATTTGAATGCTATCATAATTGGAGATAAAATAACTGTTTCAAATGTTCATGACTTATTCAAAACAACAAACCACAAAGGGACTGTTCATGGTCTCAAGGGAGACAACCAAGGAATTTGCATCTTTTTAATAATACAAAGAAATGGGATTATTCAAAGTGCAAATTGAAACAAATAGCATGGCATCTGTCTGAACCAAGAGCCTAAGAATGAGATCAAAGTGTTCAAACAGATATCAATGTCTCTGTAGGAATAACTCTACAGAAAACAGTAACATATGATGCTCCAAGAGACTTAATATTAATGTAGCAAAATGATCTGTGTCTTTTAGAAAAGTGAAGTCCGTTTTATGATGCAACCACATACAATCCATTGATCCAAGTTTATCTATACCAGTCTTCTCTAATAGTCACCTGTGGATAACTGAGGTGATCTATCCCAGCCCTGAGGTGCTGGTCAAACTACAGGTAGGTGTAAGTAGAAGATCTGGAATGAGATTTTCCTGCAATGTCAGCAGACGTTCAATGCAGAGTTTGTGCAAGAGTGTTTGTGTGAGAGAGAAAGAAAGTGAGTGGCTGGGTGAATGGGTTAGGCAGCTTCTGTACTTTAATATATTAACTAAGTTGGCAGGAGCAATCAACATCCTTCGGAGATATTCGAATGCAGAGTGCCTCATCACTGAGGCATATTCAAATGCCCAAAAACCTAAAAATAATCATTTTATCACTAAGAGAAAAACAGCCCTTCCAAAGTAAACAATAAATATTGTTGGTCATTATCAGCTGATTGTTTTACTGTAATAAATGTGATTTAGTTCCACAATTTAGACAGCACCAAGTTGCAGTAGCATTGCCCTACTAGTAGCACATGAAGGCATGTAAGTAAAGCATGTTATTCAGGTTACTGTAGCTAAAACTCTTACTGTTGAATTATTGCCACCAATAAAAGCTTAATGTCATAGGCATGAGTGAAGAGATGAATCCTAGCCAGAGCATTTCTTTGTTGATATCACTCTTGAATCATGTTGTACACAATATTAAGAGTTATTGACAATTTTTCACAGCTCATTTTCACATCAAAGTAAAATATTACTGGTGGCTTTGATACTGGTCACCAAAGAAGCACCTTCATTTCTGCTTTTTTAAAATAGATGGATATCAGGACAAATTGAATCATTTTCACAAACAGTATCAGTTTCAAACATTCAATGGTCCAGATATGGAACAAACACCTCTTCTCTTCACTTTCATAGTGCATCTTACCTCATCTTGATAATTTCATTTCCAATATCAGCCAACCTTTCTGAAACAGGCAATTTGCTGTCAAATTGAACTGTGTTATAGAACTGTGTGATGGTCCCATCCCAACTCGGAAATAGATTGAAACTGATCAAACTAATTTCTTTTGAAATCTTACAACCAGCAAGAGAGTAGCCATTTCAGAACAGATACAATCCACACTCCAGAGCTAAAAGAAAATTGTACATTAACTACTATCTTGTTAACATTCATTGTCAACTATAATTCAAGGCTGGTGATTCCAGATTTCAATGGGGAAATGAACTGAATCGCTGAATGTGATTTCCAAACCACGGTAAAAACACCCACAATCCATGTGACAAGAAATACAGTAACCTTAACTAGACTGTTTCATGTACTGTGCTAACTGGAACTGGTCATCAATATACTGGGATTTAATTTCCACAAAACTCGAGAACAGAGGCAAAAGTAAATCAATTGTCACAGAATCCAAATTAAATTCCTACATAACCATAACACTATAACATACATATCACATTTCTAAAATTAGTATTTTCCTCCACAGTAAAATTTGATGTGGTAATTACTGTTTAGAAACCTATAGAAGATTTACATCAGGACAAAAAACATACAGAAAGCAAATAGAGTTGTTGCTTTTGCGTCCAGTCCAACTGTTATATATTAAACAAATTATGTGAACTGAGATGTATAATTCAAAATGTAATAACACAAAATTGCCCACATTGACGTACTGCAAAAGGATGTGTCAATGTTTATTTTCATTATGTTGCATAACATTCCAAACCATCACTTCCCTTTTATTGTGGGTTATAAACTTGATTAATGGAAATGTTTATAGAATATCTAAAATGCATTCTTTCATCTTCCCAAGACTGATATATGCACTTTTCGAGGATGAGAAAAATGAAAAAAATGATTGATAATGTAATGTTGCAGCATGAATATTAATAAAACTGTCATTAGCCAGGATAATAGGAACAGACAGTGGAAAAGGTTAACATGGAAGTTGTACATTATTTGATATTAAAATGAATATCAATAAATATTTAAACTGAGGTGATAATGTTATGGCCACAATTAAGCAATGATGAACAACTTTTCTAGTTTGCAACTTTTCTTAGTAACACTACCAGGGCTAAAATTTATGCATGCATTAAATTTGTTTGTTTCAATAAACTTGTTAATGCAAAAACAGATATCTTTTAAATGTTGTAATTCTATCACTTCCTTTGGCAGTTCATTCCATACACGCACCACCCTCTGCATCAAAAGGTTGCTCGTTAGGTTCCTTATAAATGTCGCCCTTTCACCTTAAACCTATGCCCCATATTTTTGGGCTCCCTTACCCTGGGGAAAAGACCTTGGCTCTCTCCCTCATACACACACACACACACACACACACACACACACACACACATACACACAAGCGCGCAGATAAATCTGTTGCAGTTGCAGATTTGCAATTGCAGATATGTTCTATTTTGATCAAAAAGCACAAAATTTGTTGGCAGCCAATGTGACATTTTATAAATTCCTATGTTGGAAATAGAACCAGTCTGACTCCAAGTTAAAACATAGACATATTCTAAACAAGACCTCATACCTAAATTGCATTGTCCAACCTGAGATGTCACCTCTGGTATACCAATAAAACCTTTACCTATCTCAGGGCAGTGACTTGAAAGAAATTGTGGGATTTGCATTTTAAACAATCGAAACCTACATCTCTTTATTAACTGATTAAAGATTTACCAGCCATCTTTGTTTTGAACAAAACATTCACATCAGTTCTATGGCCCTTTGGTCTTTTACTTAAAAATTCTATGTCTGATGCCCCCTCTCCAACTGACACCTGAAGGAGAGAGAATCCGAAAACTTGTGTCTTCTAATAAACCTGTTGGACTATAACTTTGCATCATGTCATTATAATTAACAAAGCAATCCCAGAGGGGCTGTTGTGGTAGCATTGTACTTCTGAGACAGGAGCCCTGGGTTCAAATACCACCAGCTCCAGAAGTGTGCAATAACAATTCTGAATAGGTTGATTAATCACGAGATATAGATACATACCAAGAGCAGAACAAAGCAATCCCAACACCTACATACTGCAATACAACACTGTCAGTTTCCATAGTTAAATCAATAATGCTCTCTCATCAAAATTCTGGACTGCACCTTTCCTTATCCAATTCTAAGTGCCAAATAAGCCTCAGATCTTTGCCGACCTGACAAGCAAGAACCTGCCAACTAGCAGATGGTCATACATTTGCCAACCCGTTTCTCAGTGTTGGGAGTGAATCAGATCAGATCATAGCCAAGTGTCTGTATGTAGTGGCTCCTCACACTACACCAGCCTTTTAGTTGCAGAAAGCTCTACAGCTTTTCAGTAGAAGTGATTGCAATATAAGTTAGCAGGAAGCAACATAAAAGGAAAACAGAAGTGGGAGTGGGTGAGGAAATCAAACAATAATTCACCGTGACTACTCTACTGTTCCATTAAAAGAATTATTTTGGAGTTTCTAAATTGTGATAGTGATATAGGGGTTGCTCTTAAATATCTCTCAATTTGGTTGTTTATGAGATTTTTATTTATTATTGTCAATGTCACATTTCATTTGCCTTTAAATTTCTATACAACAGACAAAATGTGCTGTCTACTCTCCCCTTTCTCTATCTTGACATAAAACTCATTTACCTAATTTGACGGATCATCGCCTACCTCAGGCTATAGCATATAAAACCATAGTTAACTTGGCAAGGGAGGTATACATTGTCTATGTTTAACCCATAAACAACATGATTTTTTCTGTGCTTCACAGTAATCCTTCTTTGCTCTTTATGTTCTGTACAAAACTAAATAATTTCTGGTTAACTGTATTTCTTGAGCATCATATTTGCTCACAGGCTGCCAAGTTGGGTCAAAAAATCTTAGACACTTTAAATATAATATTTCCTTCATCATGCTTAGTTGTTCACCCCAAGGGTCTAATGCTAATTTGAAGTGGAGCTGAGCAATAAAATCCCAACACAACTGGCATTTTAATCTGTTATCATTTGTCCAGAAAATGTGATTAATATTAAATCATCACCTTCAGTCCTGTCTATTGCAGTTTCACATACATCTTCCATCTTGGACAAGATAACAAAGTGTGGAGCTGGATGAACACAGCAGGCCAAGCAGCATCTCAGGAGCACAAAAGCTGATATTTCGGGCCTAGACCCTTCATCAGAGAGGGGGATGGGGAGTGGGTTCTGGAATAAATAGGGAGAGAGCGGGAGGCGGACTGAAGATGGAGAGAAAAGAAGATAGGTGGAGAGGGGAGAATAGGTGGGGAGGTAGGGAGGGGATAGGTCAGTCCAGGGAAGACGGACAGGTCAAGGAGGTGGGATGAGGTTAGGAGGTAGGAAATGGAAGTGAGGCTTGGGGTGGGAGGAAGGGATGGGTGAGAGGAAGAACAGGTTAGGGAGGCAGAGACAGGCTGGGCTGGTTTTGGGATGCAGTGGGGGAAGGGGATGAGCTGGGCTGGTTGTGTGATGCAGTGGGGGGAGGGGACGAACTGGGCCGGTTTTGGGAAGCAGTGGAGGAAGGGGAGATTTTGAAACTGGTGAAGTCCACATTGATACCATTGGGCTGCAGGGTTCCCAAGCGGAATATGAGTTGCTGTTCCTGCAACCTTCGGGTGGCATCCTTGTGGCACTGCAAGGAGGCCCATGATGGACATGTCATCTGAAGAATGGGAGGGGGAGTTAAAATGGTTCGTGACTGGGAGGTGCAGTTGTTTCTTGCGAACCGCGCAGAGGTGTTCTGCAAAGTGGTCCCCAAACCTCCGCTTGGTTTCCCCAATGTAGAGGAAGCCACACCGAGTACAATGGATACAGTATACCACATTGGCAGATGTGCAGGTGAACCTCTGCTTAGTGTGGAAAGTCATCTTGGGGCCTGGGATGGGGGTGAGGGAGGAGGTGTGGGGGCAAGTGTAACACTTCCTGCGGTTGCAGGGGAAGGTGCCGGGTGTGGTGGGGTTGGAGGGCAGTGTGGAGCGAACAAGGGAGTCATGGAGAGAGGGTCTGTCTGGAAGGCAGACAAGGGTGGGGATGGAAAAATGTCTTGGGTGGTGGGGTCGGATTGTAGATGGCGGAAGTGCTGGAGGATGATGCGCTGTATCCGGAGGTTGGTGAGGTGGTGTGTGAGAACGAGGGACTCCTCTTTGGGCAGTTGTGGCGGGGGCAGGGTGTGAGGGATGTGTTGCGGGAAATGCGGGAGACGCAGTCAAGGGCGTTCTTGACCACTGCGGGGGGAAAGTTGCGGTCCTTGGACATCTGGAATGTGCGGGAATGGAATGCCTCATCCTGGGAGCAGATGCGGCGGAGGCAGAGGAATTAGGAATAGGGGATGGAATTTTTGCAGGAGGGTGGGTGGGTGGAGGTGTATTCTAGGTAGCTGTGGGAGTCGGTGGGCTTGAAATGGACATCAGTCACTAGCTGGGTGCCTGAGATGGAGACTGAGAAGTCTAGGAAGGTGAGGGATGTGTTGGAGATGGCCCAGGTGAACTTCGAGCTCCTCTGGGGAGCAAGAGGCAGCGCCAATACAGTCATCAATGTAACGGAGGGAGAGGTGGGGTTTGGGGCCTGTGTAGGTGCGGAAGAGGGATTGTTCCATGTAACCTACGAAGAGGCAGGCATAACTGGGGCCCATGCGGGTGCCCATGGCCACCCCCTTAGTCTGTAGGAAGTGGGAGGAATTGAAAGAGAAGTTGTTGAAGGTGAGGACAAGTTCAGCTAGGCGGATGAGGGTGTCGGTGGAGGGGGACTGGTCATGCCTGCAGGACAGGGAGAAGCGGAGGGCCTTGAGGCCATCTGCATGAGGAATACAGGTGTATAGGTACTGGACGTCCATGGTGAAAATGAAGTGTTGGAGGCCAGGGAATTGGAAGTTCTGGAGGAGGTGGAGGGCGTGGGTGGTGTCACGGATGTAGGTGGGGAGTTCCTGGACCAAAGGGGAGAAAATGGAGTCCAGATAGGTGGAGATGAGTTCGGTGGGACAGGAACAGGTTGAGACAATGGGTCGACCAGGGCAGGCAGGTTTGTGGATTTTGGGAAGGAGATAGAAACGGGCCGTGCGGGGTTGGGGAACAATGAGGTTGGAGGCTGTGGGTGGGAGGTCCCCTGAGGTGATGAGGTCATGGATGGTGTTGGAGATGATGTTTTGGTGCTCGGGGGTGGGGTCATGATCAAGGGGGCGGTAGGAGGAGGTGGAGAGTTGGCGTTTGGCCTCGGCGATGTAGAGGTCAGTGTGCCATACTACCACTGCGCCAAACTTGTCTGCGGGTTTGATGGTGAGGTTGGCGTGGACAATTTTTTTTTACTCAGCTTATTCACTTTGTGATCTATTTTATGCTTTCCTCTTTTATTATGCGCTCGTTTTGCTCTTGGGTTGGACCATGAAAATTCCATCTTATCTCCAATTTGAGAGATACAGAAAGCCATATGGAGAAAACTACTTTTTCTTGATATCTTTGACAGATTAGCTGTGTCATTGTTACAAAAGTATTTGTTAGCACAACATTCCAGTCCATATCTAACAATGACGAACGTTTTTGCCTCCAAGGTAAGATGTTGAAGGGATCAATAGTGTTTAGCACTGTCCCATTTCCAACGTTGTTTGTAAATACAGAGCCAACAAAAACACAAAAATAGAAATTGCTGGGAAAATCTCAACAGGTCTGGCAGCATCTGAGGAGAGAAATCAGAGTTAACGATTTGGATCCAGTGACACTTAGAACATAGAACATAGAATATTACAGAGCAGTACAGGGCCTTCAGCTCTCGATGTCGCATCAACCTGTGAAACCACTCTGAAGCCCATCTAACCTACAGTATTCCATTATCATTCATGTTTACCCAATGACCATTTAAATGCTCTTAAAGTTGGTGAGTCTACTACTGTTGCAGGCAGGGCATTCCATGCCCTTACTACTCTCTGAGTAAAGAACCTACCTCTGACTTCTGTTCTATACCTATCACTCCTCAGTTTAAAGCTATGCCCCCTCATGCTAGCCATCACCATCCGACGAAAAAGGCTCTCACTGTCCACGCTATCTAATCCTCTGATCATTTTCTATGTCTCTTCTAGCAATTTCTGTTTTTGTTTCAGATTTCCAGCAACTGCAGTCCTTTCAGGTTTTTTTTTACTATTCAAGGCAAGGCCTTGTTGTTAAAGTGGGCTCCTTTATGTACAACTACTGCATGGCCATTTTCAGCAAAGTTCACATGCCAAAGCTACAATTGAGATACTGCCATTCATACCGATCACAGATTGTTGGCTACCTTACAGAGTGCATTGGATTGTTAATGCAGGGGCTTGCCAATTGGCAGTCAGTTACTTTGACGAAACCCAAAGTTGCAAGCTCTTCCCAAGTTCTTTAGTAGACTGTTAATTCAGGGGTGGAACACAGAGATCCTAATTCACAACAGTTTCATTTTTATCACAATCGCAACTTGTTCTGTTTGGTAATATGTATATTCTTATTTTTTCCCTCCAGAGGGTAAAAATTTGACAGTAAGGGCTCTTGTGGCACAGTGGCAATGCCCTTAATTCTGAGCCAGGAGGTCTGAGTTCAGGTCCCACCTGCTTCAGAAGTACATAATAACATTTCTGAACAGGTCATTTAGAAATTATCTAAAACTTTAGTAAATATATACATTTCAACTGGAATAAAATGAACCAGAGAATGTTTACTTAGTAATGTTTCGGAAACCAAAGTTGTTGAAAACACATCCCAATGAAGTTTTGTGAATTTCATTTGAATGCTTTGAGTAAAAAGTATATTGATATATCAGTAAAGTTTGAAAGCAATTCTATAAATTCAATAGTTTTCTTATCTGCTTCTTTAGAAGGTAATTTGCAAAAGAAGCTCACATGTACTAAAATTGTACCAAAATCTGATTCTTTCAGGATAAATAAGCACCTTGACAATGTATTTATTTTTACAACAAACTGCTTCTAGAAATCAAATTAAATTTTGGGTCTACAAAAGATTTTAATTTCAAGCTTAGACGCCCAAAATGGCTAAGGTCTAAATAAATATTTGCAACATAATGGCCTGGATTTTGTGGTAAGAAGTGTGAGGTTATCGCTGCTCACCAATGGACAGAGGACTGGTAGATGGAGTTTAACTTAGATAAATACAACACATTGCATTTTTGTAAAATAAATAAGAGCATGACTTATACAATTAAAAATGTATAGTGGATAGTGTTGCAGAACAGAGAGACCTCGGGGCTCAAGTACAGAGATAATGGGAACTGCAGATGCTGGAGAATCCAAGATAACAAAGCGTGGAGCTGGATGAACACAGCTGGCCAAGCAGCATCTTAGGAGCACAAAAGCTGACATTTCGGGTCTAGGCCCGAAATGTCAGCTTTTGTGCTCCTAAGATGCTGCTGGCCTGCTGTGTTCATCCAGCTCCACACTTTGTTATCTTGGGTTCAAGTGCATAATTCTTTGAAGTTTGCATCGCACATTGATAGAGTGGTTAAGAAGGCATTTAGCACATCTTCCTTTATTGCTCAGACTTTGAATGTAAGAGTTGGGGCATCATGTTGAGGTGTACAGGATGTTGTTGAAGCCTCTTTTAAAATGTAGGAAGTGGGGCGGTCACCTTTCAGACGTTTCTAAAATCATGAGGGGTATAGATAAGATGAATATCAAGAGACTTTTTTCCAGGGTAGAGTGATTCCAAGATTGGGGACATATTTTAATGTGAGTGGAGAAAGCTTTTAAAAAGACATGAGGGCAATTTTTTTTTTAAAAAAGCACAGAGAGTGGTTTGTGTGTGGAATGAACTTCCAGAGGAAGTGGTGGATGTGGGTAAAGTCACAATGTTTAAATGACATTTGGAAAAGGACATGAATAGGAAGAGTTTGGAGGGATTTGGGCCAAGCACAAGCAGGTGGGAACTAGTTTAGTTTGGGACGATGAGCGGCATGGACTGTTTGCACCAAAGAGTCTGTTTCCTACTGTATGACCCTAAGACTTTGCCAGTGTATTAATATTGGGTAAATCAGACAGCAGCCTGTAGATTTGTATATGCACAATGCAGCGCAGAAGTAAGGACATTGCTGTCTAATTTGCCCGTCTCTCCCACAAGCTTCAATACACATTAAAACGCATGAAACAATGTGAAGTAGTCATCTTCACCAACCAAACCTGCCAGAACAGTTTACAAATGATGCATTCAAGTTCAAGAGATTTTTTGATAAATCTTCATGATGGGGCATATTACTAAAAAAACCTGTCTGATATTAAAAATTTACTTTACAAGTCTGGTGTCTCATTCCTTTGAGTTTTAAATTGTTTTTCGAAAATGCAGTTTCCTAAAAATCCTGTTTTAGCAACTGTGTGGTTGCATGAGATTTCTTCAGCTTTCTTGGCTAAAGAAACACACTGTCACATGCTTTGCTCCCACACAGCCTCCACTTCCCCTTGAGAGGATGCTGCACTGAAATGCATCTCTAACTACCAAATTCTGTAATTACCGTAAAATGCTCATAAAATCTCTGGGCAGCTGTAAGTTTAATGAAGGTCAAGCAGTGTTCATTCTTAGCGGAAAACACCAAATCTGAGCTTTATAATATAAAAAGGGAATTCATAATTAACTGCTAGCCATACATTTGTAGCCGCCCCTGCTGATAAAATGGTCAGCAGCTTGAAGTATTAATTCTGTTTCTGTCTCCACAGATGCTCTCAGACCTGCTGAGTATTGGTAACTTTTTCTGCTTTTATTTTGGATTTCCAACATCCAAAATATTTTGCTTCTGTATCATGATTGCCCACCGGATACTCAGTGATATCAGTCATTGTTATTTCCCCCTTTTTTTTAATAGTTCTTGTTTGCTGTGTTTTACAACCTTGTAGCCTTTCAAAACTAACGATGTAACTAACGCAGTGTAGACAAAAAATAAATGAGGTTTGGGGATTTTGAGGTGGAATCCCACTGCTACGAAAACAGACAGCATCAGCTGTATTCTACTCACTGATCCTTTGTAACCCAATAATGTGCACATTAAGAGGAACCCTTGCCAGCCTTCAGTGTCCCTGCTGTCCATTCAGCTGAACAGGGAAGAAGACAACAGGTTGTCAGCTCTGAGGCCACTCAGCTTGTCTGGTGATCCGGGCTAAAATTGCCCTCGATATTAAAAATCTTCATGTCAGAAATTGTATAGTTGTTGTTATCTTTGAACCTTATTCATTTCCTTTAAAGATAATCTGAAGTCTGAAAAGATTGTTAGTTGAATTAGTAGTTTGACACGACATGAATGTTCCTTCTGCTGCCATAACAGCTTGTAGACCAGCTGATATTTATTTATACCGTTTGTCTTTTGCAGTCCAAGATGACAATGACGAATGAATTGTTGTTTTTCAGGTGAGGTGTGTTTGGGTACAACTATTCAGTCCAATTCAAGCACAGAAATATCTGTCTGCATGTTGGACATGTAATGTAAAGATGCTGCTCGGGAATGGTGTAACTGACATTGCTGTTGGTAAACATGACTTCAGTGTTCATTGGATATGATGCCTTTGCTAATGATGCCATATCATAACAGACAGTTATTATGGGCTATCAACTCTGAATTTCTGAAAATCTGAGACTCCACTTAAAAACCAAAAAAACTGCGGATGCTGTAAATCAGGAACAGAAACAAAGTTGCTGGAAAAGCTCAGCAGGTCTGGCAGCATCTGTGGAGGAGAAAACAGAGTTAACATCTCGGTTCCGGTGACCCTTCCTCAGAACTGTTGGTGGCTGGGAAAATGTCAGTTTATATGCCTGGCCAATACCTCTGTCTCCGGCTTGCTACAATGTTTCAGTGAAGCCCAGTGCAAGCTGGAGGAACAACACCTCATTTTCCGCTTGGGGACCCTACAGCCCTCCGGACTCAATATTGAGTTCAATAATTTTAGGGCCTAGCCTCTCCCATGTCCCAGCCCTCCATCCCATACACCAGGCCTTGTTACCACATAGCCTGCAACTACACACCCCCTTTTGTTAGTCACTAACAGTCCCCATTAACAACTATTCACCCTTCCAGCCTGATCGTTAGCGACTCCTTTGTCTGTCCAACTGTCTTTCTCTCTCTTTGGGCTCTATCCTATTGTTTACTCCCTACCCCACCCACCTCCTTATTTTCTGCATATAAACTGATGTTTTCCCAGCCACCATCAGTTTTGAGGAAGGGTCACTGGATCCAAGATGTTAACCCTGTTTTCTCGTCCACAGATGCTGCCAGACCTGCTGAGCTTTTCCAGCAACTTTGATTTTGTTTCAGACTCCACTTGAAAGGAATACTTACGTTTTAAACCAACACCATTTTACCTCTAAGCCTTCAGTCAGCTTCTGAGCATAAAATAAAGGAATTGGGGATGAAATTAGTCGGTAGCAGACTGGGCTTTTTGGAAATAAAATGTTTTCAATACTGACTAATGTTGCAGTAGCCACTCAATTGTTAATAATGAATAGAGAGCTGAAGCAGCAAATCTTTGTCATTGTACTTCTATAAAGTGGTTACAGCACATGCTTTCATGTGACTTCCTTTGATTGGAAAAGTCAATAAACTAAACACTTCACTAAATCTTGTCTTAGGCTATGACCTGACCAACAGATTTACTAACCAGTAAATGGTCATTAGCAGAAGCAATGCCAATAATTATTGGTTTAATTTCGCTTACTCTAAAGATAGAAACTAACAATCATATCTGCTGCATTAAACTCTAATATGAACTGAGTAATAAAAAATCTTTATTTGCAAATTATGGCTAGCTATCAAAGACATTCTGTTTCAGCTGACATACAGATGGCCCAATTTGCTCATTCAGATCAACCATTTGGTATGGAATTAGTTTCAACATTTAAATATGCATGAAAAGCTCAAATTTACATTTAATCACAAAGATATGCTCATGTAAAAGCCCCGCAAGATTGGTGATTCCTCAGAAAAATTAAGAGCTGCAGTTCTTATTGTCCTGACCTGCCATAGAGCTGCAAGCTCATGTTTATGCATCAGCATTCCGAGGGTATGTGCAGTCTCACATTGGAGAGGGTTCCAGCCAAAGAATCAAATGGCCATTCTGCAGAAGTTTCACTTGATCAAATCCAGGTACAAAGGGTTTTTCTTAGGAACAAGGACAGTGTAGTACTGTTAAGTTTAGATGAATGAGAGGAGCCCTTATTGAAACAAAGTTCTTAGGTACTTGACAAGGTAGATGCAAAGAGTTTATTTCCACTTGTGGAAGGGACTAGGGCTAGAGGGCACTATTTCGAAGTTACTGAATACTCATTTAAGTCAGATGGGGAAGATTACTCTCTCTGAGGATAGCTAATTGTTAACAGCAGAGGCCTGTTGTGTCTTTGACAATATTCAAGTCTGAGATAGACAGATTTTTAATCAGTAAGGAAATGAAGCATTATGGGCAGAAAGCAGAAACATAGATTAGGGAATTAGGCATCGTTTCAATGAATTGCAGAGAATTGTGGTGGGCTGAATGGCCTATTTCTCCTCTATTATCTTATAGTCTAATACGCCAGAAATATTCCTAATGTTCCCTTTATACAAGGGATTAGAATATCCCTGAAGCTCCTCGCTTGCCAACTTCATGCAGTCAGTCAGCGTTGGATAGAAAGAGAATGTGTGGACACAGTTGCCTATTGCATATCAAGTGGATGACTCAAGTTCAGAATGGAGTTTACTGGGTTCCTGCATAAACTACCTGGGTCCAAAACAACAGATTTAAAATAACTAATGGCTATTGCAGATCTGTGACAGATCAAAACAGTCTAGACAACCTTCTGTACTCAATCCCTCATGTACTGTGAACTAAGGAAGAGACTAATGTCACATGAAAAAAAATTATTTATTTTTGTAAGCTATCATTCCAGGAATCTCCTGTTATAGTTCTTCTCGTGCGTTCAGATTATCTGTTGAGTGATTTTTGTCTCTGTCTCTTTGCTCAATGTTCCATTTCCAACTCTCCACAGCTGGTAAGCTCCATCCATACTCAGCTGATTTTCAGAAGCCAGCTACTCTCATGCAACATGATGAATCCAAACTTGTCCAGTCTGAAAAGGAACAGACGCTTGGACTGTCATCCATGGTGCACTGTACTGAACTCCTTTGGCTGCTCAGATTTGCTACTACAAACATACTTACCTGTTAAAAACAGAAATGTTGACTAAGTTGTCAGACAGCTAAATAATGAAAAGTTATAAAAGGGATAGAGATAAACTCTTTCCTTCAATCCTGATAGACCTGCAGAACAGGGCTATATTTCCCACCTCCAACATTCAAACTATCTATAGGCCTATATATATCCTTTCGCTAGCAGGTGAAGGAACAGGATTTCAGATGAAGTGAAAAAGGTCTCAGATGACAGTTTTTTTTCTCCGTCTTTATTCGTTCATGTGATGAGGATGTCGCTGGCTAGGCAGCATTTATTGCCCATTCCTAATTGACCAGAGGGCTGTTCAGGGTCAACCACATGCTGTGGATCTGGAGTCACATGTAGACCGGACCAGGCAAAGAAGGCAGTTTCCTTCCCTAAAGGACTTTAGTGAACCAGGTGGGTTTTTTTTCCCGACAATCAGCAATGCATTCATGGCCATCATTAGACTCTTAATTCCATATTTTTTATTGAATTGAAATTCCACCATCTCACTTGGCAGGATTCAAACCCAGGTCCCCAGAACATTATCTGCGTCTGTAACTTAACAGTCCGGTGAGAATACCACTCGGCTATCACCTCCCCATCATTTACACAGTGTGACTGAACTCACTGCCTATCTTGCAAAAGTAAGTAGTGTATAAATCGGTGTCTTTCCATCATAGAGTCAAAGGTTTACAGCACAGAAAAAAGCCATTTGACCATCAAGTCCTCAATGGGAACATTTTCACCTAACTTACAGAGCATGGAATTTTAACATTCCTGAACCAGCTGCATTGAAAGGAATTGATGGAATCATTAACGGAAGAGCCAATAGTCACTTCACTAGTGACGCCTACAGAATACTGCCCTATTTCTCAATTCGTATGACATCATCAAGAATATGACTTCATTCCACGATCCCTCCAGCATTACAGTAATAATTCATAAAATTACTACTGATACATCACTGCAGTAAGGACTTGATGTCAATTTGAGTTAATTGCTAAAAATCAGCATTCTATTGACTCTACACTTTGTTCTGCACTTTAGACCGTTCAGATAATCTACTTATGAGTTAATGAACAATGCAGCTGTCTAAAATTAGATCTTTTTAATGTTGGCTTTGCCAAGAGGACAGATTAGCTCTTTGTTGGATTACTTGCCTGAGTTGAGTGGTTTAATTACTTCATTGTTTTATTAAGTTCTGCTGTGATGACCTCAGACCTCCTTTCTTTAGGTGATGGTCAAAAATAGTCACATATAAGAACCATTTTTACAATGCCCCAGGCTATTTAAATCATATCTGGAGTGTTTACACTGTCCAAAGAAGGGCATGGTTCAAGTCCCTAAGGAATAATACTCCCTTAGCATGTCTTGCCAAAAGATGATTTTTCAGTAGTTAATCTCAATTGATGATAATACAAGAACTGCTGTTTTAAACTATTAGAAGGCAATCTCTCTGCTTCTCTCATTCTCCAATGCAAGTGATTCCTAACACCCTAGTCTGCTACTAATCAAACTCTACTCTACTCCTGCCTCACCTTGAATGGTTTGCACTGCCCTTAATGGGCTTTGCATGCAAATTATTCACTTGGAAACATGGGTGATTCACTGGTAGTAGTTAATGGATGTAAAAAAAAATAGCCATAGCTGATTTGGCGATGGAAAAAAAATCAGAAAGAATAATTATAAAAACTATGTAAATTACTGTAGAGCTAAATTAGCTGAATCCAAGACTATCAGAATTCAGCCACTTTATAAATATTGGAAAATTCAAAACCATACAACAGCTGCACACTGTCCCCAGTCAAATCGAAAAGCTGAGCTGACAGTGGAAATCACCAGAGGAATAATAAAGAAATTGAACAAACCTTACACAGACATACACAAGGCAGTCCTTGCGTGGAGGAGCACATCTACTGAAGGCATGGAAAGTAGTCCAGTCCAAAGGCTAATGTTTTGCCACATCCAAGCTATTCTTCCAATAGCAGAAAAACAAATGAAGCCAGAAGTGATGAAATGTATGAGTGACAAAATCAAGGTAATATGACAGAAAGTTAAACTTCATTGTGGCAAAACTGCCAAACCATTGTCAGAGTTGAGCATCAGAGAACCAGCCAGAATACAAACAGTCAACACTACCAACAAGAGTCAGCCTAAGTGGCAAATTAGGACCCAAACAGGCCAGTTGATCTGCTCAGCCTGTGGATTTGGTGTAGTCAGTCTGGGGAGTCATGGGGAGACAGGTCGGGATCTGCTCACATTTTGGCCAGGAATTCGGTTGTTCGTTATTCAGATCTATACGCCTAGGTCACTCTTGAAAGTGGACTACAGTCATCCTGAAGGTGATGTTGGGGGTGGCACTGTGGCTCAGTAGCTCAGCGGTTAGCACTGCAGCCTCACAGCACCAGGGAACCAGGTTCAATTATGCCCTAAGTTTGCACATTCTACCCATGTCTGTGTGGGTTTCTTCCAGGTGCTCCAGTTTCCTCGTACAGTCCAAAGATGTGCAGGGTAGGTGAGTTGGGCATGTTAAATTGCCCATAGTGTCCAGGGATTTCTAGATTAGGTGAGTTATATGGGGATGGGTCTGGTTGGGATGCTCTGGCAGTCAGTGTGGACTTGTTGGGCCATAGGGCCTGTATCCCCACTGTAGAGATTCTACAATCTACAATCTATTACTGAAACTTATTTTCAAGTAAAATAGAAGACTGCATTTATTCATGGTGTTTAAAATGAACCTGGGATGCATCCATACCTTTTATTTCCTTACATCGGAAATTGAGATGGTTTTAATGTAATAAATTCAAGATAGCATATAACACAGGTAGCCAAGGGACCATTAATTATGAAATGGTGCTGATTTCAGCCAACCTTGAATTTAGTTGTTATGAATAAAGATAATATAGATTATTGAGTCTATTTTGTGGTATTTGTTCAATGTTAGAATTTACTAAGTACTTTATTGGCATAAACCAGTATTGACGTGGTAGCACATTAAGGTGACTGACGATTGTGAGAGGAATTTTCCAGGACATGCATGACCATTCCTCCCAGTCACAGAAAGTAGTTATGGATTGAATGTAACTATTTCTGATCCCGATGGTAAAGAATGATTTCATTGGAAGTTTTTAAAGCACATCATGTACTATTAGGCCTTCTAGCCTTCTAAGATACTCATCAATCCATGATCTGATTAAATGACAGATGGGCCTCAGGAGATGAATGGCCTACTCCTGCTCTTATTTCTCATGTTCTTATTTTATGTTCTACCATGAGCTCACAGCAAACTCATCTTTCTGTGAGAGGCTTATTTGCAATCTTTAACATGACATTCCCTATACTTGCCTCATTTATATGCTGTTTTCTATTCTCTCATGTAGCAGAAGGAAACTGGGAGATGACAATAATTGTCATGGAAGTCTGAGTAAGGGACCTGACATCTCCAGCTCAACACTTGCTCCTCCATCTTGGCCAGCATTCCCCAATGGCTCACGGCACACTTCGTGGGCAGTGATGGCCAGCGCCTCTTGTCCATGGAGGTTGCCGGGAGTGACCACATCATCACACGGTACATCTCTGACTCACTTAGAATACAGATCCCCATTTCTACCCTGCACTTTGGGACACCGGCATCTTGCAGGCTACTTTGAACAGGGGCAAGTATTCATCTCAAGCAGTTCAACTGGCATGTCAGGACTCTTAGTTTGGTCTCTTAGTACACATGCACTTTGCACACACTAGATTGCACATTGCGTCCCTCCATGCCTTGCCTTTTTCAACTTTGCTGCCTCTTACAGAACTTACAGTCTCACAGTACATTGACATTGCCTTCTCTTTTAGTGCGGACGCAAAGCCAGTGCTGCTTGTCAGCAGTAGTCAGTCAAGGGGGTGGATGTGTTGCTGTATGTCACTGTGCCAAGTCAATGTAACACTTGGAGCACGTGGCAGCAATGTAAGCAGCAAATGCGCTGGATGTGCTTCAAACAACTGACCACGTCTCAAAATCTAAGGGGCACCAGTCATTGCCAAGTCAATAAAGTGACCAGTCGGGCAAGTGAAAGGCAACATCCCTTAACACTCAAGAGGTTGGAAATGATTTTTTTTTAAGCACGTAGCGCATTCACAGTCACAGAGTCCATATCACTACAATCAACGTCCCCCAGTGAGTCAGGCAGGTCCCGTGTAATCATCCAGGAGTTATGGGAAGCTGCACAGAGACCAGACAGGGGAAGTGGGCACTCATCAGCAGGGAATGCCTTTCCAAATGGGCCGAGGTAGGGTCATGGTCAGTACAGGCATATGTTCACTGAAAGTCTGTGTGGGGTTATTGGGGGCCAGTGTCAAGGTAGAGACACTCGGGCGGTCACCTGGAGGATTGGAGACAACAAGCCATTCCCCAGTGTCTGCAGCTGGGGTTGAAGGAATGTTTCCTACGTGGACCCTGCTGGCCCTGGAGATTTGGGTTGATTTATGGTGATAGGGTACAGATATACTGAGAGTGCCCTGCCCAGATGCAGGTTCATCTTTCTCAGCAAGAATTCCCACAGGCCTGGAGAGTTGAGGTGGAGGGAATGGGAACCCCTAGAGTTGCCTGAGAGAAGGCTTCTGAGAGGGTCCTGTATGTGGGTCTCCTCTAACTGGATGCATACTGGCACTGTCCTGTCTCCTTGTGAGGAAAGGACACCTGGAGTGTGGTAAAGGTCCCTAATCTCTCTGTCGCTCTTCCTTTGGGGCTGAGTACTAATGGCTGGAGCAATAGGAATGCAGATCTGCGCATATCATAGAACCGTGCAATATAGAAGAGGCCCATCCAGTCAATGGGAGCAGCGGAGTTAACTAATGAGGTGAGTTCAGTAAGATAGGGTGAACAAACACCTTAAACATCGCACATAAATAGCATCTCAAATACTTGTGCAACTGGGACTTAAACAAAGAACATAAATTTCAGCCCATTATTACCAATTTTGGTTAATTTCAAAATCACTTTCAGCTTAATGCTATGAATTGCTACAAGCAGTGAACCTAAATAAGCCACAAAATCATAAGAACAAGTTATGGCTCACCAAGTTAATATCTATCACAGAGTCATAAGAGTCATACAGCAGAGAAATAGACCCTTCGGTCCAACCAGGCCATGCCGACCATGTTCCCAAACTAAATTAGTCCCAGCTGCTGGCACTTGGCCCATATCCCTCCAAACATTTCCTATTCATTTATTCATCTAAATGTCTTTTAAATGTTGCAACTACCTGCATCCACCACTTCCTCTGGAAGTTCACTCCATACTTGAGCCACTTTCTGTGCAAAAAAAATTCCCTTCATGTATTTTTAAAATCTTTCTCCTCTCACCTTAAAAATATACCCCGTAGTCTTGAAATCCCCACCGTAGGAAAAAGACTACGCCTTATCTATATCTGTCATAATTTCATAACCTGTATAAGGTCACCCCTCAACCTCCTACGCTCCAGTGAAAAATGTCCCAGCCTATCCAGAGTCTCCTTGTAACGCAAACTGTCAATTCCCAACAACATCCTGGTAAATTTATGCTGAACCCTCTCCAGCTTAATAATATCCTTCCTATAACAGGGCAACCAGAACTGGATACACCAACATCCTGTACAATCTCAATATGATGTCCTACATTCACAAGCCTGAGCAATAAAGGCAAACGCACTAAACGCCTTCTTAACCACCTTGTCTATATGTGACGCAAACTTGAAAGAATTATGTACCCTTAGGTTTCTCTGTTCTACAACACTACCCAAGGCCCTTTCTTTAATTATATAAGCCCTGCCTGAACCCATTCAATAATTATAATACTCTCTGCCCCTTGATCAATTTATTTACTAAACCATGAGCCAGTGCCTTCTCTCACAAGAATTTATATTTTGTCCTTTTCCTTTGTGAATTCTCCCTTAGAATTGATTGCATTGTAATGCATTTCATGAGACGCCCGAGCGTAAATGTTCATCTTTCTCTCTGGCCAGTGCCACACTTTCCGAATTGAATAACTTTTCAGAACATCCCTTGAGCGTAATTGAGTTATTCAACTGTAAATGTACAGTCAATCAATGACTGCGTCCCCTGTGATTCTCCATTTAATGAGAACAGCTGGAGGTCAGTGAGAAATATGCCAATAGATGTAGCTTTACTGGAACAATGTCCAACAGAGGCTGCAGAAAATAATTTAAATGCAGAATTGTTGCTACCTGCAGCATTGTAGTAACTTCTAAAAATTATTATTGCAAACAACATATTTTCACATAAACGAAAATTTTAATGTTTTTTCCTCTTGTAGAAGTTGCAGGTTTTTGCTGCATGCAATTGCATGCATCATACAAGCTTTCAATAAATACGAACAGGATACCACACACGTCAGTACCAAACACCAGAATAAAAGTGCATAATATCGCTTAGATTAGATTACCTACAATGTGGAAACAGGCCCTTCAGCCCAACAAGTCCAAACTGCCCCTTGAAGAATCCCAACCAGAACCATCCCCCTATAACCCATACACCCCTGAACACTACAGGCAATTTAGCTTGGCCAATCCACCTAGCCTACACATCCTTGGGATCGTGGAAGGAAACCGGAGCACCCAGAGGAAACCCACACAGACACGGGGAAAATGTGCAAACTCCACACAGACAGTTGCCCGAGGCTGGAATTGAACCCGGGTCCCTGGTGCTGTGAAGCTGCAGTGCTAACCACTGAGTCACTGTGCTGCCCATATGATGTAGAATATTCTTTATCTCTTTGTTGCCATTCTCCACTAGTTTCCCAATAACAGGTAGGTGACCTTTTAATACTTCAGCTGAAATATCCTCATAAACATCTACTTTTAGTCATCAAAACCAAAATAAAACACTTAAAATTCTTTTCTTACCTTCCCGCCTACCACATTATCCAAGCTAACATCACCATTAATTAGAGTGTTTTTGTTCACTTGGGAATATGGGTGTCACTGACTGAGCCAGCATTTATTGCCCAATCTCTAACTGCCCTTGAGAAGCTGGTGGTGAATTGCTTTCCTGAACTGCTGTCTTCCGTGTGCTGTAGGTAGACCCATAGTGCCATTAGGGAGGGAGTTCCAGGATTTTGTCCCAGTGAATCTGAAGGAACAGCTATATATTTTTCCAAGTCAGGATGATAAGTGGCATGGAAGGAAATTTGCAGAAGGTAGTATTACCACGAACCTACTGCCCTTGTCCTTCTAGATTTTTTGTGAATTGGTTTAGAAGATGCTGTTTATGGAGATTTCGCTAATTTCTACTTTGCATCTCAAAGCTGGCTCCACTACAGCGACTGGGCATTGGTGGTGGAGGGATTATACTAACACTTTTAATTTCCTGTAATCTTTGGACTGCTTCCAGGTTTGTCCACACACCAGGGTGTACGTAAAAAGTGTAATGTTATGGAGTTTCTTCCTTTTGCACTGCAGTTCGAAGAGATTGATGAACTGCACCATGGATTCTCATCTGTGTACACAAGGTGTCAGGAGCTGAATTTTGCTATAGTTTTTGGGAGGCACTGAGGCAGGAGAAATTATCAGCAGGCTTTCCTGAGCAGGTATTTTCATTTCACATAAATAACTATGCCATGTGTAGGAACCAAAACTAAAAATAGCTTAAAACATGGAGAATCCTTTACTATGGGCACGCAGATCACTTCTGCATATCAGCATTTAACACTTTGATATTTTGGCATTGCTGACAGATACCAAGTTACCTGGCTGGCACTCCTCAGACTCATCAAGGAAGTGACAGAGGTCATATTAATTAAGTCTCCATCTCAGGCAACCAGCTTGTAACTGATGTCAATTTCAAGCCCACCGACTCCCACAGCTACCGAGAATACACCTCCTCCCACCCACCCTCCTGCAAAAATTCCATCCCCTATTCCCAATTCCTCCGCCTCCGCCGCATCTGCTCCCACGATAAGTCATTCCACTCCCGCACATCCCAGATGTCCAAGTTCTTTAAGGACTGCAACTTTCCCCCCACAGTGATCGAGAACGCCCTTGACCGCGTCTCCCGTATTTCCCGCAACACATCCCTCACACCCCGCCCCCGCCACAACCGCCCTAAGAGGATCCCCCTCGTTCTCACACACCACCCTACCAACCTCCGGATACAACGCATCATCCTCCGACACTTCCGCCATTTACAATCCGACCCCACCACCCAACACATTTTTCCATCCCCACCCCTGTCTGCTTTCCGGAGAGACCAGTCTCTCCGTGACTCCCTTGTTCGCTCCACACTGCCCTCCAACCCGACCACACCCGGCACCTTCCCCTGCAACCGCAGGAAATGCTACACCTGCCCCCACACCTCCTCCCTCATCCCTATCCCAGGCCCCAAGATGACATTCCACATTAAGCAGAGGTTCACCTGCACATCTGCCAATGTGGTATACTGCATCCACTGTACCCGGTGTGGCTTCCTCTACATTGGGGAAACCAAGCAGAGGCTTGGGGACCGCTTTGCAGAACACCTCCGCTCAGTTCGCAACAAACAACTGCACCTCCCAGTCGCAAACCATTTTCACTCCCCCTCCCATTCTCTAGATGACATGTCCATCATGGGCCTCCTGCAGTGCCACAATGATGCCACCCGAAGGTTGCAGGAACAGCAACTCATATTCCGCCTGGGAACCCTGCAGCCATATGGTATCAATGTGGACTTCACCAGTTTCAAAATCTCCCCTTCCCCAACTGCATCCCTAAACCAGCCCAGTTCGTCCCCTCCCCCCACTGCACCACACAACCAGCCCAGCTTTTCCCCTCCACCCACTGCATCCCAAAACCAGTCCAATCTGTCTCTGCCTCCCTAACCGGTTCTTCCTCTCACCCATCCCTTCTTCCCACCCCAAGCCGCACCCCCATCTACCTACTAACCTCATCCCACCTCCTTGACCTGTCCGTCTTCCCTGGACTGATCTATCCCCTCCCTACCTCCCCACCTATACTCTCTCCACCTATCTTCTTTACTCTCCATCTTCGGTCCGCCTCCCCCTCTCTCCCTATTTATTCCCGTTCCCTCTCCCCATCCCCCTCTCTGATGAAGGGTCTAGGCCCGAAACGTCAGCTTTTGTGCTCCTGAGATGCTGCTTGGCCTGCTGTGTTCATCCAGCCTCACATTTTATTATCTTGGAATTCTCCAGCATCTGCAGCTCCCATTATCTCTCATATTAATTATTTCTTCTTTGAGCTTTCCTTTATATCTCCCGTAATTAATTATATTTTTGATGGTAAGATAGGTTTAAAAGAAGAGTAAAATTGACTTTTGCGCAGCACCATCAACACCTTAATCTGAAATTAATTCATCTCTCATTTATTAGCTTGCCATGAAGTGATTGTGGCTCACTAGTACACTGGAATATTAGAATTGACTTTTGTGTTCAGGTTTGGAAGTGGGGCTTGAAACCAGACAATTTGATTCAGCACTAAGGGACCTTCCAATTGAGTCACAATTTTATACCAATTCAATTATAGTATGAGTCTTTTTTGGACAGAACAGAGGGACAGCTCAGAAGACTCTAAGCGCAGTTTCACAAGATTTTGATGAATGAGGAAGTTAATGTGCTTCAACCAGAACCAAACCTGTATATTCTTCCTGTATTGAATTGAATTGATTTTAAAATGAACCTGGAGACAAAGATAACAAAAGGAGCTTTCGGATGCCTGACAGACTGCACAAGAAAAGATTCCTGAGATAAGAAAATGGTCGTCTAGAAACCATCTGCCCCTGACAGACTAATCATGGTCGATGTAGCCTAGGGACAGAATGTCTTCTATAACAAGGAGAGGTTGTTTTTCCATGTTTGCCATGCTTTTGTAAATATTCCTGACTATTTACATATGTCGACAATGATACTTGCACAATCTTTGTAATTTATGTGTATATGTTTATTAATGGAAGCTTTTAAAATAAGTGGGGAGAGGTATTATATACTGTGCGTTATTGGGGGTGCTGCCCCTTTTAGAGAACCGGACAGATGACCTGGAGGGGTGGAGCTTGGAACTGGTGTCGGTATTGTCAATAAAGTGTTCCTGTTCAGATTTGCCATATACACCTGATGTCAGATACTTAACTCTCTTCTTGCCTCTGTAACATTCTCAATCATATGAGGGTCACCTTACCATAGCTTATGACTTGATTTTTACTACAGGGCAGGGCAAGAAGCCAAGGCCCAAGTCTACCTCAGCTACAATGGGAATCAATCCCCAAGCTATTGGCATTGTTTGGAACCACATGGTAGCTATCCAACCAACTGAGCAAACCAGAACTACCTTCCCCCATTCGCTTGACCCTGAATAGAAGAATTTTATACTATTTATACTTTTTGTATAAATTTGCAGCTCAGCCTAGGTATTGTGAGTTTCCTTGTGAATGTAACTCAGACCTGAGTGTTTTGCCAGTTGTTAAGAAAGGCATGTATTTATGTGGAAGCATTTGTATCCTTCCATCTTCTAAGATGAGCCAATTATGGCTCTTTATTGAATTGAATTGATTTTAAAATGAACTTGGAGACAAAGATAACAAAAGGAGCTTTCAGATGCCAGACGGACTGCACAAGAAAAGATTTCTGAGATAAGAAAATGGTTGTCTAGAGTGGTATGGCTCCTTCTGTAGGATGTGGGAGATTAGGGAAGTGTTGGCTGTTCCCGGAGACTATAGCTGCAGGAGGTGTGGTTGGATCCATCACATTTCAGACCGTTTGGATCGGCTGGAGAGGCAGTCAGAGTCACTATGGAGCATAAAGGAGTCACAGAGAGTGATGGTTAGATTTAGAAAGGTGGTCACCCCAAAGGTTCAGTCAGATAGATGGGTGACTGTCAGGAGAGGTAGGAAGGTTGTGCAGGAGTCTCCTGTGGCTATTCTTCTCTCAAACAGATATACTGTTTTGGGTACTGTTGAGGGGATAGTCTCCTGGAAGAAAGTAGAAGTGGCAGCCTGATCTTGGGCACCAAAACTAAATCTTATGTTAAGCTGGATTTGCCAAGATTCAAAGCATAATTGTTAAAGCGGACTCTCCAGTCAGGGGTACACCCAGGAGATTCTGGACCTGAGCAAGAATTCAGGATGGTATGTTATCTCTCTGGTGCCAAGGTTAAGGAAGTCTCAAAATGTTTACAACATATTGTTAAAGGGGAGAGTAAGAAGCTGGATTTGTTGAACACATTGGTAAGGACGACATAGTTAGGGCAAGGGTTGAGGTTTTTCGGAATGAATGAAGGATGCTAGTTAGGAGGTTAAAAAGCAAAACCCGAAAGTTAATTGGATTACTCCTGGTGCCAGGTAGTACTGAGAGTATGAAAAAAAAAGAGGGCAGATAAATCAATGGCTGAGGAGTTGTTGCAGCAGGCAGAGATTCAGATTTTTGGAATCTTTGGAATCTCTTCTAGGACAGAAGTTCAAAGGGGACAGTTTTCACCTGAATTGGCAGGCAGATTTGCTAGTGCCTTTCAGGAGCCTTCAGACTAGGGGGGATGGGATTCCCAAGTCATAGCAAGAATAGACAGACAGATAAGGATGTTCTCCTGAGATGCTGCTTGGCCTGCTGTGTTCATCCAGCTTCACACTTTATTATCTTGGATCCTCCAGCATCTGCAGTTCCCATTATCACCAAGACCGATAAGGATGGTTCTGACCTTAAAGAGAGCAAGTTAATTAGAAAAGGCATACACAGGCCAGTGAGAAAACGAGATGACTGATGGATTAAACTGGCTTTACTTCTTGCAAGGGGTCGTACAGAAAAGGATGATGAACTCAGCTCATGTATGGGAACATGGGACTGGGCATCATAGCTATTACAGAAACATGGCTGAGGCAGGACGGGACTGGCAGCTCAACATTCCAGGGTTCAGTTGCCACAGGAAAGGTAGAAAGGGAATCAAGAGAGAAGGCTAAGTGGTGGTTGAAATTAGGGAAAATATTATTGCTGTACTTGGAGAGGATATTTCTGAGGGATTGTCCAATGAATAGGTGGAGCTCAGAAATAAGAAAGGGATAATCACCTTGATGAGATTGTACTATAGGCACTCCAAGAGTCAGCGAGAGACTGAGGAGCAAACATGTAGAGAGATATCAGATATCTGTAAAAGTAATAGGATTGTAATAGCAGGAAATTTTAACTTTCCAAACATAGACCGGGACTGTCATGGTGTTAAGGGCTTGGATGGTGAGGCCTTTGTTAAATGTGTTCAAGAAAACTTTCTTTATCAATATGTCAATGTGCCTACTTGAGAAGGAGCAAAATTTGACCTTCTCTTGGGAAATAATGCAGAGCAAGTGACTAAAGTATTAGGCAGGGAGCACTTTGGGACCACTGATCATAACTCAAGTAACTCTGGTAGTTTTAAAATATTTGTGGGACAGGATAAGCCTTGCATCAAAGTTAATGTTCTTAACTGGAGTAACACAAATTTCCGCAGCATGAGTTTGCAGTTAAGGGGATGACTGGCAAGAGGGAGGCTTTCAAAAGTGAGACAATGAGAGCTCAGAGGCAGTATGTTCCTGTTAGAGTGATGAGTAAAGCTGGTAAGGGTAGTGAACAATAGATGAATTAAAATATTGAAGCTCTGGCCAAGAATAAGAGTAGGCATACGTTAGGTATAGACAACTGGGAATACTTTGAAGAGTACAAAAGAAATAGTAGCATTTGTAAAAGGGAAATATCTATGGCAAAAAGGAATATGTTTTGGCAAATAAGGTTAAGGATAATCCAAAGAGATTCTACAAGTGCATTAACAGTAAAAGAGCAACTTGAAAGGGAATGTTTATTTGTGGAACCACTAGAGATAGGAGAGATACCAAACAAATATTTCGCATCAGTTTTTACCATGGCAAAAGACATAAAGGTTAGGAACTTGGGCAAATAATATTGATGTCTTGAAATCAGTCCGCATTACAGAAGAGGAGGTGCTGGAGGTCTTAAAAAACCTAAAGGTGGATAAATCGCTGGGACCTGATCAAGTATATCCCAGGACATTGTATGAAGTTGGGGAAAAATTGTAGTCCCCCTAGCAGAGATATTTGTATCATCTGCAGCTACAGGTGAGGTGGCAGAAGACTGGAGGGTGGGTAATGATGTCCCTTTATTTGAGAAAGGTTGTAAAGAGAAGCCTGGGAACTATAGACCTCTGCATCTGACTTCAAAGGTGGGTAAGCTTTTGGAGCAGATTTTGAGTGATACGATTTACATGCATTTGGGGAGGGCAAGGTCTGTTTAGGGATGGTCAGCATGCCTTTGTGCATGAGAAATCATGTCTCACAAGCTTGATTGAGCTTTTTGAGGGTGTAACCAAAAAGATTGATGAGGGCAAAGTGGTAGATGTTGTATACATGGACTTTATCGAAGCATTTGACAAGGTTCCACATGGTCGAGTGATCAATAAAATTGAATACGAAATTGACCTGATTGTAGGATGCAAAGGGTGGTGGTGGAGAGTTATTTTTTGGACTTGAGGCCTTCAACCAGTGGTGTGCTATAGGTTGCAGTGCTGGGCCCACTGTTGTTTGTCATTTATATAAATGATTTGGATGAGAATTTAGGAGGCATGGTTAGTAAGTTTGCAGGTGGCACCAAAATTAGTGGTTTAGTCAATGTGAAGAAAGTTGTCCCAGATTATAAAGAGATCATGATCAATTGGGCCAATGGGGCTGAGGACTGGCAAATGGAGTTTAATTTGCATAAATGTGAGGTATTGCATTTTGGTAAAACAGACAGGGCAGGACTTATACAGTTAATGGACGGGCCCTAGGTGGTGTTACCGAATAGAGAGACATGGGGTTCAGATACATAGTTCTTTGAAAGTTGTCTCACAGATGGGCAGGGTGGTTAACACACTTGCCTTCATTGCTCAGATCATGGAGTGTAGGAGTTGGGATGTCATGTTGAGGATAGTACAGGATATCAATGGGGAGAGCCTGCATAGGCTAGGACTTTTTCACCGGAGTGTAGGGAGTTGAGAGGTGACCTTATAGAGGTTTATTAAATCTTGAGGGGCATAGATAAGGTGAATAGCAAAGGTTTTTTTTTACCCCGAGCGTGGGGGATTTCAAAACTAGGGGGCATATTTTTAAGGTGAGAAGAGAAAGATTTAAAAGGGACTTAAGGGGCAGATTTTTTCACAAGAGAGTGGTTCATGTGTGGGATGAACTGTCAAAGGACATGGTAGATGCAAGTACAGTTACAATATTTAAAAGAAATTTGGGCAGGTACATGAATAGGAAAGGTTTAAAAAGATATGGGCCAAATACAGGCAAATGGTACTAGTTTAGTTGGGAAACTTGTTTGGCATGGGTGAGTTGGACCGAAGGCCTTTTCCTATTCTGCGTGACTCTGTGACCAGGTCATTACTTTTTGAACTGCAGTTACTATTTTTTGTAGTCAAATACAACCTACTTTCACACAGTAAATTTTAATAAATAGCAAGATACCACACCATTTTTGTGGCTCTGTTTTAGGAATGAATAGCGGCATGGACAATTGGGAGGAATCCCTATTCCTCCAGACAAGATCTTATGGGATCCTTTATGCCCATCTGAACAAATAGATAGGGCCTTGCTTCAAGATATCATTTGATTGCAAAGTGATCTCTACCAGAGCAGTGATCCTTTAGTACTGCACTGCAATGGCAGCTCAGAAATTTTTGGTCAGGTTCCAGAGTCTCAGCAACCATCTGTCACTGAGGCAGGTTGGTTATTACTGAGCCAAGTAATGATCTTATATTGATCTTAGAGTCTGTGTGTAATATTATCCATACATACCTGTCTGGAGTAGGTTTTGATCCACAAAGGGGGTATCCCATGTTTATACATGTCTTTGTCTTTCAGCAAGTTTGATTAATTCCTCGGATATATTCGATCAGTAAGGAACCATTTATAGCAAGCATTAAATAATAGATGTACAGTAATTAATATTGATGGCTCGGCAGCTCAGCAGTCAACTGTTTATATCAACACTCTGCTGCATTTGTTATTTTTCTTCACCTCTGAAAGGCTAAATTTAGATATGCTTTTAATATTAGAGCTGATACTCTCAGTTGGATGTTAGTATCAAAGGCTGTCAAACCAGGAGAGTCCTCCTGGTAAGAATGTGACCTAAATTGAATTTTACCTCTTAGGTGACATGTTGTCCTTTTTGCTGATGCCTAAAAGGAGGTTTTCTTGCATCTGACGGGTGTAGCAAACATCACAAAAGTGGAATTCATTGCCACGGAGCGCAGTGGAGGCCGGGACGTTAAATGTCTTCAAGACAGAGATCGATAAATTCTTGATCTCACAAGGAATCAAGGGCTACGGGGAGAGTGTGATAGGGTTAGGGTTAGGGTTAGGGTTAGGGTTAGGGAAGTGGAGTTGAAATGCCCATCAGCCATGATTAAATGGCGGAGTGGACTCGATGGGCCGAATGGCCTTACTTCCACTCCCTTGTCTTGTGGTCTTATGGAATGGGGGTGGGAGCTGTAGGAGATAGGGGGAAGAAGGTGTTGTCAGGCTCAACCTAAAGGATCCAACCCAACTTTCTCTTGATTTAATTTAAAAGAGGTAAAACCTCACAGGCCACTATTCAATTCATCAAGATGATCTAAAAAGTTTGGGTAGAGACCCCAGGATATATCGCAACAAACCCACCTCACACAGTGAGATGCAGCAATGGCAAAATATAGTAATTTTCTTGCTTTTCTAATGCAGCACTGAGCTCTCTAGAGGGTCCTCCAACGGTGTTTGCCCATACTGACCCTGCACTCCAATATGCAAAATTAAACCAAGTTCATTGATGAGCCATGTGATGCAGTAAGAGCAGTCTTTAATCAGTTAGAACTTTGGAGTGCAAATATTGGGGCTGGAATTGCCTTGAGGCATTGAGATTCTCCTCAGCCAGCTTGGAAGCTGACAAAGGGATTGTGCTGAATCTTTCAGGGAAGGCCCATCAAAACCATTCCAATCGGGCATGTGGTGATGAGGATTTCCCTGGAATTAAGTCTCTGGATATGGTTGTTCCACCTCATGACAGTGCTAACAATTCAGGAGCTGGCAGCTCTTGGGTTCAGCAATGACATGGTAGAGGCTATGACTGCTGGTAGAAGACCAGTTACAGGATCACAGAGAAGCCTGGTCAAGGGTACATGATGTGAGTGTGTAGAGGCAGGCAGGTCAGAAACAAGGGAAAGGAGGTAGCTCACACTATGAGTGCCCCCCCCTGCCCAATATATAAGTTTTTCAATGGGGTCTGATCTCCTTTGATCAAGGACCCTCAATCCCCTTGATTGCAGGCAATGAGCTGGCTGCAGGATAGCAGCAGTCATGCACCCCAGTTAGCAATAGGCCCACCTTGCAGCTGGTTGAGGTCCTTGAAATATCGATAATTGGTTATTTAAAGGCAGCACAACAAGAAGGTCAACCATTGGGTTTCTGATCCTGAATTTACTTCTGGCAGTAGGAGGAAGGTGACATGGTTTGGGTATGCCACTACCTGGCCAATTAAACTCCCTTCCCACTTCCAAGCTCACCAAGCAGAAAATTTCATCCAAGGAGTGGATTTTCACTCATCATATATTTCAACCAATGTTCTTGCCAATCGAGCTGAAGTACTTAATCAACAGTCAATCCACTGTTACCTACTGAGAGGGCACCAAAGTTTAGTTTTGCCACTAAAGATCTCTTGTTTTGCCTGTGCAGGCAGAACTAACATGATGTGCATTTAAAGATCTCAGATTGAAAGGCTTTCCCACACCTAGTGATGCATGATGCAAACAAAGTATGTGCTTATATCTGTTTATGTTTATTTCCCAGAACAGCCTGGCATCAGAGGGTGTAGATTGAGGTTCAGTACTGCACCTCAAACACAGATGATCAGGAGACTCCCCCACTCTTACTATGTGCCAAAGTCACACTGAAGAATGTACAGGTTGATAATTGATCTGTTTAGCTTCATTGTAAATGCAGCTACTGTGGCCATCGGGACCTGGTGTGGGACTTGAACTCGATACTTCAGGCTCACAGGTAGTAATAGTACCCACTGCTCTCAAGACCTATTCTACTTAAACAGCAGGCGTTATTAAATTTGCATGTTTCCTATTAAGTGTTGTTTAATGATCAAGATTGTTCAACAAAAGCACAGTACTGCGGATGCTGAAGGTATAAAATAAAAATAGGAAAGATAGCAAAGAAATTCATTAGGTCTGGCAGCATCTGTAGACAGAGAAACAGAGTTAATGTTTCAAGGCAAGTATGAAGCTTATTCAGAGCTGAGAACACATAGCTCATAAACTGTCAAAGAATATAAGCTAAAACCAGCAGTAATAATGTTGAATGTCATGGTTAGCTTTTCCTATGTTGGGGATGATTAGTGTCTGTGATTTCAGTAGTGCATATGATATTTGCTACTTATGAATGTTTCCAAAAATTACAACCCTGAAATGTCGTTCATGCCTTGTTGCATGCAGATTGTGGCCAAGTGATCAATAGCCTAAGTAATGAGGCCCAAATTTGTCTAAACAGTTTCTGTAAGTGAAGCCTGATGGAATGCAAAAAAGCCAAGGTTACCACAAGTCAAAAGCCAACAGGGGTCAGCCCAGACTTGTATTGCACATTGAATAAAGGTATTCAACCTGAACAATGGGAGAGTTGTCATGGCTCTATACTCATTAGAGTTATTGGTTGGTACACCGAGCTGATTGGTTTCCAAACAAACGTTTCATCTCCCTTGTGGGTGACATCATCAGTGCTGTGTAACCTCTTTTGAAGCGTTGTTATTCTGTCCCGCTCGGAATTTATATGGCCCAATCTATCATGGTGGGCAAGATAATAAAATGTGAGGCTGGATGAACACAGCAGGCCAAGCAGCATCTCAGGAGCACAAAAGCTGACGTTTCGGGCCTAGACCCTTCATCAGAGAGGGGGATGGGGTGAGGGTTCTGGAATAAATAGGGAGAGAGGGGGAGGCGGACCGAAGATGAAGAGAAAAGAAGATAGGTGGAGAGAGTATAGGTGGGGAGGTAGGGAGGGGATAGGTCAGTCCAGGGAAGACGGACAGGTCAAGGAGGTGGGATGAGGTTAGTAGGTAGATGGGGGTGCGGCTTGGGGTGGGAGCAAGGGATGGGTGAGAAGAAGAACAGGTTAGGGAGGCAGAGACAGGTTGGACTGGTTTTGGGATGCAGTGGGTGGAGGGGAAGAGCTGGGCTGGTTGTGTGGTGCAGTGGGGGGAGGGGACGAACTGGGCTGTTCCGACACTTCCACCATCTACAATCCGACCCCACCATCCAAGACATTTTTCCATCCCCACCCCTGTCTGCTTTCCGGAGAGACCACTCTCTCCATGATACCCTTGTTCGCTCCACACTGCCCTCCAACCCCACCACACCCGGCACCTTCCCCTGCAACCGCAGGAAATGCTACACTTGCCCCTACACCTCCTCCCTCACCCCTATCCCAGGCTCCAAGATGACATTCCACATTAAGCAGAGGTTCACCTGCACATCTGCCAATGTGGTATACTGCATCCACTGTACCCGGTGTGGCTTCCTCTACGTTGGGGAAACCAAGCGGAGGCTTGGGGATCGCTTTGCAGAACACCTCCGCTCAGTTCACAACAAACAACTGCACCTCCCACTCGCACACCATTTTCACTCCCCCTCCCATTCTTTAGATGACATGACCATCATGGGCCTCCTGCACTGCCACAATGATGCCACCCGAAGGTTGCAGGAACAGCAACTCATATTCCACTTGGGAACCCTGCAGCCTAATGGTATCAATGTGGACTTCACCAGTTTCAAAATCTCCCCTTCCCCCACCGCATCCCTAAACCAGCCCAGTTCGTCCCCTCCCCCCACTGCACCACACAACCAGCCCAGCTCTTCCCCTCCACCCACTGCATCCCAAAACCAGTCCAACCTGTCTCTGCCTCCCTAACCTGTTCTTCCTCTCACCCATCCCTTCCTCCCACCCCAAGCCGCACCTCCATCTCCTACCTACTAACCTCATCCCACCTCCTTGACCTGTCCGTCTTCCCTGGACTGACCTATCCCCTCCCTACCTCCCCACCTATACTCTCTCCACCTATCTTCTTTTCTCTTCATCTTCGGTCCGCCTCCCCCTCTCTCCCTATTTATTCCAGAACCCTCACCCCATCCCCCTCTCTGATGAAGGGTCTAGGCCCGAAACGTCAGCTTTTGTGCTCCTGAGATGCTGCTTGGCCTGCTGTGTTCATCCAGCCTCACATTTTATTATCTTGGATTCTCCAGCATCTGCAGTTCCCATTATCATGGTGGGCAGTCTTGTTTCTGGTTTTGTTCCGTAGTGGTATGTAGATAGGGTCTATTGCATTGGTGGTTAAAAACCAGACTTCGAGGAATTCTCGTGCTTATCTTTGTCTTGCTTGTCCTCGTATTGTGACTTTGTCCCAGTCAAATTAATGTCCTTCAATGCTGGAGAGTATTGAAATGTGGAAGAGTTGGTCATGCCATTTTGCTGAGAGTTGCTGTTCATGTGTCCTGGTGGCAAGTTTCCTGTCCTATGTAGTGTTTCTCGCAGTTGCTGCATGCTGTTTTACATGTCACATTTGTCCCGCTCATTCTGAGTATGGGGTGTTTTGTCTTTGAAAGTAACTGGCGAAGTTTGGCCGTTGGTTTGTGTGTCATCCTTATTTCAAGAGGTTGCAGGAGTCCTGTACTCAGTTCTAATGTGTTTTTAACATATGGTAGGGTGGCCACTGTGTTGGGGTGTACAGTGTATTCTTGGTGTTTGTTTGCCAGGCATTGTTGGATAACCATTGTTTGCCAAGACTCTGTACAGGTGTTCCTTTTCATTTTTGCACAGCTGTGTGGTGTTGTAGTGAATTATCACTCATTTAAACAGACTCTGGACACAGCTGTGTTTGTGGATGCTGGTGTGATTACTGTTATCATTCAGGATTTGGTCTGTGTGTATAATCTTTCTGCATACGCTGGTAAGGAATTTACCATTGTTTGTTTGTTCTACCATTATGTCTAGGCCTGAAACGTCAGCTTTTGTGCTCCTGAGATGCTGCTTTGCCTGCTGTGTTCATCCAGCCCCACACTTTGTTATCTTGGATTCTCCAGCATCTGGAGTTCCCACATTCTCTGTAAATAAGGTGGTGTGTTTCTTCTAACTTTGCTCATTTAATAATCATGAAGTATCGTCCACGTATCTAACCCATAGTTTAGCTGGATTGGGGGAGTGCTGTGCATTCCAGGCTTTGCCTAACAATTTCCACTATGATCCCCGAGATGGATGGACTCATGGGTGTTCCATTAATTTGTTCTTATACCTGGCCATTGAAGACCACTACGGTACAAAACTGGAAGCAAGTCTGATAAATGATAGATTGGACTATATAAATTCAGAGCGGGACAGAACAACAGCGCTTCAGACGGAGGCTACACAGTATTGACGATGTCACCTAGAAAGGAGTCAAAATGTTTGCATGAAAATGAGTCGGCTCGGCAAACCAACCAACAACTCCAACCACAACCCGAGGTACAGATCATCGTTAAAATATCAAAACTCATTAAGTAGTACTCAGCCAGAACAATACACACATTAGGTTTAACTATTCCCCAGTTCCGGCCAAATCCCTTAGCACCAGAAAATAATCATAACTTGAAAAGGGGATGGGTACATTCTGCTCCTCTGAGGCTGCTTGGCCTGCTGTGTTCATCCAGCTCTACACCTTCTTATCCTTGGGTCCATCTACAATGAGCTGGCCTAACATTATTGGGTGCTGTGACCTCTAACCTGTGACCCACTGGTTAAAACCAAAAATACCTTCCAGAAGGGCTCAGAAATGGGGTATAAAACGGGACAGCTGGCAGCCTTCCCTCAGTAAATACTCAGCCGGTGAAGACTCTGTGTCTGACCCATCTTTGTACCAAGAAGATCTTCGGTGCACCCATTGACAGAGCTCAGTGAATAGAATCCAGCAGCTCAATCAAGTTCACTTAGAGAGATTAGTATATGTGTTTCTCAGGAGTCAGCCTAGTTTGGTGAAAGTTAACTTACTTCGTTATGTAACAGTTGTTTCTTTAAATTGTGAATGCTTCAATAAAACTAAGTTTGAACTGCAGTCTTTTGTTTGTCTCATACAATAACAGCACCTGGCTCAACATATTTTATGAGTAATAAACTGGCTGAAGTGTTTGCATGGAATATTTCACAGTCAACAAAGTGGAGATGTCTTTTATTATTTGAGGTGTTATGATTATGGTTGAGTACTGCACAGTCATTGGCAAGTAGAGAATTCCAAGAAAGATCCCATTGGACACAAAACAATAATATTGTTCTTCTTTTTCCATAGATGGTGCCAAAAGATATTTAATGCTAGGCCTGTGAATTAACATGTGGTAATCTAATTTATGTTTAAAAGTACTTTTGGAACAGTGGTCAAAAGGATACAATAGATCCTATAAAGATACTTAGGTTGCAATACATTCTGAATGTATATTCTGGCTGTAAGAGAAAAAGGATGATAATATTCTAAAACAGGTTCTCTCCTAAGTGGCAACTTCAATGTCTGAGAATTGCAAAATAAGCATTATTACAGATTATCTGGAACTGTTTGTTTCTTTGCTGTTAGTGCTTTTGAATTGAATAATACTCCAAAATAGTATCATTTTACTTGCTGTTTAAAACTAAATTAATTCAATATTTCTTAATTTAAGCAGAGATGAAGTTGGCACAAAATAATTTCATGAGAAGCAGACATAAACTGAATTGATCAGGGCTAATTTTCATTGTCACATCACTCAAGAACAATCCGGTGAATGGAAAATATAAAAATTGATTAAATCTGCAACTCGGAAAAAGAATTAAAAATGTCAATAAATGCTAACTAGGTTTTGGCAAAATGTATTAACCTACATCAGTGTTCTTGACCTAATGCATTACGTCATGGCTTGTGTTTTCTGGGCACCATATCCCTGCTGAAGTTCAAGGTCATTCTGTCTTATGTAGCTAAAGCTGGGGTACTTTCTGTAAGTTCCTGCAATTCAATTTAGTCCAATTTTGAAAAGCTTCACCTTCAATTTTCTCAGAGAGGAGTGGAGAGAGTGGTGCAGTATTAACTATTTAGATTGCTGGAAAAAGGATGTTTCCCAACATGCGAGAATGCAATTTTTCTTTTTTCTGGTTTTCTTAAAAAAGTTTACTTTGGACTGCAAAACCATAGTTTGCCTCAATCTAGATTTCGACACAACGATGTAACCTATATATTGAGGCAGAACCTGGTTCCCTGCTATTAAAGATGACATTCTTCCATGTTCAGCGCAATAGTTCAGTTAACTTGTCAGTCATTGCATATGATTCTTGATTAAACCCCTACCAAAGTAAGTAACCCAGTACTACAATGTGAAAGTCTGCTAAAGGAATAATATATGTGTATTAATTAATCACAAAACTTGTATTGCAGTTTACAATATCTCTGTTATTAATTTCTGTTTTATTATTCAATGCATTGTTGCCCATTTTCAAATCTTGACCTTCACACATGCACATTCCACTCAGTCTTGAAAACACTACCTCATGTGGATTATTGCAGTAATAGATCAGACAAGAAGCCATTCTTAACATGAAACCAGTTAGTGAGGGCCAGTGGTATATTTTGGTTTGGGGGAAGCACAGATGAATTCAGTCCATTCACAAATGGGATGTACATGTGTATCTATTTCAGAGTTAGATGTGATTGTGAGATGATATTGTAAAGGTTGCATTTCGATGAGTCTCTACCCCTCCACAAATCAGGAATGCTGAAGGTAATTGGAGCACTCCATCAAAAAACAGTCTCCAAACAGCTAACTCTGCACAAACCCCAAACAAACATGGTGTGACCTAGAGATAACGGGAACTGCAGATGCTGGAGAATCTGAGAAAGCAAAGTGTGGAGCTGGATGGGCACTACTGGCCAGGCAGCATCTTAGGAGCACAAAAGCTGATGTTTTGGTCCTAGACCCTTCATCAGAAAAGTGGGATGGGGAGAGGGTTCTGAAATAAATAGGGAGAGAGGGGGAGGCGGATCAAAGATGGATAGCGGAGAAGATAGGTGGAGAGGAAAATTGTATCAGAGATAATGGGAACTGCAGATGCTGGAGAATCCAAGATAACGAAGTGTGGCGCTCCTTTAACAAAGTAACATGCATTGATTTAAACAGCCATAAAATACAAATGCACAAACCCAGCTAGATGTCATCTTTAGTCAAGAATACTTTGTGATGAAAATTGCATGAAGTTTTATAACGTTGTTCTACTATTCAAGTGAAAACAATGTTGTTTTCTGAACTTGTGATCTGCAACATCATTACTTAATCTGCACTATTTGGTTTATTTGAGAACATATGATAAAGCAAGTCATAATTTTGGATAGAAATTTCTGAACGCAGTTTTGAAATTGTATCCTGTGACAAGTGATAAAGCAAAATATGAACAACACCAGCAAGAATAAAATGAGATAAAACAAAACACTGAACTTTTCAGGATAAAAAGCAGATTTAAGGAGATGAAGCTGAAATTTTTGCACTTAAATGGTCAGTGTGACTGATTCTGTAACCTTATAAATAGATAGGAGAGAAAATACAACTCGCAATACAATGCTAGTTTGGATACTTAAAAACACTACTGAACAATATTATTTTGTAGCTTTTGAAGGTTAAACAGAATGGTCCATTTTTTCACATTTTTCTGCCTCTGACTTTGTTTTCAATGGAACAAAGTGAACGCTAACAGATCTAAAGGGTAATAATGGAAAACCTGAAAGGTCAAACTGTTAGCCCAAATTGGTCAACCAGTCTTAAGCAGAGGAAAAGTTGTCTGCATACTTTCTTATTTGAGATTGACATCTAAATTTCATAGGTGTCAGTTTTAGGATCCAAATAATAAAATATGGAAGCATGTGCATTACACTAGATCATAAAGTTATCCATTGAACATTGTCCACTTGTCACCTTACACTTACTGCCATTGTGAAAATGCAATGAATTTCCACTTTATCCCCTTACTGGAATGCTTGATAATGAAAATCTCCATTTTTAAACTAGCATAAGTTGGTGTAGCAATACTCCAACAACAATGTGACATTGGTCCATGCTCGGCTTTCCTGCTCCTCTGATGCTGCTTGGCCTGCTGTGTTCATCCCGTTCTATACCTTGTTATCAATAATGTGACCTAAATTAGTTTTAATTATTTGGAAAATATGACAAAAGATGTTATATAACGGGGCAACATCATGCTCAAACTTTTTTGAGGAAATGTTGCATGATCTGTATGGCTGATTAAAAAAAGTTCACTTGTACATGCTATTGATGGCACTTAGCAGGAGTTACTTTTCCTGCCCCTCAGTAGGGAATGTTCAAAATGGCAATTTAGGTGTTAGTGCTATGTCGCTAAGAATTTGGAAATCAGTATTTCTATTCATAGATTTCTTTTTGTAATGAGAAAACAACTAATATTTCAATAAGGTTCAGATTTTTAATTATTTTATGCCTTAAGTAAAATAAATGTTTATAGCAAGTGGAATAAAATAACAGCTTCTATAGAAATGAAACACGATACAAGGTAGCAAGAACTGCAGATGCTGGAGTCCAAGACAACACAGCGTGGAGCTGGAGGAACACAGCAGGCCAGGCAGCATCAGAGGAGCAGGAAAATTGATGTTTCGGTTCAGGACCGTTCTTCAGAAATAGGAAGAAATTATAAAAAATAGTTTCAGGGCAGAGGAGATTACCGATGGGTTGCAGTGGCAGAGAGATCCCCTGAGGTCTTTGTGGAGGAACAAGGACAACCCTTGGAAGGGGTTTCGCAATGCGGTTATAAGTCACTCAGAGATAGCAAGAACTGCAAATGCCAGAGTCAGAGATAACTCAGGGTGGAGCTTGAGGAACACAGCAGGCTAGGCAGCATCAGAAGAGCAGAAGGTTGACGTTCCGGGTTGGGACTCTTCTTTTAGATGTCAACTTTCCTGCTGTTCTGATGCTGCCTGGCTGGCGGTGTTTCTCCAGCTCGACTCTGTTGTCTTGGTACAAGATAAGTTTATGCTTCACTCACTGTTATACAAAACCATAAGATAATCATTGGAAAAATCACAATTACAACATATGCTCACAAGATATAAAAGATATAGAAAGTAAATAATTAATAAAGCTGTCAATAATTATATCAATATCAATTACATCAAAACATTCTTTTAACATATGCCCCATGTTTCTAACATTCAAAAGGTGATGGAGGAAGCAATTTATTTTCTATTTTTTCCAGAGGAAACATTAGCACATTTAATTAAATTGTGAGAACATACTTACAATATGAAATTTGATAGCTTCATATTTTGTGAACATTGTCAGTAGATGTACACATTTAGTATTTTATTGATATGACATGATGTTATATGACAAGATCTTATAATATTTCTGCTTACAGATTTTAAATATATAGAAAACCCTCACCAATTAATGTTCACTGATGTCACTTTCACTGAGAAATGAGTTATTTAACTGCATAGTCGTAGATGATTCCTTAACAAAGGATTAACATGTCCTGATTAACATCCACATACAATTAGTAGGAGACAACTATTGAAGAGCTGAAAATTAACAGACATTTATGAGCTAGCACATTTCAAATCAGATTTGTGGAGCAGTGAGCATGTACATTGCCACCTGGTAATGAGTTTTCTGCATCATTGCTTTCAAAGATAATTTTAAAGATGAATTAGTGGAGTGTATGAACAAACTTATGAAAGTAGCCTTTCTCTCCTTCCAGTAAGGGAAATATGAGTCATTACCATTTATGTAAGTATCAAACACCAGCCCACATCTTCCCATTTTGAGGATTCACTGAGGTTTCAGAGGACTGCATTTCGTAAAGCACATTCATAACAAAGGGGTAGATGCTGAAGAACAGCTTATGACTGGACAATTGGCCAAGGATAGAAAGGCAGGTTTGATGACTATCGGAGCAACTATGCCTTCTTCACTCCTTGGATTAAAGCATCTTCCTCCTGCATTCCAAAAGAGTTTAATCCTTTGTTCCTGATCCATCAAATAGGAAAAAGGGGAAAACTTATGTTCCAAATTTCAGACCATCAAATATCTTAAAATAATTGACAGCGAATGCATGAATTACTTGCTGAATTGCAATCTCTTTCTGTTGACAAATATGATGGTCAACTTATTTGTATTCTTTTATGGGATCCAAATATCACAGGTAAAGTCAGGATTTATTGCCCATTCCTATTTGGCCTTGAGGACATGATGTTCATGTTCTTCAAAATGGCAATTTTCTTGCATCTTCTTGCAGTCCATTCAGTGAAGGTCCACAATTCTTCTAAATTTTGACTCAGTTGCACAAAGCAAAGTTCCACAAATAACAGCAAGGTCAATGGTGCCAGTAATGTTTCTTCGGCCATTTCATTGGTGTGAGTGTGGGTTGGAGAGTGTGAGGGTAATAATCAGTAGTTTGAAAGTGGCAATCTGCTGGCCACAAACTTCCTATATGTTGGCAGCTGTGGGAAATTACTGAAAAAGCTGAGGGAGACAGATTGGAACATTTATATAAAAGTTAAACACTGTGGATGCTGGAAATCTGATACAAAGGCAGAGAATGCTGGAGAAACTCAACAGGTCTGGCAGCATCAGTGGAGAGAGAAACAGAGATAACGTCAGGTCTGATATGACTCTTCTTCAGACCTATGGAATATTTTATTGATGTTGAACTAGAAGGTTTAGAAGGAGAAAACAAGAGCTTCTGATTATTGCATTCAGTTTGGAGCACTCAGGGTAGGTGTTATTGACCTTGGAAGAGTTACAACATAGAAACAATATAATTATACAAGAGCTGTAAGGGTTAAATTATAAGGCAAGTTTATACAAACCTATTTTTCCTTCAGTTTAGAAATTTTTGAGGATAATTTAATTGACATCATTAAAATGATTAAGGAATTTAATAACATAAGACTCTGTTACAAAACCATAATTATATCAAAAATGAATATTTGTTGAGTGGTCTGAAACCATATGGTAAGGTTGAAAAGACTAAGCAGGATGATTGAAATAGCAAGTGAAGCCTTAATTCTGCAAGCTATAAAATGTTGTCTTGCTCCTTCTTAAACAAGTTAGACAGCTCTGACCAGAATATTATGAATGAATTTGCCCAGGTGTCCCACAATACCAAAGTGGTCAAATCAATATGAACACAAGCTAGTACCAATGCAAAACAGTCCCAAAGTTATTAGGAATAAAGTTACAATACTCCAAAACCTTAGTTACAATAATCTTTAATACTAAACATACCATCTCTGATCCTATTTAGCCTCTTAAGACGACAATACTCTTCTCTCCCTGGATCTGCGAAGCTGCTTTCTTCCTTTCTGTTTGGATGGTCAGCTCATCTCTGCCACTTGTCATGCTGGTCTCATCAGAAGATCTCAGAAGATTCCAAGACAAGTCTGTAGGTGTACCTTGTTTTTATACATTTTAGATGGTTTCTGCAAGTTTTTATAGTTCTGGCCAGTCAGGGAAATACACTTAATAGTTTGAAACAGAATCAATCGTTTGGATGGTGTGCTACTGTTTATTTCTTTGTTTAGCAGGACCCAGTGCCTTTCTGTCTGGGCCCTCCTTTCTTTAGTGGATAAATTGTTGGTGCTAAGTCTGTCCAGGATAACTGTTCCCTTTTACATTATGCTATTGTCATTAGCACCTGGCTGCTGTGTTTTCATTGTGTCTGGTGTGTGGGTTTTGTGATTTCAGGGTATAGTTGGCCAATGTACCCAGCATCCATTGCTGTTTGGCCAAATTAGCAATCAGTCTGTGTTTGAGAAGCCAGGAGGCTGATACAAAAGCCATCAGAAAGGAGCTGGACTACCTCAAAGTAGCCCACCAGAGACAGTCAACTTAAATGAGTGGCAACGACCGACCTCCTGAAACATTCAAAAAACAACAAGAAGTAATCTGTGATAATTGGAACTGCAGTTGCTGGAGAATCTGAGATAACAAAGTGTGGAGCTGGATGAACACAGCAGGCATCTTAGATGAGAGGAAGAACAGGTTAGGGAGGTGGGGACGAGCTGGGCTGGTTTTGGGATACAGTGGGGGGAGGGGAGATACACCTACGCTCGGTTTGCAATAAGCCACTGCACCTCCCAGTGGCGAACCATTTCAACTCCCCTCCCATTCCTTAGACGATATGTCTGTCCTGGGCCGCCTGCAGTGCCACAACGATGCCACCCGAAGGTTGCAGGAACAGCAACTCATTTTCCGCTTGGGAACCCTGCAGCCCAATGGTATCAATGTGGATTTCACAAGCTTCAAAATCTCCCCTCCCGCCACTGCATCCCAAAACCAGCCCAGCTCGTCCCCGCCTCCCTAACCTGTTCTTTCTCTCACCTACCCCCTCCTCCCACCTCTATTTCCTACCTACTAACCTCATCCTGCCCCCTTGGCCTGTCCATCCTACCCAGACTGACCTATCCCCACCCTATCTCCCCACCTACACTCACTTCTCCTGGCTCCATCCCTGCCCCTTTAACTTGTCTGTTTCCTCTTCACTTATCTTCTCCTCTATCCATCTTCAATCCACCTCCCCATCTCTCTCTATTTGTTTCAGAACCCTCTCCCCATCTCCCTTTTCTGATGAAAGGTCTAGGCCCGAAATGTCAGCTTTTGTGCTCCTAAGATGCTGCTTGGCCTGCTGTGCTCATCCAGCTCCACACTTTGTTATCTAAGAAATAATCTGTGTATTCTTACTAACAAAGTAGAAACACAGGACAAAGTTTGTTGGTCTGGTTCTGACTCATTCTTTTCCAGGATCTCAGAACCTGTGTGTTTAAGTGGGTCTGGGTCAAGTAGTTAGGCTCAATTACTTTGAACAATGGGCCTCAATCGAAATTGAGGAATTCACCAGCTATGTTATTTATTCACTTTAATAACAATAAGCCTCAAGCAAGGGGTTCTAAACTAAGGTCGAGTGATGAGCATGCTAATCCTTTATTGGTTAAATAAATTACGTTTCCAGGGACAGCATGTCAGACCAAAATGAATATCGGCTGTATCTTAGGCTTTTCTTGGCTAAGTGCCAGTTTTGTTAACTTTTTTCAAGGATTTTTCCCTGTGAGGCCCAGTCAAATTTCTCAGTACATCTCATTAAACTCACTTAATTAATTACTGACTCCATCACTATAACATCACTCCTCATCCAATTCGATCCCTAATTTACCAATGTCCTTCCCAGAAAACTTGCCATTCAGCAGATATCTGCCAAAAGATCAGTGCATACAGTGTTTGGAGCCTACTTAAAAGGCTGTAGTGCATTTGGATAAGCACCAGCTCACTGAATCTGCCCTGCTCAGTGATGGACCCTCGTTCTGCAGATATCAGAGAAGACTCCTGCACTCTCAATTGTTCAGATACTGACCACTCAGTGGAAAGCTCAGCACTAGAACATTTTGGAGCACAGTCTGGTGAGCAACTTCACTGTAACAGCTCTGCAGCTAATCATAATGGAAATGCTCAGGCCAGAGGACTGCCTGAGGCCAAGCACCTTCTCAGCCTCTAGCAGGACAGGACCCGGTGATTTTGGCAGTGACTTTGTCCACATGCACAGGGAAGAGCAGGAGCAGTGGATGGAGATGTAGGACATTATGATCCTCATTGCGCAGAAGCTGAAGCAGTGCAGCTGTGCCATGGGGTCTCAACTGCCCCAAGCATATGGTCATCTGGCTGCCTCCATAGACAGTTTGGCAGTTGTCATGGAGTGCCAGGTCCAGCACCCTCAGGCTCAGCTGGAGAGACACACACACACACACACCTACACTGCATTGCCCCAGCCATTTGTCATCAGTCAATGTGACCGAACCCATGGCAATGGTGGTCAGAGTGTGGGGATCTGGTACACACTCCATGTGCTCTTCCTCAAAAAGTGACAGGGGGATGACAGGAAGCATCCAGCCTAAGGAGGACCCACACCCACATCCTATTGGGACACTCCAGGGGTGACTGAGCCCTCCAACTCCATTCTGCCTGGCCTTCAACTGTTGGAAGTTCAAACCGGGAAGAGTCCACTTCCTTTGACAAGAAGACTCTCAGCATGTCTGGATGTTCAGGCACAAATGTCCCTGGTTCACCCAACCAAACCTCCAGGGTGAATGGCTGAAGAAACTGGGAGGTCACTAAGACATAGTGGGAGGGAAAGAAAGAAAAATACCATTTGAAGGCACTTTGGTGCCTTAGGTGACTGCTCATAGTATATGTTTCCATTTATTTAAATTTGATTCAGTTTTGTACTACATCTGTTTGTTTGCTGTCTGAGTAGCCCTGAATGTGGCTGTGGCGGCCTGATGCTTAACTCGAGGTCCTACAGGATGTACAATGAATCAGTGTCTGTGTTGACAGCCTGCTGCAGCATGTGAAAGCAAGATGCACAACTGAATGAACGCGAGCTCTTTTTTCTTTTAATTGTAAGAAAATCTGTGTGTGTCTTTTACAGTTTACCAGTTGGCCATTCACTCAATTAGTGAACAAATTATTTGAAAAACACATCTTGAAGTCAATGGCCTGATAAAAAGAGAGTGAGGTCATTAATCTATTCCCTCTGTGGGCACAAAAATGTAGAGAAACTGCTTCTTTTTGTGAGATATCCGGAACAAAAGTGTGCTTTCCTAAAATTTAGAATTTGGCTGTTTAGAATTGAAATCAGGATGGGCTTTTTTCCATGAAAAAACTAGTGGAACGCTGGAACTCCCTCAAAGAGCCATGAGGCAGATCAATTGAAACTTTCAAAAGTCGATTGACTTTTTATTTGGAAAGAGAGTCAAGGCCTGTAAAGCAAAGGCTTATGAATGGAGGAGAGGTGCAGATTCAGTATGATCCAATTTATAGTCTTTGCTATTGATAACAGAAGAAATCTTTATTAATATATTTACATAAGAATTCTTACAACACCAATACAACTAGCTCTTGAGGCTAAGTATGTCAATGCCTGGAATGTATCATACAGCACTGCACGATACTTCTCACTCAAAGGCAGACATTTAATCTACCTAAGACTTAAGGTTCAGAATTAACACAGGTATTTAAGTAAGGGAGGTCCACCCACAGCATACCATGTACAATGGTGAATGTACATTTCTTTATGTTATTTGATACAAAATAATAATTGTAACTCTCTTTCTAAGTGTTGTTTCATAGAATTTGTCCTGGGATGTATTGTGTGGTGTAAATATAGGGTGCAAACTTAAAGATGGAAACTTTTATCTGTTGGTTGAAAAGCTGACTTGGCCTGCCTTCTCACACAACCAATCACAAGAGTTGTCTGAAACCATGCTGATGTAGAAAAACAATGGACAGTTGCAATTCTCTACACAGAAGTCTCATTTAACTCACAAACATCACATGGATTGCCAGCAGGGATCCAACCAAGAAGCTCATGATTGAAGAAATAATTCTGGGTATTTAAGCAATAAACAACTGCTTAATAATGTTCACCCCTACAATTAACCCAAATGGTCTCTGAATTATCCTCGATGATCAATACTTTTAACACCTTGCATGTTGTTGTTGCAATACAAAACATAAACTGAAAACACACACAGATAAAAAAAATCATTTTTCTGGTGCAATTTTCCTTTCATTTAAATGAAGAGGTTGTACTCTTTTTTTCTCAGGCTCCAATCTATCAAATGATTTTCTAAGAAAATAAAGACGCTGATGTTCTTTCCAGTTGCAGAGAGCAGAAAGGGGAGAATCATTACAGTGGTTCTCTTTTTTATGTTGTATTTGTTTTTCTGGGTCTTCTGAACTGAGGTAGGAAAGTGAGCAAATGGAACAATTAGTAAAAACACAAGAAAATGAGGGAAGTGGTATGAATACAACTTGTTTTCCTTTTTGTATACTGGCTGGGTGTTCGTAGTAGGGGTGTTTGAAGACATTGTCGACAATCCTTAACCCATCCATTAAACATCGGGAGGTCTTAGAGGCTAAGCTAATAACTGGATCCTGGAAGTCCAGGTAGGGTCCAGAAAGGCAAAGTGCGATCTCCATGTACAGGGAGAAGAATACATTGGACAAAATTGTTTCCAATAGCTTTAGCAAAGCAATATAATCATTTGTAGACACACAGAAACTACGAGTATAAATAGGACGTGCAGCCCTTTGACCTTACTCCACGTTCAATTTGATCATGGCTGATCCTCTATCTCAATGTCACATTCCTACTTTCACCTCCATGCCCCTTCACGCCTTTAAAGTCTAGAAATTTATCTTTCTCATTCTTGAATATATTCAGGGACTTCACTTCCACAGCCTTTTTTGGTCGAGAATTCCACAGGTTCACTCCCCTTTGAGCGAAGACATCTTTCCTCATCTCAGGACTAAACGGTCTACTCCATATCCTGAGACTGCGAACCCTTGTTTGAGAATCTCCAATCAGGGAAAAATCCTTCATGCATCTAGACTGTCCAAAACTATTACAATTTTAGAGTTTCAGTCAGATTTTCTCTCATTCTTCTGAACTCTAGTAAATACAAATGCAGTCAAAACAATTTTGGCAAGTCCTGCCGTACTTGGTATCAACCTACAGAACTTCTGCCACACTCCCACTGTGGCAAGTATAACCTTTGTTAGGTAGGGGCACCATAACAGCACACAATACTCCAGATACGATCTCATCGAGGTCCTGTATAACTGCAGTAAGACATCCCTCCTTCTGAACTTAAAACCTCTAGCAATAAAGGCCAATGTACCTTATGCCTTCCTAATTGCTTGCTGTATCTGCCTGTCTGCTTTCATTTACTGGTGTACAAGGACACCAAGGTCCTTTTGCACTTGCACACTTTTTATTATGTCACTATTTAAATAATATTCTTCTTGTCTGCTTTTAACACCACAGTGTATAACTTCACATCTAAACACATAGTAGGAGGATACATGAAGTTATAATGTTGCTAATGGCCTTGATTGAAGCCAAGATGAGATTAGCCGTGATTATACTGAATTGCAGCAAACTCAAGGCACTGAATTACCTAAGCCTGCTCCACGTTCTTCTGTTGATGCAGTCTAAAAATTTGAGCCGGACCATTCAGGAGTGATAAATTTGTAAGAGTTGTAAAGCGCAGAAAAACCCTCTCCAGCCCAACTCACATAAATCTATCAGATATCCTAAATTGATTTGGTCCCATTTGCCAGTGTGATGGCAGTGGATACTGGGTCAGTTCATTTTCAATCTAAGAAAATTAAATATTCTGAGAAAGGGTCACTCCACCTGAAATAACTCTGATTTCTCTCCACAGATGCTGCCAGACCTGCTGAGCTTTTCCAGCATTTTCCGTTTTTGTTTCTTATTTACAGCTTCCACAGTTCTTCTGGTTTTTACTTTTTATAGATTTTTTTGTTAAGCAAAGGTATGAAGGGATGTGGACCAAAGATGGATATATGGAGTTAGGCCACAGAACAGCCATGATCTCAAGGAATGGTAGAATAGCTCCACGGCTGAATCATCTACTCCTGCTCTTGGCAAGGCAATACAACCGTTTGCATTATGGAGAACTTTACTCGGTGCCAAAATCTTTTTTAGTGTTCTTGGCAAGGCAATTGTGGAATGGGATCAATATATGATAACAAATGAGGGAAGAGGAAGAAATCCTACTTTCACCGAGGTAAGGTACATCAAAAGAAAGTTGAGAGGAAATATCAGAACCTGCGGAAACGCAGCGATCCCAGCTCAGGCTGTCTTGAGAATTGCAAACAGCGCAACCAGAAGGCCAAAGGGCCTCATGGGACGGGAACGTTACACCTGAGAGCGTGCGGCCGAGGGGGGTGACGTCACTCGCCATCACGTCACCCCGAAGGCGAAAGAGCCGGACACCACAAAAGCGCGCGCGTGAGCAGCGGGCGCGAGCTCGAGCTCGGCGGGAACGAGCGCCGGGCGCGCATGCCTGGCGGCGCCGAACGATCCGGGCATTTTCAAAATACACCGAAGCAGCGGAGCGGAGCGGAGCGGAGGTTCGGAGAGAGGAGGAATCGCTGCTTTCCGATTGTCGTGAGAGGGGGCCCGGCTTCCCCTGGGGAACAGGGTTAGAAAGAAAGAAAATAAAGAGGGACTCTTTTTGAAGGAAATAAAGTAATAAGATATCATTCAAGCGTGAGCCGAGATGTTTTGAAGTGCGGAGGTTGTGGAGGCGGCCGGACCGGACTGTGCTGAGCTGCCCTGCTCGGGAAGATGCATCTCCATCAGGTGCTGACTGGAGCTGTCAATCCCGGGGATAACTGCTACTCGGTTGGGGGTGTCGCTGACATCCCGTTCACGGTGAGTCTGCCTGTCTGTGTGTGTGTGTGTGTGTGTGTGTGTGGGAATCATTGGCTCCGATGCATTGCGGCTGCAGGCCCGACCCGGGCTCGAAATAATGTCGCCTCAGCCCCACAGTGCAAAGAAAAACTAGGAGCGGGATTTCACATTTTTACATGAAATTCCCCCCTCCCTCCCTCCGTCCGTCTGAAATCAGTGCAGTCTTGAGTGTCAGCCAGCCATGGTGCACCAGGTCCTCCGACCATAACCGGAGATCGCTGAAGCTTGAATTAACTAGTATTTGCAGTATTGCCTGGCTGCTGTTGGCTTTAATTCTCCCTAGTCGTCTTACAGTAAGCAGATCGAAGAAATCGAGTGCAATTACTCAGCTACCCCTCTCCACCCCAAAGCTCTGCGGCTCTCGGGATTCTGGTGACAAACGTGGAGTGCCAGCATAAATCAACATTTTCCCTGTTCTGTACTTTGATTTCATCCTTGTATTGGTTTTTGCAAAAGCATTGTCTAAAATCTTAATTTTTTTTATCATGGTTGAGGGTTGGCTGATGTTGCACTGTTTTTATTTGCTAATTGCTGGCTTGATGGCATTAATAAATAATGGTGCTGAAACTGGCTGTCGTTGCCGGTGCCCTTCACAATTTCCAACAGGTTCCCATTAAGTTGTTTGCAATGGGGTTTTGTGCCCTTGCCGGGACAGACCTGTGCTGATGCTTGGAAACTCCAGAATGCACAGTGATTGTGCTTACGACCAACTGGACGTGGATGCTAGAGAAAATTCGATCACCCAGTGCAAACCCATTGGAATCGAGCTCCCTTAACTGTTGCAATTGAGAAGTGCGGAACGGAAACGAACCAGCCGCACAGACTCAATAAGGATCCGTAATCGCTTTGGTTCATTTGCCAGGATTTTGCGATGGTAAATTCCTGAGTACAGTACTTTGAAATGCTGAAACATTCTTTCCTAAAATGACGCTGCTTAAATGACAGGAGATGTAACATGCGTAGCAGGAGTGCATGTGGGGTATTGCCAAGCTGTTACGTACGAACAAGAAACTAGGTAGGCCACTCGGCCCTTCGATGTTACTCTGCCATTCATTAAGGTTTTGGCCGATCTGATTTTTATCTCGTTTAGCATTCCTGCATATTCGCAATAATTTCTCATTGCTCTATCTATGTCAGCCTTAAAATATTTAAAGATTTTGCATTCACTGCCTTTTGAGGACGGGAATTCCAAAGATACCCAACGCTCTATCATTTAAAAGACATCTAGATGGGTATATGAACATGAAGCGTTTAGGGGGTTATGGACAGATGCTGGCAACTGGGACTAGATTTATTTTTGATATCAAGTCAGCATGGATGAGTGGGACTGAAGAGTCTGTTTCTATGCAGAATGTCTGTGTGCCATGTATTTTTTATACCAACCCTAATCCTAAATACCTCCACAAGAAAAATATCCTTTCCATGTCCAACCGGTCAAATCCTCTCAGGATCTTTTATATTTCAAATCAATCGCCTCTGATTCATCTCAACTTTAGAAGATACAGAACTAGCTTTGCTTCTTAAGGCAAGCCACTCATTCCAGGTGTTAGTCCAGTAAATCTTCTCTGAACTGCTTCCATTGCATTAACATCATTCTGTAAGTATGATGATTGGTGCTGTACGCAGTACTCCGGATGCAGTCTTACTAATGCCATGTATAACTGGAATGTAATATTCTTACTCTTGCAATCAATTCACCTCTTGATAAAACATAACACTGTTTACTTGCTAATAAAATGTGAGGCTGGATGAACACAGCAGGCCAAGCAGCATCTCAGGAGCACAAAAGCTGATGTTTCGGGCCTAGACCCTTCATCAGAGAGGGGGATGGGGAGAGGGAACTGGAATAAATAGGGAGAGAGGGGGAGGCGGACCGAAGATGGAGAGTGAAGAAGATAGGTGGAGAGAGTATAGGTGGGGAGGTAGGGAGGGGATAGGTCAGTCCAGGGAAGACGGACAGGTCAAGGAGGTGGGATGAGGTTAGTAGGTAGATGGGGGTGCGGCTTGGGGTGGGAGCAAGGGATGGGTGAGAGGAAGAACTGGTTAGGGAGGCGAGATGGGTTGGACTGGTTTTGGGATGCAGTGGGTGGGGGGGGAAGAGCTGGGCTGGTTGTGTGGTGCAGTGGGGGGAGGGGACGAACTGGGCTGGTTTAGGGATGCAGTTGGGGAAGGGGAGATTTTGAAACTGGTGAAGTCCACATTGATACCATTAGGCTGCAGGGTTCCCAGGCGGAATATGAGTTGCTGTTCCTGCAACCTTCGGGTGGCATCATTGTGGCACTGCAGGAGGCCCATGATGGACATGTCATCTAGAGAATGGGAGGGGGAGTGGAAATGGTTTGCGACTGGGAGGTGCAGTTGTTTGTTGCGAACTGAGCGGAGGTGTTCTGCAAAGCGGTCTCCAAGCCTCCGCTTGGTTTCCCCAATGTGGAGGAAGCCACACCGGGTACAGTGGATGCAGTATACCACATTGGCAGATGTGCAGGTGAACCTCTGCTTAATGTGGAATGTCATCTTGGGGCCTGGGATAGGGGTGAGGGAGGAGGTGTGGGGGCAGGTGTAGCATTTCCTGCGGTTGCAGGGGAAGGTGCCGGGTGTGGTGGGGTTGGAGGGCAGTGTGGAGCGAACAAGGGAGTCACGGAGAGACTGGTCTCTCCGGAAAGCAGACAGGGGTGGGGATGGAAAAATGTCTTGGGTGGTGGGGTCGGATTGTAAATGGCGGAAGTGTCGGAGGATGATGCGTTGTATCCGGAGGTTGGTAGGGTGGTGTGTGAGAACGAGGGGATCCTCTTTGGGCGGTTGTGGCGGGGGCGGGGTGTGAGGGATGTGTTGCGGGAAATACGGGAGACGCGGTCAAGGGCGTTCTCGATCACTGTGGGGGGAAAGTTGCGGTCCTTGAAGAACTTGGACATCTGGGATGTGCGGGAGTGGAATGTCTTATAAGATGTCCAAGTTCATCAAGGACCGCAACTTTCCCCCCACAGTGATCGAGAACGCCCTTGACCGCGTCTCCCGTATTTCCCGCAACACATCCCTCACACCCCGCCCCCGCCACAACCGCCCAAAGAGGATCCCCCTCGTTCTCACACACCACCCTACCAACCTCCGGATACAACGCATCATCCTCCGACACTTCCGCCATTTACAATCCGACCCCACCACCCAAGACATTTTTCCATCCCCACCCCTGTCTGCTTTCCGGAGAGACCAGTCTCTCTGTGACTCCCTTGTTCGCTCCACACTGCCCTCCAACCCCACCACACCCGGCACCTTCCCCTGCAACCGCAGGAAATGCTACACCTGCCCCCACACCTCCTCCCTCACCCCTATCCCAGGCCCCAAGATGACATTCCACATTAAGCAGAGGTTCACTTGCACATCTGCCAATGTGGTATACTGCATCCACTGTACCCGGTGTGGCTTCCTCCACATTGGGGAAACCAAGCGGAGGCTTGGGGACCGCTTTGCAGAACACCTCCGCTCAGTTCGCAACAAACAACTGCACCTCCCAGTCGCAAACCATTTCCACTCCCCCTCCCATTCTCTAGATGACATGTCCATCATGGGCCTCCTGCAGTGCCACAATGATGCCACCCGAAGGTTGCAGGAACAGCAACTCATATTCCGCCTGGGAACCCTGCAGCCTAATGGTATCAATGTGGACTTCACCAGTTTCAAAATCTCCCCTTCCCCAACTGCATCCCTAAACCAGCCCAGTTCGTCCCCTCCCCCCACTGCACCACACAACCAGCCCAGCTCTTCCCCCCCCACCCACTGCATCCCAAAACCAGTCCAACCCATCTCGCCTCCCTAACCAGTTCTTCCTCTCACCCATCCCTTGCTCCCACCCCAAGCCGCACCCCCATCTACCTACTAACCTCATCCCACCTCCTTGACCTGTCCGTCTTCCCTGGACTGACCTATCCCCTCCCTACCTCCCCACCTATACTCTCTCCACCTATCTTCTTCACTCTCCATCTTCGGTCCGCCTCCCCCTCTCTCCCTATTTATTCCAGTTCCCTCTCCCCATCCCCCTCTCTGATGAAGGGTCTAGGCCCGAAACATCAGCTTTTGTGCTCCTGAGATGCTGCTTGGCCTGCTGTGTTCATCCAGCCTCACATTTTATTACCTTGGAATTCTCCAGCATCTGCAGTTCCCATTATCTCTGATACTGTTTACTTGCTATTTCTGCATAGCACTTTCCGCGATTCATGCACTCGGACACCGTGATCTCTCTGCATCTCAGAGCTCTGCTAGTTGATTTCTAAATTATTTTCTTTTCTCTGGAAGAGAACTCGTATAACTCGTAGTATTTGAATGATAATTGTAATGTTTTTCTGAAAAATTGGCAGCTCTGTTGAATTGAGATCAAGATTCAGACTTAAGTACTTATTCAAGATTAATATTCCTGTACAGTACTGAGTGGAACTCCTTTCCCTTGCCACTGACTTCATCCCTGTCTTTATTAACTGGCCGAGGTAGAAGCTGGCTTATTGCAGCTTTGCTGCCATATGTGACCCCAAGATGGTTTCCAATCATACATCTATGCAATCACTGAGACTACCTATTTCTAATTGGCATTTTCACTCTAGCTGATCTGTTGCTGAAGCCCTCCCTTTCACTTGGCTATTCTACTTCATTCCTGGCTGGCCTTATGATTTTGTTTTACTGTATATAACTTTTTGAAGTAATCGCTATGTCCTAATTTGCATCAAATTCCATTTGCCCAGCATTTTTGTTCACTGACCTACATTGGTTTCCAGTTAAGCAACACCTCTATTTTAACATTCACTTCATTGTTTTCATGTCCTTCCTTCCTCTCGCTCTCCCTCTCTTTTCTCCCCCCACCCCCCATGTGGAATTCTCCAACTCCCTACTTTTTCTTCCTTTAAACGTGCTTCTTAAACCCAATGTGATAGAGTTTTTGGTCATTTCTATCCTAATAAATCATTCTGTAGTTTAATGCCGATTTTTTTTTTTTTTGTTTTTGGTAAAGGTCCTTTTTAGGTGCTTTAGTTGTTTTGCCACATTTAAGAGCAAATAAATATGAGTTGTTGAAGATGGATGATTTGGAAGATCCACGAAACTAAGGTTTTGTCCAAACACAAGGTTCCCATATACTCTGACCTGTCTACTATGCCAGTATACATCTCCTGTCCAAAACGAATTCAATCCACTCCAATACCATTTGCCAGGGTTACTCTCAGTCATCAGAAAATGTTGTCAACAGTGCTAGCAGGTGGCACTTGCTTATCCATAGAGTGCTTATTGATGCTCAGTTTGTCAACTTGAGTTCCGCCAAGATCTCCTGGCTCCAGAATTCATTATAGTCTTGGTCTAGTAATTTATATGAATCGGATTTTAGAGGTAAGAGCCATTTTCTTTGACATCAGAGCAACTTGACTATGTTGGACTACCAGAAGCCCTAGAAAAACTGTCAATTAGAAAACTTTCCATTGGCACAAAAGCAGATTGATGTGGTCTGTAGAAGTCCATCATCTCAGCCCAGGCATTTTTTTTCTTTTTTTTGTAGAAATTTCTCGCATCAACATTTGCAGACCGAGCTATTGTAAATGATGTAATCAGTCACTTTTTCACTCTCATAAACCAGAAGTGGCACTGTTTAGAAGGAATAAATGTTAATCACCATTTGCTATTCATCAGTGGCCAGATACATTAAGATCTGCAAAACATTTGGCCTTGTCTGATAAGAAACCAGTTAACATTTGTATGACAAGTGCCAGGCAATGGCCATTTTTCACAAAAGAGAGCCAAATCACCTCTCCATGATATTCAATGATATTATCATAACATCCTACAGCTACATTAATGCCATAGCTAGTAGAACACATCAGAAGCTTGGTATTTTATGGTATTCTGTAGCGAATGACTTACCTCCTGATTCAAAAGTCTACTTGAGCAGCCACAAGGCAAATATAAATAATGTGATGGCATTACTTCTGACTTGTCTGCAGGTGCAACACCAAAATGTGATTGCATTCAGCTTAAAATGACCCACTTAACCAGCACCCCATCAACTAGATTAAACACGCGTTCCCTGCAGCATTTGTTGAGAGAAAAACTAAGTTAATGGTTCAGATTATTGACTTCCATTCAACCCTTCTGAAGGAAGATTAGTGATCTCAAATGTTAACTGACTTCCTATCTATACAAATCCTTCCTGAATATGTCCACTGTTTTCTTTTGAGTTGTTTTTGTTTCAGACATACAACAGATGCTGAACTTTGCTTTATTCCTCACTTTAGTACAGTTATGAACAGCATCAAATGTTATTAAAGTTTGTTGTAACAGTGGGAGTTCCTGCTATCGACGTTTGTCACAAACTCTGTGCCCTAATCATTGGCTCCATCTCTTTGCTTGGCTGCTGTCTTGAGTCTTACCAAGAGCTGAACTATATCTTCTGTATCAGCAAAGCAGCACCAACAAGTTTTATTTACATAGCACCTTCAACAAAATTAAAAAGCCCCAAGCCACTTCACAGACGCAGTTTTTTTTAATGCCTGACCTTCAAATAGAGATATTTGGACAAATGACTGAAAAGCTTCCTTTTGAAAAAAAGGACTGTCTTAAACTAGGAAGTTAAGATTGTGGTGTTGAGGTTTAGGGTTGGAGGCAAGGCCATCAAATTGTGGAGTCACTAAACAGGATGTTTAAGAAGCTGGAATTAAAGGAGCACATACCTCAGGGTTATCGGACTGGAGGTGGTAACAGTGATAGTGAAGAGCCAGGCTATGACAGGATTTCATCTGATTTGCTTTGATTTGATTTATTGTTGTCACATGTACTAAGATACAGTGAAAGGTATTGTTTTGCATGCTACTCAGGTAAATCGTACCTTACATAAGTACATTAGGGTAATAGAACTGAATGCAGAATTTATGTTACAGTTAGAGGAAAAAGTTTAGAGAAAGAACAACTCTGATATGAGAGTTCCATTCATGAGTCTGATAACAGGGGGTAGAAACTGTCCTTGAATCTGTTGGTCTATGTTTTCAAACTGTTGTATCTTGGAAGAAGGTGGAAGAGAGCATAATTGGTTTGGAGGTGACTTTGATTATTTTAGCTGCTTTCCCAAGGTGAGGGAAGTAAAGATGGAGCCACAGGAAGGGAAGCTGGTTTGTGTGATGGATTTAGCTGCATTCACAACTTTTTGTAGTTTGTGATCTTGGGCAGAACAGTTGCCATACCAAGCTGTGATACATCCGGATAGGATGCTTTCTATGGTGCATCTATAAAAATTAGTAAGAGTCATTATGGACATGCTAAACTTACTTAGCCTTCTGAGGAAGTGGAGGCATAGGTATGCTCTCTTAATGTGAATTTTAAGGTGAATGTAGTTTTTAACCAGTAGTTAGTATGGATTAACTTGCACAGATAGGTTCACCACGTTTGGAATGTGTTAGGTCACGGTGTAATTTTTTGGATGACCTCCAGTTTGTTGGATAGAATGTGAGATCCTAGCCAGGAGTACTTTAGAATATTTAGGTCTAGTGTTAACAAAAGTGTGGATGAGAGATTCTGAAACTGAAGATCTGTGGCAGGTGCAGAGCCAGATGATGTTACGGAGGTGAAAATAAACAATTTTATGGCAGCACAGGTATGTTTTTGAAAGCTCATGTCCAAGTAACACCAAGGTTGCTAACAGATGGGTCGAGACTTATGCAGGTGCCAAGAAGAGAAACGGAGTGGAAAGTTGAAACCAAAGACAATGTTTTCAGTCTACCAAATATTGGATTAAATTTCTGCTTATCCAGTACTGGATATTGGATCAGCAGCCTGATCATTTAGAGGCAATGGAGGAAAGTGATGATGCGATTAAAAAGTACATTGAAAACTGATGTTACTCATACGATGTCTCTGAGTAACATCGTACGCAAGTGTCTTATGCTTGAGCACAGCAAAGGCATCAGTTCAGGAATTGGAAGCAAAGTCATTGGAAATTCTTCACCTAAGAATGGAACCAAGTAAGTACAGTTCTACCCAGCTGACAGTCATAAAGATAATATGACAAACATATCAAGGGCTGTGCACAGACCATGAAGGACCAGAAAAGGCAGTCTTCCCTTAGCACTTTCATGTAGAATACCATTTGTCATTTTAAGAACTATTTTGGTTCTGTGGAATGAACGGAACCTGATGAGATGGATTCAAAAATGGCACTGCTGCCATTTTTGCCAAGTGCTAAAAGGTCTGAGATGGATCTTGCAGATAAGGTTGAAGATAATCTGAAGACGTTCAATAGCTATATTAAGAATAAAAGGGTGGCTAGGGAGAAAATAAGTTCCCTTAAAGATTAGCATGGCTGTCTATGAGAGGAGCCACAGGAGATGAGGGAGGTTTTTAATGAATATTTCTCCTCCATGTTTACTGAGGGGAGAATCATGGATGCTTACAAAATAAGGGAATCAAGTGGGATGTTACGGACCACATACATGTGACCAGAGAGGAGGCATTTGCAACCTTAAAGTGCATTAAAGTGGGTAAATTCCATGGCCCCGTTCAAGCCTGCCCTTGGATGTTGTGGGAGGCTAGGGCAGAAATTGCAGAGGCCCTTGCAGAGATGTTTGCTTCATCTTAGTCGCTGGTGAAGTTCCGGAAGCTGGAGGGTGGCTAATGTTGTTCCATCTTTTAAGAAAAGTAGCAAAGGCAAGCCAGGGAACTACAGGCAAGTGAGCCTGATGTGTGGTAGGCAAGTTATTGGAGACGATGCTGAGGGACAGGATCAAGCAACATTTGGACAGTCGAGGTCTGATTAGGGATAATCAGCATGGATATATGCGTGGGAAATCATGTCTAACAAATCCTTTGGAATCTTTCAAAGAGGTAACCAAGAGGATAAATGGGGGTAAAGCAGTGGATGTTGTCTACATGGACTTTTGTAAGGCCTTTAACAAAGTCCCACACAGCAGGCTAGTCATTAAGGTTAGGTCACATGGGATCCAAGGAGAGCTAGCTAATTGGATTCAAAATCAGCTTGATGGTACGAAGCAGAAGGTAATGGTTGAAGATTGTTTCTTGGACTGGAGGCCTGTGACTAGTGGTGTGCCACAGGAGTCTGTGCTGGAACCTTTGTTATTTGTTATTTTATGTGAATGATCTGAGTGTGAATGTACAAGACATGTTTCGTAAGTTTTTGAATAATACAAAATTAGGAGGTATCGTTGATTAGTGAGGAAGGTTATCAAAAATTACGGAGGGATCTTCATCAGTTGGAGAAGTGGGTCAATGATTCGCAAAAGTAGTTTGATACAGATAAGTGTAAGGTGTTGTACTTTGGAAAGTCAAACCAAGGTAGGACTTGTACAGTAAATGGTAAGGCCCTGAAGAATGTTGTAGAATAGAGGGAACTAGAAGTATAAGTACATAGTTCATTGAAAGCAGAATCACAGGTAGACAGGGTGGTGAAGGAAGTTATTTAGCTAGCTGGCCTTCATCAATCGAGACATTGAGTATTGGAGTTGGGACATTAGGTTACAGTTGTATAAGTCTTGGTGAAGCCACATTTGGAGTATTGTATACAGCTTGTCAACCCTGTTATAGGAAAGCCATAATTAAACTGGAAAGTGTGCAAAGAATATTTATGTCGATGTTGCCAGGATGAGTAGGACTGAGTTACAGGAAGAGGTTGGCCAGAATAGGACTTTATTTCTTGGAACGTAAAAGAATGTGGGAAGACCTTATTGAGGTGTATAAAATCATGAGGGGCATAAATAGGATGAATGCATATAGTCTTTTTCCCAGGGGTGGGGAATTGAAAACTAGAGGACATAGGTTTAAGGTGAGATGGGAAAAGATTTAAGAAGGGCCTGAGGGGCGACTTCTTCATGCAGACAGTAGTGCATATAAGAAATGGGCTGCCAGAGAAAGTGGTTGAGGCAGCTAACATTTAAAAAATATTTTATGTACATGGATGGGAAAGGTTTAGAGGGATATGGACCAAATTTAGGCAGTTGGAACTAGCTGAGTGGACATCATGGTCACCATGGACCAGTTTGGGCCGAAGGACCTGTTTCCATGCTGTATAACTATATGACTCCATGCTCAAAAGACTCTCAAATCTGGGATGCAACAACAAATTTTGGACTTTGGAGAAGGAAGGGAGATTGAGATGTTGCTATAGTTTTCAAGGACAGAGGAGGCAAGGTTCTTATTTTGAGGAGAAGCTTGAATACTGCAGATTTGGAGTTGAAAGGGATTAAACATGAGGAGATATCATACTTTGACCTGTTTCTTTACTTATCTCTTGCCTTCCCCCATCTTGACTCAATTGCTGAAACCAACTGAAAAATGTTCTTTGATACAGTAAGTATTTTTAACAATACTAAGATAAAATTAAATAGAGAATTTTTCAAGCTGCACTCATTCTCCTCTGTCAGAAGTATTCATTTCCATAAATTTAAGCTCAAGAGCAGAAATAGCTTACTAGGTGTAGAGCTGGATAAACACAGCAGGCCAAGCAGTAGCAGAGGAGCAGGAAAGTTGACATTTTGGGTCCTTCTTCGGAAGTGGGGGAGGAGAAGGGGATTCTGAAATAGATGGGGAGAGGTGGATAGAAGATGGACAAAGAAGAAGATAGGTAGAGAGGAGACAGACAGGTCAAAGTGTAGAGGATGGAGCCAGTAGAGGTGAATCTAGATGGGGAGTTAAGGAGGGAATAGGTCAGTCCAGGAAGTCAGCCCAGTTGCATCATACGTATGCTTAAGCAGACTTTAATGCAAAACAAAGAGAGTCTGGAAACTCAACTCAAAGCGAACACTAAGGCCGAAAGCCTGGTTCAGCATGAGGCAGTACCCTGAGTATCTAGCAGAAGATGATGATATCAGTCATCTCAGTGTTTAGTTATAGGAAATAGTGGCTTACCCAAGATTAATTGACAGATAAATAGGTTTACAAATAAGGGTGGAGGAATTGAGGGAACTAGTAGAATGGTTGAGCTAAATTTCGTTAGTTACGCAGAATCTACAACACAAAAGTAGGCCATTTGAACATAGAACATAGCACAGTACAGGCCCTTCGACCCACGATGTTGTGCCGTGGAATAATCCTGATCCAAAAATAAAATAACCTAACCTACATTCCCCTCAATTCACTGCTGTCCATGTGCATGTCCAGCAGTCGCTTAAATGTCACTATAGAACATATATGGTCCAACAAATATATGCCAGCATATAATGGTCTATGGAGAATGATCATGCTCCAAGTTCCTATCAACATACCCTTTCAACTTTTATTTTCATATGCTATTTTTCCTCACTATTCTGTATGGTAATACATTCCGTATTCTCAACAAACTGTTGAATTTGTTACTTGCTGTAATATTCAAAGTCTCTAGCTTTGTACTGCTTGTAAACCAAAATATTTTCACTGCTGAAATCCCTTCCTTATCATAAGAACTACAGTCAGGTTAATCCTGTGCCTTCTGTCTTCTACAGAGAAGTCCTCCAGTCTGTTCACCTTTTCATAATGCATAGATGCTCTCAACACTAGTACCTTCTTTTGTGGCTCTTTCTGCATCTTCACCAATTTTTAAAAATGTATACCAGAAATTTGCACATTAACCTCCCTGTTGATAATTAAGTTGCAGTCATGTCATGCAGTGTCATGTTGTTAGAATTGATCTTTGGGTTGAAAATTATACTTGCTAGAGAGGTTAGCAAGTGAAACTTCCAACTTTGGTAGTGGCAAGCAGTAGTGGATTGTACACAATGGAAAGTAAAATTAGGCAGCATGTACAACAGATGGCAATTCACTACTTTAAGGTTCTGCCCCAAGACTGATATGATGTGTTAAGTTGATACTTAGCCAGTATAATTCTTTGAAGCTTGTTGCAACATTTAGCTCATGGGTTGAGGGGAAGATACTGGTTTAGTTGTCATGCCACTGCACCAGTAATTCAGAAACTCTTGCTAATTCTCTGGGGACATTTTTTAGATACCATCATGGCAGCTGGTGGAATGTAAATAAAAATTTAAATCCAGTCATTAGTAATGATCATCATGAAAACTATCATTGATTGTCATAAACACTCATCTGGCTCATTGATGTCCTTTTTAAGGAAATGAAATCTTCCATTCTTACCTGATCTAGCCACCTGTCCAGATTCACAGCAATGTAGTTGACTTGCATCTGCCTTTTGATATGACTTTTCCAGTGATGCCAATAGTTTTTTTTAAAAAACCTTTCAGAAGATATGTCAATGTCTTTTGTTAGTAAAGCCAAAAATAATCTGATATCAGTGCAAAAAAATGAATTGAAATCTGTGTATAAGTGATGGAGAACTTAAAATTGTTACTCTTCCTCAACTGGGGTAACTTTCTCCCCACAGCCTAAGTGCAGTTCACAAAATGAGGTAAGTACAAGAATTGCAGCCATTCAACTATAGTCATAAATTTTAAGTATTTGTTCAGCCTTTTCAGAATAGTGTACTCCTAATATTGATCATTTGTCCATGCCCCTCTCAAATTTTGTGCGCTTTTGTAAAATGCTAAAATCACTCGTATTATGCTTTTCATTTTTATTAAGTGCTGAAGATGTTTAATGCCCAGTAATAAGTGTTACTTGCATCAAATGTGCACTTTCTGATCACCCCTTTCCCTGCTGGTTATCTAATATGTAAAGTTATTTCAAAGAAATTTCAGATCCTCTGTGCAAGAAACTGACTAAGTATATAGTACAACTTAGCATGTTATATTGATTTTAATTGTATTGTTTATATATATTTTATCAAATGTATCAGTTGAGGCTAGATGCAGGACTGCCTACAGCTGTATTAGTTTTGCGTGTAGGAAGTACATTTGGTATCAAGGCTGCTGTGCTCTTAACTCTGTAAACCATATCAATACTTTTGAAGACATTGTCTACTGCATACTAACACTCAATGTTTTTTGTTTAGAATATGATGTGTTCTCGTACCTCATTTATTTTGAATTGAAATTCAGATGTATTAAATGCAGGTCTGTGTTCTAAACGCATAACTTTATATTGGCAATTTTCCAACTCCTTATAATACTAACATCATTTCTGAATAACTGGTATTGCATAACCTGACATAGAATGAATGTTGTACACTGCTACTAGGGGGAATAAGTAGCCTTTTGGGTAGGGTTTATAGCTTACTGACCTCAAAATGAAGATATTCACTTAGTGCATCTGAAGAAATTTATAAATGATATCAATTAGGTATCATGGTCTGTCGCCAGAAATCCCAGCAGCATTGTGCCTATTGAATTCTTGTTCAGAATTGACATGTAAGAAACCTGAATGAGGAGTAATGTTTGTGTTTTGGGATAGTGCTGTGTGTTTTAAGATTCTGTATTAAATTACTGGTGTTGGGTAGATCATTGTCATTTATATGCCAGTAATAATTATTGTGTGAAATTGAATTGTAAATTAATGATGGGAAGAATGGATGTTTTGCTAAGAGCTGGCAACTTTGTAATGGGCAAATCTACTGACAGGTCTTTACTGATCCAAGATTGCATTTCTTCTTGAAATTTTTGTGCTTTTGTGAATATTTGTGCTCTAAATATCTTTAGTTGGGGAGATTTTCTTACTCCACAATAATGTTGGCTTTTTCCAGGCACCTTTCCCCACCCCATTACCATCCTTAGCATAACAGGCTGCTGCAGACAGCAAAACGGCTACCAACCAGGTACTTCCTTCACTTTAAAACCGTTTGGAACTATTGCTTCTGCTGCCTTGAAAGATCTTAAAAAGATGGAACCATTGTGAATCTGAAAACATAGCATAAAAGAATAACAAAATTATTGTGGAATCTGGATATCTGAAATAAAAACTCAAAATGTTGGAAATACTCAGCATGTCAAGCAGCAACTGTGGAAAGAATGACTATTGACCTGAAAAGGTAACTTTTTTTTGTTTCTTTCCACAAATGTTGCCTGGCTTGCAGATTATCGCCAGAAAACCTAACGTGCAAGAAACAGTGGGAAACAGAAATTAGGCTAAGCAGGCAAAAAGGGTTGGCTTGCAGAAAGAGAAAAGCAAATTGTTTGTCACTTGTTTTCACAAAATGAGAAATGAACAGATAAATTGTCTAAAAGCTTACAAAGGATAGAGGAAAGCATGAGAGAGAGATTGAATGTCAGAAGAAGCAAGGTTGGGTGAAAGTGGAAGAAAGTTTGAAGGGAGAGAACTAACTAGTGCTAAATGTGACTTGGTCATTGATATTAGCTTCAGTTATCGTTTATGGCAATTCTGCTTCCCATTTAAATTAACTTTTTTATTCATTTTGTAACTTTTCCCTTGATCTCATGAAACATTAATTCATTTAGGAAACATTTGTGAGGTTGGTTGATTAATTGTTCCTTCTGATTTCTTCTTTTCTAGGCATACGCTTCAGGATGTGATATAGTGATCCTTGGAAGTGATTTTGAATGTGTTCAGATCATCCCTGGTGCTAAACATGGCAATATCCAAGTGGGCTGTGTGGAGTGCTCCCTTCAGCAAGGCAGAGTATGATAATTTTATTGGATTAGTCCCAGTGATGTATTTGACGGAGTGTTGTTTCCTATTTTTGGGTTCCAACACTCTGCTGTGCTTTGTATACAGAACTGTTCCAGGTGTGTTTGTACGCAGTCCATAATACTGCTGAATTCTTTTTGTTAATGTATATTTTATGATTCTGCATTGTCTGAGAAATGTGTAATATTTTAGCACTATTTTAAGAGTTCCAGATGAACCTGTAGGGACACCACCTTTGGGTCAAAAGAGTTTCACTATGGGTGGCACTACAGTGTGGGACAGCCTCCATGGGTATTGGTGACATTTAACCAAATAAACCTACCGTCTACCTGATCAGGCAACATTTAAACTTGGTTCTGTTTGAACAATTAAATTTGAACCTATTAAGTATTTGGCTAGTGTTATGTAGAATATATAATCCCAGCCTCAAGTAAACAAAGATGGCTAATGGATCATGTTTAGTTGACTACACATCTACTGCGCTCAGATGTTGAATTTGCAGCTTCCATAATTGTCAACTTTGGGCTCATCTTTCCCCTCAAAAGAATCTTAATTCATCTCTTTGCTGGCAGACTCTCAAAAAATTGATGAATGGGTTGAGTCTTGTCTATGTGAACAGCAGGTATAAGGTATTCTTTATAAAAGGCATTGTAAACTGCTCAATTTACCATAACATGTAAGAGTCATCATCCTACAGACAGCAGCATGGCTATTCTGCATTGAGTGTTACTTTCATGAATTGGCATAAAGAATTTCAGCTTGCCAAATGCATTTAACTTGATGGGTTGCAAGCATCAACATTTATATCTATGTGCTCTTGTGCTTGCTTTAGGAAAAGTCTTCCAGCAGCTTTCGTCTTATGATCAGTTATACAGTGGCATGATCAAAGAAGGCACTTGATGCAACCGGTTGCCTTTTTTTCCTAATGAAATAAATACTACTGTTCAGCACAGTGAATCATTGAAAGTTTACTTTCAAATAGATATAAGGAATGTGCAACAATAATCACAAGTTAAACCGCAGTGATATTTCATAATGTGATGCACACTGAAGTGAAATTGTAGTGCTGGAAATTAACATGATCTGTATTATGTACACATGACTATAGAAACATGTGAGACCCCTGTATAAATAGCTTTAATTGTGTCATTTTTAGATTGCTGCTTCATATGGGAACACTGTTTGCATCTTTGAGCCAGTACTTGTAAGCCATTACAAAAGAAAACTTGTAAGTATTCCATCCTTTTAAAGAAAAAATTCAATGTAACCCTTTGTTATTGTCCATTTTAAGGGTGGTGCTGCTATGAGTTAATGGTTGTAAACTGCAGACTACAATTGCACATTATAGTTGAAGGTGTTGTGTATTGTAGGTTTTTTTTCCCGAAAGTGGCAAGATTGGAAAATAAAAGAAGCTTTTCTTTTAAGCTCATATTTTAAATCCAGAACAATGAGCTCTTCCAGATTTAGTTCAGGACTTTCCTATCTGAAGTTGGTGTTGACTGAATTTCATGGTCTCATAGCTCAGGGTGAGTTGTCTAATACAGTCAGATGCTTATACAACTATTGAGATGACAAGTAAGATGTTGAGGATACTACTTGGCAAGTCATGTTGCAAGTAAGTTGGAAGTGTTTGTCATTTACAGGATCTTCTGGCTTCCAAGGCACTGGTGCCATGCCTAAAATTTGTCTGGTCATTGCAATGTAGAAACTACCCCTCACATTATGATACTAAACTCTAAACTCCTATCAGATGGCACAGAAAGAAAATAAGCTAGTTCCCTGTTTATTAGACACAGGTTGATGGAGAAAAGATTAGTTCTCTTCCTGGGTGACACTCCATCAAACCTGGACAACCTGGTTAGGCACTAATGGTAGTCTGGAAACCTCCAGAAAGAAGAGGCAACAGCATGAACTCCTGAACGACTTCTCCATCTCTGAAGAAGAATCCTATGAAGGGTCAGTGAATCCACTGGCGATGTATTAACCTGCATCCTCCATCGGTAGAGAGACTTTCACCTTGGTTGGTACAGGAACATCAGGTAGTTGTACCAGAGCCACTCATAGTCTGATACGAAAGATGGAGGAAACCTTCCATGTTCTCACCACTACGTCTGGTACACAGTTGCTTGCCAGCCTTCATGGAAAGAGGTAGATGCCACCTTATGGATCCAGGTCCAGCAGTACATTTACAAGCATACTCTTGAACTGACATGGTATTACTTAAGCCTTGTGCTCCTTTCCCTTTATGGAGACAGGGTGTTGGCAGCAGACAGGAGGAGGAGCAGCACATTGGAACCCCTAAAGCAGCTTCCCTGAATGCTCCAGGCATGCTCAGTCCTTCCATTTCATCTGCATCCATGATGCTCAGCCCTAGTCCCCGGCTCAAATTGTAAATTGAGATCAGCATGTTCCTTTTGTGTATAAGCTATACTGTGAAGTTCAATGGGAGCAGTCCATTGAAATCTCACCCTCATGAGTTCTGTGTCTATTCCACTTATGATCTTGGTGGAAACATGAGTGCAGATATCTGCCTATGTTGTTCTTATAGGTGCCAAGGACTAGCTTTAGAGGAGGTACTCTATTTCCCGGTGGCCATCTATGTAAAGGTTAATGATCTTGGAACGAGGTAGACACGTGAAAATACTATGGATGTGTTGTAGTGGCTCCCAGGATGTCTAGCACAGACTTCATAAAATGTGGCTTTGGTTGCAAATTAAGTTAGCATAAAAAGAGTGAACTTCTGACTGATACACAAATGCCACTAGTTGGTATCAGGGTGCACTCATGGCAATATGGATGCAATTGATAGCACCATGGACTTTGGGGGTGTAAAAAGCAACAGCAAAGAATCATAATGTCCTTACTGTCTCTCATCTTCAAGGTTGAAGGTGATGCAGAAGTGGGCTCTGGCAAAAGTGGCATCAGTAACATATCATATGCACTTATGCTTGGAGTTTGGGAGGTGCCACTGAGGTTCCCAGCAGAGCTACTACAGAATGAGCTGCATGCATTTACAGCTGTAAAAATTTAAGGGCAGAGTGATCTTGACTGCACCAACATGAAATTGCCACACAGTCCTTTTGAGTGTAAGTTGTCTTCCAGGAATTGACATAGTTCAGATGATGAAGTAGGACAACTTTAATCTTTCTGGAATTGCAGTTCAGATGCTTGCAACTAAATGCAGCAAAGCCTATAAACACTTATTCCTGTCATTGATCTATGCTTCTTGGTGATTCCTGTCCTGCTGCTTCCTCCAGATGCTGTTGGAGGTTGCTGTTTTTACTGAAGCTCTTAAGTCTGCATTACCCTTTCTTGTTCCTTCTCATTAAGACCAAGTCCACAAGAAGGACCAGCATAGCAAGAAATATCTCAGCTGTGTGTGCAGATAACTTAAAGCTCCTTATCAAGGTTTGTGACCTTACCAAATGTGTAATCGACAACCAAAGTGGACTGTACTCCACTGTATGTAGACCTGTATCACTTATCCTGTAGCCTTGCAGACTTCTCTGTGACAATATGGTAGCTACTATGTGTTCTCTTCCAGTATTTGTTCCCATTTGCTAGCAATAATGTATAACATCAGGCTCGGTTTCTAAATTCCTTGTTACACTAAGACTTGTTAAGCTTGGATGACAAGGAGATAATCGGTATAGCAGTGCTTAAACAGTGAAGGCATGACTACTGCAATTGCCCATTGCAGGGCCTTAAAAAGAACGTTCTGGACACCACTGCTGTAGAAAAACAATACTAACTTTTTCCACTCTGCAACCGGCTCCAGAGTTTTGTGATCTTGCTGTGCAGTTGATGCGCACTCAAAATATGGGAAGATGCCAACTTTGTGTTTGGATTTGATCCACAAATTTCACACGATCTCCCTGTTGTCTTGTTCTGTTTTCTATTGCTGTCTCAGTTGTCCCAATGACCCTAAAGCCTTCCTTTCACTTCTGCCCCTTTATGTCACTATTACACTGCAGATAAGACGGGCAAGTTATCAGTAGTCTATTTCAACTTGCCCTTCAAAAGTTTAGTTTCTTTCCATTAACTGAAATGCCACCTACTATCTGTAATTGTCCCCATCACTGTCCAGCTCTGCAAGCCAGTAAAAACACCCTATCCTGCAAATTATTTTATCCTGTTTCTCCAGGATGTCTCTGACTACCCATTTATCAGCTTCTGGTAATTAGCAAACAAACCCTATGACTGAATGTGACTCACCCTCAAACTATCTTGGCAAGCCACCTTGACTGAGCATGGGCTATTTACCTGGATTGATTTCTCAACAGCACCTTGTCTGACCTGCAGTTAATCTCTGAACTGCTTGAACTCTCCTTCAATGATGACAAATGGCCCAATTCCTGGACTTCACGCACATGGATCACTGGACTCGAGTAGGGCTAACCCTCTGGACTGTAATAATGTAAACCCCTTACATTTTTGACTGAGTGTGGTGATACCCCTAAATGTCTGGAGTCTGAGCCTACCTCATTCAATGCTTGACCTCTTTGACTTTCGTACATCACCAATTTCCTCTGGCATGTGCTGCATCTCTGTTGAAGTGGCACCTTGCTGTAGAGTGACATTTTCACCCTTCTGACTGATACATTGTTTTTTCAGTGCTCCCCGTTGTCAAAAGCTGCCTGTGTCTCTATCTGTGCTTAAAAGCAGGTACACGATGAATGTTGGCCGCATCTAAAAGAGCGCTGAAGACCTTGTGTAAAGCAAACTAAGCCAGAAGATACTGGCTACATGTCAGTACAAAAAATTTGCAAAGATGCATAATGTGTCTGCTTGCTACTCGGCTCAAACCAACCTGCCTGCAGCATGTAAGTTCTGGCTGAGCCTTGCCTCCAAGCTTGATGCCCTGCAATCACAAGTGCGAGCAAACATGATGAAGGCATGAGGCTATTCTTTTTCAAATGCCAATTTGCAAAGATGAAGTGTCCAGGAAGAGTGTGGCCATTGAGCATGGAAGTACCTTGTACAGAAGTAGCAGTTCCATTTAAGCGAAGCTAGATGGCTGGTACAGCCATGCTGAGATGCAATGGACAGCAAAGGAACAAGTTGCCAGGTACCAGTACTTCTTAACATGTCAAGTTTTTGTATAATTGGGTTTCTGAATTATGGAGCAAAATTGGAAGTGTGATGTTAATACAGCAAGTTGGAGGATTACTGTGATGGAAAACGTATGTTCTTTAGGGAAGGAAACTGCCAACCTTACCTGGTTTGGCCTACATGTGAGTCCAGACCCACAGGAATGTGGTTGACTCTCAACTGCCTTCTGGGCAGTTAGGGATGGGTAGTAAATGCTGCCTAACCAGTGATGCCCTCATCCCGTGAATGAATAAAGAGAAAAAAAAATTAAGCTGTTTGCCACCAAGCAGTAAGACTCTGAGCTCGCCATCTAAGACATGAGAACTTCATCGGGTTAGTTTTTCTCTATGATGAGAATCTGACTTTTGGGCACTTGCCCAATCAAGCCATTTTGCTGCTCACCGTTATTCTCATCACCTCAAAGGAAAATTCTGCTATTTGTTTTAAGGTTTAATCTAAACCAGTTGTATTATTCTCTTGACGGGCGGTGGCGCCTGGCGGACTTAAACGAGAAAGCTTCCAGAATCATTGGAAGACACTTGTATCTTTTTGCATTTTGCAAAAGTGTAGACTTTGCTGCTTTAAAAAGAGAAAATCTAGAATGGAAAGTCATGTTAAGAAGTAAGCCAAGACCTCGCAAACCTCTTCCTCATACTAATGATATAAAGAGGAACCTTCAAGAATCATTGGCATAAAGACTGTGCATCCTGTTCATACAAAATTCTCCGCTGAGTCAAAATTTGTAGTTTGTGCTGAACCTGCTTTACCTTTAAAGAAGGATTGAAATAAAATTTATAAAAATTTCAGCAAAATATTCCACCTTTACTCCAAATCATGTAACCATTAGCTAATAAGCTGGTGTATCATCAGAAGGGTAGAGTCAGTAAGGTTTCCAGCGCCAGTGTACTGATTAATATTCAAACTGAAACACTGTATTCTGGATCTTGAGTTAAGTTATATATAATTATGTAGCAAATGTCCCTATGTGGAGAGACTGGGTCACCAAAATAAAACAGATGTACAGAATTCTGAGGCAGAAGATGAAAAATAATGATTTATCTAAACAAATTGTACTAGTCATAAGAAGTTTTAGACCTGTAATGACTGTTTTAATTGTGGGTTTGTTCCAACTATGCTTTAACTCACAACTTCATAATTCACTAGCTAACTTCCTAACTAGAAAATTTGTGGGTTACATTGAAACAAGTCCGTCGCTGTTTCAAAACCATCTGAACGGAAATCAGGAAGATTGCATTTTGCATTCAGCTGTTATTTCTACATTGTAGTCTTCCTCAAAAGTGAGAGGAAGATGATCTAAGCTGTTATCTCCAATTTGTAGTTGTGCCAGTTTCTTGTACAGTGCTACTTTCAGTTGAAGCTAGTATAACTGTATTGCTTGTTAGTGTAACATAACAGTTGTTATCAGTGGTATTTCCATGATGAAGCAACTATAAAATTGGAATTACAGCTGCATTTCTGTACTGCTCTAACTTAATGGTAGCTGATCAGTTGCAGATCAAATATATTTTGCCTGACTAAGCAGATGTCCTGAAATTAATCTTGGATAAGATTTTCTGGAAACTGCTGTGACTGAAATGCATTCAATGTACAGTATGAGAATTAATGTACCTTGTCCCAGTATTGGCCATTACTGAAGTGCAGGCACCATGGTGATCTCAGCATCTTACTTCAAATATCGAATACAAATGGCAGAAGGGAGTCAGTTTTGATGCAATATTAATGTGTGACTACCAGAATTTCCTCTTTCTGGTTGACAAAGGTTAAGATGGGCTTCTGTCTGAATTGAGAGTTCAATGCTGTGCCCCTTTTTAAATCAATTTGTGTATTGTTCTCCATCAATCAATGTCATCCTTATCAAAAAGCAGGGCATCTAGTCTTGGCCTGTAATTGAGTAGTTATCATGTTATGAACTCATTGTGTTGCTTAACACTTGCAGGGCATTGGTGAAACTAACAAAGTGACATGCAGACTTCAGCTATGCACTTTCATCTTGCTACATATGAAGTGTTTAATTTATCAAGACTATATTAGTGCTTCTGTTAAGGATTGTTAACTGTTAATAAAAAAAAATGTTGTTCAGTTCAACAGAATAGTATACCAAAATAGGTTTAACTCTTTAAAGTTGAATTCCTATTGGTTTAGTTGGAATTTGTTTGTTTGCAATGAGTTTTGCTGTGAATGCATTTAGAATTTCAGAAATCATTATGTATGAAAATTTACAGATGATGGCCATTTAATGAAGTGAAATTCAAGTTGAATTCACTTTCTTAAAGCTGTTGATTGTTAGCCTTTTTATATTTCTACGAGGAAATAAATATGGTTTTCATTTTGTTTTAAACTAACCTCAAAAGCTACAGATCCTAAGTTATCAATGGCAAAAGACGGGGCAGTTCTTTCTTCAGTCTATGGCATACAACTTGGCTTGGGATCCACAAGGTAACTGAGTTTGCATGGTGATCTGATGTCCTCAAAATGCCACTTATTTTTAAATATCTTTATTGTAATTTCAAAATACCAGTCTTATCTGTGTAGAAATTCTTACTCCAATATGCTCTTCATCTAGATTTAACTCATCTTTTTTCAAATAAATCATTAAAAAAAAACCATAAACTTTTGTGGCTTAAAAATGATTTCTTTTAATCTTTAGATTTATGCATGCAAGACGTCATAAGGATAATCTTTTAGTGCTTTAAGGAAAATATTAGAGAGGATATTGAGCACACAACAGAAACAGACTGCATTGGGAGTGGAACATATTTTTTATGATGGATTGTATATTAGATTTCAAGTTCTGCAATTTAGCAATTGTAATTTTAACAGCCTTCATTTCAAATTTCTTAATTTCTGTAGTTATAGGACACTATTTGTTTAATAGAAGGTACACATTCCAATTACCCATGTAAATGGGTTTTAGCAAGACTTTTGACAAGCTCTTGTTTGGTAGACATTTAAAAATAAAGAAAGCCCATTGGATCAAGGGAAAGGATGAAAGTTGAGTACACAAGTGCAGGAAACCAAGGGTAAAGTTGTAGACTTGCTCGCCGAGCTGGTGTCTTTGATTGCAGACATTTTCATCACCCTGCTAGGTATCATCATCATCAGTGCACCTCCGGTGAAGTGATGGTCTTCTGTCCCTCCTGTTATTTATATGCCTAGGTTTGCTGGGGTGGTTGGCGTCATTTCTGGTTCTGTGTTTTGGCGGTTTGTATACCGGGTCCAGTTCAACGTGTTTGTTAATTGAACTGGACCTGATCTATAAACCACTGAAAACCAGAACTGGAAGTGATGCCAATCACCTGAGCAAACCGAGGCATATAAAGCATACGCAGGACAGAACCCCATCGCTTCACTGAAGGCACACTGACAGTGCTAACCAGCAGAGTGTTGAAATGTCTGCAGTCAAACACACTGACTCGGCGAGCAAGTCTACAAACTCTTCCAAAACTCGAGCTACAAATCTTCTGAAAAGCTTTAAACCAAGGGTTATTATTGACTGGTGTACTTACTAGAACAAAGAACAAAGAAAATTACAGCACAGGAAAAGGCCCTTCGGCCCTCCAAGCCTGCGCCGATCGAGATCCTCTGTCTAACCTGTCATCTATTTTCTAAGGATCTGTGTCCATTTGCTCCCTGCCCATCCATGTACCTGTCCAGATATGTCTTAAAAGATGCTAATGTGTCTGCATCTACCACCTCCGCTGGCAACGCGTTCCAGGCACCCACCACCCTCTGCGTAAAGAACTTTCCACACATATCTCCCTTAAACTTTCCTCCTCTCACTTTGAATTCATGACCCCTAGTAATTGAGTCCCCCACTCTGGGAAAAAGTTTCTTGCTATCCACACTGTCTATACCCCTCATGATTTTGTAGACCTCAATCAGGTCCCCCCTCAATCTCCGTCTTTCTAATGAAAATAATCCTAATCTACTCAACCTCTCTTCATAGCTAGCACTCTCCATACCAGGCAACATCCTGGTGAACCTCCTCTGCACCCTCTCCAAAGCATCCACATCCTTTTTGTAATGTGGCGACCAGAACTGTACACAGTACTCTAAATGTGGCCGAACCAAAGTCTTATACAACCATAACATGAACCTGCCAACTTTTGTACTCAATACCCTGTCCGATGAAGGAAAGCATGCTGTATGCCTTCTTGTCCATCCTATTGACCTGCGTTGCCTCCTTCAGGGAACAATGGACCTGAACACCCAGATTTCTCTGTTCATCAGTTTTCCCTAGGACTTTTCCATTTACTGTATAGTTCACCCTTGAATTAGATCTTACAAAATGCATCACCTCGCATTTGCCCTTGTCCATCTGCCATTTATCTGCCCAACTCTCCAGTCTGTCTATATTCTGCCGTGATATCTGGCAGTCCCCTTCACTATCTGCTACTCCACCAATCTTAGTGTCATCTGCAAACTTGCTGATCAGACTACCTACACCTTCCTCCAAGTCATTTACATATATCACAAACAACAATGGTCCCCTGTGGAACACCACTAGTCACAGGTCTCCAATTTGAGAAACTCCCTTCTACTACTACTCTCTGTCTCCTGTTGCCTGGCCAGTTTTTTTATCCATCTAGCTAGCACACTCTGTGATTTCACTTTCTCCCTCAGCCTGCCATGGGGAACCTTATCAAACGCGTTTCTGAAGTCCATGCATATGACATCTACAGCCTTTCCTTCATCAATCAACTTTGTCACGTCCTCAAAGAATTCTATTAAGTTGGTAAGACATGACCTTACCTGCACAAAACCATGTTACCTATCACTGATAAGCCCATTTTCTTCCAAATGGGAATACATCTTATCCCTCAGTATCTTCTCCAGTAGCTTCCCAACCACTGACGTCAGGCTCACCGGTTGATAATTACCTGGATTACCCTTGCTACCCTTCTTAAACAAGGGGACAACTTTAGCAAAGCTCCAGTCCTCCGGAACTTCACCCATGTCTAAGGACACTGCAAAGATATCTGTTAAATATCTGTTACTACTGAAAGCTAGATTCCAGTGGTGTTCTCAAGGGCTGAGTACACATTAATAATTTTGATGTATAGGGTTCATGACTAAGAAGATTGCAGACAACACACAAGAATTGCCTGTGTGGTTGGTGGAAGGAGGATAGCTGCACACTGCAACAAGATACCAATGGACTATTCGGGTTGCAGAAGAGTAGCAAATGGAATTCAATACAGCAGCTTTCTGTGATGCATTTGGGAATGTCAGACAAGGCAAAGGAATGTGCGATCAATGGAGAATGCTGAGAGGGATAGAGGTAGTGAGGGACCTTGGAGAGAATGTCTGTGGATCCCTGAAGGTACAGTGCAGGTCTAAAAGGCACATGGAATCCTTTTATTTCTGAGATATACAATGAATCATCAGGGAATTTGTGTTGGATCTGCATAAATCATTAATTAGGCTACAACCTGGTCACGTCATTACAGAGAGCATTTAATTGCGCGAGAGAGGTGCAGATGAGATTTATGAGTATGTTAGATGGAGTGGAAACTGCAGCCATGAATGGCTATATAGGTTGTAGTTTTCTCCTTGGAGGAGCTAAGGAAAGATTTGATGTTGAGTTGTACAAAATTGTGCAGACCTGCACAGAGTGGCTGTGAAGGACCTAATTTAGATTAGCAGAAAGATCAGAGGTGAAGGAACTTAGATTTAAAGTGATTGCTGGAAGGAGTAGAGGAGAAATGAAGAAATATATTTCATATGGGGAGTAGTAGATGTCTGGAACTCACTGCATGAATGGTTGTGGAAGCAAAAGCCCCAAACTCATCCTAAAGCCTGTCTGGATATGCACATCGAGTTTCATAGACAGAGGGCTACACATCAAATCCTGGACAATGGGAAGAGGCTGGGTGACTCATTTTCAGCTGGCCTAAATGTAATGGATCCGGTGGCCTGTTACTATGGTGTAAATGTTTTATGATTCTATGTCTAGAAAGTTTGCCTATAATCTGCCAGTAGTAAATCTCAGAAACCCCCGAAGATTATGCAAGAGCACAGTTGAGTTTTAGAAAGTTTAAGCTGTGTAATATATTACTGCAGAGCACAGATAGGGATTTATTTTATTATTTGTTGAGACATGTGGACTTTGCTGGCTAGATAAGCATTATTGTCCAATTCTAACTGTCTTTGAGAATGTGATGGTAACCTACCCTCTTGAGCTGCCCCAGTCCATTTGCTGTAGGTTATTGAAGGAGTTTCAGGATGATGACCCAGCAACAATGAAGGACCAGTGATATGTTTTCAAGTTGGAATGGCCTGTGTCTTGAAGAAAGCTTGCATTTGGTGGTGTTCTTGTGTAATTCCTGCTTTTGTCCTTCTAGATGGTGGTGGTTATACGTTTGGAAGTTGCTAATGAAGGAATTTAATTTCTGCAGTGCATCTTGCAGGTGGTACCTGCTGCTGCTACAGTATGTCAGTGATAAAGAGAGTGAACATTTATGGGTATGGTGTCAATTGAGCAGGTTTCTACGTCCCAGATGGTGCCAAGTTTCTTGAATATTGTTGGAGCTGCCCTCATCCAGACAAATGGGAAGTATTGCATCACACATTTGATGATGGACCAACTTTAGGGACTTGGAAGGAGAGTTACTTGCTGTAGGATTCTAAGTCTTTGACCTCCCCTTCTCCTCACAGTATTTATATTGGGCAGTCCAGTTGAGTTTCAGGTCAGTGGTAACCCCTTGGATGTTGCTAGTTTGGGATTCAGTGATGGTAATGACAATGACTATTAGCATTACTCTTGTTTGAGATGGCCGCGTCTAGCACTGTGTGCCATGAATGTTGTTGTCACTTTTCAAACCTGGATATTGTCTGGATCTCGCAGCATTTGGACTTGAATTCAGTATCAGGAGAGTAGCATGTAGTGCATTATGCAGTCATCAGCAAAAATCCCCACTTCTAATCTGATAGAGGGAACTTCATTGATGAAGCAGCTGAAGGTGGTTGGGTCTAGGACACTATGACTAACTGGTCATTGATGCTGTGGAGAGGCCGAGATGACTGATCTCCAGTAATTATGAACATCTTCCTTTTGTACTAGACATGACTGCAACCAGTGAAGACTTTTCCCTGGACTTGAGTATTTCTAGGGCTTCTTGATGCAAGGCTTAATCAGATGTGGTGCTAATGTCAACAGCAGTCACTCTTTCCCCCTCCCCTCTGGGGTTCTCTGTTTGGTTCAGATATGGTTGAAAGATGTAATGAGGTGAGGTCCGCAGAGATCTGATTCATTGGTTGTGGTATCCCTTAGCTCTATTGATCGCTGACTGTTTTGTGCTGTTTGGCACACGAGTAGTCCTGTTTTTATCAGATTGAAATGTCATTGTTAGGTATAGTTGATGCTACTTCTGGCAAGCCCTTTGCACAGTTCTTTAAATTAGTGTTGATAGCCTAGGTTGGTGGTAGCGTTGCCTGGAATATGCCAGGCCATGAGGTTTCGTATTGTTTCAGAGATAGTAGGAACTGCAGGTGCTGGAGAATCTGAGATAACAAGTTGTAGAGCTGGTTGAACCCAGCAGGCCAAGCAGCATCAGAGGAGCAGGAAGGCTGATGTTTTGGGCCTAGACCCTTCTTCAGAAAATGAAGAATGCTGTGTTCATCCAGCTGTACACCTTGTTATCTCAGGTTTCATACTGTGTTTGATTGCAATTCTTCCGCTGCTGATCACCCACAGTGCCTCTTGGATTCCCAATCTTGAGTTACTAGAGGTTAGTAGCTATGTTTTGAAGTCTAGTTTCCAACTTTGTTGGCTTGCACATACAGTGTAGCAGCCATGTACTCTAGGACTAGACCAGCGTACTCAGTTGTTGTGCTACCTTGCCACCATCAGTGTTTTCTCCAAGTGGTGCTCGCCCACCAGCCACACCAATTGTCTCACCACACCACCACCATCAAATGGTAATAGCAGGAAGTTTTGCCAAGTTTGAGCTAAGGCCATGATACTGCATGGACTAGTAATTCAGAACCTCAGGCTAAATGTTTGAATCCTACTTTGGCAGATGTTGAACTATTCAATTCAAATAAACCTTGAATTAACGTTAACCTAATGGTGAAAATGTAAACACTGTTAATTGTCATTGAAAACCATCTGCATCGCTAATATCTTTTAAGGAAGAAAAGCTACTGCCTTCCCTGGTCTGGTTTACACACAAATCCAGATTCACAGCAAAGTGGTTGACCGTTAAGTGTCCTGTGAGCAATTATGGATGAATGATGAATGCTGCCTCCCCAGCAGTGTCCACATTCCATGAATGATTAAAGAAAAGTCAATGTTGAGGACTCCCCAGGGTAACTCGCCCTGACTGAATGCCACTATGCTGCATCCTCTACTTGCTCTATGCCAGTGGAATAAGACATACTCATTCATGATGTCTAGAACATTATCTGTCTGGAAAGTTTGATTCTGTGAGTATGATCATGCTAGATTTGTCTGCGAGTTCTTTCAATTTTGGTACCAACCCCCAGATATTAAGAAAGGAGGATTTTGCAGTGTCAGTGGGCTGAATTTGCCATTGTTATTTCTGGTGGTTTATGCCAGAATGTCCACCCAGTTTCATTCCTTTTTTGACTTTTTAGCAATTGATTACAACTAAGTGGTTTCCTAAGCCATTTCAGATGACAGTTGGGAATCAACCACATTGATGTGCGTCTGGAGTCGTATGTATACTAGACCAAGTGCGGCAAATTTCTTTCCCTAATGTGCATCAGTGACTCAAATGGGCTTTTAAAATATTTGATGGTTTTGTGGCCATCATTAGACCTTCTAATTCCAGATTTTAAAATTCAAATTCCATCATTTTTTGTGGTGGGATTAGAGTCCTCAGCATACTACCTGATCTTTGGATTTCCAGTCCAGCAACAATACTGTTATGCCGTTACTTCCCCTTTACCTGTTGCTTTTCCATATCATGTTGTCCTACCCGTTTGGCAGAAACTTGAAATCAAATAGGAAAAATCTCAGACTAACAATTAATTTTGACTATCCGTGCTCCATTACTATCTTGGGAGTGTTGTGTGTGTGCCTACATCAAGCACCAGATTATGAGTGCCAGGGTAGACTAGACTTGAATCTGATGCTCCATTTCTATGTATATAATTTTAACTCCAAATAAATCCCAAACCCTATTGCTTAATTCAGTTTACATTTATTGCAATTTTCTTTCTCTTTTTAGGTAACCAGTTATTGACAGCTACAGGTTATCTACAGTTGTGGTCACCCCCTCCTGCTGACATTTTAAAAGAAGAAAGTAGTCCTGCTGAGAAATTTCAATTAAATCCTGATTTAAATGATTGGAAATGTATCTGGCAATGCAAGTAAGAATCCAATTATACCTAATTCCCTTCAAGTTTAATTCTTCTTTTGTTCAAAGCCAGAAGTCATATGACACCAAGTTATAGTCCAACCGGTTTATTTGAAATCACAAACTCGTGGAGCACTGCTCAGTTTTGGTTTAACATCTCATTCAAATGGTATCATCTTTTGAGAATAACACTTCTAACACTGAAGTATCAGCCTGAATTATGTGCGCAAACCTCCAGAATAGCACATGAGGCTGTAACTTTTGACTGAGCTGAGAATGCGACCACTGTGCCAAGCTTGGCACTTCGTTATCTTTAAGAATAATTATTTATTTGAAATAGTAAGTATCCAGAAAATAAATGATTGCAATTTAATTTTTGGAGTAATGATAAGTTGCATAACCGGTTTAAAAAAAAATTCATTCAATTTAAAACAAAACAAAACAAAACAAAACTTGAACTGTTTGATCAGACATTAACATATCTCATTTTGTCCATATAGGACTGCTATTCCAATATATCTGATGAAATGGTCCCCTGATGGAGAATACTTTGCCACAGCAGGGAAAGTAAGATTTTGTAAAAGACTTTGCCTGATCAATCAATCACATTTATTTTGTGTTTTAACGTCAGCGGTATGTTTAAAAAGAAGTGAAATCAATGTTTCAAAATATAAGTGCAAAGATAAAATTACTAGCAGCATTTGTGAAACATTGAATTTTATTTGTAGTACTTAGTTTTTGAACGTGTTTACTAATTCTGGTTATGTCACTGCAAGCACTTTTTCTGTTGTTCTATATGCAGGATGACTCCCTTCTAAAAGTATGGTATCTTACCACTGGCTGGAAGTCTGCTGTTATAGGTGCAGAAGCATTTGGGGAAAAGAATGCTTCTTCAGCTGTACATTTTTCCTTTGTGTATCTGGCACATCCTCGTGCAGTAACAGGATTTTCATGGCGGAAGACTAGTAAATATATGCCAAGGTTAGAGACACACTCACTTCATCACAGTAAATGTCAGTTGTAATTGAACATTTGATATTTCGCTTTTGAACAGCCTGAGAAAACCAGTAGCACTACATTGAAATCTAAACTGCTACAACGTACAGAGAGGTGTTTTCGAGTTTTTACAAAGACATCATACAGGAACCTTTTGCTTTGATTCTGGTCTTTTACATATTTGATGTAACGTACTTGTTGTTGAGAGAGGATGAAAAAGTATTTGATTTGCAGTGTTGCTATCCTTCCCCTTGAAAACAAAGTTCAAAAAGAAATTCCGTATTCAAAGCTCTGTTTGTGATGAGTTAACTGTCTGACTTAGAACTATGATTAAGGATGATTCAATTGACCTCAGCTCCCTTAGTTTACTGGTGGGAAAATCACCTACATTTCCCAGTCCAGGTTGTTAAACGATGGAATTGCCCATAAGTGTGAACATCAGCTGAGAACAGGATTATGAGAGCTTCCTGCATATTGGACAACTTTTTCCCATTTTCTTGAATGGTTGCACATGATTAGAGAGAAATAGAGAGCATATACTGAATTGCTGAATGGTATTCTTTAGAAAAATGTGATTCTACTTGGACAAATAAGACCTCAACCTTTTTATCATTTGAAGCTCAAATATAGTGCAAAGTATAGCTGGTACCTTGATGGCGTCAAGTCAAAAATACTTAACATACACAAAACGAGATTCTAACTTATAGTCTTGTCCAGTTTTTCAAAGCCTTACTCTTGCTTTTATCTTTCTGTGACTGATTGTGTGCTGCAGAATGACTGCAGTAGAATAGAAGCGACTTCTACACTGTATTTGGAGTGTATGAGATTCCAATATATTCTATCTCCAGAAGTTCTGTGTGCAATGTACTACTGACTTCATGTCAAGATGGCGTCTGTCGGCTGTGGGCTGAAACCTTATTGCCAGAAGACAGTCTTCTTGGAGGACAAATGATGACAGAATCCACCATTAGTACTTCAACCAGCAATCTTCCTCATGATGGAAGTCAAAAAGACAAAATTCAGCATGCTCTGGAGGTAATCATTTTAAGGACTTAAAATGGAAAGAGTTCCAAATGAAATCGTAAACAATGAATATGCTTCTTTTAATTTATGCTAATTAACAGATATAAGTCTAGTTTGCTCGTTCCATGCTCTGCCAGTTGAATTCTTCATAGTTACTACTTGTCGTGGGACAAATGCCTTTTCTGCCTGAATCAATATGCTAAAGGAGGAAGTTGTATCTGTTTCCTTTTATCTATGCCAATTTTGAAACAAGTACAACAATTTACAATTCCAGTTTGTCGTTCTTAAGAACAGTGAAGTAAATTCTGGGAAGACCTGCGCGTACAGCAGGGTTTTGCACACATTACAGTACAAAATATACTTGTACATATCATCCTAAAATGTGATAGTTCCCGCAAATTATTTATGGTTGCAAATACAATACTCTTAATTTCAGTATATATGTGCTACTGTTTCTTTGTTGCCAAAATTGATAAGGCATTGAATTGCTAATCTAATGTTTATAAAAGATGGCATGTAAGTTTTTAAATACAGCAAGTTTTTAGAGTGGAGCCATTTTTGAAGTTGCAAAGGAGGTGAAATCATAGCACCTTGATTTAAAAGTGGGCATCTAACCTAAACGTTGAACTCCAGTGTATTGTCAATTCTACTTTTTCATTGCACAACAAAACAAAATATTGTTTCTTGCAGCCTCCCAATGACATTCCTCACTAATGTGGAGTTTGGTTATGATATTTGATATAAGCATACTCCTGGTCTGTGAAAGGATTACATTGAGGATAAAGCTGATGAATGTGGTACAGTCTTCAAATTGAATGTAGTAGACATTGAGACCTGTAAAGATGTGTTTATTTAATATGGAAATGTGGTGAACTCCTTTTGTGAAAATTATTTTGCTCCTGATTCTGATTTACATTGTATTTTGGATTCTGGAAGAATTTATTTTGTTCAGTCAAGTAGTATAAAGAACAAAAATGCCCTGCACGTTTATGCTGCAGCTTCATTTTTGCCAGTCTTGCTCTTCTTGGACCTGTACTGTTTTAGACTTAGAAAATTTGGTAGCCTAGCCTGGATTCTAGAAACTATATAATCAAGTAGAGTGACGTGTAAGGTGAGACTGCTGTATTCTTGGAATTTTAATCCTTCAGTAATATTTTAAGAGTAGCTCTAACCTCCTGTGAGAGTCCTAGTGGAATTTTTCCATTAAGTTAAACGCAGGTTACAGAATGCAGCCTAGAAACCTGAAGAGCTGGATTTTAATTGAGAGGACCAGGCTTGAGAGGTATTAAAATGTTTAGTATTTTATGCCTCTTTCTTTATTTATATATTCAGCCGGATTGCAAATACAGATAACAGTTGAAAATAATATGTTTAAAAGGAAGACAAAAGGATGGATTTGTTAAAATGACCACTCCCTGAATAATTTGAAGAGAAAAAAAATTAACTGAATTGTTTGATGTTCCTTTTGTAATTTTGCAACTTTTGTCTACAGTTGTGTAAATCAGTTGATTGTTCATTTCAATGATAAATGTTGAATGAGTCATTCAGTCTCAAACTAAACTAGACCTACCTGCCTGCTCCTGGTACATATTCCTCCAAACCTTTCCTATTTATTGTATTTAGCCAAATGTTTTTTAGATGTTGTAATTGTACCCGCATCCACAACTTCCTGTGGAAGTTCTTTCCACACACGAATCACCCTCTGTGTTTTAAAAAAAATTTGTCCCTTGTGTTTTTCTTTCGATCCGTCTCTTCTCTCACCTTAGAATTGTGTCCCCTAGTCTTGTAATCCCACATTTTAAGGAAAAAACGTCTACTATTAACTCTTGAGAACCACTATTCAGAAGGACTCTCCTTCTCAATCTCTTCCCTTTCATGTGACTTGATGATCCTTTTGTTAAATTACCACCAGTCGTCTCTCTTAATTGAGAAACAGCCCTGTGATCCACTGCGACTATGGCATCTTTACCATTCTATAACACAGTGCCCTGAGTAAGATTTCATTGAGAAAGTGTTGTTTGTTGTTAGTGGCTGTTTTGCATTTAATGATCAAATCCTAGTTTGTCATTTGTTAATACCATCTGGAAGACCATGCAAGTTATTTTCAAATTGTTTTGGTTCATGCCAGCTGGTTTTAAATTTGGATTCTTAACCTGCTAGAAGAATAAATATTAGTGCACTGTTAATTGTGTTTTTGCAGACAATCCACCATTTGAAACATCTAAGAAATCGTCGCAGATCGTCAGTTCTGGCTGCCCATATTGAAGTTTTGCCGAGCCAATTGGAATCGCATGAAGCCCACAGACAGATTTCACACTATGTTAACGCACTTTGTCACTTTCATATTGCAGCGAGTATTAATCCAAATACAGGTCAGGATTAGTTAGAGTAGAACTGTAATTGCTTTTACCATACTTAAATAATCAACCCTGTTTAACAGAAACTAATTGACTATTGAAAGTAATAGTAAATTTCTTGTGACTGGTATTGTATAGCTGTTGATTTTAAGCCTCGAGGGCTTGGTGGGGCAATATTTGTGAGGATTTAAAATCAGATGATTCAGTTTTCTGCTCCTAAATTATTTACAAGCTACCTAGTGATATTTTTATCTGCACCAGCTTTGGAGACAGCTTTACAGGCAACTTAGGGCTAGATTTAATTCAAAAGGTCATGGCTCACGTCTTAATTGTGGGGTAAACAGGATTTCAATGATCATTTGCAGAGAAACATGCTTATGTAAAATTGCCTGAAAAAATTTGTATGAGACAGAAAATGAGACAGAAGAGACCAGAACAATTAACTTTGTCATTCTCTGGTAGGAATGTTTTTCCTGATACCAGAAGAAAACTGATGGTCATTTCCATCCTAACCTTCTGATCAGGATCTTGTACTTAATTTACCTTGAGGCTGGTTATATTGGATCATGGTGGTTTCTGGAACTCATTACAATTTCCTTTTCAACCCTTTTATTGCTCCCAACAGCTGACCTTGATGTAACGCCTACCACTTCTGGTTGGAAGTACAATTTCAAATATATTAAAATGAGAAAATGTTCAAGGGATGTCCTTGAACTTAAACTAGAGATTACTGTAAAGGTGACATTTAATCAATTCAGCTCTGTTACGAAGCAAGATTTGAAATTGATTGATTGAAAATATTTAGAATGTAGATGTGTTGGGTTGCAGTCAGAAGTTTAAAACAGATGGAAGGGTGTTTTTCTAAATGGAGACCAGTAACTCGTGGTGATCCACAGGGACCAGACTTAGGCCCTCTGTTGTTTGTAGTATATATAAATGATCTGGAAGAAAATGTGGGTGGTCTGATTAGTAAGCTTGCGGATGACACAAAGTTTGATGGAGTTGCTGATAGTGCTGATGGTTGTGAAAGGAAACAATAGGCTATAGATAGATAGGCGACTTGGTTGCGGATTGACAGATGGTGCTTAATCCAAACAAATGTGAGGTGATGCATTTTGAAGGATCAAGATAAGGTGTAATTTATACCGTAAATGGCGGAACCCTTAGGAACATTAGCATACAGATGGATCTGGGTGTGTAGGCCCACAGTTCCCCAAAAGTGGCTACACAGATGACCAAGATAATTTAAGAAGGCATACAGCAAGCTTGCCTTCATTAGCTGGGGCATGGAGTACAAGAGTTGGCAAACCATGTTGCAGCTATATAACAGAGATAATGGGAACTGCAGATGTTGGAGAATCCGAGATAACAAAGTGTGGAGCTAGATGAACACAGCAGGCCAAACAGCATCTTAGGAGCACAAAAGCTTTTTTTGACGTTTCGGGCCTAAACCTTCATCAGAAAAGGGGGAGGGGGAGAGGGTTCTGAAATAAATAGGGAGAGAGGGGGAGGCAGAGAGATGCTGCTTGGCCTGTTGTGTTCATCCAGCTCCAAACTTTGTTATCTTGCCGTTATATAACATCCTTGTTCGGGCACATTTGGAGTATTGTATGGTGTTTTGGTCACCACACTACCAAAAGGATGTGGAATCTTTAGAGAGAGCACAGAGAAGGTTCACTAGGATGTTGCTTGGTCTCGAGGGCACTGGCTATGAAGAAAGGTTAAAAAGGCTAGGATTGTTTTCACTGGAAAGATGGTGGCTGAGAGGAGATCTGACGGAGGTCTACGAAGTTATGAGAGGCACAGATAGGATGGGTAGTCAGAGGCCTTTTTCCTAGGTTTGAACTTTCAATTACAAGGTGGCACAGGGTCAAGGTGACAGGGGGGGAAAGGTTAAGGGAGGGGGAAGTTTTTCATGCAGAGAGTGGCAGAAACCTGAAATGCACTGCCAGAAGAGGTGGTGGAAGTTGGCACATTGGTGACATTAAAGAGACACCTCGATGGTTAAATGAATAGAGAAGGATACAGACCGAATAAGGACAGAAGGTTTTTTTTTAAATTCAGTTAGGGCACGATGATTGGCACAGGTTTGGAGGGTCGAAGAGCCTGTTCCTGTGCTGTACTTCCCTTTTGTCCTCTTTGTTTTTTTGTTCCTCAGGTTTACACGCATAGGTTCAAAAACGATTTACTAACGATGATGAGATCTTAAAAAAGTCAAGTGCCACTTGTTTGGTTTAACTTGGTTTTGACACCTAATATGATGCTTAGTTGGATATGGAAAAATATTTCCATTAAACGCATAATGTGGAGCATTAATTTTTAATTGTTATGCAGATATTCCACCAGCGCTAGCTGGCACAGCTTTTAATATTGAAGAAGGAGGTGGAAATTTTGTAGTTCACTGGCTGAACAATAAAGAACTGCATTTTACGTCATCTATGGAAATATTCGTGGAGCAATTAAGAAAGCTCACAGATCAGGAAACAGAGGATGAAGTTGACACAGCCAGTCAGAATGGATTGAAAATGAAACTGGACACCAGTGAGCAAGGCAAGTAAAATGTACGCGTTCTATCATGTAGATGAACTGAATTTAATCTAATGCAGGGCTTGATTTTTAATTGTTGTGTGTTTTGTTAAGGTTTTCTGTCCATCCATTTTGGCCTACAGAAAGAAAGATCAAACACTAGGCATTCAGCTTTTGCTTTAATGATGTGAACATGATTTGATAGCAATTGATCTATTTGGTTGTATAAAAACTAAAATTAAATGTTGTATGCTGTTTGCTCTCGATTGGGTAAAATTAGTTCTATCCCTGTCACCATTAGAAAAAAAAAACATTGTCCTACTTTGGAATTGCCAAGCTTAAAAAATATGATTGATATCCACTCTATATTGCCACAGAATGTGTTAAACCACTGAAAAGCAAACCCAGCTCCATCATCATGATCTCGATTTTCTGGATCAGCGATAGTTGTACTCTGAGTTCTGGATATTGTACGCTTTCGCTTTAGTGCATTTAGTTTGTCAGGCTTGCATCATAACTGACATTTGATGTCAGTCCCATCTGCTTTTAATCCTTTGTGCCTTGATTTGGAAGTGAGCATTCTTGTCCTGCAGTCTGTCCTTTTGTGTGATATATCTCTATGTGAAACCAGATATTTCATTCCGGTTGGGTAATAAAAGATGACAATGGAAGGAATAAATAAAATGTATTGATGGTGGAAGGAATAATAAAATAGGTTACAATGTACAAAGCACATTCTGAACCTTTTCATGTGCTGCATTTCCTCCCCAGTCCATCCCTGGTGTTACTGTCTCCTTACTGAAGCATAGTGTTATAGGAACTGGTCCTTTTGTGGCTAAATAGCAGCTATTTATGTGGACCAGACCATCTAAGTCACATATTTCACCCACGCACAGGATGGTGTTTTTCTCAGTTAAAATTAGTTCACACTAATTATTGAAAGATTTAAAGTGAATTGTAATATTAAACAGTTGTTATAAAACAATGGATTAGAAAATTAGTTAATGAACTTTTGAAAACTACTGAAAAGTTTTTTTTTAGAAAACCTGCTTTCTCTAAATTCATGCATTGAGATTTACAGTCGAACAGAGCATTAGTGTTTATTACACATCAAGAAAAAAGCTTGAAATATCTGTTGGGATGTAAAAACAAGCAGATTTTTTTGGTCAGTTAATGACATACTAACGAGTCTTGAGAAGATTTGTAGCTCAGGTTGAGGTTCTGGATGTGAGTTTGCTCGCTGAGCTAGAAGGTTAGTTTTCAGACGTTTCGTCACCTTTTTTTTTTAAATTTGAAAAAATATACTTTATTCATAAGATGTACAAAAAATAAATGTACGGGACGGTCCAACTACTCAGAGCGTTCCACGGCAACGAGGCCAGGCCCATCCTTCGCAACACAGTGGACAGGTAGAACCTCAGTAAGTAGTGACACTTGGTGTTTGCGTACTGAGGATCCACGCACAGCTTGATGCAGCCGCACACAAAGGTAGCCGTTAGGGCGAGGGTGGCGTTCGGTACGCCCTTTCCCCCATTTTCCAGGTCTTTGTACATGGTGTCCCTGCAGACCCGGTCCATCCTCGACCCCCAAATGAAGTGGAAGATGGCCCGGGTGACTGCAGCGGCGCAAGTCCAGGGAATAGGCCAGGCCTGCGCCACATACAACAGTACCGAAAGCCCCTCGCACCTGACAACCAGGTTCTTGCCCGCGATGGAGAGGGACAGGAGCGTCCACCTGCCCAGCTTCTGCTTCAGGTTGGTGATACGCTCCTCCCAAGTCTTAGTGCACGCCCCAGTTCCACCGAACCAAACACCCAGCACGTTCAGGTAGTCTGTCCTGACGGTGAAGGGGATGAGGAGCGGTCGTCCCAGTTCCCAAAGAACATGACCTCGCTCTTACCCCTAGATAATAAAATGTGAGGCTGGATGAACACAGCAGGCCAAGCAGCATCTCAGGAGCACAAAAGCTGACGTTTCGGTCTAGGCCCGAAACGTCAGCTTTTGTGCTCCTGAGATGTTGCTTGGCCTGCTGTGTTCATCCAGCCTCACACATTTTATTATCTTGGAATCTCCAGCATCTGCAGTTCCCATTATTTCTCGCTCTTACCCCTATTGACTTTGGCTCCCGAGGCCAGTTCAAACTGGCCGCAGATGTCCAATAGTCTACTCACCGACAGACGATCGGTGCAGAAGACGGCGACGTCGTCCATGTGCAGGGAGGTCTTGACCTGAAGGTCTCTGCTGCCTGGGATAGTCACGCCCTTCAGGCTCACGTCCTTCCTGATGGATGCGGCGAAGGGCTCCACACAGCACACGAACAAGGCAGGAGAGAGCGGGCAGCCTGTCTGACTCCAGATCTGACTGGAAAACTGTCCGATTCCCACCCGTTGATCGAGACTGCGCTATCGATGTTGGTGTAGAGCAGCCGGATCCAATTGCGGATGCCCTCCCCGAACCCCAATTTGGAGAGGACGTCCCTCATGTAAGCATGAGAGACCCTGTCGAAGGCCTTCTCCTAGTCCAGGCTGACGAGGCAGGTGTCCACCTGCCTGTCATGCACGTAGGCGATTGTATCCCTGATGAGCGCGAGGTTCTCAGCGATCTTCCTGCCCAGCACAGCACAGGTTTAGTCAGGGTGAATCACCGACTCCAGGACAGACCTGACCCAGTTGGCTATGACCTTGGCCAGGATTTTGTAGTCCACGTTCAATAGTGAAATGGGACGCCAATTCTTAATTTCTTCCCTCTCCCCCTTCCTCTTGTAAATGAGGGTGATGATGCCCTTTCTCATGGACTTGCACATTTCCCCTGCCCAAAGCGCACTATCGTACACCTCCAGCAGGTCCTGGCCGACCAGGTCCCACAGAGCGGAATACAGCTCGACCGGTAAGCGGTCGCTCCAGGGAGTCTTATTCCTCTCCAAGGACTTGAGGGCTCTGGTGAGCTCATCCAGGGATATCGGCCGGTCCAGCCACTCCCTCGTGCCGTCGTCTAAGACCTCCGTGATAGACGACAGGAACGACTCGGAGGCTGTGCTGTCCGTGGGCTTGGTGTCGTACAGTCCGGCATAGAAGGATCTGCTGATCCACAAAATGTCGGGCCGAGACGACGTCACCGAGCCGTCGTCTCCTTCAGCCGGCTAAATGCACAGAGCTCTCTTTGTGCACCTTCTGAAAGAAGAAACGCGAGCACGTCTCGTCCTGCTCCACGGAGCGGACCCTGGACCGGATGATTATCCTGGAGGCCTCCACGGCGAAGAGTGAGGCTTGCTGGCCCCTCACCTCGCGGAGGTCCTCCGTGACATCGATCCCCATCAACTGCAGAAGGAGCAGGTTCTGCAACCTTTTCTGGATACGTGACAGCTTTCCCCGCCTCTCTCTCTCGCCTTCCGAACACCCTTGAGGACAAAGAACCTCTTGATGTTCTCCTTCACCGTCTCCCGCCAGTCGCCCGGAGTCTCAAAGAGGGGTTTCACGATTCTCCAACCGGCGTACTCCCTCTTAAGCTCATGGACGTTCTCTGGGGTCAACAGAGTTATGTTGAGCTTCCACATCCCCTTGCCGGCCGGCTGGTCGTCCTGTAAGTGACAGTCGGCCAGCAGGAGGCAGTGGTCAGAGAAGAACACCGGCTCGACGCCGGTGGACCTGACCGAGAACGCCCGTGACACAAACAGGAAGTCTATCCTTGAGCGAATATACCCGTCTGGCCGCGACCAGGTGTACCTCCGCTGCTCTCCGTCTGCGGGGGTGCTGAAGACATCAAGCAGCTTGGCGTCCTTCGCCGTGCCCATCAGGAATCTGGACGTGACGTCCACTTGACTCCCCCCACCCGCTGTCCCGACGCTGGATCTTCCATCTGCATCGATGATGCAGTTGAAGTCTCCGCCTAGGATGAGCGGCCTGGACATAGCCAGCAGGGGTGGAAGCCGCTGCAGGACGGCCCACCGCTCACTCTGTACCGCTGGGGCGTACACATTGATCGACCTCAGGGGAGCGTTCCTGTAGGTGACGTCAGCCACTAGAAGGCGCCCCCCCCCCACCACCTCCTGAACTTGAGAGATGGTGAAGTTGCGCCCACGTAGCAGAATAGCCAGGCCCGAGGAGCGACAGTCGTTACCCCCCGACCAGATTGAAAGCCCACAGTTCCAGGCGCCAGACCACTTCCCGTACCTGCTGGGGTGCGGTATCCCTCTCTCCTGTGGAAACAGGAGGTCCGCCTTGACGGTGGTCAGGTAGGCCAACGTGGACACACATCTTGCGGTGGACTTGACGCTGCGCATATTAATGCTCGCAACTTGTACCCCCATTGTGGGCAGTGACCGCAGTACCCACCCCAAGTCCAAGGTCCAGTCCCTCCATCTGTCCCTTCATGCCCATTGCCCGGGCTAACTGCTGGACGTTCTCCGGGCTCAGGAAACCATCTGTGCTGCCTTCCGGGTGGCATCCCCCCCGTCGTGGGTAGGGAGGCAAGAGAGTCCGGCTCTGGGTCAGGCTGGGGACGCGCTGTTTCCACCTTCCTGCCTGGAAGTTCCGGGGGCCTCAGGATGCCTCCCGTCACATGGAAGCGGGGTGCTGCTTTCCTTCTCCCTCGAGATCTTTAGCTTGTGCTTTGGGCGGGCCCTCTCCGAATCTCCCTCGTCAGAGGAGCCCTTATATCCCCCTCTTTAGCTGCCTCTTCCCGCCTGATGGTTGCGGTTCCTGGGCCTGCTGGCGCGCCTTCCTCTTCGCTTTCCGGACTGTCGTCCACTCCCCTGGGTCGACTGTCGCCGCCTCCATCGACTCTGGGTTGTCGGGGGGGAATGGAGCCTGGAGGGGCGCTTTGCTGGCCTCGGGCCCATCCTGCAGGGCTGGGCCCTCCTGCACGACCTGGCCCTCCTGCTCATTAGTGGGGTCCTTGCAGGGCCCTGGTGCCTTCCTCTCCTCTGGGGGGACTGGCCCCACATTGCCCCTGCCGGCGACCTGGGCGTAGGTGGTCCCCCGCCGCGGGCATGCCCTATAGAGGTGGCCCGCTTCCCCGCAAAGGTTGCAGCTTTTTTCTTGTGGGCAATCCTTTGCAAGGTGTCCCTCCTCCCTGCAGATGGTGGCTTTGCAGTCGGCCGCCACATGACCTGACCTATCACAGGCATGGCAGACTTTAGGTTGCCCTGCGTAGGTCAGGTAGCCCTTGCTCCCGCCAATCGCGAAGCTGGACGGTGGGTGTACAATGTTCCTGTCCGCGCCCATCCTCAGCGTCACCTTGACCTGCCTCTTACTGGTCCAGATGCCAAAGGTGTCCATGATGTCAGTTAGGTCCCCTTCCACCTTCACGTACCTTCCAAGGAAGGTCAGGACATCAACTGCTGGCACATGCGGGTTGTACATATGTACAGTCACCATACGGCTCCTCTGCACTGGCATCACGAACAGCAGGACAGCGGTCAATACAGAGCGGGGGCCCTCACCTCCTTTCTCCTTGAAAACCTCCAGGAAGCGCTCGTAAAGCTTGGCACTCCTGAAGGTTACATTGTTAAAAACCTCCTCCGGGGTAATCCTGCAGGCAGTAAATGTCCGCAGCAGCGAACCCACAACAGTCCAACAGGACCCTCTTCACGAAGAAGGTGCGGTCCACAGGTGCACCTTCATCCACCTTCTTCACGGAAACACAGATGGTGTTCCGGACCCCCTGACCTAAGGCACGAGCACTTGCCGCAGCCATCGTTGCAGGTTGGCTGAGCCAGCGTTAGGCCGAAGCCAGCATTAAGATCCACCGGTTGCAAGGGTGCACAGCCAACCCGACGTCTTCCTTCCACCTCCAACACAGCGCTCTCCTCCTCTCGGTCTGCAGAAGAGTGGGTCTTTATTTTGTTCCAGATGTAAGCTGGTTCACTGAGCTGGAAGGTTAGTTTTCAGACGTTTCGTCACCATTTGAGGTAACATCAACAGTGAGCCTCTGATGAAGCGCTGGTGTTATGTCCCGCTTTCTATTTATCTGGATAGGTTTCCTTGGGTTGGTGATGTCATTTCCTGTGTTGGTGACATCATTTCCTGTTCTTTTTCTCAGGGGATGGTAGCTTGATTTGGAGCCAATATGTTTGTTGATTGGAGTTCCGGTTGCAATGCCATGCTTCTAGGAATTCTCGTGCGTGTCTCTGTTTGGCTTGTCCTAGGATGGATGTGTTGTCCCAATCAAAGTGGTGTCCTTCCTCATCTGTATGTAAGGATACTAGTGATAGTGGGTCATGTCGTTTTGTGGCTAGTTGATGTTCGTGTATCCTGGTGGCTAGCTTTCTGCCAGTTTGTCCAATGTAGTGTTTGTCACAGTTCTTGCAAGGTATTTTGTAGATGATGTTTGTTTTGTTTGTTGTCTGTATAGGGTCTTTTAAGTTCATTAGCTGCTGTTTTAGTGTGTTGCTGGGTTTGTAGGCTACCCTGATGCCAAGAGGTCCGAGTAGTCTGGCAGTCATTTCGGAAATGTCTTTGATGTAGGGGAGAGTGGACATACTAAACAAGTTGTAGGACGCGCAGCTTTGAATTATTTTGTTTTTAATGGATTGTTAGTTTCAAAGAAAATTAGCACTTTTTAAAAAAGAAGTTCAGCCCGTGCAAAATGAATTGCTAACTGCACGTTATTGGATCATTTTCTATCAAATCATGAGATTCTCTTTTTAAAACAAACATTTTGTCCTGTTGGAACAACTTGATACTTCAAAATTAATTCTTCTAATCTGGATAGCTATCTGAGGAGCGCACTGAGGTTCAAAGTAACTAAGACATGGTTATTTTAATTACATGGGTGTATTTGAAGTTATACATAGTTTCTTGCACTGTATTACACAACATTTTATTTCTGCTTTGTTACAGAACAAGATGAAGCTTCAGAGAAAGGATCAGAGTATGAGAATGAAGAGGCTAAACAAGATGGGAACACTACAGTATCTACATCATCAGTTGCAGGAATTTCAATGCCCACTATATTGTTAGATCGAAAACTTGAAACACTGCAAACAGAATGGAACAGGAATGCTGATATGCTGTTTACAATCCATCCTGTAGATGGCTCATTTTTAGTCTGGCATGTAAAGTATTTAGATGAATATCACCCAGGAATATTCAGACAAGTCCAGGTACAGATAAAATATTTTCTAATATAGCTGTTTAAATTATAAGCCCACATTTTAAAGGCCATATTTGCTCATTTAATACAAAACGACAGATGCTTAGAAATTTTGATAAAAGTTCAGTTGGGTGTTTAGAAGCTTAGTGCAGTAAAACAAGTATAAATCCATTGTGATCAATCATTTTGTGTTAGAATACTAATTACCTGCTTTTGTTTTCAAAGCTGTCTGAGTCGTTATTACTCTAGGTTAATCAGTATCTTAGTAACCTCAAATTGATTTGTAATTTATTTTCAAAGTGGTATTGTACTTTGCACAAACTACATTGAATTTTGACTGTAATAATGTCTGCCTTAAATCAGGCCTTGCATTCTTGAATGTCACAATATGTTTATTTTAAATTTTCACTTTTCTTTCAAAGAGATTTTTACAGGGGCATGTTTTGTCTACTACAAATCCCAGTGCTAACATTAAGCCAGCATCTTTGTCTTGTTGACTTTGAATTTATTAGTAATGATGTATCTTTTTTTGGTTGCCAAGCAAAAAGAAAGACAGTTTTACATTAGTATTTACCGTAATTATTCTCTGGGTCTGGTCTGAAATGAAGGCAAATATTGTTTTAACTTTTGTTCTGTTCATAAAGTTTTAATTTCAGCAGTATATACCCCCAAAGCCTTTAGGCATCCTCCAGATTTCACTAGAGCATGGATAACAGAAAAAGTGTTTTCATCAGCTGTTTAGCATGTTGGGTCAGTTGGCTGGATGGCTGGCTTGCAATGCAGAGTGATGTGAAAATGGGTTGAATTTATGTGTTGACTGACTTTACCATGTAGGTCCTAACTTTTTAACCTCACCCTTCACTTGAGGCATGGTGATGCTCAGGTTAAACCACCACAAGTCATCTCTCTAGTCAGAGCGCAGTCCTGTAGGGCTCTGGCAACTTTATAGTGTGTTGGAGCGAAATGATTTTAGCAGCTCAAACTGAGATCTAGAATAGTTCAATAAAGTCCTTTAAAATCCATGATTTCAGTTTGAATTTAAACCTACACAACTGGCCTAGAAATTTCAGAGAAATTAATGATGAGTTTAATGTGCACACTGTTGTTAGTGTGGAAATAACTCAACAAATTTTGAATGTATGATCAAGGAGCAGGAATAAACCACTCAGGCCCTTGAACCTATTCTGGTTTCAGTAAGACCCTGGCTGATAACGATTATAACCTCCAAAACTGCATTCCTATCTATTTGTAATAACCTTTCAACCCCTTGCTTACCAAGAATTTATCCTCTACAGTCCAGTGCTCCCACTGCTGGTACAATTATGGTGGAGTGGACATGACCATGTATATGCTGAGCACACCATCTACTGGATTTAGTATGCCTTCTTGCCTTCAAACTCTTCAAGATGTGTTAAATCCAATCCTTACAGTTTCCCAGGCCCATTGAACAGCATATTTTAGTTCTCTTTCCTAATTAATTCAATTCATTGATTTAGACACCCTACACAATAGGGGCGGCATGGTGGCTTAGTGATTAGCACTGCTGCCTCATAGCCCCAGGGGGCCCTACTTTGTGATAATAACTACAATAGATTTTGAGTAGTCACGGACAAGGACAAAAGTGGCCCTCAGTTGGGAGTGCTTCATTGGGCAAGGGCTAATTACATCAAAATTAGACAGGAACTGGAGAATGTGGATTGGGAACACTTACTTGAGGGCAAAGCTTCGTCTGACATATGGAAAGCTTTTAAAGACCAGTTGATTAAAGTGCAGGACATGCATGTCCCCGCAAAACTGAAGGGTAGCAGTGGGAGGATTCGGGAATCATGGGTGACAAGGGAAATTGTAAGCTTCTTCAAAAGGAAAAAGAAAGCTTATGATTAGTTTAGGATGCTATAAACTGACAAACCATTGAGGAATATAGAGAAAGGAGGAAGAGTTAGGAAGGCTAAAAGCGGCCATGAAATGTCTTTAGCAAACAGGGTCAAGGAGAATCCCAAGGCTTTTTATGCATATATCAGAACAAAGTAAGTAGGAAAGGAAAGAATAGGCCCATTCAAGGACAAGGGAGGGAAGTTAAGCATGGAGCCACAGGAAGTGGGGGAGATCTTAATGAGTACTTTGTGTCAGTGTTCACCAAGGAGAAGGACATGACTGATGTTGAGGTCCGGGATGAGTTTGTGAATATTGTAGAAAATGTCAGTATTGAGGGAATAAGTTTTGGGCACCCTAATTTGTGTTCAGGTCGACAAGTCCTCTGGACTAGATGGGATCTATCTGAGGAAATGTGAGCGGCAAGGGAAGAAATAGCTAGGGCATTAGCAGAAATGTTCACATCGTCTTTGATAACAGGTCAAGTTCCAGAGGACTGGAGATCAGCCAATGTTGTTCCCTTCTTTGAGAAAGGAAGCAAGGATAATCCAGGAAATTATAAACCAGTGAGCCTGACGTCTGTGTTGTGAAAGCTCTTAGAGAAGTCACTGAGGGACACGATGTATGCACATTTGGAAGAAAATGGACTAGTTAGTGACGGGGACCATGGTTTTGTATGGGGAAGGCCATGTCTCACCAGCTTGATTGAAATTTTCAAAGAGGTGACAAAGATTTTAGATGAGGGACTGAATAAGAGTGCTGAAGAAGGGTAATACCCAAAACATTGACTTTTACTTCCTTCTAGATGCTGCCTGGCTTGCTGTGTTCTTCCAGCCTCCTGTTTGTCTACCTACATATTGAGCCCTGTGTTCAAGTTATAATTGTGCTGTTATTAGGATTCATGTTATCCCATTTGTACAAGTTGCAAAAATGTCAATTTAACATTATTGTTAGTGTGGCAATTTTCAATGAACGTTTTAGTAGTAGGTGAGACAACATTTCCCAGAATCCTCATTGTAATTTGATACAAGCTGTTTTTTAAGATTAATTTGATCGTACATCTAAGTTGTTTTAAAAAAATCTATGCCAGATTTAGTCATTGCCTTCAATGTTGAAAATCTTTCTTTGTAAGATGATATTTTTGACAGATGGTTTTGAATTGTCTTATTAGCTGAAGCTAGTAGACTAGTTGGGTAGTTGTTTTGGGAGCTGGTACCGACACAGTAGGCCAAATGGCTTCCTGTACTATTAATTCAATGATAAAACATCTAATTTCAGTTAATATCACAGTTTTGTTTGTTAACATCAAGGTCTAATTTAAAGGGTGTATTAAAAACAGACTCAATGCTTAAAACACAGAAGGAAGCCGTTTGACTGTGCTGGTCTTCAAAACATTTCAAATTTCTCCAGAAATATCTAAAAGGGGGTTGTCAAGGACAAAACAATCCAATAAGTTGAATCATTGAAAGTAAAATTTTCAAAAGATGCAAAATTGGCATATAAACTTGGTTCATTTGGAGGTGTCCTACCTGACAGTTACAGTGCTTCAGTAGAAGGAATCAAAAGCTCATACAATAAAACTGGAACAGTTCTCCATTTATGTGGGACTACATTATTGTTTAATTACAATTTATTCATCTAATTGTTTGTTACACAGCTTTCGCTCTTCTATTTCAATGCACATTCTTAATGGAATGTTTGATACAATTCTGCGAGTGTGCTATGTAAAAGTATGAGCACTTTCATTAAGTAATTTATTTAAAAGTATTTAATTTACACTTTCATATTACTTTCTGCTTTCAAAACGACTGCTATGTATTTAAATGTGTATTCTGTTTTGTAATGACACAGGATGATATGGTGGTGCAGAATGCCAAGTAATTATCTTTCCTTCTAAGGCAGGGCTCAATTAAAAATTACTTTAATCATATGCTGCCTTTGTGGTGTACAGTTCGGATGCAGCTTTGCTCTGAAAGGAGACTGTCTATATTTTCTGTAATATTTATATCAGAAGTTACCCTGGCATTTGCTGTTGTGTAAAATGTGCTTAATTTTCTTATGGTATCATCTGTACACAATTTTAGCAATCTTGTGACTAGTGAATGCATACTGAATAATCAATTGTAAAGAAAGGTTTTTGCAACAAAGCTAGTACCAGCTAGTAACTACATATTAGTGGCCCCAATGTTCTTCTTGACAGGCAAAATAAGCTACTAATTCAGATTTTTGTTTGGAACAAACTCTGTAGTAATTAATAGATTGCGTCAATTTTTGATTCAGTTAGGCCTGAAACAGGAATCATCAGGAGTATGTAACTAATTGCATTTTCACGCAAAAAATGAGAAAGAAATTGAGTAACAATGTGTTTCGGGTATAATGCATAGTATTTTCCATTTTTTTCTGAATTTGGATGATATGTTAGTTAAGGAAACATATGAATTTTGTTAATCTGTGTTAATCACTAAATTACTGAGTATTTTCATGTAGTGTCCAATATATTTTGCAAACTTCTGTTTAATTCCAACTTCAGAACTTCTTCCCCCTCCTACTTCCATCTCTCTCTGAAGCCTGCTTCAACCCTCACTTTTTAACTCTGTCTTTGATTATTTCCCCTAACTTTGCCACCTTTGCATGACATTTCTGATTATTACTGTGAAGATCTTTGATATAGTTTTGCTGTGTTAAAGGTCCATGACAAATGTAATTTCTTTTATTTCTTCCAGCAAGAATATATTTTGTAAATTATGCAGAAACATGCATGACAACTAAAAATGTCTAATTCACATTTGTATTATAGGTCGCATTTTCATCACGGATTCCTGTTGCTTTTCCTACTGGTGATGCTAACTCGCTCAGCAAAAATATCATGATGTATGCATGTACTGCTAAAGATGCTAAGAACCTTCCAAATAATGATCCTAATCTCAATGGGATGATCCATTTTGTGAATAGCTCAAAATTAAATATCATCACTCCGGCAGTTATGATGATATCAAAGCATGTTGATGGATCGTTAAACCAGTGGGCAGTAACTTTTGCTGAAGAATCTGCTTTCACCACAGTTCTAATGGTATCGCACAAGTTTAGATATTGTGGACATCGTTTTCATCTGAATGACTTAGCTTGCCATTCAGTGCTACCGCTTTTGTTGACCTCTTCCCATCACAATGCGCTAATGACTCCTGAAACTGACTCTGGTGAAAAGGAAAAACCTGTGGTAGAACTTGTAAAGCCCTTAAAAGGGCCAACTTCACAGCAAGTTACAAATGCTGCTACAAGAACATTTCATGATCCTAATGCCATCTACAGTGAGCTGATACTTTGGCGTATGGATCCAATAGGACCCTTGTCATACTCTGGAGGGGTTTCAGAGCTGGCACGTATAAATTCCTTGCATACTTCAGCTTTTTCAAATGTGGCCTGGCTTCCAACATTGATCCCAAGCTATTGTCTTGGTGAGTTTGATTTAAATCAGTTTTGCTACATTCTGTTTATTAAAAATAGTTAATTGTGAGCATGCTAGTCAGAAATTAATTGTACCTTTTTATCATGCTGTTACAGTTTCAAATGGTTTTCCTAGTTGTCAAGAACATTAAGCATCATTAAACTTCACTCGCCCTTGGTAAGATAGGTAATTCATCATGGAAAATTGGAAGATATAATTGTCCTTTTCCAAGTCCGTTTTACTCTTCAACTCCCTCATCTGTCTATCTTCATTTTTCCTTAATGTCAGCTTTTATCAGAATCCCTTCAGTGTACTGCTTTGGTTTTTTTTTAAGAAGGTAAGCCATATGAAAAGATGATTACAGTATTTTGGCATCATAAGCACTATTTTATAATGAAGTATTTTTCTTCAAGCGTCAAATGACACATTTGATAAATTAAATAATGAAAGCAGCCAATGACTCCCAGAGAAGGATATTTTTATTTTTAAACCTGGCAAGTGGAAATTGTGGCAGTGGCTAAAGCATCAAACAATATAAGCAAGTCAACAAGCTAGCAGGAACCTGCCAACTACCATATAAACTGGGATGTTCTTCAAACTAGACGAGTAACCCCTATTGAACCCAATGGCATGCAATTTTATTTTCCAACATGCTGGATGACTGAGGATTGAACTTCATGCTTAAAAGGCCAGAATGTGGCTTTCACATGCTGCCTGAAACCCTCTAAGGCCATCAAGTAGGGATTGGCAGGACTGTGGAATTCATGGACTGGAAAATCTCTAAGTATACGCCTTTTCAAAGGCTGCTTATTTACCTGCTGCAGCTTCTTCCCCCATGAGTCATAAGGTTAAAACTTTATGCCCCCTCACTGTCCAAAATATAAATCAAATGTGAAGTTATTTTGTCAAGCTGCTGTTAGACATCATGAGATAAGGTGTAGAGCTGGATAACACAGCAGGCCAAGCAGTGTCAGAAGAGCAGAAAGGCTGAAGTTTCAGACCTAGAAGAAGGGTCTAGGCCCGAAACGTCAGCCTTCCTGCTCCTCTGATGCTGCATGGCCTGCTGTGTTCATCCAGCTCTGCGCCTTGTTACCTCAGATTCTCCAGCATCTGCAGTTCCTACTATTGTTGAGGCATTGTGTGTGTGTTCCCCCCCACCCCCCCAACATGCAGTCATACCTACAGGAAATTTTGTTTGATATACCCAAGATTATTTTAGGTAGAATTATTGCATATGGGCTCTAGAACCTTCTGATTACTACCTTGCGTCTCTTCTCTCAAATCCATACACTTCCCTCCATGTTGAACGCTAATTGGAAGAAACCGTGCAGGTGCCAAGGCCATTAGAATGTTCTTTGTCTGGGGAACTTCAATATCTGTTATCAGTAGTGACTAGGTAGGACCAAGCTGGCTGCATCTTGAGGACAACATTACTGGACTGGGCTGGACCAGTTGAGTGATGACCAAGAGAGAAAAACCTGCTTGAGCTTCTCTCACCACATGTCATCACGTATCTGCCCATGCCCATATTGGCAGCAGTAAGCATAGTTCTTGTGGTAACCAAGTCATAATTGCAACCTGACGATGCCCTCCATGTTGTGTGGTACTTCCAACAAGTTAAATGTGGGAAATTTGAGCAGACCTAGCGACTCAAAATTGGACATCTGTGAGGTGCTGTGGGCCGAAAGCAGCATCAAATTATATTCAACCATGGTCTGCAACCTCATTCGTACTACAACCCTTGTTCTATTATTACCAAGCTTATTATGGAAGGGGAATAGTCAACCCCTCTGATAATTAAACCAAAACACTAATCCCAATCTGCTCTGATGGAATTTGAGGTTCCCTTCTAATAATTACCCCTGAAACACCCAGATAATCTCATTTACCCCTCATAATCTATTAAGAGTGGTTAAAGAAGGAAAATCCCTGATCCACATTCTGGATAATAAGAACAATTTATTTAACCCTAACAATGAACAAATTAACAGAATTACATATAAACCAAACAATTTCCCCTTAGAATACTAACTACTCCCTGACTGAACTAAATTCTCCTGGATTGCTGTTCAAATTAACACAAGTCCCATTTATATAAACCCAATTAATAAAACAACTATAAATTAAGACTTAATCTTTCCAAGTTTGCACGGACTGTATCTCTCTCTTTGGAACTCTCTGCCTTCTGTTGATCTCATGCCACAAATGCCTTTATTCTGCTGATTCTACTGTCAGGGGTGTTTTCTGTGTTCTCTTGGCTCAAAATGCTGTGGAATCTTTTATCAATAAGATGGCACTTTCTTAGAGAGCTTAGTGGTTTCTTGTGAGAGCTCTGGGCTTATTTCTCAGATGGCAGGCTTGCTGCCCTCTCGGATGACAGTTGGCTCTCTCCATTTTCTAAATGTACTGTCTTTATATACCCCTCAACTCCGATGATACATTTATTTCTTATAACATGATAGTCTTGGCAACCTGAAACCAGTCAGTTTTAAATTCAGAGGTAGTAAGAACTGCAGATGCTGGACTCAGAGATAAGGCAGCGTGGAGCCGAAGGAACACAGCAGGCCAGGCAGCAGCAGAGGAGCAGGAAAGTTAATGTTTCAGGTCGTGACCTTTTTCAGAAATGAGGAGGGGTATGGTTTACGTTTAATTGTATTTTAGTAGCTCAGGGCCTGGTTCAAATTGGCTAAAATTCAAAAAGGTTATCTTGGTTTTAAAAAAAAATGCTGCTTGTCGTTTCAAAATAAATGTTTCATTTTTAAAAATCTCTAAGAGCGGAAAAAAACACCATCTTTTAAAGGGATGACACTTTTTTTTCCCCCCCTGCTGTCATTTATGACAACAAATTCTAATTTCTTGCCTTCCAGTTCATGAACACCCTACACAACTTTGTAACTGTTCATGTACAGCAAAATTGGCATCTGCACAACAATGTGGAAAATTACCTAGTTGTGTTCTGTACACAAATAGCATGACAAACCCAGCCTGGCCCATTATATTTGTATACTCTTGATGATGATCAAAATAATGAAAGAATTCATCAATAGCGCCCTAAGGTGGCACTTTTGTGTAGTGAGAATCTGCTTTCTGGCATTCATTATGGATTCCTCTTGAACCATTAGGTTCCTTTGCTCATTACAGCCTTGATTCAAGCATGAGGGAAAAAGCTGAACTCCTGCAGCCAGGTTGTCATGAGTGTATTGGGTATCAAGACAACAGTTTACTGAGTGTGACTTCAAAAAACTGTAGCAAAGCTAGAGTCAGTGGAAATTGAGCGGAAAACTCCATTGTTGAAGTAATATTTAGCAGAAAGGAAGATGGTTGGTTGTTGGTCAGTCATCCCAGTACGAGGACATCACGGCCGAAGTTCCTTGGTTTGTGTCTAGGTCCTTCCATTTTCAGTAGCGCGTCTCCATCATGTCAGAAATGGGAATGTCTACTAATGATTACAGAGCATTTAGCATTATTTGCAATGACTCAGATATGGAAGAAGTCAGTGACAATATGCAGTAGGACTTCTAGGCTTGGGCTCAAAAGTCACAAGCAACATTTTGTGATGAACATCTTCAAGAAAAGTGAAAATAACCATCTCCCTTTGACATCAAGTGATATTGATATCATTGATAGTGTGAGAATTCAAAATCCTGGGGAAATCAATGACACTACACTGGCATAGCAATATAAACATTGACTACTGGATGTGAGTTTGCATGCTGAGCTGGAAAGTTACTTTTCAGATGTTTCGTCACCTTTTTATTATTTGAAAAAAATATACTCTCTTCATAAGATGTACAAAAAATAAAACATATTTATACACCTAACCAGTCATGCAAGCCGCTCTGGGTTACCCAGGGGGTACGTACACCAACAAAAGCAAGAAAAAAACAAAGCAAAGAAAATACCCCAGCAGTCGTCACCCCTCACAGTCCCCGTTGGCCCCCTGACCAGTTGGGGAAGCTGCCAGCTGGGCCCAGTTACCAGATAGGGCCCTTGTTTCCATTCTGGACGAAGGGTTTCATACGGTGGTCTTTCCCCACCGCGCCTTGGCGGCGGCTGCCCCAAGCTTTAGCGCGTCCCTCAGCACGTAGTCCTGGACCTTGGAGTGCGCCAGTCTGCAACATTCGGTCGGGGTCAGTTCTTTCAGCTGGCAGACCAGCAAGTTGCGGGCAGACCAAAGAGCGTCTTTCACCGCATTTTTGGTCCTCCAGGTGCAGTTGATGTTGGTCTCGGTGTGCGTCCCGGGAAACAGCCCGTAGAACACGGAGTCCCGCGTCACGGAGCTGCTCGGGACGAACCTCGACAAATACCACCGCATCCCCCTCCAGACCTCCTGCGCATAGGCACACTCCAGAAGGAGGTGATCGACAGTCTCGTCCCCCCCGCAGCCGCCTCGAGGGCAGCGCGCGGTGGCACAGAGATTTCGGGCATGCATAAAAGATGTCACTGGCAGAGCCCCTCTCACCGCCAGCCAAGCAATGTCCTTGTGCTTGTTTGAAAGTTCTGGCGATGAGGCATTCTGCCAAACTACTTTGGCAGTCTGCATGGGGAACCACACGACGAAATCCACCCTCTCCTTTTCCCGAAGGGTCTCGAGGATACTACGTGCTGACCGCTGCCTGACGGCCTTGTGGTCAAAGGTGTTTGCTTTCAAAAATTTCTCCAGGAAGGACAGGTGGTACGGGACGGTCCAACTACTCGGAGCGTTCCGCGGCAATGAGGCCAGGCCCATCCTTCGCAACACAGTGGACAGGTAGAACCTCAGTAAGTAGTGACACTTGGTGTTTGCGTACTGAGGATCCACGCAGAGCTTGATGCAGCCGCACACAAAGGTAGCCATCAGGGCGAGAGTGGCATTCGATATGCCCTTTCCCCCATTTTCCAGGTCTTTGTACATGGTGTCCCTGCGGATTCGGTCCATCCTCGACCCCCAAATGAAGTGGAAGATGGCACGGGTGACCGCAGCGGCGCAGGTCCAGGGAATAGGCCAGGCTTGCGCCACATACAACAGTACCGAAAGCCCCTCGCACCTGACAACCAGGTTCTTACCCGTGATGGAGAGGGACAGGAGCGTCCACCTGCCCAGCTTCTGCTTCAAGTTGGTGATACGCTCCTCCCAAGTCTTCGTGCACGCCCTAGCTCCACCGAACCAAACACCCAGCACCTTCAGGTAGTCTGTCCTGACGGTGAAGGGGATGAGGAGCGGTTGTCCCAGTTCCCAAAGAACATGACCTCGCTCTTACCCCTATTGACTTTGGCACCCGAGGCCAGTTCAAACTGGCTGCAGATGTCCAACAGCCTACTCCCTGACCGACGATCGGTGCAGAAGACGGTGACGTCGTCCATGTACAGGGAGGTCTTGACCTGAAGGCCTCTGCTGCCTGGGATAGTCACGCCCTTCAGGCTCACGTCCTTCCTGATGGATGCGCGAAGGGCTCCACACAGCACACGAACAAGGTAGGAGAGAGCAGGCAGCCTGCCTGACTCCAGATCTGACTGGAAAACTGCCCAATTCCCACCCGTTGATTGAGACTAAGATGTTGGTGTAGAGCAGCCGGATCCAATTGCGGATGCCCTCCCCAAACCCCAATTTGGAGAGGACGTCCCTCATGTAAGCATGAGAGACCCTGTCGGAGGCCTTCTCCTGGTCCAGGATGACGAGGCAGGTGTCCACCCACCTGCCCTGCACCTAGGCGATCGTATCCCTGATGAGCGCAAGGCTCTCAGTGATCTTCCTGCCCGGCACAGCACAGGTTTGGTCAGGGTGAATCACCGACTCCAGGACAGACCTGACCCGGTTGGCTATGACCTTGGCCAGGATTTTGTAATCCACGTTCAATAGTGAAATGGGACGCCAATTCTTAATTTCTTCCCTCTCCCCCTTCCTCTTGTAAATGAGGGTGATGATGCCCTTCCTCATGGACTTGCACATTTCCCCTCCCCGAAGCGCACTATCGTACACCTCCAGCAAGTCCTGGCCGACCAGGTCCCACAGAGCGGAATACAGCTTGACCGGTAAGCGGTCGCTCCCGGGATTCTTATTCCTCTCCAAGGACTTGAGGGCTCTGGTGAGCTCATCCAGGGATATCGGCCGGTCCAGCCACTCCCTCGTGCCGTCGTCTAAGACCTCCGTGATAGACGACAGGAACGACTCGGAGGCTGTGCTGTCCGTGGGCTTGGTGTCGTACAGTCCGGCATAGAAGGATCTGCTGATCCACAAAATGTCGGGCTGAGACGACGTCACTGAGCCGTCGCCCTCCTTCAGCCGGCTAAATGCACAGAGCTCTCTTTGTGCACCTTCTGAAAGAAGAAACGCGAGCACATCTCATCCTGCTCCACGGAGCGGACCCTGGACCGGAAGATTTTCCTAGAGGCCTCCACGGCGAAGAGCGAGGCTTGCTGGCCCCTCACCTCGCGGAGGTCCTCCGTGACATCGACCCCCATCAACTGCAGAAGGAGCAGGTTCTGCACCCTTTTCTGGAGTCGCGACAGCTTTCCCTGCCTCTCTCTCTCGCCTTCCGAACACCCTAGAGGACAAAGAACCTCTTGATGTTCTCCTTCACCGTCTCCCGCCAGTCGCCCGGAGACTCAAAGAGGGGTTTCACGATTCTCCAACCGGCGTACTCCCTCTTAAGCTCCTGGACGTTCTCTGGGGTCAACAGAGTCGTGTTGAGCTTCCACGTCCCCTTGCCGGCCGGCTGGTCGTCCTGTAAGTGACAGTCGGCCAGCAGGAGGCAGTGGTCAGAGAAGAACACCGGCTCGACGTCAGTGGACCTGACCGAGAACACCCGTGACACAAACAGGAAGTCTATCCTTGAGCGAATAGACCCGTCTGGCCGCGACCAGGTGTACCTCCGCTGCTCTCCGTCTGCGGGGGTGCTGAAGACGTCAAGCAGCTTGGCGTCCTTCACCGTGCCCATCAGGAATCTGGACGTGACGTCCACTTGACTCCCCCCACCCGCCGTCTCCACGCCGGATCTTCCATCTGCATCGATGATGCAGTTGAAGTCTCCGCCTAGGATGACCGGCCTGGACGTAGCCAGCAGGGGTGGAAGCCGCTGCAGGACGGCCAACCATTCACTCTGTACCGCTGGGGCGTACACGTTGATCAGCCTCAGGGGAGCGTTCCGGTAGGTGACGTCAGCCACTAGAAGGCGCCCCCCCCACCACCTCCTGAACTTGAGAGATGGTGAAGTTGCGCCCACGCAGCAGAATAGCCAGGGCCGAGGAGCGACAGTCGTTACACCCCCGACCAGATTGAAAGCCCAAGGTCCAGGTGCCCGACCATTTCCCGTACCTGCTGAGGTGCGGTATTCCGCACTCCTGCAGAAACAGGAGGTCCACCTTGACGGTGGTCAGGTAGGCCAACGTGGACACACATCTTGCGGTGGACTTGACACTGCGCACATTAATGCTCGCAACTCGTACCCACATTGTGGGCAGTGACCGCAGTCCCTCCCCAAGTCCAAGGTCCAGTCCCTCCATCTGTCCCTTCATGCCCATTGCTCAGCCTAACTACTGGACGTTCTCTGGGCTCAGGAAACCATCCGTGCTGCCTTCCGGGTGGCATCCCCCCGTCGGGGTTATGGAGGCAGGAGAGTCCGGCTCTGGGTCAGGCTGGGGACGCGCTGTTTCCTCCTTCCCGCCTGGATGTTCTGGGGGCAACTTCAGGGCCCCAGCGGCATGTGACTGGGTGTCGGAGGGAGCCTCAGGATGCCTCCTGTCACCTGGAAGTGGGGTGCTGCTTTCCTTCTCCCTTGAGATCTTTAGCTTGTGCTTTGGGCGGGCCCTCTCCGAATCTCTCTCATCAGAGGAGCTCTTATAGCCCCCCCCCCGTAGCTGCCTCTTCCTTTGTGATGGTTGCGGTTCCTGGGCCTGCCGATGTACCTTCCTCCTCGCTTTCCGGACCATCGTCCACTCCCCTGGGCCACCTGTCGCCGTCTCCATCGACTCCGGGTTGTCGGGGGGGAGTGGAGACTGGAGGGGCGCTTTGCTGGCCTCGGGCCCATCCTGCAGAGCTGGGCCCTCCTGCACGACCTGGCCCTCCTGCACATTAGTGGAGTCCTTGCAGGGCCCTGCTGCCTTCCTCTCCTCTGGGGGGACTGGCCCCGCATTGCCCCTGCCAGCGACCTGGGCGTAGGTGGTCCCCCGCCACGGGCATACCCTATAGAGGTGGCCGGCTTCCCCACAAAGGTTGCAGCTTTTTTCTTGTGGGCAATCCTTTGCAAGGTGTCCCTCCTCCCTGCAGTTCCTGCAGATGGTGGCTTTGCAGTCGGCCGCCACGTGACCTGACCTATCACAGGCATGGCAGACTTTAGGTTGCCCTGCGTGGGTCAGGTAGCCCTTGCTCCCGCCAATCGCGAAGCTGGACGGTGGGTGTACAATGTTCCTGTCCACGCCCATCCTCAGCGTCACCTTGACCTGCCTCTTACTGGTCCAGATGCCAAAGGGGTCCATGATGTCAGTTAGGTCCCCTTCCACCTTCACGTACCTTCCAAGGAAGGTCAGGACATCAACTGCTGGCACATGCGGGTTGTACATGTGTACAGTCACCATACGGCTCCTCTGCGCTGGCATCACAAACAGCGGGACAGCGGTCAATACAGAGAGGGGGCCCTCACCTCCTTTCTCCTTGAAAACCTCCAGGAAGCACTCGCAAAGCTTGGCACTCCTGAAGGTTACATTGTTAAAAACCTCCTCCGGGGAAATCCTGCAGGCAGTAAATGTCCGCAGCAGCAAACCCATAACAGTCCAACAGGACCCTCTTCACGAAGAAGGTGCGGCCCACAGGTGCACCTTCATCCACCACCTTCACGGAAACACGGATGGTGTTCCGGACCACCTGATTTGGGGCACGAGCACTTGCTGCAGCCATCGTTGCAGGTTGGCTGCTCCCCTGAACCAGTGTTAGGCCGAAGCCAGCATTAAGATCCACTGGTTGCAAGGGTGCACAGCCAACCCGACGTCTTCCTTCCACCTCCAACACAGCTCTCTCCTCCTCTCGGTCCACAGAAGAGTGGTTCTTTATTTTGTTCCAGATGTAAGCTGGTTCACTGAGCTGGAAGGTTAGTTTTCAGACGTTTCGTCACCATTTGAGGTAACATCAGTGAGCCTCCGACAAAGCGCTGGTGTTATGTCCCGCTTTCTATTTATCTGGATAGGTTTCCTTGGGTTGGTGATGTCATTTCCTGTTCTTTTTCTCAGAGGACGGTAGATTGGCTCCAAATCAACGTGTTTGTTGATGGAGTTCCGGTTGGAATGCCATGCTTTTAGGAATTCTCGCGCGTGTGTCTGTTTGGCTTGTCCTGGGATGGATGTTTTGCCCCAATCAAAGTGGTGTCCTTCCTCATCTGCGTGTAAGGATACGAGTGATAGTGGGTCATGTCATTTTGTGGCTAGTTGATGTTCATCTCTGAATCATACCCCATGCTGGGGTATATGAATGCCGAATGACCTGGGCTTTTCGTGGTTCACTGTCCTTGGGGTAGTGTGTGTAGCTGAGAGCACAAGCTAAATGCAGCACCTGGAGCTGTGATTTCTGATCATGTCCCTGGTGTTAACCCACTGAATAATCTACGAGACCTTTGCTATGTCATGAAATCCATTACTTGCAAATAATGTTCTGCTTCAAAATCCTGCCCCATGCCGAGAATCAGTGTTGTCATCCAAAACACTTTTGAACCCTTTGTAACCAAAAATATAAGCAATATTTCAGTCCATCTGCTTCCTAATAAACTTATAGTTACAATAAATCACTACAGTTGTGTTAAAGTGAATTGGTGGTATTTAGAGCAAGAAACATCATTTGTACCTTAAGAAGGTTTCTTTTTATCTTTATTGATCTGGTGAACTTTGTACTCAAAATAAATTGCAGTAGCTTTGAAAATATTAGGTTAAATTCAACTCCGTGAACCTTAAAAATAATTATTATATTAGGTTTCCCTAGTTTAATAAATTGTTCAGTTATATTTTCTTCAAATGCAAAGATAGGCAAGATACGATTAATTATTAAATTTCATTATTACTATGATAACCCTCAAAGAAACATTTTGTTACAATGTATAATTATTAAATAATTGTGACTATATTCCACCTCAATTTTTAGGGACCTACTGCAACTCTGCTAGTGCTTGTTTTGTGGCTTCTGATGGTCAAAATCTTAGGCTGTATCAAGCTGTGGTTGATGCCCGGAAACTTCTGGATGAACTTTCTGATCCTGAAATCTCGGTAGGTTAATAGCTATGAAAACAAATGACTAATATTATTATAAGAGCTGTCATTGGAGAACAATTTATAAATGCAATACACAAGTGTTAGACAGGATGACTTATTGCTTGGCGCAAGAAGCGATTGTAACAAGAATCTTGAAGAAGAAGGTGGAGAAACCTGAAGAGATCCTTGGGGTAGTGTCCTAGGCCCAAAAAACTTCAGCTGCTTCATTAATAACCTTCTGTCTATCATAATTTCAGAAGTGGGGATGTCTTTTGATGACCATATGATGTTCAGCACTAGATACGGAAGTAATCCGTGACCAAATGCTGAAAAACCATCAACATTCATGTTTAGGCTGAAATGTGAGCTAAAGTTTATGGAGGATCGAAGACAGAAAGCCAGTGTGAAGCGGCTTGGAATAATCAAGACATAATTGAGGATTTCAGCGCATGAATTGAATATAAATGTTTACCATTTTATACGACATAATTTACTTGTCACTAATTAATTTTTTGTCTGATTGTGGCCAGTTGTGTGTGTTGATAATGGATAAAGTTTGCCTCATGTACAATGTAAACTGACTAGCCTTTCTCCCTTTATTTTTTTTTGTTTGTTTGTAATTTTTAATTCTGTTTGCCAACAATTCTGTTTGCTCTTGATTTACTTTTTATTGCATGCCTTGCATTTATTAGCTCCATGCTAGAAGGACTCCATATAATATTAGCCTGCACGTTGGAGCTGATGGCTCTCTGGGGAGCCATTTACATCAGCTTCATAATGAAAGCTGTGAAAACTCTACTGACTTTGGTCTAAGACTGCAGTCACTGTCAGAGAAACAGTGAACATTTCAGGTTGATAATCTGAAATATGATCTAATATTGCAGCACAATTGGCAATTGACACTGTGTATTTCCTGAATTAATTATGTACAGCTCCTGTTGGCAACAGATAATTGACCCAGACAGGAACTCTATTTATGCCTCCACAGATGCCGCCTGGTTAATTCTATTCAATCATACTTTTAATTTCAAAGACGTTTACAGACTACAATTTTGAAACTTCTTTTTCCTACCAAGAAGGGCTAAACTGCCATTAGGAATTAAATGGCTGCATCCATTATGTTTTTCTTGGGTGCCTGCCCGACGTATGTTTAAGAAATTGGGAGCTTGTTCATATTGTTTCATTGGGAGAGAGAGACCACCTGTTTAGGGTAAAAACCAAATTGCTAAAGGATGTGAACGATAGTTGCTTTAGACTCACTGTCCGAATTGGAAATCAACAGTAGCTATGTCTGTTTATTCCTTGAGCACATTTCCAGCATCTTCAAAATGGCAAAAATGTTCAAGGTGTAGGATGCTGTTTCTCCCTCTTTGACATTTGTCCTCTCCCATCAAAAATTCTCAACATTTTATAAAAGGACAGTGGTTATGAATCTTGTTCTTACCCATAATTCTAGTCCCCTGCCCAGCTTGCAACTTAGGTCCATCCTGCCAGGCCTAGAAAATTCTAGGTCGTAAGGTTCCAACTCATTGAATTGATGCGAATAATTAGGCTGTTTTCAGATACTACAACTTGTAGGATTTCAGATGTTATAAATAAAATTAATGAGGTGGTATGGAATCACTATTTTTTTCATAACATAGCTTATATTTGTGACTGTTGCATTTAATAATGTTGTGTTTTTGTTTAGAAACTCGTTGGAGAAGTATTCAATATAGTAAGCCAGCAGTCAACAGCTCGACCGGGTTGTATTGTTGAACTGGATATCATAACAGCTCAGGTTAGAAATTCGTTCTGATGTAGCAATTTGAATCTTATCTCCTTTTTATCCCTTTCATTGCAATTCCAGATATTGGTGAGTTTTGGAATCAGCGAAAAGAAGCTTAAAATCAATCCCCTAATATATATACGCCTCTTAAAATGAGTTCCCATAATAGATATTCATTTTAGCACAGTTGGAAATTGAGCTTACCTAAAATGTGCTAGTTCCATTTTCATTTTAGTGCAGTTATGCACATAATCAGTTTGTTTTCTTTAAATCCATTGCCACTTAATTCTCCACATCTTCAGCCCTCATTTGGCCCTTCCTCTCGTTCCTCTTCTGACTCTTTCATTCATTCCTGTTCCCGCCTTTCTCCTTTTTAATAGGAGCACATTAGAAGTGAAAAGAGCGTTGTAATTTAAGACATTTTAATTCTAGTTAGTTATTCATTTAGCAATGATTATTAACATTCTTGCACTATAACAACAATTAAATTCTAAAATTATCTAGTAAAATCTAATTAGATTTGTTTTATTATTATTAGTGACCATGGGTTCACAATATAACATTTGCTGTAAATATCATTGGATTGTCCATCTTGCTTTCATTACAAAGGCACCTTAAATCGACAGTCACGTAGCCAGGGAATGAAAAGGAATAGGTGGTGGGAAAGTGCATGTCCTTGGCAAGCGTGCACACTTATAATGCAGAGTGTGCCAAACCTCATCTTAAAAACACTGAATGGCCACTGACAGCTTACACAGTGGTAGTATACTATATCAATTGCTGTGCAACCTATGACACTGTAAGGTAAAATCCCTCCAAGCCTCCCACAGCTGCACACAGGTTCATCTATATGAAGGATTCTAGTTTGTCTCATCAATTACTTGGAGATCAGCTGTTGGATAATTTTTGCTGGTTATTATTGTAATTCTTTGTTCTTTTGGTGCCTTTTCATACTTGTTAAAACTCTTGCTGGTCTACAGGGCATATCCTGCCTGGTGATTTCTTTTCTTGCTAATTTAAAAGGCTGATCTATGACATGTTACTTCTAACAATGAGCGTTTAAGTAGGGCTTTCTCTTGGTATTGAAAATTACTGAGTCAAGGAGCAGAGATTGCAAAGATCAAGGCAACCTGTTACAAGGGAATGAAGAAAGTGGGTGAGCAGGAGATTATGACCAATATATGAAAATATTATTCAATGGCTTCATCTTTGGGCATGGTATAACCAATGCCTCTCTTCGTAATGCCCAACTTTGTTTTCTTCGTGGTATCAAAGCTTCAAGTATTTTTATCATCTGCCTCACTGTTTTGTTGCCTCTGTGCACTGCCAGCGCCTGCAACAGGGAAGCATGTGGCTGAGTGTTGTGCAGTCTGTTTGGGTTGTACGGCTGTTATATCTCCCATTGAGTGCAAGTTGTAAACTAAGAATCTGAAGCTTGGAATAATGTGAAATATTTAAGCCTTAGGTAAACCATATGATAGGCCTAAGCCGTACTGAGTTATTCTTTACATTTCAACTTCAAATAATGTTTTAATGGATAAAACGTTACAGCTGTTGAAAATTTTACAGCAGACCACAAAGGTGGGATGTGATAATTTCTTCTACTTTGTCATCCTCAGAAAATAAAGCAAAATCCACCTTTTTCTCAATCAGTAAAATGCACTGAATGTACTGCTTATGAAACAGAATACTAAAACAATTCCATCAGTTAAAATAATCTAGTAGTTTGTCTAGGTTACTATCGAGTTATAGTTGAACTCCAATTGCCTGTTCCCATACGGCCATGCCTTCACATTCTTCAAGTTTCGTATCCTGTTAGTTGTTTCCTTGAATAGGTACTGTTAATTTGTCTCATAGTTACCTTCAGAGTGTTCATAATAGATATGTTCTTTAGTTAATTCATGGCTATAGTATTGGTTTGGCATTAATTAAATTATGCTTGGTTAATAATTCCAACAGACCCTTCTTCATTTTGGAATGAGTTTTTTTTCAAGTGTTATGTAACCCACTTAGTGCAGATGCTTAATTTCAATCCATTGGGAATTGTTGAAAACTACGAAGCATATCATGGTTCTCTGTTTTCTTGCAGCACATTTGTCTGCACATCTATTTGCTTACAAGAATAAGTCAAAAGTTTACAAGGAAATTAATGATTAAAATGATCTAATTCAAAGGTTCAGAAAGAAGTTGCAGGCGCCGTTGTTCTGAGTAATTCACAGAGAGGCAGGTTCTTTAACTCAGTGAGTGGTAAGGGTGTGGAATGCCCTGCCTGCCAATGTAGTTAACTCAGCCACATTAGGGGCATTTAAACAGTCCTTGGATAAGCATATGGATGATGATAAGACAGTGTAGGGGGATGGGCTTAGATTAGTTCACAGGACGGCGCAACATCGAGGGCCGAAGGGCCTGTTCTGCGCTGTATTGTTCTATGTGACATGCTGTTTTGCGTTCTTTCTTTTCTTAACATTTTTCTTTTGCAAATAAAAAGTGAGGTTTTTTAACCCTGAGCTGTATTTAACACTCAAGTATATTTATAAATCAAAATTTAATGTGCCATTTTGCGAGCAATTTTGCATTGCTGCAGTATAAGGAAATGTGTTGTAAATTAGTTTAAAAAAGAAACTTTTGTTGTCTTCATGCCTTATCATTCTGTTGGCACAATCCAAAGTAATGTTTTATTTGAAAGTACAGTTATTATAATGTTTGCAGAAGTCAAAACCAGATTGCTAAACACAAGTCTGGAATCTAAGTAAGGTGAGAAGTACAGACTCGCCCCCAAGCAGTAATTTTACTGTTCATTCTTCACATTGGGCACCAATCAATTCCATCCCAATTCATAATCAAATTTCAAAAACTTACAAGTGAGCAGAGAGTTATTACCTTGTGAGCAGGCTCCTTTTATCATTAGTGGAGAAAACGATGAACAGTCAGGTACACAGTGTGCATTACAATGTGTACAGCCCTGAGTTATTCTGGACAGGTACTTGTATGAGTCCTCTGGGATGTGTAATGTAACAATATGCAACCATAACTATAAATAGCCTTCAAATTTTCAGTGACATTTTATTATTCAGGAATGTGACTAACACAGTTCTCATTGTATTTCTGGTACAGTGTGGCTCAAATACACAGCTCCTTCATGTGTTTCAAGAAGATTTTATTTTGGGATATAAACCACAGAAAGAAGAATTGAATAAGGAGCAAGAATTTTCTTTCAATCAACCTGCCGAAGGTACACACGGTGAATTAAAAAGGGATTTAACATGGTCTTTGGTTTACGTGTACTTTACAATTCAGTGTTACTGTTGGTGAGTTTGATTCAATTGGTAACAATTTTTATCTCTGAGTCTGGAGTAATTGGGTTTAAGCCAAATTCCATGACTTAAACGTGTAATCGCCACTAATGTATCATAGGAAACGGAGGTCTTCTTCGTCAGTTGCTAGGGATTCCTGATGTTTTTCTTCTACTCCAATGTTGAGTCCTGAGGTGACTGATAGGTAGCATTTGCTGAAGCAGTCGTGTGAGATATACGGTGGTGACCTCAATTCCCTAAATAAATATCCTCACTGATATCCCTGCAAATCTTACAAACCCTCAGCCAGGCTGGGCGCCCCAATATACGTGTCACTTCTCAGGCTAGTACTCGCAGTATTGAAGCACACCGATTATGAACAATCAACTGCGTTGGGTGAGCCATGTTATCTGCCTGTCACAAGACGTCATACCTAAGCTGTCTACTCCAAGCTTCATTGCAGAAAGTGATTACCAAGAAAACGGAGGACTACTTTGAGGATGGACAGAAATACGATGTCTTCTTCAACCCTTGAGAATCAGTAGTTCATGACCACCTAATCTGGAGAGGAAACATCTGCAAAGGAACCAGTTATTTTGAATGTCTCTGTCAGGACCAGGTGGTACAAACAACGGAAGCTGCATATGAAAACTTGAGTATGCCGTGGGAGAAGTACTGAGTTGCTGAAGTGCCAATATTTGGATACGGTATTCAAAGCCGTGTGTGCAGTGGAGCATTGTACTGGAACTATGAATAGGGAATTTATGACTGCCTCTTCGTCAACTGATCATTCTACTTAATTGCTGTTGGGGGATTTTGCTATATGCTATTGACTACCTTCTTACTTTTCAAGAAGTTTCTACACTTTAAAATACATTTTGAGGCAACCAGAGAATATGATCTAGCACTTTGTAAATGATTGCCAGACACAGAATTTTACTGTAATACTTAATTTGGTTACTTTGGGAATTTTGGTTGCATTTTGAGTTATTTAAATTTCTGTTACTTAAGGATGTCGTGCACCATCATTCTCTGAAAAGTTTTACCTTGTGGTGATAGAAAGAGACAAGAGACAATCATTTCTTCACATGTGGCGTCTCCATTTGAAATCTGTGCAGCCTCGTGTGGGTAGGTATTTTCACATACATGACAGAAATTAGCTTACTAAATCCGTTATTGAGATCAGCACATGTATGAAATATTTATGAAGCATAAACCTGTTAATGATAACATTAAAATAGGACTTTTTGTGTGGTATCTAAAAGGAAAAGAGGCTTTATGTTGAGATCAAAGAGGTTTTTAAATTTGCTTTTGTAAAGTGAAAATCACAGGCAAGACCAGCGTTTATTGCTTTGAGGAAAGTAGTGGTAATAGAACCACCTTCACCCACTAGCCCATTCATTGTAGTTGCAATTTTTGTACTGTTAGAGGGGAAAACCTGAGCTTTTAACATAGTTGCAGTGAAGGAATGATATATGTAGTTCCATATCAAGATTGTTTGACTTAGAGAAACTGGAGGGTGTTAGCATTCCTACGAGTTTGCTGTCATTGTTCGTCTTTGGTGGTAGAGCTTCCAGCTCTGCATGGTGATGTTGACAGAGTGTTGACAAGTTGTGTCAGTACAACTTGTGGATGTTAGACACTGCTACCACTGCACATGGGGGATAAAGAGAATCATATGTAAGGTCATCGATGAAGCCACAATAAAGTGACTGCTTTGACCTGTAAACTGGTACGCCTCTTTAGATTTGTTGGATTTACATTCATCCAGGCAAATGGAGAGCATTCCATCACACTCCTCACTTGTTTTGTAGATGATAGACTGGTTTTGTGGAGTCAGAGGTGAGTTACATACCACGTAATTCTTAGTATCTGACCTGCTGTTCCAGCTGCAGTATTATGTGGCTGGTGGAGTTACGTTTGTGGTTAATGGTAACTCCTTGTGACGTTGGTTGCAGTGAGGTTGAATATCAAAGGCTATTAGATTTGCCCTTGTTGAAGATGATCTTTGCCTGCATTTGTATGACATGAATGTTACTTCCATTTATCAGCCCAGTGATGTCTGTATCTTGTTGCATGTGGATGTTGACTGTATATTTGAAGAGTTCTGAATGGTCTTGAATGCGTCAGGGGACATTTACACTCTGACTTTTATGTTGGAGGGAAGGTCTGTATACAAACAGTGGTCACCAGAAAATAAGGGTGATTTGAGGATAGAGGGACAGTTTGCTCTTTAAGAAACCACTGTGCTATAATGGTAAGAGAATAGAGTTGGTATTCTGGGTAGATGAAATCAAACATGAAAGGTATTTTTCATTTAAAGGGATATTGGAATGAGTGTTGTCACTGAAATCCTATCTTCTCGAATATGACATATTCACTTTGTGCATAGATTATGTAATGAAATTCTCAACCACAGAAATGGAGCCCATTGATTGTCGCAGAATATTTATATGCAGTACCATATTTGTATATAATATTAATTTTTAATTCAATTTGAGAAAGTATGTAATCATAGAATCATACATTCCCTACAGTGTGAAAGCAGGCCATTCAGTCCATCAATCTGACACTCCAAAGAGCATCCCATCCCACCCGGACCCATCTCCCTACCCTATTCCTGTAACCCTGCATGTCCCATGGCTAATCCACTTAGCCTGCACAAGTTTCGACTATGGGAGAAAACTGTAGTATCTGGAGTAAACCCATGCCAACATAGGGAGTATGCAAACTCCACACATACAGTTGCCCAAGGGTGGAATCAAACCCAGGTCCCTGGCACTGTGAGGCAGCAGTGCTAACCACTGAGCCACCATGCTGCCCACAATTTATATCTTAATACCTGGCTTAACTTTGATATTTAATGTACATGTTTTGTGTGTTTTAAACTCCTTAAAAGATTTTAAAAGTTAGTTTATACAGATCCAGAAATATTCTGTACATATATAATTGCAAAATAAACTTCCTCAGATATTCTGCAAGTTAAAGTTAATTAGTTAGTTTGCAAATAACTTTTAATATAAATTCTTATTGTAATTCTGTTATTTTTTCCTTCCCTTTTTTGATAACATATTATGAGTATAATTCCATTTGTAGCAATTATCAGTAAATTCCTTAGATGGTACAAATAGTCAATGCCACCAGCTACTTTATCTTCAAGCATCACAGTCAATGTAAACCTAAAGATACACAGATGTCCTTAGAGTAGGACAATCAGATAATAATTAGGAATGAGAACCTTAGCTATTGTTTCTCATTTCCATTCACCTGAACAATTTAGTGTCTGAAGTAGATTCCTCAGCACAGACTCACAATTGAGCCTGAAACATCGTGTCTTGTATGATTTTGTATCAGAGTGTAGAGCGTGTACCTTGTGAACAATGTGTTAAAGGAACATTTCTGTTGGAATCAGAATGTTCAAATTGGAATTTCTAATTGTTGTATTTTCTTTTCTTTTTCCTTACAACCAAACTCATGTCTCCAAAGTGAACATATCGGATAATAAAGTATCTATACCAGAGGAAAAGAGCTTTAGCCTGTCTCCAAATACTTCTGTTTTAAATTCTCTTCCACGATCTGCATCGGTTGCTAATCTTCAGTCTGCTAGCAAGTTGATTCTTAGCTCTGAATTAGTTTACAGTCAGCGGTTAAATATTCCTGAGGGAGTGGAAGTAATCAGAGCAACTCCTTCTGCAGGTAATTATTTACACTATTTTAATGTATAGAAATTCTTCTTCTTCCTGTTAATTTGTTGGTTTGCATACATGTCTAATTCTTTGAAGGCCATGCTCCTGACCCAGTAGTTTTATAGCCACAGTGCCAGCAAAGGCTTTAAACAGAGCTTTTAGCACTACTAGAGAGCAAGTCTTTAAAGCAGCATGCTAGACTCAGCTGGGTTGACATCAGTACAGGTTGACTTAGCCATGGTGGGAGTTTGAGGATTGAGTCAAATATTGAAAGATTTATTAAGTTTGGAAGTGGTTGCAGTGAGGAGAGAAAAGACTGCAAATTGTGGCATGTGCAAGGTTTTGTTTCAAGTGGTGATGGATTGGGGAACATCAGCAATCCCTATGTTGGAGATATAGTCTGGTGGTCTTAGATTGTCATAGTGCTGCCGAACTTGGGCATTCAGTGGATTATGGCAGAAAAGCATGATGGAAATCAGTAGCAGTTGGGACGTAATCAAAGTGTGGGGCTGGATGAACACAGCAGGCCAAGCAGCATCTTAGGAGCACAAAAGCCTTGACCCTTCATCAGAAAAGGGGGATGGGGAGAGGATTCTGAAATAAATAGGGAGAGAGGGCGAGGTGGACCGAAGATACATAGATAGAGGAGAAGATAGGTGCAGTGGAGAGTATGCCTCCATACCACCTCCCTCACCCCCATCCCAGGCCCCAAGATGACTTTCCACATCAAGCAGATGTTCACCTGCACATCTGCCAGTGTGGTATACTGCATCCGCCGAACACGGTGTGGCTCCCTCTACATTGGGGAAACCAAGCGGAGGCTTGGGGACCGTTTTGCAGAACACCTACGCTCGGTTCGCAATAAACAACTGCACCTCCCAGTCGCGAACCATTTCAACTCCCCCCCTCCCATTCCTTAGACAACATGTCTATCCTGGGCCTCCTGCAGTGCCGTAATGATGCCACCCATAGGTTGCAGGAACAGCAACTCCTCATATTCCACTTGGGAACCTTGCAGCCCAATGGTATCAATGTGGATTTCACCACCTTCAAAATCTACCCTCCCCCACTGCACCCCAAAACCAGCCCAGCTCGTCCCTGCCTAACCTGCTCTTCCTCCCACCTATCCTCTCCTCCCACCTCAAGCCACACCTCCATTTCCTACTTACTAACCTCATCCCACCCCCTTGAATTGCCTGTACTCCCCGGACTGACCTATCCCCTCCCTACCTCCCCACCCATAATCTCCTCTGCACCTATCTTCTCCTCTATCTATCTCTGGTCCGCCTCCCCATCTCTCCTTATTTATTTCAGAATCCTCTCCCCATCCCCCTTTTCTGATGAAGGGTCTAGGCCCAAAATGTCAGCTTTTGTGCTCCTGAGATGCTGCTGGGCCTGCTGTGTTCATCCAGCCTCACACTTTATTATCTTCGATTCTCCAGCATCTGCAGTTCCCATTATCTCTGACGGCAATTGGGAGGTGTTGGAAGTGCTACATGGCATGAAGCATGTGTCAGGATATTTCCTTGACCTTTTTAGTAAGAAACTTTATAAGCTAGAGGCATATTATGTCTTTACTTTAACTGTATTTATTAATTTTTGACAACATTGTTTTAAAACTGCATTCTGTGTTCTAGTCTCTGTATTATAAAAGAATGTACGTGTACTGAAGAAGATACCTAAAAGAATTTCCTGAAATGATGCATGATCCAAGAGGTTCCAACTTATTACAAAATTTGTATTTATGGAGGCTGTTTGGAACAAGAGACTCTCAGAGCTTCTTGATGGAAGCCTTTAAAGTTAAGAAAGGTTTGATAGAGTAGATGTTGAGATGTTTCTATTTTTGGAAAGACCATAATTAGGTCATTAATACAAAGTAGTCACTAACAAACCCAACAAGTAATTCAAAAGAAAGTCTGTCGTCCTGGTGGTAGAACATGGAATCATTGCCACAAGAAATAATTGAGGTAGCCAATACAGGTTCCTTTAAGAGAGAGGTCAATAAAATCATGAGGGTGAAAGAAAAAGAAGACTGTTTTGATGGGATTAGATGGAGGAGAAAACTTATGTCTCATTCACTTCCTCCCTCCCTCCTTCACTTTCTTGCTCCCTATCTGTCACACTTGCTGTTTCTCTTATTTTCCTGTATAGATGTTGCCAGATCTGCATGTAGCCATCATTTTTGCATGAACTGTTCAGCTTTAAAAAAGCACATCCGCTCAGCAAGGGTTACTAAATAGTCAGCTTGGCTACACATACCTTCCCCAAACCTTCTTAACAGGGCAAAACTTAGGCCCATGTATTTCACCCTTATCATCCTCTCTGCAATGAACTACCCTGCGCCCAGATAAGGGATTGATTTCATTTTTTTCACTTACTTAAAATAGAGTGTTTCACTTCTGCAATAAGAATGTTTGCTTCTTTTTTCCTTTTAGGTCACTTGAGTTCATCTTCAATCTACCCAGTCTGCCTTGCACCTTATCTGATAGTGACTTCATGCTCTGATGGTAAAGTGAGATTCTGGCGATGTAGTGTGGATAAAAGTTCCAGTTCAGAAAACTTAGAGAAAGTACGTGCTTATCAGTGGGAAACCTGGCCTTTGATGAATGAGGAAGGAGAACACAGTGACAGTGCAGTTAGTATTGCAGGACGACCAGTGGCCGTAAGCTGTTCTTACACTGGACGGTTGGCTGTTGCTTATAAAGAACCTTTACAGCCTAATGGTGTTATGCCGAAAGAGTTCACAATGCATGTCTCTATATTTGAGTGTGAATCTACTGGAGGATCAGAGTGGGTGTTAGAACAGACAATACATTTAGATGGCATAGGAAGGGTTGGAAGCGTCCTGGACTCCCGAGTTAGTGTAGATAGCAATTTATTTGTGTATAATAAATCTGATCTTTATCTCAAAGGCAACCACATAACATCAAACATAAAATATTTGGTGCACTTGGATTGGGTGTCAAAAGAAGATGGTTCTCATGTTCTTACAGTGGGAGTTGGTTCCAAAATTCTCATGTATGGCAGACTGTCGGGGATTGTAACTGAACAAGCCAGTAGCAAAGATGGGCTGGCTGTTATTACTTTGCCACTAGGGGGAAGCATTAAACAAGGAACCAAGTCAAAATGGGTATTGTTGAGATGTGTAGATTTGGTGTCTTCAGTGGATGGAACACCTTCACTTCCAGTTTCTCTTTCCTGGGTGAGGGATGGTATCCTGGTAATTGGGATGGATTGTGAAATGCATGTGTATGCACAGTGGAAACATTCGACAAAATCATTAACTGATAACGACAGTAGGAGCTTGTCATTTTTTGAAGAATTAGTTGATGCCTCCCCATTTGAGACTAAAGTAGTTTCAAAGCGACACAGTGTTGCTGATGCAACAAGCGGTGTGGATGATGTATTTGGAGTCCCAGGAATGGTTCAAGATGGTGGATTGTTTGAAGCTGCTCACATTCTTTCTCCTACTCTTCCACAATATCATCCCACTCAACTTTTGGAACTTATGGATTTGGGCAAGGTGCGCAGAGCTAAGGCAATTCTTTCACATTTAGTAAAATGTATTGCTGGGGAAGTTGCAGTTTTTAGGGATAAAGACCCTGGAGAGGGAGGAGGTCCTCGACGTCATCTTTCTCGAACCATCAGTGTAAGTGGAAGTACAGGAAAGGACACAATTATAGCTGGAAGAGAAGGTACACGTGATTATACTGAAATAGACTCGATTCCACCTCTGCCACTTTACGCATTGCTATCTGCAGATCAGGATACATCCTACAAAGTTGTTGAAGAAACTCCTAAAGTAGACAAAGGTTCACGAACACAAAGTGAAAATGAAACGGACAATCAATATGCTGATTTGTTTCAGTCTCCCAGTGTAACTACAGATGACTTTGTTGACTTTGTAATCGAAAAGAAGGAATCTAGATCTAAAGTCATAAATTTATCCCAGTATGGGCCAACATACTTTGGGCCAGAACATGCCCGTGTGCTTTCCAGTCACCTGATGCATTCAAGCTTGCCAGGACTCACGCGACTAGAACAGATGTTTCTCGTAGCTTTAGCTGATACAGTGGCTACCACAAGCACAGAAGTTAATGAAAATAGAGACAAGACCTACTCTGGTATGTGTATAATAACTTTAAGTTATTTTTTAACACAAAGTTTATTTTTAAAATAGTATTCGCATAAATCCCAAGCATTTATACTGTAGAAATAGAAGAGGTACTTAATAAGTAATTTTACTTTGTTAATACTGTGTGTTTTTGATTAAGAATTATCTAAGCTGACTGGAATCTCATAAGCTGCCTATTACACTGCTCAGTTATACTTCTAATCAAATTTAGTATCCCGCAGTCATGGAGTTTCCCTGGAATACATTGTAGTTTAAGTGAAAATCCTTGCTGGATCAAATGCTGCAATACTTCCTTATTTGATTTTTCTCTGGCATCTAGGTAAAGAAATATTTTGAGCAATACTTTTCATCTGAAGATAAAACACACCCTCAAGGAGTGCCTGTAAAACTTTGAATTTTGTCATTTGTACTTAATGTAAATCATTTCTATTGGAGACGTCCATTATCTGAGTTGCTTTAATCACACTGCCCTTAGACACTTTGGTGTGTCATATATAATTCCTGCATTCTCAATGTTAAATCCTGTCAATGTCATATGCTTATGACGTTAACTGCTGCATTCATTTCAACCATTTTTATCTGCATGCAAAAAAGTTGTATCTATATAGCACAAATGTTAACATGAATGACCTATTAATGTTAAGCAGCTGTACACTTGTTTCCCTCAAAAACTGAACTTTTTTTTTAATAAAGACTGACTTGTAGGCACAATTCTAAAGCTAATGTAATGGAAAGCAGAGTTAAATCTAAAAGTTGGTCTGTGTTATTTATTGGTTACCCTGGTAAAATCTGATTGAATATTAATTCACTTTTTGTCTTTTTTGAAGGAGGGGAGACACTGGATGAATGCGGTCTACGTTATTTGCTTGCTATGCGTTTACATACGTGTCTTCTGACATCTCTGCCTCCAGTCTACAGACTTCAACTCTTGCATCAAGGTATGGGATTTGAACAAAGCATCACTCTTCAATTTAATAGTGAGCTATGAATAGTGAACTATTTAATAGTCAACTATGATGGAGGGTGAAAAAGCGAGCAGATAGGTGGAGATGAAACCTCAAATAGAATTGAGACAAGAAACGTAAAAGAATTGCACATCCATGGTGAACACGAGGCACTCACTGCCTGCAAACTGGAAACTCTGAAACTGAAGTAAACATCAGAAGAATCGTGGATGAAAGTGAAGAGGGTCTGGACATGGGGTGAAAAATGTAGCCAAGGTAAAAAGAGATGTTCCGTGGAGTGTGACCTGGTAGAAACAATAGCTTTGCCGAGGTGGTCCTGTTTGTGGATTTTGGGTAGTAGATAGAAGCTTTGGGGTTGAGGGACTATGAGCTGGGAGACTGCCAGGGGCTGGGAACGAGATTCCTAGATGAAGTGAGATTAGTGACAGGCACAGTGGTCTCATGCTTGATGATGGGCTCATGGTCCATGGGGAGATAGAAGGAGAAGAGCATCTCATTTTCAGCTTAGGGACCCTGCAGCCTCCAGGACTCAACATCGAGTTTGACTTTTAGAGCCTGACTACACCACCTCCATTCTCAACTATTGTCAGGCATATTATCCCATTACATGCGTTGTTTTCACCACAGCCTGCTCATTTTCACTTATTCAACTTCTCTTCTGTTTTGGCTTACTATCAATAATCCCCCTGTCAATCTACTTTTTCATAACTCTCTCTCTTTCAAGCCTTCATCTACATCTGTCCGCTCACCACCACCTCCCCTCATCCTCAGCCTCAGCATCACTCCCAATTTTTCCTAGCTGCTATCAGTTCTGGTGAAGGATTACTGGACTTAAAATGTTAACGCTGCTTTCTCTGCATATATGGTGCCAGACCTGCTGAGTTTTGCCAGCAATTTCTGTTTCAGATCTCCAAAACCTGCACTTCTTTAAACAAGATTCTTTGTTTTATTTTAACTTCAAGATTTCCTTTGTTACCAACCATTACCTCTTTGGTCTCCTAAACTTTGATCTCAACCTGCCCAATGCCGGCCCACACCCTCTGGATCTCCAGCCTATCGCTCTGCTCCCTTTACATTCAGCAACAACTCCTTTTGTCGCCTTCCCCTTGCCCTCTTAAAACTGTCTCGGCATCTCTGCCTGCATCTTTCTCCTAGCCATTACAAACATGCATAAATCTCTTGTCTACATCCATTTCCCCACTCCTAACCCTCTGTTTATTCCAAACAGCTCAATGGACATTCTATATCTATTCTTTGTACATACATTTAGGCAACAATGGGTAGAGCACAGTATAAAGGAGGAAAAAAATTAAGGCAACTAATTTTCAGCTAGAAAGCTATGACAGTAGCTGCATGTCATATCTCACCTTGTCTTGTACCAGGAAAATGCTGCAGTTGGAGAGTAACAATATAAAATAATATGAAAATGATTCCAAATGTTTTGACTAAAGCAAAATGTTAAGTTCTGGCTGTTCTTTAAAATACAATTATGCTTAAAAACAATTGATAGCAGCAAGATCTTCTTTACAAACCATGACAGTACCAGGTCTGCGGTAAAAAAGTTCTGTTCTAGCAGCATGGGCCTACGCTATGCTTGATTTATAACCATTATCTGTTCGCATTTGGGGATATTAAAGAACAAAAGTGGTATGATATCACAAATGCTTCTCTCTCTTTCTCGGTACACATTTTTCCCCTTGATATCGGTGTGCTTTTAGCGCATAAGAGCAATCCCCTGGTGCAGTGGTTTTCAACCAGTGAGCTGCCAAAACTTTGGGAACCAGCGCTACTTAACTGAGCATTGAGGCTGTGCCCCTGTGTCAGATCTCTTCCAGAGCTTTGTCTGTCATTGAAGGCAGCATCTGCTGGCACCACACGTACCTGTTGACTGCGCATTCCTAGACTTCTGATATTGCGCAATCAGTATGAAAAAAGTAGATGTGCCATGGAATTATTTGTCTCATGGAAGTATGCCTTGATACTGAAAAGGTTGGGAATCACTGCCCTAATATCCCGCCAAACTGGCTCTTCTCTAAATGTGCTGAAGTAATAATGGCATCATAGCAGCAGTCAACCATGTTCTTGTTCGCTTACAATCTGGGGTATCCTCTTTCCTAACCTAGAATTTGTTGCACACTGTAGAACTCTGGGTTTTCAATTGTTGCATTCTGCTAACTCCAAATTAACCAGGATTGATGTATGATCATCAATTTTGTACAACTTGTCAAGACACTGAACATTGCATTCATCCACAGATTCATTTGTACCTCAAATGGTACAGGCTGTTCTTTGTGGAATTGTTGTGACTCTATAAGGTACCATTAACTATGAAGAACTCTACAATGTCACCTCACTGATCACTAAATTTTCCAGAAGCTATTGATGCAATGAGTTGAATTGGTTCCCCAAACTGCTCTAAAATGGAGAAAAACAAAGTGATTGACGTCTGGATTAGGTGGACCCTTGAAAAAGAAATGGAGTTGGGCAAGAGCTGAATAAACTATCTTATATTTTTCTAGTTTGTATTTGGAAACATCTCTGATTCAACTGTGAATGGACATTGGATTATTTGACTCATTTGTTATCATTCTTGTCTCCGAGTCACATGATTGTGGGTTCAGCTCCCATTCCTGGCCTACTGGCGAGCTCCAGTGCCATTGTTTGAAGTGTTGTGGTACAGTGGTACTGTCTCTACATCTGGCCCAGAGCTCTGAGTTCGGTTCTCACACCAGGTCTCATTGTCCAGGGAAGGAGCATTCATGATGCAATTTACTGGGTTGATAGGATGACTGACACATCCCACTATTCTCCCAATGGTGAAAAGTGAATGCTATCAGCAAAGCATGACAGGAAGTATTTGCTGTGAGACAGCAAGTAATGCTGCATGCAAGATTTAAAAAAATAATCAGTGTGATTGAAGTAATTAATGGAACCTCTTATAACTATGTGAAACTAAGCCACTACTCATAGATAGCATCTCTGAAGTAACCTGTATATGACAAAAGGAGGGACGAGGATGTAACCTTTGGGTACTTCAGGGACAAGCTGTGCTAGATGCTTGGGACAGGTGGAAGGGTAACCAAATAGAGAGAAGGACTGCTGAGAAGAAGTAATGGAAGAGAATGGAGTAGTCCACACAACAAAGTTATTGAGGACAGGAGTTATCATGCAGCAAGACTGCAATCGCAAAGGGATCTGGATATTATATGCCACAGCTGGCAGTGTTTCTGGTGCGTTTTGTGGCAACATGTAAAATGGCTTCGTTGCTGAAATTGGCAGCCCATCATCATCATAAGTAAATAATTAAGAGTCAAACAAGACCAAAGAAAATTACAGCACAGGAACAGGCCCGTCTGCCCTCCAAGCCTGCACCAATCCGAATCCTCTATCTAAACCTGTCACCTATTTTCCAAGGGTTTGTATTCCTCTGCTCCCTGCCCATTCATGTATCTGTCTAGATATAACTTAAATGATGCTATCATGCCTGCCTCTACCACCTCCACTGGCAACACGTTCCAGGCACCCACCACCCTCTGCGTAAAGAATTTTCCATGCGTATCTCCCTTAAACTTTTCTCCTCTCACCTTGAAATCGTGACCCCTAGTAATTGAGTCCCCCATACTGGGGAAAAAGCTTCTTGCTATGCACCCTGTCTATACCTCTCATGATTTTGGAGACTTCAGTCAGGTCCCCCCTCATCCTCCGTCTTTCTAATGTAAATAATCATAATCGACTCAACCTCTCCTCATAGCTAGCGCCCTCCATACCAAGCAACGTCCTGGTGAACCTTCTCTGCACCCTCTCCAAAGCATCCACATCATTTTGGTAATGTGGCGACCAGAACTGTATGCAGAGTTAATTGAACTTGTTATAAATTGAGCTGACATGAACAAAGGTGCGAAGAAGAGGAGCATTTGAGAGGCGCCGCGCATGCACAAGGGGCAAGCTCCCAACCCATCCCAAGGAAGCCATTCTTCTTCCCACACCACCTCTCCAACAGAACCTGGTCGTGTACTCCTTACCACCTCCATAGGATCCCTCGACACTATGAAATCCTGAGACTTGCCTTTGAACAGCCATCTTCCTTTCTGGGCTCCTTATGCAGCCTGGGAAGCATCACTTTATACATATGGAAGCAGAATCGGGCCATTCAGCCTGTTGAGGCTTCTGATATTTGATCATGGCTGACACATGGCCACATTTACACTCTGGAACTGCTGAATGGTCAGTTTCACTGACAGTTTAAGTAGGCAATATCTCCTCCTGAATGAGGAGTGAAAGCCCACTCTAAGCCATTTCAGCACACCATGTGGCTGTCTGCTCCCTGTATACTTATCTGCGATGCTGTAAGTGCTTGATTCTGTTTTGGCCAATGGATAGAATAAAAGGAAGACTGCTGGAATATAAACAGGAAATTCTGGGATAGGTAAGAGCAAATTTTAGATAAAAGAAGTAATGGAGCTGAGGAATTGACCTTTATTTCTGTCTGTGAATATATTTAAGTAGATTTTAATTTGTATCTCAATCAGTCTTAACGAAATGTGTTTGAAGATATATTTTGTGCTTCCTGTATCAGGATTTTTTTTCCTCCGTATAGATTAGTCAATAAAGTTATTTGTTGCTTTGAACCAGATACGTCATAAAGTGACAAATCTAATCTTAACATCTTTACACATCTTTATTAAATGTTTATGCTTAACATGTTTACATTTCTGCATGAGGTGGTAAACATGTCAGTGGATATAGAAATTGTTATTATACTTTGTAGGCTTGTCCACGTGCCACTTTGCTTGGGCCTTTCATTCTGAAGCTGAAGAAGAATTGCTTAATATGATTCCTGCCATGCAGAAAGGAGATCCTCAGTGGTCTGAGCTGAAAGCCATGGGAGTAGGTTGGTGGGTTCGAAACATCAATACACTCCGCAAGACCATTGAGAAGGTATTGTAAATGTAACTATATTTTAAGAATTCACAAACAAGAATACATAGAAATTGCTGAATAAACACATTCATTAATATAAAAGAGATGTTCCACACATTTTGTGGGCAATGTGGAAGTTCTGTTTTTTGCAACCGGCTGATATGTTCTGCTTTATTGTGAAGTTTTGCAGTTGTAAAGTGTAAAGTCCTCATTCTCACTTTAAAATAAAAGCATCACTATACGTCGTGATGATTTGTCATTACCTGTTCACATCGCGACTGAGCTGTTGTAAGTGCAAGTCCTTCTATATTATTGTATTCCGCTTGAAGAGTATAATGAGATAAAAAGAACCTGGACAAGGCCATAGTGCACCCCACCCCACTCCATACCTGCTCCACCATTCAGTGAGATTGTAGCAGATATGTATTTTGGTCTCAATTCCACTTTTCTGCCTGTTCCCATAGTCCTCAACTTCCCTATAGTTCAACAGTCTGTCCATCTCAGCTCTGAAAACATTCAACAGTCGCCTGGGATATAGAATTGTAACGGTTCATGTTCAAGACATCCTCAACTCTACCTTAAGAGGGTGATCATTTATTCTGAAATTATGTTCAGTTCATTCTTTCAGCATCTACCCTGTTAAGCCTTTTCAGAATCTTCTTTGCTTCAATAAGATCACCTCCTGTTCTGCTAAATTTCAATGAGTGTCCATAAAACCTGCTCAATCTTTCCATAAGACTATCCCTTTATCCTGAGAGAGAACCCACTTTTGAGGTCCTACTGTGATTTGATAGTAAGTAGCTAGCATTCTATTTTTTGTAGAATTCTTGCTAAATTTTATTCATTTAGTTTACAAAAATATGGTAACATTTGCCAGTAAAAGGGCCTATTCCTTTGTCTGGGAGTCTAATCCACCTCTACAGACCCCTTCTACCACATCCAGCAAACATCATCCTCCTGGACACTATGCCATGGCCTCCCACCATCCCTCGACCTCTTAATTTCCAACAGCCATCGTGATATCTATCACCTCAATATCTCCACCCCCTCACTCACTCCAGCCTCTTCCCCCATGGAAAGCACAGCCCTCTGTTCCCTCCGCTCCCACCCAAACCTCACTATCAAACCCGCGGATAAGGGAGGTGCAGTAGTGATATGGCACACTAACTTTTACGTCGCTAAGGCCAGGTGCCAACTCTCTGACACTGAATGGTGGAGCAGGTATGGAGTGGGGTGGGGTGCACTATGGCCTTGTCCAGGTTCTTTTTATCTCATCCTGGATTATGAGCCCACCCCTGACCACCATACTATTGTCTCTCAGATCATTCATAACATCATCACCTTAGGTGGCCTCCCACCCACAGCCTCCAACCTCATCCCAGCCCTGCTCAGCCTGTTTCTATCTCCTTCCCAAAATCCACAAACCTGACTGCCATCAGTCGACCCATGTCTCTGCCTGCTCCTGCGTCACTGAACTCGTCTCCACTTACCTTGACACTCTCTTTCCCACTGGTCCAGGAACTCCCTACCTATGTCTGGGACACCACCCATGCCCTCCACCCCTTCCAAGACTTCCAATTCCCTGACACCAACACCTCATCTTCATTATGGACATTCAATCCCTGTACACTTGTATCCTCCATGCAGGTGGCCTAAAAGCCCTCAGCTTCTTCCTCACCCGCAGGCCCAACCAGTCCCCCTCCACTGACACCCTCACATGCTTAATAGAACTTGCCATTGCCCTTAACAACTTCTCCTTTACTACTGCCACTTCCTACAGACTAAGTGGGTCGCCATGGGCACCCACATGGGCCCAAGCTATGCCTGCCTCTTCGAAGGATACATGGAACAGCCCCTTTTCCGCTGTTACACTGGCACTATTCTCCACCTCTTCCTCTGCTATGTTGATGACTGCTCCCACGAGGAGCTCCCACGACTTCCCACTGCTCAGACGAGGAGCTTGAACAGTTCAACAACTTTACGAATACCTTTCACCCCAACCTCAAATTCACCTGTACCATCTCGGATACCTCCCTCTCCTTCTTGGACCTCTCCATCTCCATCTCTGGTAACCGCCTCGAAACTGACATCTGTTTCAAGCCCACCAATTCCCACAGCTACCTGAACTATACCTCCTGTCACTCACCCTCCTGCAAGAATGCAATCCCCTACTCCCAATTCCTCTGCATCCGCTCTTAAAATGGAGCATTCCACTCCTGGGCATCCCAAATAATCTCTGATTTCAAGGACCACAACTTTCCTCCTCTGGTGATCAAAAGTGCCACTAACCACATCTCATGCTGCACTTCTGCCCTCATACCCACTCTTTCCCCCCCGCCCCCCCAACAAAAGTAAAGACAGATTCCCCTTGTCCTCACATGTTACACTGGATGCAGAGTTTGGTGGGGTATCATCCTCCACTACTTCTGCCACCTACAATCTCACCCCACGACCAAAGAGATATTTCTCTCCCAATCCCTATCTGCCTTTTATAGGGACCGCTCACTCCACAACTCCCTCGTCTGCTCCACACTCCCCACCAACCCTATCATACCTGGCACCTTTCCCATAGGGACTGCTACACCTGCCTCTACATCTCCCCCTCACCTCCATTTAAGTGCCAAAGCTAACCTTTCACACCAGACAAGGGTTCACCTGTAGATCAGTCAACTTGGCCTGCTGTATCCACAGCTCCCAATGTGTCCTCCTCTACATTGGTGAGACCAAGCGTAACTTGGAAACTGTTTTGTAGAGCATCTGCACTCTGTACGCAACAAACGACAACACCTTTTGGATGCCAACCATTTTGACTCCCCCCCCCACCCCCACCCAACTCCCTGGGTGACATGTCCATCCTGGGCCTCCTGCAATGCCACAGTGACACCACACACAACCTGGAGGAGCAACACCTCATATTCCATCTTGGGAACCTGCAGCCCAATGGCCTAAACATGGGATTGACCATTATCCCCAGACTTATCCCATGCCCAACTCTCCCTCTCGTCCCCGTCTCCTTGACCTGACACACCTTGTCCATCTTCACTCCCACCTATCCGCCCCTCCTATTCTACTGACCAATTCCCACCTCTCCCTGTATCACCATCCCACTTACCTTCCCCAGCCTCACCCTTCCTCTGTATTTATTTCCCAGCTCCCTCCCCACTTCCCATTTCTGAAGAAGGGTCCTGACCCGAAATGTCATCTTTTCTGCTCCTCTGATGCTGCCTGGCCTGCTGTGTTGTTTCTGACACCATCTTTCTGCAGTTCTTGCAATCTCTGATAGATTTCTTTAAAGTAGCTTTGGTTTTCCCTGTTAATTTGGTGAACATGTACAACCAATAATGTGAAATAGAATATGAGGAATATGGCCATATCTTTCTGATTTTGCTGTGCATTGTGTTACCTCATATCTAATCGAATGTCAGAAAGAGAAAGCTACAAGGAATTTGAGGCAGAGGAAGGAAGAAACCTTTAATTACTTTAAATTACTAGCAGTAAAAATATGCTTCTGTCACTGGTTGAGATGATTAAGTTTGACTATGATTCTCATGACAATTCATTGAATAACCTGCTGGACCTCACTGTCTGGACTCATGCATGAAAGTTTACAAATTTGGATGTGACATCAAAGGAATGGTAGTATCCAGGAAGTATTCTGGTAGTATTCTGTAGAAGAAATTTTAAAAACTGCAACCAAGGAATGTGAATGCAGGAATTGTATGATGTGATTTACTTATCATATTTCAGGCTGCTCTGCTGTATTACTCTTTTTGCATTGGTAATTTTTTTCTTATCAAGTCATTACTAGTTTAATAACCAACTATTGCACAGGGAGCAATTGAATAAACTCCGAGATCAGGAGGGTATGTGGTCTGTCCAGTGGAGATAAACATGGTGACAGTAGCAATTGCATCGTAATTAGTGTATAGTAATTTTACCTCTGCTTTGGTCCATTTCACTGAGGGCCAAGTTAAAATCAGCCGTAAGCTGCAGTCACTTCAGCATCCTCCTTATTTGGCTGCTAGTCCACCAATTTAAAATTCTGGTGCCCCAGTGGTATTAACATTGCCTGCCTATAATATCCAAAATCCCTGTGGCCCCTTATTGATTGTCTCACCACCTCCATTTGATCTTAAACTTTATCAGAGAGAGACTTTTAAGCAGTCACTTTTAAGGGGCCCTGTGGCACAATTGTAGTTTCCCTGACTCTAGAACAAGAGCTCCAAATTCAAGTATTACCTGCCCACTGGTGTGCCATAACAAGCCTGAATGAGTTGATTAAGATAATAATCAGCCTCTTTCTGAATTTCTCTTTCTCTGCCTCAGGGTCTGCTTTTCTTTCACATTTGTGAAGTTACTTACAGCTTTGGTGTTTGTTAACGGCATTACTGAGAAAAAGGTTCATTTTGCTAAAGCTTTTCTCTTGTACTCATGAGGACATTTTAGAAGAATATAAATTTGAGAAAAACTAACATTTATACTGCATGACAAGAGAACACTGAGTGGTTGATTGCCAGAGTGCACTCTGGCAGAGGTATTGCTCACGGACAATGCACTGATTAATGCTGGTTGATAGCTAACACTTAAGCTTTGTTAAATTTTAAACTGGGCAGTTTAAACACCATTTGATCAGGGTGGTTACTTGAAAAATGCATCAGTGGCTGTTCCATATTTTGTTGGGTTGAAACAGGTGCAGTGTATGTACTTGTTCTCTATCTCTGCCTGTGTTAATATGTAGCTTCATGTACGTGCAACACTGCAAGCCTGACTGACAATCTTAATTTAGTTGTCGGAATGATTTCTCGCACCCTCAAGATTATCCAGCATACGTAGAGTCACATCTAGTGTCAGACGCTGCATTACGAGTTTTACATGTACAGCCTTCTTAGATACAGCCAGTACTTTGCTTGTTGCAAACAGCTGAAGGGACATGCTGTTTAGTACAAAGTCTCAGTCTTTGGGATGTATGACCTGTATGCTTAACATCACACAGGAATATGCTGCAGTGTACTTTTTTAAACATTACTGTAGTCCCATATACCAAAAGTGGTTCTTTTTGTGCCATATTTCTGTTTTAAACCCATTTGCATTAGTGCTCTCCTTACACAGTTATAGCTTCTACTTTCACACCCTTTAAAAGTGACATATCCAGTTATGCATCATTGCTGATACTGACTCAGTAGCAGCAATGCTTTAGATATTAGCAATTGTGTCACAATTTTATTGAATCAACTGCTCCAGTTCCCTAATGTGAGGATACATTTGTGAAAGTGTTTTATTTTCACCTCTTACACAGGTTGCTAAAGCTGCTTTCCAAAGAAACAATGCACCAATGGATGCTGCTTTATTTTATCTTGCTATAAAGAAAAAGGCTGTACTTTGGGGCTTATTCAGGTATGTCTGATACAGAAGATACATAGTGAAGCCATTTAGGACAAAGGTGAACAGCGAAGCTTTTTCATTAAATGTCTGTTCTCCCTTCAAGTTGTGTCTTTCATACAGAACTAACCCTGATTATTGAAAATCACATGCCATCATCTTTTGTAAACCTCAATGATAAGGTTGTCTGTTTGTAGTTCTTCGATTACTGATTTGACTAAGTTGTCAGAGAATTCTTTCACCTTAAAGGATGACATCTTCTCCACCTCAGCAAAATTGTTTTCTTTTAGAATGGAAGGGTTTTTGTTTAAAGTTTTTCAGCTTCTGCTCAAACATTTAATTAAATTAAGAGAATATTGTAATTTGAAGATGTTATTGTACCGCATTTATATGGCTTATGCTGTTGAAAGCTTCTACCATTAACCCACAATGGGTGTTTAGTCATCTGGGTGATTTTAACAGTAAATTTTAAATCCGTACTGATACTTCCCATAGTGCTTTCAATGCATTCCTACATATTCGTCAAAAGTTTGAGACTTGCTGTCCTTTACCTAATTTGAAAATGGATATTGGATTTGTTTATTTCATTTTGACACCAAGTGCCCAGGTTACTTTTCAATGAAGATATGTTTCTTTTGCCAGACAGAAATTTTTTTTAAAATTGTTTTGGGTTACATTCTCCAATGAAGTAAATAAGTAAGTCCTGAAAAATATATATCATAGTTTTTCCTTAAGCCAATGCTTCAGGCAAAGCTTTAGAAGGATGCTCAAAATTGTTACTTGAATATATAATTGTCACCTCAAATTCACAAATATTGGATGCCACATTGCACTCCAGACCCAAAAATGTGGCACTTGTTTCAACTGAAGGGTTGGCATAGTTTAGAAATTAGTATGTTAGCGGAAGGAAAATGCTTTGGCAGTTCCAATTGTGACACATTGGACTATGGGTTACTGCTACATATATTCACCTTCATAAAAAATTTGGGATTGATTATGAAGAAGCTGATGTGCTGAAGATCAGAAGGAAGGGCTTATGTTTTAAGAAATATTGAGGAATTAAGATGTTTATACACAATGAATTATTTCTTTATACCAGTGTTCACAAATAAAGACTATCAGAGATTTGATTTTGATTTATTTATTGTCACGTGTATTTTGTACAAAATACCGTGAAATCTGTTATACAGTTACTTCACTCTCTGGTAACATCTTCAAATAGAGAAATATACCAAAACACAAAATATGAAGGTAGTAAAATAAAGAAATTCTTGTCAAATGCTCAGCCATGTGCTTGGAATAGCCAGCCATGACTCCCTTTGCTGCACCACTGGAACAAGAGTTGCCACTGGTGCCATCTTGCCTCCACTGATATCACTGCCACCACGAGCCCTCACCGGACCTCACCAGTGCAGTAACAACCTATGCCACCAGGTCCTATACCAGCCCAAACTGCTGCCACCTTCATGAGTGTGCGATGGATGCAGAAACTGTGGGGAACGTAGACTCACCTGTGCTGCAGTGCCATGAGTCGAGTCTGGGCTCATGTACTTGATGGAGAAACCGCCAGGAACCCAAAGCCTCTGATGTCTCAGCCACAAATCCGCGCTCCGCTCAACTCACTGCTGCTAATCCCATCGCTGCTACCGAGTTCTTCGCAAGATGCAAAGAAAAAGATGAAAACCAACTAGAAAAAGAAAAAGCGGGCAGAGCAGACAAGTCCCATGCTCAAGGGTCTTGCTCCGTTGCCTTTAAGATTAGTGAAAGCACAGGCAGCGAAAGTTAGTATGACACTGGGAATTTATATTGAAGAAAATTGCTTTCTTTATTGAATGACATTTTTATCCAGTGTGTGTCTTATTCACAGCCTAGGATTGAATTTTATTGCATCAGCTACTTGATAACAGCTACACTTCTTCTAAAGCAGTCACACTAAGCTGATTTTCAGTGCATCGATAAAGATCTGGACTTCAACCAGAAGATGTTACTTTCCTGTTTTATTCTTTAAAATATTTTGATATCCTCTGTGGTTTAATGCAAAAAAGAATATTGATATGATTTTTGCAGTTTAAGGGATAGTACCACCTAAGTGCATCTTGAAAATATAACCACACACATTAAAAGACAGAGCATTGCCAAATCATTTACATCTATCAATTCTTTACTAAGATGTTTTGTTACGCATTCGTTTTGGAAAGTCAAATTTAAGTGCAGAATACAGCGTTAATGGCAGGATTCTTGGCAGTCTGGAGGAACATATGGGTCTTGGGGTCCACATCCGTAGACACCTCCAAAGTTGCTACCCAAGTTGATAGGGTTGTAAAGAAGGCATATGGTGTGTTGGCTTTCATAGGCGGGGGAATTGTTTTTAAGAGCCACGAGGTTATGCTGCAGCCCTATTAAACCCTGGTTAGACCACACTTGGAACATTGTGTTCAGTTCTGGTTGCCTCATAGGAAGGATGTAGAAATTTAGAGAGCGTGCAGAGCAAATTTACCCGGATGCTGCCAGGACTGGAGGGCAGGTCTTATGAGGAAAGGTTGAGGGAGCTAGGGCTTTTTTCATTGGAGAAAAGAAGGATGAAAAGTGACTTGATAGAGGTGTACAAGATGATGGGAGGCATAGTGGATAGCCAGAGACTTTTTCCCAGGCCTGAAATGACTGTTACAAGGGGGCATAATTTTAATGTGATTGGAGGAAAGTATAGGGGAGATGTCAGAGGTAGGTTCTTTACACAGAGAATGGTGCCCATGTGGAATGTGCTGCTGGCAGAGTAGTGGAGTCAGATATTTTACAGATTTTTAAGCGACTCTTGGATAGGCGCATGGAGGATAGTAAAGTGTAGGATAGTTTGATTTTAGTAGGATAATACATCACTGGCTGAAGGGCCTGTACTGTGCTATACTGTTCTATGTTCTATAATATTTGACGAATGAAGAGGAGCAAACAAAGTTGATGATCTGCCTTTTACTTCAATGATTAGTGTTGATACTTCATATGTGTTCAAATCTAACAAGACAATTGTGTATTTTTCTCAGATCTCAGCATGATCAAAAGATGACTGAGTTTTTCAAACACAATTTTAGTGAAGACAGATGGCGTAAAGCAGCTTTGAAAAATGCATTTGCTTTGCTGGGTAAACAGCGATTTGAACAGTCTGCAGCATTTTTCCTTTTGGCTGGTTCTTTAAAGGATGCTATTGAGGTAATGTTGGTCTTCCTTGTTCAAATCATAATTGACTTTCTTCAAGGTAACATCTAGTCACAACAACACTTTTTTTTGTTTTTAATAATATTTTAACTGCTATAACTGAGCTCTCTTTACTTAGAGCTAAAGCTCTGAAGGTTTCCCAGCTTTGTAACAATGTATTTGAGGAGCCAAAATTATTAAATTAATATATAACATTTAATTTTTTAGTGACATTTTAACGTTATAATCTTTGTCTTTATTTTAAGGAGAAAATATGATTTATAATACTTTTTAATATCAAAATTCCACATGTTGCAATAAGACTAAAATACTTTTCCCACAGACTCATTTGCCATTGCTTATTCTCACTTGTGTATGTTTTGCTGATTTCTGATGAATCTCCTCAAAGGCAGGATTTTTGCCCATGTCTTGACAGGTGTGTCTAGAAAAAATGGATGACATTCAATTGGCCATGGTTATTGCAAGATTGTTTGAAGCTGACTATGAAACATCCTCTACATGTAAGTCCATTCTGTATGAAAAGGTTTTGGGCTGTAAAGCAGACGGATCCGAATTTGTGCCGAGCCAGTTACATCCAGATCCATTTTTGCGAAGTATTGCATATTGGACTCTAAAGGATTACTCTAAGGCATTGGATACACTTCTGGAACAACCTGTGAAGGGTAGTGATGAGCATCCAGGTATGAAGAATCCATTGAAGTGTATACTGCAGTCTGTCACCTCTCACTCAGCTAGCTTTGTATTCTTGCTGCCCCTCTCTTTTGTTCCATAGACTTTAATTTTGCTATCACCCCTTTTTGTTGCACTTTAGCTGCATTATTTGAGTGTTCTTTTTCTTTTGCATCTAGACATTAATCCTTGAAATTGAGTCACGTAGCACCTTTTTATGTCCTAGATGGAGTCCTGCATCACCAAAGTGGCAGGCTGGTGGTATGAGAATAATTTTTGACTGGAGGTTTATTGCCCAGCCGTATTTTGTAATGATAAACTAAGTTTCCATTAATGGTGTAAAGAAGAGATCAAATCCCCTCTGCTTTAGGTCCTTGTAGTGTAATACTGTTTTGCTGTGAACACTCAGTGCCATCTCAAGCAATACTGGAGATAACAAATCCAAGATGACATGCCGGGGGTAAAAAAGCAATCCTAGCTTTCTGGTGCCCAGCCCCACAAAATGTAACCCTTGCCTCCAGGCCCCAGTCCCATGGGCTGCTGCTGGCTGATATTATCCATGACCACAGCTCATGTGAGATCCCAACTTAGTCACCTCCGTTCTCCACAAACTGAACTGATAAATGTTCTAACAAGGCTCAGATCTTGCTGTTTTTGTGAATGGTCACTGCACAATGGGCTGCTTTAAAAATTTAAAAATAGTTATGTGCAAACTTGCAACTCTAAATTTTAACTGCTGTAAATATGTTTTTCTGTTATGTTACAGGAGTCCTCATAAAGTCTTGCAATCCTGTAGTATTCAGCTTTTACAATTATCTTCGTGCTCACCCCTTGTTGATGCGGAGACATTTTGCTTCACCTGAAGGCTCTTTGGCTACTTTAGGGCTTGTAACAGAAAAAAGCAGTGAAGATGAAATCAACCTTATTGAGAGGAAATTATTTTTCTCCACAGCAAATGCCCACTTTAAAGTTGGTTGTCCTGTCTTAGCTCTCGAGGTACTGTCTAAGATACCAAAGATCTTGGCAAAATCAAAAGTATCCTTCAAAAGTGAAAATGGCACATTGAGTACTCAAGGGCAAAATGGTGTTCATAAGCGTCGTGGAATTACTGAAAGTGCTCAGTGGTCACAGACTGTAGCAGGTTCTTCTGGTCTGGACAGGGATACCAGTAATACTGCTGGCTTTGATTGGAGTCAGCCATTAGTGTCATTTGCTGAAGAACCACTAAAACTTGAGTGGGGTGATGATAAAGATGATGAATTTGAAGAAGAGGATTCTGGTGGGCTGAGTATGAAAGATGCAGAAATAAAGCATAAGGCTGAAGAGGAGGTAAAACATATTCCTGAAGAATCTCAGTCTCTTCCGAAAGAAGATTCCACTTCTGACTCTTGGGTTGATGTAATAGCGGAACAGTTAAAATTCAGAGCATGCTTGAAAATTCTAATGACTGAACTTAGGACATTGGCTACAGGATATGAAGTAGATGGAGGGAAGCTCCGATTTCAGCTGTATAACTGGTTAGAAAAGGAAATTTGTGCTATGCATCAAATCTGCAATTATAAAACTGAAACTAAAGACTCTGTTATTGAAATTGATACAAAGACCAGTAGCTGTCTTGACCAGGAGGATATAACTCAGAACACAGAAGGAGCTTCATACGAAAGGCATCAGATCGATCGGCGGAGGCTGCAAGCAAAGCAAGAGCATGCAGAAAGACGGAAATGGTGGCTGCGGAAAAATCAAGCCCTGCTTCGAGTTTTTCTAAGTTATTGCAGTTTGCATGGAGCTCAAGGTGGTGGGTTAGCTTCAGTCAGAATGGAACTTATCTTTCTATTACAAGAATCACAGCAGGTATAAGACTCCAGAACTGGTCAGTAAATCAAGCAGAGTGAAATACTACCATAAAGCTTTAATTGTGAGAATCTAGAAGTCCTGCACTCTAATGTTTTCAATTAAGTACTCTTCCTGCTATTATGCATGTTTCCTCGTGTACTGGTTATAAGTCTATTTTTGTTTTTCACATTTTCTATTTGCAGTTGTCATTTTTCCCATGCCCATAAAGAAAGATGAATGGGCTGATTTTCAATGGTCTCCACTGGCTGGTAGAAGGCAGTAGTATGAAGTGCAGTATTGAACTTGCTATTTCATAACCATTCCCAATCTACCCACTTTTATTACTGACCAATAATGAAAATTGGCAACCATATCAGCTGCTTGTTTCAAGTGGGAATGTTTTTGTAATATACAAAGCAGAATCTTACCACTACCACAAACCCAACCTTCAGGAAATTGGAACTAATGCTTCACCATTACCACTTCAAGGCTTTTCACATTGAGATTGAAACCCAACAATAAAAATTCAGCCAGTTGGGTCTGATTTTCACCTTGGGCACACACCATTGGAGAGATAGCTAAGTCAGGTATGGTCCTGGTTCTGGAAAGGGTGTGATCATCCTCCTTTTAAGGACCTTGAGGGAGCTGTTAGATTATTCCCTCCTCCCCAACCCCAATTCCTCAGAATCAGGATGCTGCCAGTTAGCACTAATGCAGCACTCTCAGCTCACCTGTAGTATGCAGGTGAATCCCATTCATCACCACTCTTTCTGCTGCTACTGAAGTCTTTCCAGTATGCACCCAGGGTGAAAATCGGACCCACTGGGCTGAATTGACATGTTTGGGTTGCAATCCTGATCTTAGTCTCCATTCTAAAGCTGAGCCTAAAGAAATCACTGCGAGATTTTTCTTTGGTAGTCACTTCAAAAGCTGCCTCTGAGAGTCTCATTCTTTTAAGCAAGGTGTGCAGACCAGGGATATGAGAAGCCAAGTGGAATGCCTCACTGCAATATCTGGCTGGCGGCCCCTCCAAGAGAAGTGGGTTACTACATAATGTAGCTGATGCCAGTCTCAATAAGTCAGATTCTAGAGTGAAACCTAACTTGACAGAACATAAGGTTTTTTTAAATTTTGTCTTTGCAGTTTGGTTACCATAGTGGTCAGTCTCTGAACAGACTCACAGATCGAACTTGTTTTCCTTTATTGAAATTACGTTCTCACACAAGAAAAGAAGGAAATTGGAAAGATTGTAAACATTGCAAAGAAAGCCGACCCTTTTCCCAGTAATATACTTTACTCAACCCTATTATTATATCAATGCTGCCTCCATTTAAACATCTAAACACATCAGCAATTATCACATCAGGTAGCTTAGCTAGTCATTTAGCTTAAGTCAGATGCTTGCTTGGAAATACTATTTTGAACTTCCTGTTTAAAATGCCTTCTGACCTTTGCAAGAAGAAAGCCAGTCATCTTCACAGAACTAAAAGACAAAAGCCCATTTACCTCTACTGTAGAATAATAATTGTGGATTGTATGAATGTGCCTCAAAATTAAGGTGCACTCTGCAGCATTGTGACAAATTTGAAAATCACACACAACTACAACAGCACACTATGAATATGGCTGTTGAATCCCATTGCTGGAAGATTGAATAGTGGCATTGATGTCACCCCCGGCTGTCATTAGGATGTTGCATCCAAGGAAAACCCTGATGTTATTTTCATCCTTTTATGAAAGTGAGCCCTTTAATTGGGCTGAGTATTTACCTATCACAGCCATGTAGCTGGTGACCCTGTTTCTGGCAAAACCTGGCACGCTATTTTCAGAATTTGCTCCTGACCATTCTGCATGTCTACCTCCTTGGAGCTTGTAAGATTCAGCACATTGCATAGACAATGATATTCATCTGTAATCTAACTGTCTCTTTTTAAAGAATAAATATCCGTTGATATCGATGTAATTCCAGCAATTCCTATAATGTACTGTTAAGATGTCATATTATTCTTTGAGTCCCACATTGCGCAATTACAATTCTGCAGGATGCAATCTCCACAAGGACAGCTTACCATCTTTATCCCAGCTACAATCTGCTGTTAAAATATCTTGGCTCAGATAGCATTAATTTTTCACAACTCCAGCCAACAATTTTAGTTTTAGTTTTAGCTAGAGGTCCTGTTTTTTAAAAAAAATTTAAAAATCCAAGATAACTATGCTGTTCAAAATCAGAAACCTGACTGGCCAGTCGTTGGGATAAGTACGTGGCAACCATAAAATATGAACAGTGATGAATGATTTGAATTGCCTGGCTGTTAGGCTTACTGACATGAATCAGATAACAAGATCTTCAATGTTGCATAGGATTGGAATCCAAAAATAGCAATTTTCTGTACTAAATTCCATCACCGTTCCTTCAAAAAGATCAACTAACCCAACTTTCTCCTATATTCTAAATACATCTTTTAAAAGCTATAAATTTTCTGTTGGACTTTATTTCTCCCACAATATTTTGCCTCCCTTCATATTGAGCATTAACTTATGATGATGCAAGTTCATGAATTCAACAGCACATACGGATATTCTCCTAAATTTTTAAGAGTTTGACATGATATCTACTGATTGCCCACTAGCCAAGGATGCAGTTTGCAAAGGTACTGAATAAGCTGCTTCCACCTGCATGATCTAACATCTGTAATTTAGGTTACCATTGATTACTTTTCAATATTAGTTCAGACAGACCATGCCATCATTCATGGTTACCTGCTGCACCCCATGTATTAGCATTCCAAACTGAGCAGAAACTGGCATCTAAGTTGGTAGAGACTTACAGTTAATGACTTCTCTCATCTTGGATATTTCTTGGCCTTAAGATTTTAAAACGACCTCAAAATAAGCAAGGTAATCTTGCACATGACATCAGGAGCTGGGAAAAATATCCAAATTAGATTTATCCTTATCAGTTGTTCCTTTTTCATTTCACCCTTAAAATGTTGTGAGTACAATTCAGCAATTCATACTTGTGTATTTTAGTTAAAGAGAAACCTGAAATGTAAGCGATGACTATTGACTGTAAACTGCTGTTTAAATTGACATGTTCGTGGCTTATCACATTGAACTGTCATTACTTTAAGTTGCCACATATGAGGTCAGTTTATTTTGGCCTACACAAGAGGAGGAAAATAAATGGGATCCCAAGATGCTAATAATCGACTTGAAATACAAACTGGTAAATGAGAATTTGTTACTTGATTGCCTTGGGAAAGATGAAGCTAGTTATTGACCAATTTTGAGGGCTGTTTTCCCATTGTACTCTTTTGAACCTGTCAGTTTTCTAAGTTTTTTTGTATGTATGGAATTTTACTACAAATTTGATGTTCCATTTGTTACAACATGGGATTGACAAAGTAGATTATTAATAAAGAATTTGTAATTCTCTTTTTGTTTTCTTTACCATGAGCCAATTACCTGTTCTGTATCGCTAGAAATTTTGTGTAGCATTTGATTGTGTTAATTCATTACAAGCTTACATGGTTGTTTGTTTAATATTGATTTTTCTTTCTGACAGGAAACTACCATGAAACAGCTTCAGTCTCCACTTCCTTTACCAACCACCTTGCCCCTTCTTTCTGCAAGCATTGCTTCAACTAAAACTGTGACAGCCAACCCTGTCATGCATTTGACTAACCATACCCATGATGTTCTGTACACGGTGGTCCAGATGAATTTTCCACCTCTTCCAGGACTTAAGGATGAAAAGGTAACAATTTTATAGAGGTTTGCTGTTTTTGAAAAATTGGTTGCACTTACGGGTTTACTATGGAACTCATCTTTAGGTGAATAAATACATGTCAGTGGGCTTCATATTCTGCTTTAGAGGAGAAGATATTTTTCACAAGGTACTGGGTGACATGTCAACCATAGAGCTTTAGGATCAAACCAACTGTCAGTGAAAAATAAATAACCACTATCTGAACCCGATTGGTCTATAGTGTAGTTGCTAACTATCCAGCAGGTTTGGCTTATTAGTAGGTATGAGAAAAGTTACCTTGTGACTGCTGTCTAGCATTCTTTGTATTTGGCTCCAATGCGTAAAAAAGAAGCATTTCCTTAATATGTACATTGCTCTTGCTTATTATGAACAAGTTCTGGTCAGATGGATACACTTTTTTAATTGGTTACCACTCTGCATGCTTAGGGATCACCAATCTCTGGCTTTCCAAATGTGTGCCTAAATTAATGCTTAAGCATTTAGTAAGTAAGATAATTCTCTGTGTGATGATAAGGAAGTATAGGCCATAGTTATATTCATGTGAAGTATTTCCACCAGCTATCCTTTAACTTGTTAATGTACTATATTCCATATTAGGTTTTCATTCTGCACACTTTGGCTGCTTCACTCTCAGCTTGTATTTACCAGTCTCTGTGTGACAGTCACAGCTACAGGTAATTTTATTCATTAAACTCTTTTTCATCAAACCATTTAGTTTTGCTTTAAGACATCCTCACAATATAAAATGACCCTCGAGCTCCAGTTGCCTGACAGGCTATTCTGTGATGGATCAAAATGAATCTTGAACTGGAAAACGTATGTCATCCCACTGGTTTCAATAAGTAATTTACCAGAACTCTAAATGACTTCTTTAAACAATATTGTATTCTTTTCACAGTCAAACAGCTACAAACCTGTTTACAGGAATGGTTTATCAGGGACTTCTGTTAGGTGAAAGACGTAGACTGCGGACTGAAAGCATTGAAGAACATGTAACTCCTAACTCTTCACCTTCTCATTGGCCTGGTAAGATAGAAAAATATATTGCAAGATGGCTAAAAACTTATTCAGTAACAAGCTGGCAGCCTGCCTTCTTTGTAAGGAGTGTACGAATGAGCAAGATAGCATCTGGTCAAATTGTCTACAAAAATGTTTACTTCCTACTTGATTAGTTAATAAAATATACCATTTATTCGTTCCAGGTGTCTCATCGCTCATTAATCTTCTTGGAACAACACAGGAAGATGATCAACCCAAATTGAATGTTTTGCTTTGTGAGGCAGTGATTGGTGTTTACCTAAGCCTTTTGATCCATGGTCTTGCTACTCATGATAGCAAGGAACTCTTTCGATTAGTTGCTCATCCACTAAATAATCGAACTTGGGCTGCAGTATTTGGAGGAGGTGCAAAAACGATAGTAAAACCCAAAAAGCGGCCAGAGCTTACGCCAGGTATGTTAAATTATTGTAAAATACCAACAATGGCAACTTGTTTTTATACATTTCATCTAACATAATGGTAGAAGTTTGAAACTCTTTTCCATATAAGGGATGTGATGATAAATCAGTTGGTAATTTTAACACTTGAGATTGATGCGGTTCACCCTAAATTGTTTGGATTTGGTTCTGACATCACATTTAGATTTATATTCGCCATCTTCTTCAGCCTACTCTGTACTCCATGCATGCACTCTTAATACAGCTGGAGAATCCTAAATGTTGTTGTTTTATAAATTATGCTTTTTAGCATGTGTAGTTTGGTGCATTACTATTGATGGTGCTGAATGTTTTATCTTTTTTTTCTATCTTTGAGATTATTTTCCCACTTCTGGTTTGTTACCTCAACCTCATTTGACTTATGAAATGTCAGGAGGTCATATATCACTTCAGCAATTAGTGAGGTTCAAATGTAAGTAATTCAAGTAACAATAAACTCTTGAACTCTCAATAGCAGGCTGTCTGTATTGATTAGATGACCAGTGACAGTGTTAAGGTTCTCCCTTTTAAAGGGTGGTATATTTAGTTTTATTCATTGCAAAATTATTGAATATACTTATAAATTAAGAGCAATAATATTCAGTTACCAACTACTACTGTTTGGTGAATATAAAGTCCTAAAGTAGTGAAGCAGAATTATTTTTTCAGCACCAGCATTTCAGGATTGAGTAGTATGTATTTTTAAATTTAAAAACCTAATTTGTGGTACAGGTGAACCACATATTTCAGCTGTACCAAATTTGGAACAAAATTCTGCCTTGAAGACAGAACCAGTAGCTGTGCCTGTCTCTCCCAGCTGTGAGACTGGCACACAACACGCTACCGGACTGGATGGTGAGTGGTAATGTTGGTTGCTGTGGAGTGTGGTTTCCTTTTCTTGGCTTGGAACTTGTCCTTTTCCTTGGAGTAACTTGCTTCGTCCTTGTTTCCTTCTCAAAAATACCATAGATCTGTAAATTGAGCATGTTACCATTTTTCTGAAATATAGCTTAACTTCTCTAAAGCTGTTATCCGATCGAAAAGATGCATTTTATTGTAACAATATGATTTAGATTTTAATCTTCATCTAATTACTTCATCTAAAGATATATCATTTTATATTTAACGTAGTTTAAAATAGCATGATTTGGAGTGTAGTGGAACGCTGACCTAATTGAAAGATTCAGTGGCGTCTGAAATAGAAAAATTGCAACAAATGAAGAAAGTTATCTAACTTGCTGTTTTACTTTAATAGGGTGTACAATTTTGCTGCAGTCTGTAAACTAAAACTCACTGGATGAATTTTAACAAAACATCCCTTTAGCAGAAAACTGGCTGGATTGAGTCAAAGATAATGGGAACTGCAGATGCTGGAGAATTCCAAGATAATAAAATGTGAGGCTGGATGAACACAGCAGGCCAAGCAGCATCTCAGGAGCACAAAAGCTGACGTTTCGGGCCTGGACCCTTCATCAGAGAGGGGGATGGGGAGAGGGAACTGGAATAAATAGGGAGAGAGGGGGAGGCGGACCGAAGATGGAGAGTGAAGAAGATAGGTGGAGAGAGTATAGGTGGGGAGGTAGGGAGGGGATAGGTCAGTCCAGGGAAGACGGACAGGTCAAGGAGGTGGGATGAGATTAGTAGGTAGATGGGGGTGCGGCTTGGGGTGGGAGGAAGGGATGGGTGAGAGGAAGAACCGGTTAGGGAGGCAGAGACAGGTTGAACTCTTCCGCACCTACACAGGCCCCAAACCCCACCTCTTCCTCCGGTACATTGACGACTGTATCGGCACCGCCTCTTGCTCCCCAGAGGTGCTCGAACAGTTCATCCACTTCACCAACACCTTCCACCCCAACCTTCAGTTCACCTGGGCCATCTCCAGCACATCCGTCACCTTCCTGGACCTCTCAGTCTCCATCTCAGGTAACCAGCTTGTAACTGATGTCCATTTCAAGCCCACCGACTCCCACAGCTACCTAGAATACACCTCCTCCCACCCACCCTCCTGCAAAAATTCCATCCCCTATTCCCAATTCTTCCGCCTCCGCCGCATCTGCTCCCACGATAAGACATTCCACTCCCGCACATCCCAGATGTCCAAGTTCTTTAAGGACCGCAACTTTCCCCCCACAGTGATCGAGAACGCCCTTGACCGCGTCTCCCGTATTTCCCGCAACACATCCCTCACACCCCGCCCCCGCCACAACTGCCCTAAGAGGATTCCCCTCGTTCTCACACACCACCCTACCAACCTCCGGATACAACGCATCATCCTCCGACACTTTCGCCATTTACAATCCGACCCCACCACCCAAGACATTTTTCCATCCCCACCCCTGTCTGCTTTCCGGAGAGACCACTCTCTCCGTGACTCCCTTGTTCGCTCCACACTGCCCTCCAACCCCACCACACCCGGCACCTTCCCCTGCAACCGCAGGAAATGCTACACTTGCCCCCACACCTCCTCCCTCACCCCTATCCCAGGCCTCAAGATGACATTCCACATTAAGCAGAGGTTCACCTGCACATCTGCCAATGTGGTATACTGCATCCACTGTACCCGGTGCGGCTACCTCTACATTGGGGAAACCAAGCGGAGGCTTGGAGACCGTTTTGCAGAACACCTCCGCTCAGTTCGCAACAAACAACTGCACCTCCCAGTCGCAAACCATTTCCACTCCCCCTCCCATTCTCTGGATGACATGTCCATCATGGGCCTCCTGCACTGCCACAATGATGCCATCCGAAGGTTGCAGGAACAGCAACTCATATTCCACCTGGGAACCCTGCAGCCTAATGGTATCAATGTGGACTTCACCAGTTTCAAAATCTCCCCTTCCCCTACTGCATCCCTAAACCAGCCCAGTTCGTCCCCTCCCCCCACAGCACCACACAACCAGCCCGGCTCTTCCCCCCCACCCACTGCATCCCAAAACCAGTCCAACCTGTCTCTGCCTCCCTAACCGGTTCTTCCTCTCACCCATCCCTTCCTCCCACCCCAAGCCGCACCCCCATCTACCTACTAACGTCATGCCACCTCCTTGACCTGTCCGTCTTCCCTGGACTGACCTATCCCCTCCCTACCTCTCCACCTATCTTCTTTAGTCTCCATCTTCGGTCCGCCTCCCCCTCTCTCCCTATTTATTCCAGTTCCCTCTCCCCATCCCCCTCTCTGATGAAGGGTCCAGGCCCGAAACGTCAGCTTTTGTGCTCCTGAGATGCTGCTTGGCCTGCTGTGTTCATCCAGCCTCACATTTTATTATCTTGGATTGAGTCAAACACAGATCTGACAGACCATCTAAATTTACTGTCCATTATCTTAAGGTGTAACTACTGATGTAATTCTGATTTTGAACTGAAATTTTGATGAAACCACTTCAAAGATTTTTTTAATTACAGTCAATTTTGTGTCCTTGGACATCAGCAATATAAATCAATTTCAGGAGTATTTGGTGTGGAAGTTTTAATCTGCAAAATAACTATTTTAATTTACCTTTCACTGATTATCAGCTTTTTGCATCAATTTATCAATATATGCCCTCTTTTCACATCTGCAAAAATGGAAATTGCTAACTTTCCATGCTTGTCATTTGAAAACAGATTTATAGTTCAGGATTAATCTTAAAGTACATTTTGTCTTTAATTCTGTTTGTTTCAAACACTACAGTAATTAGTACAATGTAGAGCTTTTGTGTTATCTTTGAGTATGATGCTTATCAACTTCTAATAATGCCTGTTGACTTGCTGGTAAAGAGCCTGAAGTCTACGTTTATTTGTTTTTAGACCATTAATCTAAGCATTTTCAAGATGATAATGCTAAATTGAGATATTTGAGTTTACGTCAACCGTTGTTGTCAATGTAGGCAACTACACAGCCAAAGATTTATCTCACTATTATCTGTCTTATGCTCTTAACAGTTCCTCCAGAGGACATTGACCGATATCGACGGAGATTTAATATGAAGATGTTGGTTCCTGGTAGGCCTGTAAAGGAAACTGCAGCACCACCACCAGTACCAGCAGAAAGACCATCCTACAAAGAAAAGTTTATTCCACCTGAGCTCAGTATGTGGGATTATTTTGTTGCCAAAGTGAGTACAATATATCTTAAAAAGTATTGATGCAAATGTATTGGTCCACTAATATTTTGATTCACTTAATCATATTGTGAAAATTTTGATTCAGTTTTCACATATTTAAGTCTACATAGCATTCCACTTCCCAGGTGCCATGCTGTGCTGGAGGCAGTTACCAATATTATATCAAGAATAACATTATTTGATAAAATTATGTTCTGAAATGTCTCTGACTAATTCTGTACCAAAAATAGCTGCAGTGTAGTGTAGAAAAGAGTTCATTGAATACATGACTTTCCTGTTAAATTCAATAATATTGCAGAAATGTTACTAATTTTTATATAGTTTCAAAATTTTTCAACTAGTTCTATTTTAATCGTTTTGTTATATTTGTACTTTAAGCCATTCTTGCCTCCATCTGAAAGTGGGTTTGCGTACGACTCGGATGAAAGTATCCCTAGTGATGATTATGATGATGATGAAGATGATGAAGATGCTTTTATTTCTGACACTCAGCTACAAGAGCACTCAGATCCTGACTCCTACAGGTTAGTTAAAAGGATCCTGGCTACTTTATGTATATTTAAATCTGTGTATAATAAACCAATGGACAAGTCATTGGCACGTTTGTTAATGTACCTATAATAGAAGTGCTTATAAAAATTTCGTATTGCATAGAATTAGAGGCTTATAATTCAGTTTTCAGGGGAATAAAATGGAGGGGGAGATCTTTTCATTCCGAGCAGTTCTGCTTTTCATTACAAGTAAATGTAGTAACTGGGTATCAGCTACATCATCGACTAGGTGACTTTAGATAGATATGCTTCCTATTTCCTAAACCTCACCACTGACAGTGATTTAGGGTTTAGGCAGTGAAGGGAGCAGTATTGATAAGGCTTGAAAGGAAATTCTGCAGAAAGAATTTTAATAGTTAAGAGCCAAATTAGAAAGAAGAACCTCCAAGGTAGTAATATCTGGATCACTACTTGAGGCATTGGCAAACCGGCAAAAGGTAAATAAAGTTAAGGAGTAAAATGAGTGACACTAAGATCGATGTTTTAGGAATGGATTTCAATTCATGGGGCACTGGCCTCTACTGATTTTGAAGGAAGCTGTTCAATTGGAAGGGGCTTCACCTAAACCATGTTAGGACCAACACACCGACAAATTGAGTATCTAGAGTTGTAGAAAGAGCTTTAAACTAAATAGTTGGTGGGACGGGGGGTATTGTGGGGCTGGAAAGGAGACACTTACGTTTCAAAGCACAAAGATATGGCAGCATTGCAAGGTATGTTGTTAGGTAATGATCTCCTAAGTGGAACAGCAAGGAACAGAGAACAAACATTTAAAATGAGCAGCAAATGAGATCAAACCATACTGGTTTAAAAGCTCTAGATTAAATTAAATATATGTAGCACTATGGACAAAATAAATGAATTAACAGCACATATAAATGTTAATGGATTTGATCTTTTTAGCCATTATGGAGCCAAGATTCTAAAGACATCAAAGCTAGGAACTAAATATTCACAGATGTGTGATATTTCAAAAGAACGATTTGGAAGGAAAGGGCAGTGGATTAGCTTTGTTTATGCAAGGTGCAATAACTATGATGTCAAGAAATGATCTTGGATCAGAAGATGTAGACTGCATGAGAATAGAGGTAAAAAAATACCAAGCTGAAGAAGACCATATTTGAAGTGGTCTGTAAGACCTGTATCAGTAGCTAAACTGTAGGACAGAGACTAAATCAGGAAATAATGAGGACATCTGAAAGCGGCAATATTATTAATCATAGGTGACTTTAATATTCATAAGATTGGGAAAATCATATTCACAGAGGTTGCCATGAGGAGGAATTAAAAGAATGTATTTGGTACAGCTTTCTAGAACAATATGTTATAGATCCAAACATTGTTATTTTCGACTTACTAATGTGCATTGAGGCAGGTTTAATATATGAACTCAGAGTAAAAGATCCCCTCAGAAACAATGACCATAAAATGGTAGAATATACCATTCAATTTGAGATATATAAACACAAGTCAGGACAACCGTGCCAAACTTTTTTTTTAAAAAAGTGTAATTGTAAGTTAATGAGGGTAAAGTTGGCTGGAATGGACTGGGAAAGGTGTTTAACACAAAAGATGGTTGATGAACATAGCAGTCCTCATCTCTGCCATGACAGTCTTAGAGTGTGAACTGTAGAGATTGTAGGCTGGATTTTCTCATTTTTAGGCTGTTATTTTCAGAGAATTTCATGTTGGATGACCCTTCATGGCTCACAGTGATTTCTCCCACACAGTGCTCCACTCTTTATTAATTATGCTTTCAGCCTGTTTGGCGTCCTTGTACAATCATAAGGCAAGAGAGGTGATATTTTCACCACTGGCAGGACTCCCTATGTACAAGCCACTGGCACCATATTTCAAGCTTAGCTGCACACCTTTTCAGATGCTTCAAGCCAAGAGTTACCTCGTGCTCTGTCCTCCTGGGAAATGAAAATGTCTGAGAGGTCAGCTGGCACCCACTTTCCGTATAGGGACATCCTGGTGGACAGGGTGGTCTGGAGGAGTCCAGGGTACGAAACACAAGCCATCCTGGACACACAATGGTACGTTGTCAGTACTGTCTCCGGGTTAGACAAATTGCACAGTAGTGCAAGGAAAGTTCAATGATCTACACTCCAGTAAGGTATGTGATCATCACTTTGCTATTTCAGACTTAACCCTGCCATTGCACACAGACCTCGTCAACGCTCGTGGGCTACAAACTTCACTTATTACAGCAGCATCATCATTCAACAACTGTAATCACCTCATCTTCCACAATGACTAACACTTCCTGCTTCCTGGCTAAAAAGCTGTGCAATTCAGAGACTGGTAATCATCAAGTAGGCATGTATGTGAGTACTACGAAATGCAGCAAACTGCCATAAAGTGCATCTTGTATGGATGAGTCAAAGTGAACTGTATGAGCATGCAGGTCAAAGGAGTCCCTAAGCTCCCAAATGAAATCTAGAAGGGCTGAAGTGGATTCTGAGTTCGTCTGAAATCAGTCAAGATAATGAGGTGAGGCTGGTGGTTTGCTGATAGCATGTGGATTGAGAAGAATGCTGTCTCATGGAACATTTGAAAATATATTGGTGGGGGGACATTAAAGTAAAGGCCTGGAAAAGCAAGCAATGAACTACATCCTGGTGGTTAACCATCTAGCTTTCAAGTTGGAAATTCTTCTCATCTGATTTCTCAGAAGAATTGCAAGATGTTTGGGAATGAGATGCGTTGGGCCACTTATGAACAAAAGTATGACTTCGCTGATGAAACCTTCAGGGTCATATTGAAAAAAATTCATTCAAAAATCAGATTCAGATTTGGTTTAATTTTGCTGTATTTTTCCACATTTCTTGCCATTGCCCACATCAGACAGGGTATAGGAAACTTCAGCTCATGGTGTCTGAACATGGAGTAATATTTCCTTCATTGTCTTATTCCAATGCTTAATGCTATGCCCCTCTATAGTGACTTATCCAGGCATCAAGTAAACTTGGTGGAGTTTAAGTCAGACACTTGCAAGTACCAGCTTAACTCGAAGTAGAATTTGCAAAACGAGAAAGAGGATTCCTATGGACAAATGGCATCAGCTCGATAATTCTCATCCTAAGGCATAGAAATATAGGAAAATAGGAGTAGGAGGAAGCCATTCCACCCATCAAGCCTGCCCCAGTCAGTCAAAGGCAATGTTCAATCTCAACCTGGTGGCTTGCACACAGTCAGTCAACCTCATGGAGCGGTCAGGTTCAGAAACTCCCTATACTGTATCTTCAGGAATGGGCCATGCTCAGTCCTGCAAGTCCAGTGCAATAAGATTCGCAGTAAGTCAATCAGGGATTTGTGCAGATATTGTCAGGGGTCCGGTCACTTATCAGTCAGAACTGTCCTTCCAATTCAGTCAATCTTGGAAGGCCTCAGCAATGGCAAATACATCTACCATTGGTGATTGCACGATGGCACAAGGGCAGTGCTGTAGAGGCATCTTATATACAGAATGAAATTAGCAGCGTAAAACAGAGAAATCTTCCATGAAATTGACACTCAGTTTTTGGCAAAAATCAACCCATTGTATCCTTCTGTTGCTTGCAGTAGAATGGTTTAATAAATACATACTAATAATTTATTTGATTCAAGTCAGTCAGCATGTAGAACAGAACAAGTTGATAATCTCCAAATTAATTTAGTAAAATCAAAAATTTGTGTTTCTGAAAGGCATTTGCACTTATTTTACAGCTGGGCACTGATACGTTTAGGAATGGTTAAGCTTGCATTGAACAATGTGAGAAACTTCTTTCCTGTTGCAGGATTGGAATTTGCAGGTACTAGATTTTATTTCTGTTTAAATCATTATTGGAGGTATTTTGTGAGAATTAGAACAAATCATCCTGAATTTGAAAAATAACCATCCTCTTAAATTTTTAAAAAAAGTTAAAGGTTTTGCAAATGTTAAAAACCAGAATTTAACTTCTTGATTCATTTATTAAAAACAAAAAAAAACTTTATATGGAGGCAGTTGTCACTTCACTCAATTGTCGAATCTGTGGTTTTATTATACGTTTACGTTCTTGTACATCTGAAGGATAGCAAAAAACAAAACTTTTCAATGTAATTCAGTGCTTCTAAGAATGTTAATTTGAAGTATTGTGAACAGATTGATTGAAGGTAAAGTAAAACAAAGAACTGCAGACTCTGGTTAGCTTGCAGTGCACCAGTGTTTCGTAAAGCAGTGAAGTTAATCCCGCTCCACTGCTCTGCCCATTGTCCGACACATTTTTCAAGTATTCATTCAATTCTTTTCACAAGCTACTGTGGAATCTATATCCTCTACCTAATTAGGCATTAGATTTCAGATCTTAACCGGATAAGAACCGAAAGTGTTTTTTTCCCTCATGTTGCCTCTTTTATTTGCCGATCATCTTAAACTAGTGTTCTCTTGAAAACAATCTTTCAGCTGTTGGAGAAATTAATAGAAACTGTACCAATGTAATACCTTCATGATTACAAATTCAAGGCTGTGTAGAGAGCAATCCCAGTTCCTTTCATTTATCCATGTAGCTATGATCCCTGAAAATATTTTGTATTTTAAGCAAATCCCTTATGTACTTTTTCAAATGTGTCTAATTCTGATATTCAACTGGGGCAGAACTAGTGTTTTATATAGGCTTTGCATAACTTCCTGGTACTGTTTCTAAAGCCTTGGACCTCATACACTTCAATAATTTTTGTTATTCTGTCCTGAGATCTTCAAAGATTTGTGCACAAATATTCCCAGGTGTCTCTCTCTCTTCCTTCACCTTTTTTAAAATTGTAACGTTTAGTACATTGCCTCCCCTGTGATGTATCCTATCAAAATATATCATCTCCAACTTTTCTGCATGGAATACGTTTCATGTGGTAGCCTGTATTTTAACAATCTGCCTTTGTCACCTTGATGTCTTATTATTTGCCCCACTATTCACAATAAATATAAACTCATACACAGTGTGCAGTAAACAAAACCAATTGAACAAGGTCATAGGTAGAATTATCTGGAAAGAATTTTAACATAAATGGATTCTGTGTTGAAGTTGTTCTGCAATTTTTTTCAAGAAATTTGTGCAAGATGCAAAGTTGAGTTACAGAAGACTTTTTAATTGCTTTAACGATAAAAATGTAATTTTGCAAAGTGTAAATTTCACTTAACAAAAAATGAAATAAGCAGACAGTTTTAATAATAAAGTTAAGGTTTTTCATTCAAACAGTATTCATTCTGATTTTGAAAAGCAAAATATTTTCAGTATAAGTATTATGTTAGAAGTTAAAGCTGTTTAAAAAGTGACTTTCAATTTTATTGTTCAAAATAAATGTTTGTCTTTGCTCACAGATCTCCCAGTAACTTCACCATTGGGTAATGCTGTCATTAAAACTTTAGAAAACTGGCAACAATTACTACAAGTAAAAATGGAACAGTTTGAAGGCCCACCTCCAAACTATATTAACACCTATCCAAGTGATTTCTCTGCAGCTGCTGGACCAGCCATTCTGCGACACAAAGCAATGCTTGAACCAGAAAACACTCCATTTAAGTAAGGGAACAAACAAAAGATATCATTTTAGTCTTTTCAGAAGGTCAAATAAGCATTTTGGTAACTGATTACCTGAGCGTTAAGTATGTGGCCTATAACTATTCTTCTTCAGAGCTCTGAAGAAGGGTCTAGGCCCGAAACGTCAGCTTTTGTGCTCCTGAGATGCTGCTTGGCCTGCTGTGTTCATCTAGCTCCACACTTTGTTATCTTATTTCAGTTCTGCTTTCCTGATCTGTTTTGATTCTCTGAGAAATCAAGAATTCACAGCCATCTGGGCTGGAAAACCCAAAAGATTCACAATCTTGTATGAAGAAACTTCTCTCAATCTTAAGCAAAGAGCCCATTACAAGTGAACTGTTCCCACTGTTCACTACCTGCTAGGGAACAGAATCTTAGCAACTACCTTGTTTCAATGAGATCACTCCTTGTTCTACAAACTCTAGAGAATATGCACACAGTTTACTCAGTTCCTCAGCATAGGACAACTCTGTCATCCCAGGGACTGTGCTATCATTGTGATAACCTATATTATGGGATTTGGATTGATAAAGACAGCAGGAGATCCAGTCGTTGCTGAACGTTACTTTTCATTGAATGCTGTCTTTTATCTGAGTAGGCGACCAGATTTAATAGAAGGCTTCTAGATAGAACCATCTTCCAGTAGTTGTGGTAGTCATGTGACCTTAGTGGTGTAAACTGTCTTGTATATCAATGTTAACCCTTTACACTACAGGAAGACTTCTGTTTAAAGTTTGAGTTTAATTTGCTGGATTCAAATTCTTCACACCAATGAAAATCTTCATTATCCATCAATTCATTTTCCTCTTATCCAGAGTATGTTTCAGAGTTTTACCTCATAGCTCAATGTTCACAGTTCAGCAATTATCCTTATAACCTCTGGCCTTTTAATAATTCTGTATCTTTCCTGAAATACGCAGGCCAAGGCTAAATTGCCAGGTGCTGTATTTCCAAGGTTAGATATAATTTCAACATCACCTCCTTAGAATTGTGAAATACACCTTTATACACCCCAGCACTTTATTTGATTTCTTAAGCACCTGCAAATAATGGGTTAGCCATTTTAACTGCTTATTACTTTTTTCCTGATTTGCTAACTTGAGCATTATTTAATCAATAATGCTCCACAATTAAAGTAGTGGATCGCAAATGGCCAGCAAATGTGAGATTGACATAGCATCCTGCATTTATGGATGGGAAAGTTAGACAGGCTTTAAAACTGAACACATGATATTATTAGAGACGTGTTTGCATGAAATGTTTAGTCTGATATCTTACAATTCATTTCTTAACGTACTACTGCTTTAAGTAAAATGACTGATAATTGATGATAAATAATATGATTAATTTAAAAACAAGACCCAAAAATATTTAATTAGTTGCGGCTATATATCCATCACCCATGTTGTTTCTTTTACTTTAGGTCACGACATCACTCAACTTTTCCTGTTAAAAGACTATGGCACTTCTTGGTAAAACAAGAAATGTTGCAAGATACATTCATAAGATTTATATTCACAAAGAAAAGAAAGCAAAGTGAGGTAAATGGTGATAAAGATAAGAGTTCTTACTTTTTTTTAAGATTTGGAACTCTGGAATTAGTATTTTAGATTTAAAGACATATTTGCCATGACTGTTTAAAGCTAAACACAAATGATGCAAATGATGATGTGCCAACTCGTATTAATTCAGTTGAAGAAATCAATTTGCCATTAACAGAATTACAATGTCTAGAGCCTGAATGTTTGCTTTTAAACTCATCAATCCAGTGGGAAAGGGTAGGTAGTTGTCTAACATGATGGTGGAGCTCACTTCGCTGTATTTCTGACATGATCCAAAAGCAATCATTGCTTTCACTACTCATTTTTTTTGTCAAAATCAATAGATGGCAGCAATTGCATTGATTTGAAATGTAGGGTGCAATGATACAATTAGGAATTAATTAATTAAGAATCTAATGCCAGTTTTAATCCAAATTATGAGAATCCAGTGATCTGTCAGATTATGTTATGTTATGATTGTAATCTTGTTAAAATGATTTTTTTGTGCACCATAAAGAATAGGAGTGCCTTTGGCTTTCCTCACCACCTTTTTAACTCTCCCCCCCCCCCCACACACACACACACACACACACACACACACACACACACACACACACACACACACACACACACACACACACACACCAATTTAACTTTGCCTAACTCTGGAATCTGCATTTTCGGCCCCCAGCTACTGCTGTTACATATCTAACCACATCACCCTTTTAATTAGCAAGAAAGGACATGAAGATTCCGTTATTATAAATATTTACTTGTTAATTTCTGCAAATTTTAACTATTCTTAACTTGAGTTTCTCATTATTTTACAGTGATAACTTAAATCTGGTAATTTTACATCCATATCTGTTAGGCCTTACTAATGGAACCATATTATTCAGCCAAAAGGGATTTGACCCTTGTGTAAGAGAGCAAGCAGCACTTTGACAGGCTCAATAAATTCAAAAGTGGCCAAGATGGTCAAATGCAATTCACTGTAAGCTTCCTTCAGCTCGATGTTTAGAAAATAACTTTTTTTATAAGCTCCTATCTGTTTTGAAACTGACAGTTGTGCACTAACACATCAAACTGTTCAGGTTACCAATTTCAGTTTTGTAAATTGCATTCTCCCTTTGTGGCTTGTTAACAAACTGCTCATTATTTAATGAGCTGTGAATTAGAGGTAAGCAATCTCCCTCCACTCAGTCTTTCTTTGAAAATTGTATTGCATCCCAGAGGTGCAGAGAAGCAGTATTGTACTCCAGAAATGGTGATTTTCAGATCAGACCTGCACCCCTCCTTGACTCTACCAGTTATCAAAAATTCTGGCCTTATGATCCCATTTTAAAGGCATCAAGGGGAATGGGGAGAAAGCAGGTATATAGCATTGACATCGAGGATTAACCATGACTGATTTGAGTGGCAGAGCAACCTCATAGGGCTGAATGGCCTACTCCTGCTCCTAATTTCTATGACAATTCTATTGGAAGGAAATCACCTTTTAATAATTTGATATGAAGAAATTGTAATGACTTAAACATAACATTCAATTTGTTTCAGTATAAGTATAAGGAAATGTACGCTGAATTACCTTGACTAAGTTAGGCACATCATCAATTTCTGCTTGCCTCCTTGTTTTCTAGTCCTGGCAGTATTGTTCATTTAGCCCAAATCTTGCTTGTTTGTTCTGAATTGTGACTCCTTCCTTTTTGCCTTCGTTGTGCAGAATACTGGCTTTCTAAACATACCAATTCGACGATAAGGAGGCTCTTCAGAAATCAAAATATAATTTTTTTTTCCCAGAATGTATTATGATTTGAACCTTTGTAACAGTCAGGCTCTGGATAATTCTTCCTCTTGAAAAGAAAATCAGTTACCTTTCAGTGTAAACTTCAAGTTTTTCTGCTAAAAGTTTGTAAATAAAAGTGTAGCACTGTTAGTGATTTGCATGTTGATTTCATACAAATGTTGTCATGAAATTCTGGTTTTCCATGACACTTTCATCTAACTTAACAATTATTTTCACTTTGTTTGTTGCACTCCTGCAGATTTTGTTTCATTATGAAATCTTTATTCTCTCCAAGTTTTATACATATTGCATGGTGGCACGTTTGAGGGGTTGTTTAGCCATTTTTGTTGATCAGTTTTATATTCAAATATGTAAGAATGATGGAATTAAGATTTTTAATTTTGTCTGTGTAGAAAAAAAACCACGTTCATCAGCAGATCTCTAATGTAGACTAAATTAATTTCTCCTCATCCGTAGCTACTTGTTCTACCTCCTGAGGAAGGCATTGCATTTGTCACTCAGTAGGTCCAGGGCTCCCTATTTGGAATTGGACAGCTACTCTAAACATGTATCATGAACACCACTGTTTTACATTTATAATTTTTCAAACCTTTTAATTTTTGCAGAGATGTGTTGATAATGCACACTTGTTTGCCAGTTGTCCTAGTAACTGATGCTGTGCTGCAACAACAGTTGCACTTCCAAACCTAATCTAAGATAGTTGAGTAAATGTTTGTATTTTTTCTGTCAAGACATGATCCAGAAATCCCAAAGCAAGAGTATACAAATGCTATCCTTCACCTCTAGTAGTTGAGGTTCTGAGATCATTTGGGCTTTTTATCTGGTGACTGATCTACACTGAATTCTTCATTTCCCCATTCAGACAAATAATTTTTCTTGGAATACTTTAGGAATATCAAGGGAGGGTTTTCAATTGACTAATATTTTTGGGATGTACAAAGACTTTGTCAGAATTTAGTCATGTAGTTCATTGGGCAGCATATTACTAATGTTGACTTGTCATGTTGCTTTTCCGTTAATGGGTTCTCATTGATGCTTACTGTACTCTGGTTTTGCACTCTGGATTGACCAGTTTCAGTTCTTATGAGAAAGCAAGTTTGATTTTGAAACTAAATTTTACTTTGTGACACTAACATTGCACTTGACGCACCATGCTAGTTTTTAATGCTGTCCTTTGTTCTTAAGTGTGGGAGTGTTGGACTCATTTTCTTCCCAATTCTGTTGTCTGCTGCCCCACTTTTTCTTTCTCTGTCTTCCTCACCCTCTCCCTCTCTCTCTAACCCACTTTGCAAGAAGACAAAAGGGTTTCAAACTTTGTATGAAAAGAGGAAGAAAAACTCCATTGCTGATACTTAAGTGAATAAGTTTAAAAACTGTCCATCACAATAAAATAGCTTTTACCCCCCAAATCTAATACTGCCAGGGCTTCATTTTTTTCAATTCAGTAAAAACATTTTATTCATTTTCGTTTTTTTTTATTTCTGTGCATGTGTAATGTGCTGTGACTGTGTGCTGTGTTGTGTAGTCAGTAGAAGACCATGTGGATCAAGTCAAACAAAACTGCGTAGCGGAACATCATGGAAGCAACAAGGTAGCATCCCTTACCCACCCCCTCACCTTTAGCAGCTGTCATACATAACACTAGCTTTAACATCTTGTTTAATGGCATGTGAAAGTAAATAAATGTTGACATGCAGAGGTCCATCTCATAGTTGTTATGTCTGTGCAGGTTGCAGTGCAAGCACAAATATGTCATCCTGTGTGAATTCAAAATGATTACATTGCTAATTTATATACAGCTGTTTGCTGCAATGCTAAAACCATTAAACAAATAGTAATGCTGGTGAGTTTTAAATTTTTTTTGTTGCGTGTTTGTTTTATTTCCCTGTTAAAGGCAAATAACGTCATCAGCATACCACTTTTAAGGTGTGTAGACTATTATAATTATGAATAAATCTGTCATACATAATACTATCTTTTAGGTTGAAGCAGAAATGGGCTATCCAGGTAGAAAAGCAAAGATTATTCACAAAGATTCAGATGCCATAATGGCATTTGCAATTAATAAGGTAAGAAAGATAAGTGACTTACGAATTCCATCAGATGAAATAATTTACAAACTCTTGACCCCTTGGAATCAGTCTTGCTATTTTTGAGGAATCTCTAACATCTTTTTGAAATGTTGATGCACAATAGCTATTACACTAGTTCTCCTTGTAAATGTCAGTGGCCACCAATTGTAATGTGTAGACATTTAGTGGACAGCATTACACATTTTGTTATAGATGGTCTGGCAATTTGTAGTCTTTACATAGGCGCTTAGGCTTAACACAGAACTCAATTCCTCCAAGTAGTCAATTTTTAACCTTCAGAAGTGTCAGGCATCATCATTTTTTAAGGCACAGGCGTTATCAGTTTTCTCCTTCTTGCTGTGTGATTTCAGCTCTTCCTATTTTCATCTCAAACCACCTGCAGTTTTAGATTTTTTTTTGCTATTTCCCCTATTCCCTTACTCTTGTCTTTCAGTGGACTTGTCCCACTACCTCTACTCATTTTGCTGTTTGCATGTTCTTTTGGTTTAATATTCTTCCAATGGAAGGGTAGGAACACACAACATAATAACATTCCTTTCAAGCAAAGCAGGCTGGGTTTTCCAACCCTTGAGAAACATGGCAAGTGAAAGGAGAAAAGTAAGGCTTGCTGACAGGGTAAGTAAATTGTATTGTATTGCTTGTGGACAGGATGAGCAGGAATGTGTTCTCCAAGCACAAAAAGCTGAACAGGGATGTTCATCTCCTTGCCAAGATCTGGCTGCACCCATCCCTCCCCTTAATTGGACACCAGCTGCATGGTCACCTACCCGACTACACAACTTGCCACCCCTCTGCTGCTGCGACAAGCGCAAGCTTTTCCAGTCCCACACTGTATCTCCTTTCTCTCGGCCTAGTTCAGTTATTGTCCCATCCTATTGTAGCAGGTATCCTAGCCCCTGGGTGGAAAATGTGCAGTTTAAAAACTGCAAGGCATTCAGAAAAAATAGTAGTGCTTCAAAGTTTCCTGAACTCAAAACAGCTCCTCCATGCGCCTCTCCCCGAACTCACTGCAATCCACCTGGCCTCACTCTCGCAACATCTTCAAAATAAACCCAACTTTATGATAAATGGGTTTTGTTTCAAATTGCAAACATTCTGTGGATTTGTTTCTTGGTATCTTGATGACTCTACCTGTCATGTTAAAGGTCATTGCTAATATTGTCTTTTCTAATAGAATATCTTCTACTGTAGTTTATATTGGTTTCTTTTTGTTTGAATTCAGTTTTTCTTTCTCCACTAAAAAGGCAAATTCCAATGAGATGGTTTTGGCTTCTACTCATGATGTTCAAGAACTTGACATATCTGCAATTCTAGCTGCCCAGCCTTATACTTGGATTGGTGACGATTCAGACAAGGAATCTAGAAGGTACGAAATTGTATTTAATCCATTAAAATTACTTTAATTTATAATACCTGTGCAGATTCTTTCATAGTTAAATTGGAATTGCAATATTTGCATCATCCAGAGTCATAACACAGTCACACTGATCTCTTGTAGTTCTGATGATCTTGAACATCGCTCAACAGTGAGCAATAGCCAAACAAGTACAAGCCATTTTGGATCCAGCCAGCTCTCTGCTTCTTCTTCGATGCCTTGGCTCGGAAGTGGGCAAACCAGTACAGGAGCCACGGTGGTATGTCCAGTGATAAATCTAGCCAACTTTGCTAATTCTGTCTTTAATTTATGATATCCTTCATCTCACTTTTAACTGATTTGGGGTTTACCTCCTTACCGTTCGTTTACAAAAGTGAAAAATGTCAGGGACAAGGTAAGTAATAATGCAGTTAAAATCGGAATGCAAATAATTTGTGTTCCCGACTAATACACTTATTGCTTCTCTCATGAACTCGGATCATATTTAATAGTACATTTTAAAAAAAGTATTTTGAACTTGTTCCTTAGTCCCCCTGTTTGCATTCCACATCTCTCTCTTAACCTTTTTCATTTTTATACCTGACACAAAGGAAGATGATTGTGGTTGTTAAAGCTCAGTCATCTTGGCTTCAGGATATCTGCGCAGGATTTCCTCAGCGCATTGTCCTAGGCCCAACCATCTTCAGCCGTTTCATCAACAACCTTCCCTCGATCAAAAGATCAGAAGTGGGGAGGTTCACCAACAGCGCAATGTTCAGCACCACTCACAACACCCCCGATTTAATGCAGCAGTCCATAAGTTCATAAGATTTTCAGCCCTTTGTGTCTGCTCTGACATTCAATCATGGCTGATATGTCTCTCAGCCCCGTTTCCTGTCTTCTCCCATAACCCTTGATCCCCTTCCCAAACAAGAACCGATGTATCTCTGTGGTAAATAAATTTAATGACTTGGCCTCCACAGCCTTCCGTGACAATGTGTTCCACAAATCCTCCACCCTCTGGCTGAAGAAATTCTTCCTATTTATAAAGGACTGTGCCTTCCGGTTATAGTCTCTTCTAATAGTGTAAACACCTTCTCCACATCCACTGTATCCAGATCTCTCAGTACTCTATATGTTTCAAACAGATTGCCACCTTCTAAACTCCATCGATTACACACCCAGAATCCTCAACTGCTCCTCTTATGCCAAGCCCTTCATCCTTGAAATCACTTTTGTAAACCTCTTCTGGACCCCGTCCATTTTGCCAGCACATCCTTCCTTAGATACAATGTCAAAAACTGTTCACATTATTCCAAATGCAGTCTGACCAGAGCCTTTTATAGACTCTTATCTTGTATCCTAGCCCGCTTGAAATGGACGATAACTTTGCACTTGCCTTCCTAACTGCCAACGGAACCTGCATGTTAACCTTGAGAGAATTTGACACTAAAGCTCCTAAATCCCTTTGTGCTCAGATTTCTGAAGCCTTTCCCTATTTAGAAAATAGTCAACACCTTTGTTCTTTCCAACAAAGTGCATAACTTCACACTTGCCCATGTTGTGTTCCATCAGTCATTTCTTTGCCCACTCTCCTAGCCTGTACAAGTACTTCTGCAGCCTCCCTGCTTCCAACCTGCCCCTTCACCTATCTTTGTGTAATCTGCAAACTTAGCAACAATGCTCTCAGTTCCTTCAATCAAATGGTATGTATGACGTGAGTAGTTGTGGTCCCAACATGGACTGTGTGGAACTCCAGTGATAGCTAGCTGCATCCTGAAAAAGGCTCTATTATCCCTACTTTCTCCCTCCCGCCAGTCAGCCAATCCTGTACACATTCCAGTACCTTTCCCATAACACTATGGACTCCTATGTTATTTAGCAGCCTCCTATGCAGCACAATATTCTAGAAAATCAAATAGATCATATCCATTGGTTCTCCTTTGTTTAACATGCTCGTTACCTGCTATTCTAACATTGCTCAACTATTCTTGATTTGTCAGCCAGGTCCTCCCCTTACTCAAATAAAGGAAGTCCTGGGACTAGATCTGAGGATTGTGCTGACGAGCAGAAAGTAACATTCAAAGAACATAGAACGTTACAGCACAGTACAGGCCCTTCAGCCCTCGATGTTGTGCCAACCTGTCATACCGGTCTCAAGCCCATCTAACCTACACTATTCATTGTACGTCCATATGCTTATCCAATGACGACTTAAACGTACCTAAAGTTGGCGAATCTACTACCGTTACAGGCAAAGCGTTCCATTCCCTTACCACTCTCTGAGTAAAGAAACTACCTCTGACATCTGTCTTATATTTTTCACCCCTCAATTTAAAGCTATGCCCCCTCGTGCTCGCCATCACCATCCTAGGAAAAAAGCTGTCCCTGTCCACCCTGTCTAACCCTCTGATTATTTTATATGTTTCAATTAAGTCACCTCTCAACCTTCTTCTTTCTAATGAAAACAGCCTCAAGTCCCTCAGCCTTTCCTCGTAAGACCTTCCCTCCATACCAGGCAACATCGTAGTAAATCTCCTCTGCGCCCTTTCCAAAGCTTCCACATCCTTCTTATAATGCGGTGACCAGAATTGTACACAATACTCCCAAGTGCGGCCGCACCAGAGTTTTGTACAGCTGCAGCATAACCTCTTGGTTCCGGAACTCGATCCCTCTATCAGTAAAAGCTAAAACACTGTATGCCTTCTTAACAGCTCTGTCAACCTGGGTGGCAACTTTCAAGGATCTGTGTACATGGACACCGAGATCTCTCTGCTCATCCGCACTACTAAGAATCTTACCATTAGCCCAGTACTTTGCCTTCTGGTTACTCCTACCAAAGTGCATCACCTCACACTTGTCTGCATTAAACTCCATTTGCCACCTCTCAGCCCAGCTCTGCAGCTTATATGTGTCTCTCTGCAACCTACAGCATCCTTCGTCACTATCCACAACTCCACCGACCTTAGTGTCATCTGCAAATTTACTAACCCATCCTTCTATGCCCTCATCCAGGTCACTTATAAAAATGACAAACAGCGGTGGACCCAACACCGACCCTTGCGGCACACCACTAGTAACTGGTCTCCAGGATGAACATTTCCCATCAACTACCACCCTCTGTCTTCTTTCAGCAAGCCAATTTCCGATCCAAACTGCTATATCTCCCACAATTCCATTCCTCCGCATTTTGTACAATAGCCTACGTGGGGAACTTTGTCGAACGCCTTGCTGAAATCCATATACACCACATCAACCGGTTTACTCTCATCTACCTGTTTGGTCACCTTCTCAAAGATCTCAATAAGGTTTGTGAGGCACGACCTTCCCTTCACAAAACCGTGCTGACTATCCCTAATCAATTTATTCTTTTCTAGATGATTATAAATCCTATCCCTTATAACCTTTTCCAACACTTTACCAACAACTGAGGTAAGGCTCACTGGTCTGTAATTACCAGCGTTGTCTCTACTCCCCTTCTTGAACAGAGGAACCACATTTGCTATCCTCCAGTCATCTGGCACTATTCCTGTAGACAATGATGAGTTAAAGATCAATGCCAAAGGCTCGGCAATCTCCTCCCTGGCTTCCCAGAGGATCCGAGGATAAATCGCATCCGGCCCAGGGGACTTATCTATCTTCATCCTCTGTAGGATTTCTAATACTTCTTCCTTGTGAACCTCAATCCCACCTAGTCTAGTAGCCTGTATCTCAGTATTCTCCTCGACATCATTGTCATTTTCTAGAGTGAATACTGTTGAAAAATATTCATTTAGAGCTTCCCCTATCTCCTCTGACTCCACACACAACTTACCACTACTATCCTTGATTGGCCCTAATCTTACTTTCGTCATTCTTTTATTCCTTAAATACCTATAGAAAGCCTTAGGGTTTACCCTGATCCTATCTGCCAACAACGTCTCATGTCTCCTCCTGGCTCTTCTGAGCTCTCTCCTTAGGTCTTTCCTGGCTACCTCGTAGCCCTCAAGCGCCCTAACTGAGCCTTCACATCTCATCCTAACGTAAGCCGCCTTCTTCCTCTTGACCAGAGATTCCACCTCCTTCGTAAACCACGGCTCCCGCGCTCTATGGCTTCCTCCCTGCCTGACAGGTACATACTTATCTAGGACACACAGGAGCTTTTCCTTGAATAAGCTCCACATTTCCAATGTGCCCATCCCCTGCAGTTTCCTTCCCCATCCTATGCTCCCTAAATCTTGCTTAATCTCATCATAATTGCCTTTTCCCCCAGCTATAACTCTTGCCCAGTGGCATACACCTATCCTTTTCCATGACTAAAGTAAACATAACAGAATTGTGATCGCTATCACCCAAGTGCTCACCTACTTCCAAATCTAACACCTGGCCAGGCTCATTACCCAGTACCAAATCGAATGTGGCTTCGCCCCTTGTTGGCCTATCTACATACTGTACCAGGAAGCCCTCCTGCACACACTGGACAAAAACTGACCCATCTATAGTACTCGAACTATAGTGTTCCCAGTCAATATATGGAAAGTTGAAGTCCCCCATGACAACTACCCTGTCTCTCTCACTCCTATCGAGAATCATCTTTGCTGTCCTTTCCTCCACATCTCTGGAACTATTCGGAGGCCTATAGAAAACTCCCAACAGGGTGACCTCTCCTTTCCTGTTTCTAACCTCAGCCCATACTACCTCACTTGACGAGTCCCCAAACATGCATGCCACACAAACATCCAGCAGTAGTAATATCCAACAATAGCAAACTTAATCATTGCCTCTTGACATTCAGTGGCATTACCATCACGGAATCCCCCCACTGTCAATATTTGTGGGTTACAATTAACGTGAAACTGAACTGGACCGGCCAGATAAATAAAAGAGCAGGTCAGAGGCTTAAAAAAAATCATGCAGCGAGAAACTCCCATCCTGACTCCCCATAATCTGTCCATCTACAAATGACAAGTCAGGAGTGTGCCTGGATAAGTGTAGCTCCAAGCACATTCAATGAGTTTGGCATAACCCAAGGCAAAGCAGTGGCTCAGCTGGGAGCACATAACAAATATGTACTCCTTTCACTGTCAATTCTCAGTAGCAGCAGTGTGTCCATGTACTAGACACATTGCTGAAATTAGACAACACCTTTCCAACCCCTGACCATTTAGAAGGACATTGGTAGCAGATACAATGGGAACGCCACTACCTGCAGTTACCCTTCTAAACCACTCAACCTCTTAACTTTGTAGTATACCGTCGTTTGTTCCCTATCACAGAGTCAAAATCCTGGAACTCCATCGCCAACAGCATTGTAGGTCTACCTATACTAAACGGACTGCAGCAGCTCAAGAGACAGTTCACCAACACCATCTAAAGGGCAACTAGGATATGCAAAAACTACTGACCTAGGCAGCAACTCCCAAATCCCAAAAACAAATTTTTAAACATCATATATGTGTCCTTCCAAATTTCAATTGTTCGTAATTTCCAGCTCACCACAGTTTCCTGAAACTTGAACCTCGCATTCATGTAAATTTAACTCTCAGCAACACGGTTGCACAGCGGTTAACACTACTGCCTGACCGTACCAGGGACCTGGGCTCCATTCCAGCCTCGGGTGACTGTTGGAGTTTGCATGTTCTCCCCAACTGTGCGGGGGTTTCTGCCAGTTGTTCCAGTTTCCTCCCATAGTCCCAAGATGTGCAGTTTAGTTGGATTGCCATGCCAAATTGCCCATAGTGTCCAGCGTTGTCCAGATTAGATGATCAGCCAGAGTAAGCATGGGGTTATGGGGATAGGCTGAGGAACTCGATCTTTCCACATAGTTGGTGTGGACTTGATGGGCCAAATAGCTTCTTTCCACACTGAAGGGATCCTATGATGATAAAAGTACTATGAACAGGGCTGTAGGGCATTCATTTTCAAACTTTGCCAATGAAAAGTGGCTACTCAACCATTACATTTTACTTTATTAAACTCTATTAGCTGTTTTTAAAATGTCGATGTGTAAGGTACTTCCACTTCCAGAACAAGTGGTCACAGTCTAAGGACAGAAGGTGGATTATTTGGGAGGGAAATAAGAAGTCTTTTCTTCACCCAGAGAGTGGTGAGCCTGTGGAATTCCCTATTAGGGAAAACAGTTGAGACCAAAACATTGAATGTTCTCAAAAAGGAGAGGGATAAAGTTTTTAGGGCTAAAAGGATTAAAGGGTGTGGGGCAAAAGCAGAAGTGATATGGAGTATGACCAGTCATGATCATGTTGAATGGTAGAACTGGCTCAGAGGGCTGAATGATTTACTTCTGTTCCTATTTTCTATGAGAAACAGATCTTGACCACCCCGCCTCGCCCGATGCTTAGCATGTTCATCCAGTGAATAGCTAAACCTTTCAGGCAAAGAAGGTCTCAGGATTGAACTCAAGCCTCTGTGAGTCGGTGTTTAACTAACTGGTCTCATTCAGCTCAAAAAAACAGGATGCAATGTAGTGTGAGTGCCAGAGAAAGATACTGTAGAGCAGGATATACCTTTGTGGAACTTTTATCCCAGAAAGCAGTGAACACTTCCAGGAGAGGAAATGAGGGAAGAATGTTGAGAGGAGATTTTCCAGAGTTTACAAAAACTTGCTACTTTCAATGTATCAATTGTAGGTTATTTTGACAGTTGTACTTTAGATAAAGTAATGTACTGGAACAATTTTGATAACGAATTGAATGCAATAAACAAACATATTAATTGCCAAACTGAATTTAATAATTTCAAATTGATGTTGATCAGTACAATGAACTTCATTTAACTGAGCTTTAATTCCATTTTTTAAAAACAATAACATGTTGGTGCTAAGATGATAATGATAGTTGCATTTTCTTTGTACCTATATTGACATCTAAAAAAATAAATTTAAGACATTGTCTTTACACGAATAATACATTATTCCCTGTTGTAGCTCATAAAGAGGAACTTGAACAATGTGAAAAGGATGACATCACATCCAGCCCACCGATATTGTGAGTACTGTAATGAGAATGGCTGATTGTGCACCATCATACGTTTTACCATTTAATCTATCCTGCCTTTCATATTGTCACAATGTTTTTCTTCATTCTTCTCCCACCAGTCTTTTTTGCCTGTACTTGCTTGTAACCTGTTACTTTTCTAAACATTTTTTCAGTTTTCAACAGTCTGAAATGTTAACTGTTTATTTAAGATTAAGCCCATCTTGTTTGCCATTCTATTTACTTTTTCCTTTTGACTTGTTTTCAATTTAGTTCTAACCTAATCAGGATATTTCTCAAAACCCTTCAAGGAACGGTTAACGGTGTGAGCACTGGGAAAAGCTGAAAAATTATCTCAAGCCAGTTTGTCTGTGTGATTCTGCCACATTGCCTAATGCAAGCTGAGTGTATTGTCTGCACCCTATGCATCAGTTTTTGGAAGCCGGTCAATTAAGAAATAATTAAGAACTACTTTCCAAGGACAATGGGATTAACCAACAATGTGCAGAACACACTTAGTGACTATAGCTCATCAAATAAAGTTGCAAATGTACCACAGGATGTCAGGGCAATATTGAAATGACATGAAATCTGTAGTACAGATGGGGAAAATGGCAAGCCTGAGGTTGCATTCACCATTGCAGCAGTACTTTGTTGGCAGTGCTGTCACAGTTCATACAAAGGTGGAGACATGCCTGCTGTATCTTCAGCCTAATCGTGTATCCATGTTGTTGTGCTATCTTGAGTATCAGCCTCTTCAAGAACACAATCAGCAGTAGTTTCAGTGGGGGTTGCTGGCCACCTGTTTAAGTCATTCCCTGATTTCTCCTCCCACCTTCTTAATCCACCCTTTCCTCACTGGACAGCAATTTCCATATGGATTCTTAGTTAAGAATAAATCATCTTATTGTCACATGTATTTTGCAGTGAGAAAAGCAGTAAAATACAGCGAAAAGCTCTTTTCGCCACTATGTGGGGCCATTTTGAATAGTTTTAAGAATAAAAAAAAAGAAATATACAGCTTAAAGAGAATCCATCAGTCCTGAGCAAGTTCATCATCATCAACACCTGCACCAGCATCACCTCCTGGAAAATTGAGTTGGAGGGTACCTTACATTAAATTACATTATATTAAAGAAACAATGCTAATATTTTAATTAATGGCTGATACACTGCTCTGGTTTGTATGATTTATTGGTGAATCTTTGATCTAGATAGAATAGTATGGCCTTGGGAAAAGTGTCAATGTATTACTTAATGCCAAAAGAGCCAAACCCCAACTGAATACCAGTCTTAAAGAGATAAAAATTTTAAAGTGCCGATTATATAGTGGCAGATGGCCATTTTTTAAAAAAAGTTCAATTTACATAGCATTTATAATAAACCAGAAGATCCTGAAGCGACAGATTAATCTTAGTTGTTTTGTTTCACTGATGTGGAAGACAGTTGCTCACAGGATGTCCCAATAAACAATAAACAAAATTTGTTCTGAGTTAATCTATTTTTGTTTTGCTGTTATTGCAATAAGAATGTTGGCCAGGATAGTAGGAGAATTCACAACTGGGTTCTTCATGAAATCCTACCTTATGGTTTCAGTGTTTCAATAGAAAGGTAAACCTGCAACTACCTTTCACTTTTTGTGCTGCACTAAAATGTTGGCCTTGATTATATACTCAAATCTGTCGTGGAGCATAAATCTGTAATCTTATGATTTTATTTGGGAATGCACCACCATCAATTGCTCCTGTCAAGAGACACTCGGAAAAAATGCAGCACACAAAGAACTGGTCTTGAAGGCTATCCCGTTTGCCTCTGACCGCACTCTTGCCACCTCATGAGGTGAGGAGAAGTGTTTTGTCACTGAGACTGTCAAGGAGTAGTGCTTATTTAGCAGATTTTAAGTAAAACAGATTTGAACCCAAAATAATTTAGTTTTCAAATTTATTGATTTTACTTGTTGCAATTCTGTCAATCAGATCTCACAGGTGCACAAGATGGAAGTGTTCGAATGTTTGAATGGAATCGGCCACAGCAGGTTATATGCTTCCGCCAAGCTGGCAATGCCAGGGTTACTCGACTACATTTCAATTCCCAAGGCAATAAGGTTAGCTCTTCCTGCAATTTATCTAAAATGTAATTGAACTTGATAATATAAAATATGAAGGTATAAGTTTCGCTTTCAAGCCTTTCTTTCCAACCATTTAGTTAAATTTGCTGTAACGTTTGAAATATTTTATTTAGCTTTTTGAGAAATTTCCACAATTCTTTTTCTGTAGTTAGCCTAAAATACTGAAATGAAATTGCAGAATATGTCTATTTAATTGTGATATTGTGCAATTTCATCAACGTTAGATAAAGGTTCCACAGTCCTTATGTCTCTGAAATCTGATCATCTAAATGCACATACATCTTTATAAACACCAGTGCAAATCCAGTGAAGATGTTCATTTGCATAGAATTTGTTGTAAGTTTAATTCTTTTAAACAATGAATAACAATTCTATATAGTAAAAACAAACATGGATTTATATGACTCCTTCATTAAAGTTATGATTGAGAAGAGGGTATCACTAATTAGATTTCTGTTTTCATTGGCACAAGGCCTAAGATTTAAGAGTTACTGGGTTTAGGGAAAGAAAGGGGAGCTATGAGAGAGACTGGCTTTGCCTGATTCTATTTTTATTCTGATCATAGCAATTGTACCTAAAGAAACACCTACAATGGTTTTTCTCCTGTATCCCGCCATTGCAACTCCACTAAAGGTTGATCCTTGTTTCCATCTCAATTTTTATCTGCATGTGCTTGAGAACATCACACATAAATGTCAGATGCCCGACGAGGGATACCAATGACACACACTGTAACCACTGCAACCTCCTTAACCTTTCCACTGTCTTTAATTTGTCACACTTATCAACAAACAGCACTAAATGAATTGAATTTTTCTCTGAATTGAAGTATTATAACAAACCTATTGTCTTCAGTCTCCATCATAAACCCTCCTATGTCACTATCAACTCTCACACTCTACCACCCACTGAAAACCAGAATATTTTTCAACCTTAATCTTGCAGTTAACCTGCAAGTTTCCAATTTCATATTCATTTCATCAAAATGCCTACTTCCACCTCCATAACATTGTTCAACTCCGTCCCCTCCTCAGCACAGCTTCAGCAAAAAATCCATATCTATGCTTTCTTGAAAAAATATTGTTGATATATCCTGGATGACCTCCCGTCTTCCACTCTACATAGTGTTTAGCTCATTCAAAATTCTACCTTTATCCTAACTTGCACCAAGTCCTGTTTACCTATCATTACCGACATACATTGGCTCCAGATGTTACACACTTTGGTTTTAGGAGTCATATCTTTGTTTTTAAATCCTTCCATCCCCTTCCCTACCTCTTTAGCTCCCTCCAGCACTTTATCGTGTAACACTTCCGTAGTCCTCCAATTCTGACCTCTTAACGTGTCTACTTTAAATCCACAGCTGATGCCATACTTTCAGCTGCCAGACGGCTAGACAGCTGAAATCACAAATTTCACTGCTGTCTGAGAGAAATGTAAGAGGATATGCAATTAAACCACACTCAAACACATTTGAATAACCAAGGAGAAACAAAGATCAACTTTGAAAATCCCTATATCTTGCCTGTCCAGCACTGTTCCAATCTGTGGCACAGTCATTTGCTTACTTAAATGCTAACAAAAATGTGCACATCTGGGGGAACTACTTCATGTCTGCAACCTGGATCTAAATAGCATTCATGTTTTATCCAAAGTTGCTTTAGGTGGCCTCAATTCAGTTTCGTTACACTGGATATTTGGTGGGAGAAATGTGAAAATAGCATAACAGGACCAATTGTTTACTGCTAACAGTTGAAAATACATTACACACATTCTGAAGAAGGGTCCTGACCCAAAACGTCAACTTTCCTACTCTGATGCTGCCTGGCCTGCTGTGTTCCTCCAGCTCAAGACTATGTTATCTCTGACTCCAGTATCGGTACTTCTTACTATATCTTACACAAATTACTGATATATAATGGAACAAGAAAACAATCTTCAAGGAGACAGACAAGCTCTAATCATCAAATGGGATTCAGTACTATTGAAAATACTTCAAAGCATTCTGAGTTTTAGATGGAACAAACACTTTCCCCACCTAACAATGTTACTTTGAGTCTGATGCTGAGGCATGTTGTTAAAAAAAAATGAGTAAACTTTTACTCTGCATTTTAACAGCATTGCACGTGACCTAGTATTGCTGATACTGGGCCCTACAAGGAAAGCATTAAGGTTTGTCATAAAAATAACTCTTGAGTTATGTTGAGAAACAGTCATTGACAGAAAAAGGCCAGCAAATTACATCAACACATCTGAAGAAGGGTCATGACCTGAAATATCAGCTTTCCTGCTCCTCTAATGCTGCTTGGCCTGCTGTGTTCATCCAGCTCGACACCTCGTTATTTCAATACATCCTATTCTCTTCAGTATGCTACAGTGCCATATTGTGTTAAGAACAAGGTACTGCAACAGGTTAGCATTTTGTTTGATGCGAAGAACAAAAAGAAGAACAAAATTAAAAATCAAAGAAAATAGCTATAAAATAGGCAAAAGAAGTTGAAACTAGACTGCTTTTGGATTTGATATGCCAGTTTTATATAAAACCTGTGAAGTGAGAAAACATTTTAAACTGAGAGCAGACTCTCAACTACAAGCTGCATTTGTATGGAAGCTTTAACAATGCAAAATGTTCGCAAGGCACTAGCACGAAGGTGTTTTCACACAACATTATAACTCTGCCACATTAAAAAAATGACAGACAACCCAATACTCAGAATAGAGACAGATTTTCCAGACGACTGAGACGAGACAGACTACCTAAGGGCTAGACAGCTGAAATCTCAAATTTCACTACTCCCTCAGAGAAATGTAAGAGGATATGCAATTAAACACACTCAAACATGTCTGACGCTATTATTTTGAAAGGTTTTGCATTGAGCTTCTTGGAATGTAAATAAGACCATAAGACACAGGATGTCATTAATATGTTTTTACATTTTTCCCATCTCTACTCTCTTACTTGGAGCTGAATCGCATTCCAGGATTCCTCGATGATCTGTTGTGTTGTTATGGACATGCCATGCTATTTAGATTGGAAGGTTTTGGGCACAATGCATAAAGGATAAGAATTGACCTCCAGATTGTGGAGATATAGTGGGCTCAGTTTTGACTGATGTTTACAGAATTATTCACTTTCTGATGCGTTTTGACATCTTTATTAGCACTTCATTCAGGTTCTGCATTTTAATCCAGAATATTTCTGCTACTGAAGCAGTTTTGTAAACCACCTTGTATTCATTTTGATTTTTGATTGGTCATCTGTGCAGATATGCAATGAAATTCATCAAAGTATTATGAAATAGCAAGTTTTGTTTCTGTAAACCACACAAAAGAGTAAGGGCCCCTTAACATTCAAAGTAAGTGAGGAGTGGAAAGGAAAAATATGTTCTTTATAACCCTCATGTTTTTCTTCCTGGTATCTATTTACAAATTTTTAAAAGGTATTCACTAACTAAAATTTTTCCAGTGTTCAAACATAAAAGCTGAGAAACCTAGATAAGCACATAGTTGATTGTACGTGGCCCAGTAGAGCAATTGCAGAAACAGAGGACGTGGTTGTTTAACACTAAGTTGTTAGATAGCAACAACATTTAGGGTCTTCAAACTCTTGGGTAACCTGATATATTTAAACTAATCTTCAATGAGTTCTGATGCTTTGAAAATTTTGCATTGGTTTAACGATAGGTGTTGTTAGTGAAAATTTTGATCCTATTTCGAGAAATTTGAGAAAGCGGCCTACTGGTATAGAATTATTCAGGATTGCTTCAGTTAAGTTTTAAATGCTCCATTCAGTCACTTAGACTTGATGGCCTTCATTTGCTTCTCATAAAAGTGAATGTCAACGTATCTCCTCTAATTTCTAATCAATATTAAATATTAATCAATATCAATTACTTTAAGAATTGTGAAGAAAATCTTTTAAAGAATATGCATCGATTCTGCTAGTTTGGCCAAGCTGTTACATATTGTGTTTCTGTTCTTTGGTTATAAAATTCTCATTTTTGTTGGTTACTGCATTAAATATTCTACAGCTGGGGAAAATGGATTTAAATTAAATTATATATTTTATAACTTCTTTATTAAAATGCTTTGATATTCCTTTAACAGTTGGGGGTGGCAGATGGAGAAGGTTTTCTGAGCCTTTGGCAAGTCAACCAAACTGGATCTAATCCTAAGCCTTATCTTGTAAGTTATATAAACAGTCTTGTAATTGAAGAACACATGCCTTTGCTTGCGTTTGTTGAAATAAATAATTTCTTTGAAGATATTGCAGATGTGCCAAAACATGTTCAGTATTTCCAAGTACTTTCTATAGATGAGTGTAATTATCTGACTTCAGCCAAACATACTTATCAAATGTGTTTTGAGGAGAGAATTCTTCAAAAAATTGTATCAACATTGACTATCATCTCAAGAAGGAAAGTAAAATTTGCTGAAGAAAATGCTAGAAATAATTTATTTTGAGGTTATCTTAATGTAAGAAGATTTTCCTTGTTCAATTGCAGAGCTGGCAGTGTCACAGCAAAGCTGCTGGTGACTTTGCATTTGTTACCTCCTCAAGTCTCATAATGACAGCAGGACAATCTAATGACAACAGGTACAGTGAACTGTAATGCAACATTGATGTGAGAAAATTTGTTGCTAAGTGTAAAGGGACATTTCAAAAAGTCATTTTTCTTTATATTAGTACTTAAATAGATTGATTTCTTTTTAACTTTTCTCATAGGTTCCCCTTTTTCAACTATTCTTCTAATTTTTCCAGATTATAACTTGGTTGCTAATTCTAATAAATATTAAATGTGAATCAGTATCAGTTCGGAGATGCATGGCTAATATCTGATCCAGATCATTTTCCTGAAACCTTCCTGTTGCCCTTGTTTACTTTTCGTCTCCACAGTGGAGACAATATGTTTTCCCTTTCACTTTGTTATTCTGTAAACACAATTGAAATAACATTAGAATTTGTGACAGAAGGAACCATTTAGCATCAGAGAGAGAGTGGTCTGGCATAGTGTTCACAACCAGATGCTATAGCTTGGAGCTGGTTGGAAAAAAGCTATCAATGTCCAAGGTCAAGAGATAAATATTGAACGCTTATGTTGGCTGGAATTCTTCTAGGATATTGTTCACTTACATGTTTCTCCCTTGAAGTTTAGTGTGATGGTCAAAATATTAGTTTGGTGTACTAACTGGCATTTTTTGTTTCACCTTCCAGAAATGTTTGTTTATGGGATACATTAATTTCACCGCAGAGCAGTCTTGTACATGGTAATAACATTGTCTGTAATTCTTGATAAAATTTGTGTTAGTGATAAAACTGTCCAGTTAATTGACATATTTTTATATTATAGTAATAATGTCCTATTAAAATACTAAGATAACAAGGTGTGGAGCTGGATGAACACAGTAGGCCAAGCAGCATCAGAGGAGCAAGAAAGCTGATGTTTCAGGTCTGGACCCTTCTTCAGAAATGGGGGAGTGGAAGGGAATTCTGAAATAAATAGAGAGATGGGTAGGTGGTTGGGAGATGGATAAAGGAACAACCCACATCCTAACTCCCCAACTACACTCACCTTTACTGGCTCCATCCCTACCTCCTTGACCTGTCTGTCTCCTGACCACCTATCTGCTCCTTTATCTATCTTTATTCGTCAGCCTTCCTACTCCTCAGTTGCTACTTGGCCTGCTGTATTCATCCAGCTGTACACCATGTTAGCTCAGATTCTCCAGGATCAGCAGTTCCTACTATCTCCATTGAAATATTCTTGTTTTAAAAATTAGTGAAGCACTTATTCAAGAAGATTACTTCATTTTGACTTCTGTAAATACCAATTTATTCCCCATATACAAGCATTGTCATTAAGATGCACCTAGAAACCATAGCCAGTCTGGTATTTCTTGACTTGTTGTGTACTGACTTTAATTTCTGAAGAAGGGTCTCGGCCTGAAACATCAACTTTTCTGCTCCTCTGATTGCTGCTTGGCCAACTGTGTTCGTCCAGCTCTACACCTTGTTTTCTTTAATTGCACACTGGTTTAATCATGGCATCTGAATTCTTTTAACCACATTTTACAGCCCAAAGTAATTAATGGGATAAAAGACCCTTGGCTGTTGGATTCTATGTCCCAGAATAAATTTAGTGCCTTCCTATCCAGAATTGTTAAGCACAGATTTTCAGGCAGATTTAATTTAAATGCATTTTTGGCCTTATTCTCTAGAATTTGTTTATTTTCCCCTGTTGACTTGCATGATCCTCTGGGTCATCAGTTCCTCTTGTCTCCATCTCCCTTCGATGGTGTTGAAGGGCTTCCTATACACAGCAAATGAACATACAAAAGAACAATGCCAGGCAGGTTAACTAGTCAGAAACGAGGTCCATACGCTTCCACCAGCAGCTGCATTTACAGGTCGAGTTGAAATTGCCTCATTTTTATTGATGCTATTCTGGTGGAAGATGTTCTGATTTCACTAACAGATTTCTTTGATATAACCATATGTGAGTGCTCACGTAACTGTTATGTGAAATAACTCTTCTTAGAAGCAGTCCAACCAAATCTTTCTTTGATACTGAGGGAAAGAAAGTGTATCTGGGTGATTGTGGAATACTGTTACTAGATCGGTCACAATCACGAAAATGACACTGACCGTTTATTGCTCTGTAGTGATTGTAAAGAGGTCAGCCATAGCATATGAGTTTCCTCTCTTGAGACTGTTAATTTGGTCCAGTCAAAGAGTCCTGGTTGACAGATTAAAAACAGTGTGTCAGAGATTCTGTCACTCCCTCCGCTGACTCTGAAGAGGCAGTGCTAGAGTCAAGGGTTTTTCATGCTGAAATAAAAGATGACTTGGAGATAGGATACTCGCCTGTGGAATTATTTCGCTCTGGTACAACTAATTCTTAATAAACATTTAACTTGTGCTGAATTTTGAGAATTATAATTTGGAGTGAACCACCTCAGTAACAACTTAATACGACATCTCCCTTCAAAGGGGTTGTTGCTGAACGTTCTGTAACATGTCTCGTTGTCAAAAGGGCTCTGCCTGCCATTTTACAGGAGGCTGTTGTGTAAAAGGCAGGGGTATGTGCCAGAAGTATATTAAAAACATGATCCGTATTTAAATGTATTATTCCTTTTGGGATATTGGTCAGCCTCAGCGTCCAATTTGATGCATAATAAAGCTGAATAACAACTTGCATGAATAGGATGGATCGACCCTTCAATATGAAGGATCATTCACTATATCAGAGTCTTTTGCAGTTGCCCTTTTTGGCTGCTGTTACTCAGTTTTTTTTAAACCTGTTTTCTGAAATTTTTCTCAGAAGTCCAAATTGAGTAATGTTTTTGCTGGTTCTGGATTGATTTTGCTCCCGTCAAACATTTTAACTGAATTATGGTCTGGTAGGAGTGCTTATAGGGTACAAGCAGGAGGAGAAACAGCAAGGATTTCAGAGAGAGTAGTGTTGATATCTAAACCTATATTGTACTGGATACGTTTTCCAAAGAAATTTTACTAGTGACATGATTGCATTCCAGGGCTGATTTGTCAAAGTAGTCATATGGTAAAGCATCCGTGCCACTGGTTTACTATCTGAATAGAATGCACTATAGACTGTATGCCACAGATTTGATGGTTTTTTTATCCCCTTCCCCCACCTTGCTGATCTTTGTAGCCTTGTTTTGCCTGTTGTAGAATTCCGAAGGGTATGATTTAACAGAAAAATGAGTAAATGCTGACAAACAAAAATAAAACCCGTTACATGTTATTTTCAGGCTCTCTGATTTTACTTGGGCATGTCTGCACCAGTAATCCAGGAGCCCAGACCAATGCTTTGCAGATGGGGATTCAAGTCCCACCATGGTAGCTGATTAATTGAATTTAAATTTAAATTCAAATTCAATTTTAAAAATCTGGAATTGAAGGCTGATCTCTGTAACGGTGTGACCATAACAGCTATCAAGAAATGTTATAAAAACCCATCTGATTCACTAATCTCCTTTTAGAGAAAGGTATCTGCCATCCTTATGTCATCAACTCCAGACTTTCAGCAGTGTGGTTGACTCTTAACTGCCCTCTGAAATGGCTTAGCAAGCCACTCAGTTTGAGGGCATTGGTGATAAGCATAAAACTTTCCAGTGTTACCGTATTCCATGATTTTTTTTTTAAAATTGTGTGCAGATAATTTATTTTGTGAAGCATAGATATTGAGACTGAAGATTTACTTCTCTCTTTCTCATTTAATCCCCTTAGGTTTCGTCTGCCATGACAATGGTGCCACTGTGCTTCAGTATGCACCAAAGCAGCAAATTCTGATCTCTGGAGGCAGAAAAGGTTTTGTTTGCATTTTTGACATCAGGCAGAGGCAGTTACTACATACATTTCAGGCTCATGATTCTGCAATTAAAGCCCTTGCTTTGGACTCCACAGAAGATTATTTTATTACAGGTTCAGCTGAAGGGAATATGAAGGTAAGGCTTTGGGCAAGATATTCAATTAGAACTGCTTTGTGATGGATACTCATCTTAATCCTTAGCATCTGGTTTCTACCTGTTGAGATCCATCCATTCAGCTGCATTTAGTGTTTTGATATCAAATACTAAAATTGTTTACATTTGAGCTCACTTTATGAAAAAAGAATAATTGGATCGGGGCTCCAACGGGCAAATATGCAAGTTATAAATTTTGCCCCTGTATGTGATGAGGTCAGCACTGGAGTACACCAGTAAATATGATTCTGTTGTTTTCATTGAGATTGTAGATACAGTCTTTCAGAGCAACTGTCTTTTGAATTTGAGTTGGATACTATTTGCAAGTAATAGACTACAAAATTCCAAATACAGAGGGCTGTGTAATGATTCCACATGCCTACACCCTGTCATCATTTTGTGCATACATTGAAAAAGTAGTGGTGAGAAGGGGTTGTAGAAACTTTCAGTTCCTGCTGTGTTCCCCATGGCAATGCCCTGACCAGCCAGCATCTACCTGCCTTTTCCCAGGTTTAGTCAGATAGCTAAGATTGACAGTTAACTGATCCAGCTGAATCTCCATGCAAACTGATTATCTGCTTCTCTTTCAAAGTTTACTTTCTTGCATCCTGGTCTAAATGAATACATTGTGAAAAGTGTTAATGCCTCATTTTAGTAGTAGTCCTTTTAGGCACAGTTATCATTCTAGATAAAATGTTATAAGACTGACGTTCGTGATGCAATCTGGCACTTTATTTTGGCCCAAATGTTTGGATTGCAGGAGAATGATATTTGGATGTGTAAACACAGAATGATTGTGAAGAAATGTAGATTGTTGATATTTTGCTGTCATCCTACATTACCACCTGCTTTCAGGCCCACAGTCAGCCTTGTTGTACTGCTTTATGTTCCCATGTTATTCACTGTCTTGCTTATTCTTCTATATCATTCATGTATCTCAGTTGTGAACTTGGCAATTAGCTTTATTTAAGGTTCCTTTCTGCTATCTGCCCACATAGTCATCGCTCTCCTACTTTACTGTCCAGGTCCTTGAGGATTGTCTCCTGTCTCCCTATCTTCTCCAAGTCCCTTCTCTCTGAAACACTTACAATCTGCCAATATCTCAAAATCCAGTTGGTGACAGTGCTGATGCATATCATTGAGTAACTAGTTTAAAGTATATTGCATATCTGATCATTTTAAGAAGCAATTAGTAAACCTAGTTTTTAAGTCTTATGGACCAGACCAAACCCCCTTCAAATAAATCAAGAAAACAGCCTCAACCCTAACTTTTAACTTATTTAATGGCAAGTGTAAGGTACAGTGTTCCAAATGTAATTAGATTGGTCATGCTACTCTACTTTAAACAAAACATATTTGAATTTTAACTGGATCTAAGAATAAAAGCAAAAGAAGTAAGAATTGATGTTATTAGAAAACTTAACAGAATAATAGATAATTTAACTACTAAATAACAACTTTTTCAATATAGTACATCCCATAAACATGCCCTCAGCAAAGGCAAATTTGGTAAACTAGATTATCTCACAGCCGCTTGTTTTCTCGTCCAGGAGAAAAGAACACAAATAGAAAAATTCTGGCTGAGAGAGAGAGAGAGAGAGAAAAGAACTTGAGCTTTTTGCTGTGGCAGAAAGGTGTGTAGCAACTTCCACAACCAACTTTAAACTCCGACTGCTGAAATCTAAACTAAAACTCTTTTTTGTGGGAGCCTGACTCTACCCATGCATGTTGCTTCAATTGTGCTAACTTTAAAAAAAATACACAGGGCCTCACAAGCTATTTACTTTATTGGATTGGGAGAGCCAACTTTGTGCCTGTGGCTCAAAACCTCTACTCAAAAAAATAAGGACAAAGTATATTTCTCAAAGCCGTAGTATTGTCACAACTCTATTAATAGTCTTCCTTCCATTAAGAGTAAGAATATATTGTAAATCATTCTTATTGTAAATTTAACAAAAAGTGGAAAACAGACATTTTATATATTTTCAATGATTTTGATTGAATGTTAAACTGGCTTATGAACTTCAAAACGTTATTAGTGTTTTTATCAAACCTTGTTCCTAACAGTATGACTTTGTTTTGCAGGTGTGGGGTTTAACAGGTCATGGATTAATTCATTCATTTACAAATGAACATGCCAAACAGTCAATCTTTCGAAACATTGGTGCAGGAGTTGTGCAGCTGGAAATTGGGCCAGCCAATCGTATCTTTTCCTGTGGAGCAGATGGAACTTTGAAGACACGGGTTTTGCCAGACTATTTTAATACTCCTGCTGGAACATTTGACAACTTGTAGGTTAACTGGGCTTGCTTGCTTTGGCTTCTGGCTATTGATAAAAACACATGGGCATCTCACATATGCTGTGAAGTGCGTAACCTGCTTGTGAGTTGTGTTTGAATGTGAAGGGACTCGAGGCTCAGTTTTTGCAGTTTTTGATTAGCAATGGACAGGAGCAGATTTTAAATATATGTTAAGCAAAAGGAAGTCATTTGAAGAATTAGTGTTGCGTTGTGGCATAAAGCCATGAAGAAATCGTATCATAAACCAGAGGACAGATATGCATGTACTGTATCATTCTTTTAAAAGTGCAGTTGCAGGTTGTTGATAATGCTTTGTATAGACAATGCAAAAGTTTTTGGTGTACTGTAAGTGTATGGACATTTAAAAATGTGCCCATGGTTAAAATCCATCAGCACTGTATTGGAAAATCCTATATGTAATGATGGCGTGAGTTGATTTATAAAAATTTGAATTCATTATTTTACTTTTCTCTTCAGAGGGAATTTTTAGTGACACTGAAGAAGGTGCAGATAGTCTTAACTGAAAGCTAAAATGCAAAAAATGGAATGCAGAGTCAATAAGCTGTACAGATTAATTATGTCAGTTTATAGGTACTTTTGAAATTTTAATTTAATCACTCAACCAACTGGTGATTGAAATGACTATTTTATGTCTTTTTGCACACTGTTATTAAGCCTTCTGAGACTGTTGAACTCCTATTACAATCTGTTTGCCTTTAAAATTATAAAGTGCAGCGCAGTGTAATAATGACATCATTTATCTATACTTGAAAGTAAAGGAACCAGATGGGATTTTGTTTCGGTTTCTTTTGCTCATTCTGCGTTTTAATATTATTTTTGTTTATTCATTGAGTCCAACCATTGCATTCTAATTAAAAGGAAGCTATGAAGACTTGCTATTTAAAAGAATCTATATTGATGTGAAAAAATGGTTGCATTTCCTTGGACGAATGTCAGGCTTAACTGGCGCGACATTTTATGTAATATTATGACCAATTAAGTTATTTTGATCTGTGAATTAACATAACTTGTAATCATTGCTGTGTATGTCTGCTATTTTGCCTGTAATATGCTGTTTAATTTATTATATTTTTATGTTTTCAGTATGTATATGTTGCTAACAAATATGCTAAGTAAAATTTGAGGACCTTCAATCAGTATTTTGACACGTCTGCGAAGTTGTCTTCTGCTTAAATTTTGTGTCTGTGTCTGTAATAAATTCATTGCATTTCTTTGTGGACTGAGCAAGATGTGGACTTTTCATCTGGCGCTTGAAAATGTATTTCAAACAATAGTTGTGCTTACCTTTGTAAGTCAAATAAATTATTTTTAATGTGAGTAGCTAATGGTCTGCTGATTTCTTTTGTTTATTTATTTATAATGCATGAGAGTTCAAACTTAGACCCAAGAATGTGATAAACAAAAGGCAATCAACTTGCGATGGTTTCCCCATTTTGCAGTTGTCATTCTTGGGAAAAATTTTGCCTTTAAAACAATGCATGTTACTATTTACCTACAGTTTGGTGAAGACTCTAAAGCTATGGACTCTCCTGGACAAAGAGTCTGCTTTCTGAATGCTGTCACCAGGTAACTAATAACAGATTTGTTGCTTTGTTAACAAAGTGTGAAGCTGGATGAACACAGCAGGCCAAGCAGCATCTCAGGAGCACAAAAGCTGACGTTTTCGGCCTAGACCCCCCCTTCAGAGCTCTGAAGAAGGGTCTAGGCCCGAAACGTCAGCTTTTGTGCTCCTGAGATGCTGCTTGGCCTGCTGTGTTCATCCAGCTTCACACTTTGTTATCTTGGATTCTCCAGCATCTGCAGTTCCCATTATATCTGTTATTAGTAATTCTTTTGAATGAGACTTTCCATAAAAGTTTTGAAACACTTGCTATCTGTCAATTCAGCACAGGGCCCTGGAATTGTTGTATTCTTGGTACCAGAGTCACTGTCATGGGAAATCAATCCATTTAGCACTAAGGACTAGGCCTTGTTCTTATGTGGCAGAATCACAGTCAAAAATCCATGTCAGAGATCACAATTTTAATGTATGTGCAAAATAATCTTTCTTAATCTTCACAGCTGAAAAGTGAAGATGTTATTAATCCCAGCATTCCAATCATTTTACATCCAGTAGCAGTCTTGTGTTACACAAAAGCAACTGTGTACATTGACAATGCCACAGTGTTGCCTTTGCAACTTCATGTGTGAATAGGTAAAGGTGCAACTATTATCTCTTAGCAATAAATAGTGATACAAATAGTTATCAATAATCCAATATTATCATGTTTGCATATATTAATTTTATTGCCATTTCACAGGCATTTGAAGTTCTTTATATAAATATAGAACAACCAAAATTCCATTCCCACTAAATAAACAACACCTTGCACCTGGTATGTTATGCAATTAAAAGTTCAGTTACTATAACTTACATTTACTAACCACTGTAATGCAGATTCTATCTATCGCATGTCGTTAATGAAGCTCTTTATCCTTTAAGAGAAAGATATCTATTAAATAAGTATATTGAACATTTAAGTGCCTCAATGTTGATTGAATTTTCTTGAAAAATGACATTTTTGCGGTTTTTTTTTGTGTCTCACACATCAGAACAATTCCAAGAATACCAAATTTCAAACAACAGTTTGCACTCAGAAAATAATGTTGATTGGTTAGCAAGCCAAACTTCCTGATTGGCTGACACATTATCATGGAGAATGAAGTTGCAAACTGTAGGCTGACCATGCTCCTTAAATTCAAAAATTTAAACATATTCTTTGTTTGCAGAGAATGGATTCCTGTATTTGAATTTACATCATTTCTAGCAAGCAAAAGTGATCTCCAATACTAGCTCCTCTCTGATGAAGGGTCTAGGCCCGAAACGTCAGCTTTTGTGCTCCTGAGATGCTGCTTGGCCTGCTGTGTTCATCCAGCCTCACATTTTATTATCTTGGAATTCTCCAGCATCTGCAGTTCCCATTATCTCCAATACTAGCTCAATTGATTATCTTAAAGTGATGGTTACAGTAACTATTAGCAGGCAGGATTGTTCAGCAGTGCTATCCAATTGCACAATCACATTCAATTGTACAAATATTGGGTTTTGCAGGTGTGGATTAGTTTTGCATGGTGTGTAGTCTGCCTGTTACGAACAACTGAAGTCATTACTTGATTGCTTGGATGTAAAGCTGAATTACCTGGCATCACACAGGCGCTGAAGTTCAGACACAATGTTGCTGAATTGTTTAAATAGGATGTCTTTTTGGACTGATAGCAGTATCCTTTTGGGGGAATGGAATATAATGTAATGGCCAATGGCACAGGCACATAAAGGTGATCCTACAGATGATGCAATAAGAAGGAATTTAAATGACAAGCATAGTTACGTGGTCTTTGTAAGATGCCAAGTGAACAAGGGTGATAGCACTAGATCGAATGTGCATCAAGAGCCTGTTGGGGGATAGAATCTTAATTAAAACATATACAGAACTACAAATTCTGTACTGTTTTCTTTCTTGTTGTCTGTCATGTGATTTAATTACTTGTTTACCCACGAAATAATAGCAGCATGAAATAGCTTCCTTAACCTGGTTCTCAAATTTTTGAAGTATTCTGCCTTCCCAGGGTAATTGGAGGTAGCAGGACACTTCTCAGACCAGAGTGTGACAGCTTTTAGTTCTCAAATTACTTTCTCCAAATGCCTTGGACAGTCAGAGTCAACTTGCCAACCAATCAGTTGCCTTTTCTCCTGTGGTGTAAATTGTGACCACTTGAGATTTGACATTCTTATGTTTTTCCTGGTAAGCGCAAGACAGAAAACTTGAGTCATGTCTGTCTTTTCAGAGATTCATTGATTTCACAATATACTGCACAATGCTATCTGCTTAATTATTCAATATTAAAACTTGAATAATGTTTCTCAATGTTTCAAGTCTTACCAAAACTTGAACAATAGTTTGTACAGTGCATGCAACTGAATTGTTACTGTAGATGTGCATCTTTTATGCACATTGTATGCAATGTGCATCAAATTTTATTTGAACAAATACCGTACAAGTAAAGGTCTTTAGATGTGGCTGGAATGTTTGGTTTTTGTAAATAAGCCCAAGCATAATGTGGCTACCAGTCTTAAAAGTGTGGGTGAGTGTATCTGTACTCTGTGCAATTCATTTTGAAGTCTGTGAAATTTGAAAAATGTAGAAGTGGTCAAAGAATCCCCTTCTCCAGTTTACAAACGAGATTCAAGAATGCACTGCAATTATTCACCACAGGAAGTGAGCCCACATTCACAAGGTGGGATGGGATGCAGCAAAGGGCCAGGACCTGAACTCAGAGTTGCTGTATAACTTCTGTGTAACTTCTACATGGAAGCTATATATTTACACTAAAGCTACAGTATAAATATAACTTGTACATATTTGGATGTTGAGAAAATGAGTAAAGCTGATTTGACATTGAGTCAATCTCTAAGCCCCTGGTGACAGGGAGTTGGTTAACTGGTTGACTGGATGCTAGCTTGTAATGCAATGAGTCAACAACATTATGGGTTCAGCTCCTACACTGGCTGAGGATATTGTGAAAGACTCTCCTTCTCAACTTGTACCCTTGATTCAAGCATAATGATTCAGGTTAAACTTCCATGAGTCATCTCTCTCTTAGGAGAGAGGAGACCTGTGTCCTGTAGGACGATGATGACTTTACCTTTACCCTTTAAATCCAAATTGAAAGAACAAATGTTTATAAAATGCTTTAAAATATAATACAGAGCAATGAAGTTGCATGTACAATTCATGATGTTAGATATGTTCTGCAGAAACAATAGTAAAAAAAACTCATTTTGCATTTAGCAAAAATCTTTTCAACTTGAGAGCATATTAAAGATTAGTCACTATCAGTTACATATTCATGAATAAGTGCTCTCCGTTGTAAGGTAATTTGCAATTATTCAGCTAATAAGAAATGAAGGCCATATTTCTTTAAATAGCCATTTTCCCATGTGTATAAAGTGTGGTCATATGGATCAAAGGAGACCATTGTAAGCGTATCATTGGATGATCTTAAATCAAAACTTACATCAAGTGGTTTATCTTTCAGCAAATCAAGTGCAAAAATTATTTTGGAGTCCTTCGTATCTGTGAGGTAGAGAATACCACGTGCTATGAATGCATTGCCAGCTTTTGACTTGGGATATGTAGTATTGATATTTTGGACAATCAAGAATGAATCTTCATTGATTTCAATTTGACCAACAACAATGTTTTCATCGTGACTCGAAGCATAGATTACCCAAAGTCCATCTTTATCAGCTGTCAAGTCAAAATATGTCTTCGCATTTTGGAAGAGATAATTGCGATTGTTGTGCAAAGCATTTTCTACTTTCATGTGCTGGGCCTGTTTACCACCAAGTGGAAATCTAAAAAAAAAACAATGAGCTTGCTCAATTCTGTCTTTCAAGTGCCCAACCATCCATCCTCACGAACAATTTAAACATGTGAAAAATGCACTCTTGTAACAAAATTGGAGGTGTAGTGGCAGTGAAAAAGGTTACCTCAGAGTACAACATGATCTTGATCAGATGGGCCAATGGGCAGAAGACTGGCAAATGGAGTTTAATTTAGATAAATGTGAGGTTCTGCATTTTGGAAAGGCAAATCAGGGTTGGACTTATACACAATGGTAATGTCCTGGGGAGTGTTGCTGAACAAAGAGACCTTGGAGTTCAGGTGCATAGTTACATGAAAGTGGAGTCACAAGTAGATAGAATAGAGAAGAGGGCATTTGGTATGCTTGTCTTTATTGGTCAGTGCATTGACTATAGGAGTTGAGAGGTCATGCGGCTGTGCAGGTCATTGGTTAGGCCACTATTGGAATACTGCATGCACTTGTGGTTGTTGTGAAATTTAAAAGGGTTCAAAAAAGATTTAGGGAAATGTTGCCAGGGTTTAGAGGGTTAGAGCTTTAGGGAGAGGCTGAATAGGCTGGGGCTATTTTCCCTGGAGCATCAGACGCTGAGGGGTGACCTTAATAGAGGTTTACAAAATCATGATAGGCATGGAGAAGGTAGATAGACAAGGTCTTTTCCCCAGGGTGGGGAAAGTCTAAAACTAGAGGGCATATGCATGTGTAAGAGATATCCTTGGTTTGTTTGGATAAAGCCAAACTCAAAATGTTTGTTTGATTCCCTGGTATGGTACTGTATAGAACCAAAGTTTTTATATAAAGTATATTTTTGAAATTAAACAAGTCTGCTTATATTTGTTGTGTTCAAATCACTGGAATGGAACCTGACCCTACAATGTTCTAACTCAAAGCAAGAGGACTATTGAGTTGTGGCTGACACACAGGTGATGTACTGACAGGCACCAGGACTTTCATTTCTTATGAGGTTACTGTTTGGATTTGCACTGTGTTTCCTCAATAAGTAACTGACTCAAATCAACCTGGAAGCAAGCTATTTGGTATAATCCAAGCATTCCTCTCACATCTGATATACCCAATATCTAGTTCCTGGTTGTCAAATTTCATAAAGGTTAATGATGAAATACCAATTCAGAGTTGCGAGGCAGCATTAAAATGTTCAAGACTTGAACAGCATTTTAAATATTTCAAGTTTTTACAACAACAAAACAGCTGCAAATGTGTTCATGGCTGTTTAAAAATTCAGATTATAGTTTACAATTACAACCACAAGTAATGAAAATAAACATTTTAATCTGGAGAAGTTATTCAAGAAAATTCATTTATCTATTCAAATAAATGGACTTCACACAAGTTTAAATGTTGTTTAGTTTGTAATTTAAGTCTCATAAAACTGCATCCAAAAATAAATTGTGCTGAGTAAGTTAACAAAACTCAGCTGTGTTGAACACAGTCAAGTTTCTCAACTTTAGCAGAATTCCACTAGCTGCAGACAACAGGGAATACCTGATAATAGCCTACTTCATACGTGAAGGTCCCCACTAATCAGCTTATACCCATTATTATTCCTTAAAAATACAACTACATAATATATTCACCTTATAATTTGATCAGATCCTCCTTTGTGGTAAAAAATTGAGCCGTTATACACTGCATGTCCACAACCATGAAAATAACGTGCCAATGTTATTGTCTTGAAGTTGCTCCCAATTCTGAGTGCCTCTAAATTTTCATATTCTTTAACTGTCAATCCTGTAAAATTTAAAGGAAACAAAACAGCAATTGCTGGAAAAGCTCAGCAGGTCTGGCAGCATCTGTGAAGGAAAAAACAGTGTTAACGTTTCGGGTCTGATGACCCTTCCTCAGAACTGGTAACAAATCTTCACTAGAATATTAGTAAGAAAGTTTGATCCACAGGTAATAAGAAAGGCAAATGGAATTTTGGCATTTATTGGCATTTGGAATGGAGTATGAAAATAGGGAAGTGCAACTATAAAGGCATCTGTGAAACTGCACCTGGAGTATTGCATATAATTTTGGTCTCTTTACCCAAGGAGGGCTATAGTTGTTTAATGCAGGCTCGATTGAGTAGTTCACTTCTGTGCAGCTGAGTTTCCTGCAGGGTTTTTAAGGCTCTGACCTGTTCTAGTAGCCGCAATATTTATGTGGCAATTTCAGTTCAGTTCATATATACTGGCACATACTGATCATAAACCTCTAACCTTTGTGGAAAATATCAAAGCCCAGAATGCCAGACCATTTCAGTGGAGTTTGCTATTACTGCCCTAACACTTAAAGTTCTCACACTTTCAGGGAGAAACAATGTGATAACCTGTACTTAGACCTAAATTAATTTCTGGACTAAGTAACCTGATTAGCAATGCGATAAAATGCATAGTGACATTAACCTTAGAGAGTGTGAATGTGAGTGCACACTTTATTATTTACTCATGTTTAGACACATTACAAAGGAAAAGTGTCCAAAAGCCATATTCGATTCTGTCATAGCAGATATTATGTACAGGTATGATCCAAACATTTTAATCTGTAACATCCTTGATTACACCCAGTTATAAATATATTTGGAAAAGGATACTTTGCAAAGCAAGAGACGTTGGCGACAACACCAAAATGTTGCATTTGCCAGTGACAGAGTGTGTAGGTGGTGACATCCAGTCCTCAATAGCATGTTGCTCAGAATAAGGTCCACAGGATAGGGTTTGAGTTGTATTCTAGGTTAATTGACTTGGGGCCTGCCTCCTCAGCCTGCCCTGTGCTTTAATGACCATTAAATAATCAAGGGTGCTTCATAGATAAAGGGGAGAAAAACAAGCTTCCACAGAAATTGGGAATACAATTTACTCAGCCATTTGAAGGTCTTCATTTGCCATTCTGTCTTAGAATCATAGAATCCCTACAAGGTGGAAACAGGTCATTTAGCCCATCATCAAGTCTACACTGCATTTCCAAAGATCATCCCACCCAGACACACGCTCCTACCCTATCCCAGCATTCCCATATTTAATCCACCTAACCTCCATATCTTTGGAAACACACGAGACACAGGGAGAATGTGGAAACTCCACACAGACAGTCACCTGAGGTTGGAATCAAACCTGGGTCCCTGGCGCTTGAGGCAGCAGTGTCAGCCACTGTGCCACTCCAGTAGTCCATCTTAATTGTCCTGCGTGTCTAACTTCTCAGGAAAATATATATTTAATGCTAACAGATATTTTAGCATGAGAAATTGTGAATATTTTGGGATGACATTGCAAATCATTTCAGTTAAGCACACTCAGAACAAACCAGAAAAGTGCTCAACGACCCAAATTCGTTCATTGTTCTTCGCTGCAGGGTCCTTCATCCATGCTCCAAACGTGTTTTCAATCCTTGTCACATTGTAAGGGGCATCCACAGATTTTATGATTCGTCCTATAAAAGGATATTGCTTGAGCATTAATGTAATAGTAACCACAATTCAATCTCAAAATCAAGATAGAAGTGGTATGAAACACTACCATATTTCATCGGAAAGGTGTTCATTGCTTTTTGTGCTGACATCCTTCTGATTAAAGTGTCATCATTTGATGCAGCGTGAGCTTCATCTAAAAGTGTAAACAAAATAGTGATGCTCATTCTGATAAAGGCACTCTTACCAGATACCAAAAGGCACATACCTAAAGCGGATTCATACTGAGAGACATTACCGTGACTGACTGTGTTTTGCTGATGCCGAGATTTTCCTTTGGAACCTGGTGGGCCAGGCGGTCCTACAGGACCTGGGGCACCTGGAGGTCCTGCTGGCCCTGGGGGTCCGGGGGGACCTCTCTGACCTGAAAATAAGAAGGTTAAACATATAAATCTGTGCCACATACCTTCAGTAACAATCTGCATGGTGTACAGCTTAACTGCAAGGAGGTGGCATCACATACAATATTCATTTATCCAAATAAAAACACCTACTGAATACGTGCACCAACTCCCACCCACCCTCCTGCAAAAATTCCATCCCCTATTCCCAATTCCTCCGCCTCCGCCGCATCTGCTCCCACAATGAGGCATTCCACTCCCGCACATCCCAGATGTCCAAGTTCTTCAAAGACCGCAACTTTCCCCCCACAGTGGTCGAGAACGCCCTTGACTGCGTCTCCCGCATTTCCCGCAACACATCCCTCACACCCCGTCCCCGCCACAACCGCCCAAAGAGGATCCCCCTCGTTCTCACACACCACCCCACCAACCTCCGGATACAACGCATCATCCTCCGACACTTCCGCCATCTACAATCCGACCCCACCACCCAAGACATTTTTCCATCCCCACCCCTGTCTGCTTTCCGGAGAGACCACTCTCTCTGTGACTCCCTTGTTCGCTCCACACTGCCTTCCAACCCCACCACACCCGGCACCTTCCCCTGCAACCGCAGGAAATGCTACACTTGCCCCCATACCTCCTCCCTCACCCCTATCCCAGGCCCCAAGATGACTTTCCACATTAAGCAGAGGTTCACCTGTACATCTGCCAATGTGGTATACTGCATCCACTGTACCCGGTGCGGCTACCTCTACATTGGGGAAACCAAGCGGAGGCTTGGGGACCGCTTTGCAGAACACCTCCGCTCAGTTCGCAATAAGCCACACCTCCATCTCCTACCTACCAACCTCATCCCACCTCCTTGACCTGTCCGTCTTCCCTGGACTGACCTATCCCCTCCCTACCTCCCCACCTATACTCTCCTCTCCACCTATCTTCTTTTCTCTCCATCTTCGGTCCGCCTCCCCCTCTCTCCCTGTTTATTCCAGAACCCTCACCCCATCCCCCTCTCTGATGAAGGGTCTAGGCCCAAAACATCAGCTTTTGTGCTCCTGAGATGCTGCTTGGCCTGCTGTGTTCGTCCAGCTCCACACTTTGTTATCTCGGATTCTCCAGCATCTGCAGTTCCCATTATTACTGAATACGTGCATTCATTTATAGCTATTTGCCAAACCTACTGCTTTTAATGGAAATAAGAACAGAAATGGCTGGGAAAACTCAGCAGGTCTGGCAGCATCTGTGCAGAGTTGTCATTTTGAGTCCAGTGATCTTTCAACTTTTAATGGAGCTATTAACGTTCCATTTCAGCCTAAGCTTCCATTAATGATAGGAACTACTCTGCCAGGAGGGAAAAGAAGAGTTTGCATTTGAGCAGTGCTTTTCATCGCTTTAACATTTCCCAAAACACTTCAGAATATCAATGGAGGAGCCAATGTGGGGACCTTGGAGCCTTGCGAAAGCAGAAATGTAATAATGTCAATTTTTTCTTGTGATATTGATTGAAGGATAAGTATTGATCTGAGCACTGGTGCATCTTTATTGAAAGTGTTTTGTGACCTTTGAATGGGCACTTGTAGCCACAGTTTAATGTGTTATCTGAAAGAGGTCAGCTCCACTGTTCAGCAAGCCCTCAGCAGTGGAATGCAGAAAATTAAGATTTTCTTCTCCTCAAATGCCTGCAGTGTAGCTCTGGGCCAAAGCTACAGTGTTCAGACAAGAGAGTGCCACCAGACTAGAGGGAAAAATACATTTTCTTTTTTGAAGCCTCCTCCTGAAGTTGTCTCAAAGGCTACATCTTGCTTTTGGGTAATTTATTGGCCTCAGGAAGCTACTTTTTTTTAATCTCAGTAACTCATTCATTAGTTGATGCTATAATATAGCAATAATAGTTTTCAACTTGTATTGGCATGTAGAGTACTTTGTCTCACAGACAAACAATTCGAAAACTTCATCAAAATCCTGACAATTTTCAACTCTCCTCTAAATTCAAAGTCTCAACACACAAGAAAACATTAATTTCCTTGACAAAACAGTATTTAAACTGGTACTGAGCCAAATGGCCTGTTTCCACACTGTAAGTAATCTAATCTAAAAACAGTCATAAGCCAAAATTTATCAAAATAACTGACACACACTTCTACATATGAAAAGGCATCACCTTAAACACATCTTTTACAGTAAATGCATTTCCATTGCAGATATACAAATACAGAAATATTTTAAAGGGACTCCTGGCAAAAAAAAAGCACACATCTAGCCACATTTTCAATAGCAATGTTAATGTATCTAGCTGCCTGCTGCCCACTGGCCTTGCAATCACATGCTGCTTTTCACTCAGGTTACTGAACCTAACAGTAGCAAGCTTGGGACAGAACCAGCTTGTGTTTGGAGAAGTGTCTCCTCTCTTCTCCACTTCCTTGCATTCTATTTAAGGCTGTGGATTGTCTCTGATTGGTTACTCCCATGCATAAATATCTCCAGGTGACATGGGGACTTATATGAGGTAGCTCAATTGTTAGTATTGCAGCTGCACAGCCTTGAGTAACTGTCTGTGTGGAGTTTGCATGTTCTCCCCATGTCTGTGTGTGTCCTCTAGATGCTCTGCTTTCCTCCCACAGTCCAAAGATGTTCAGGTTGGATAGATTGCCCTGTTGTGTTGACGGATACACAGGTCAGACATGGGAAAGGGGGCATGATGGGGACGGGGACGGGGACGGGGACGGGGACGGGGATCTGTGTCGAGGTGGGATATTCTTCAGAAAGTCAGTGCAGACTCAGTGGTGGAAATGGGCCATTGCTGCACTGTAGGGATTCTATAATTGCCCATACGTTTTACACAATGTGGCCAACTGAGTCACAGCTGAGATCTCATTTTCCAGAAGGCAGTGCAGTAGAATGAGACCATCACCAAACCCAACCTGGTGCAAAGAATTCAGGGTCATTTTGAGGCATTAATTTCATTTGTAAAGGACCAGAAACTGCCTTAGCCCAAATAAACTACCTGTTGCAATTCAGTAAATTTGGGCCAGCACGATAGTGGGCAGCAAAGTAGGAAAAGTCCAGAGGGTAATACATTGGTTTTGCAGACCTCAAAAGAAGCACTCCCACAAGCATAGTTTACAATTTGTATTTCTTGGTCCCCTTTGGATGGGCCTCAGTAAACTTGACTGGAGAGTGTACTCTACGCTGTGTTCTCCTGATAGGACAATCAGGGTCATAAATACATCATCAGATTCCGATACATGTATTGTCCGACTACATCAGCTATGCTGTAATAGGCCCTTTCTAAAATGCTCCTGGGGATTCTAATCATGCAGTAGTACTGTCCTTACCTGTGGATCAGGAGGCCTGGGTTCAAATCCCACCTATTCCAGAGAAGTGTCATACCATTGCTGAACAGGTCGATCAGGAATTATTGCTCAAATATATTTTCCAATGGCCAGTGAGTCATCATAATCATCATAAACGTGGCAGGAAGATTACCAATTCCATTTATCACACATTACTACTGTGGTGACACATTTTTGGCCAAGCTATAAGGTGACTAATCTGTAAATAATAACATTCAGATACTGCAAACTAACAAGCCAATGAGGTTTAAACATGACACTGAAACAGAAAACGGGAAAATTGGGATTCTCCCAATCTCCTGTTGCAACTTTAGGAGAATATGGTGTTAAACCCAGGAAAACCAGCTGATTTTTGTCACTGAGGTCTCCTCACAATGGCGTTCACCAACAGCCTTGTGGAAATTCAGAATGCACAGATTTGCATCAGTACTGGTCAATCCAGAAACACTGACTACACTTGAACACTGGCTCCAAAACACTTTTGCACCTTTGAACATAGAAGGTGTGATATAAATACAACATTCTCTCTCTTCATTTAAATAGGTTAATCACACAATGCTTTAATCAAAGAACAAAGAACAAAGAAAATTACAGCACAGGAACAGGCCCTTCGGCCCTCCAAGCCTACGCCGATCAAGATCCTCTGTCTAACCTGTCATCTATTTTCTAAGGGTCTGCGTCCATTTTCTCCCTGCCCATCCATGAACCTGTCCAGATAGATCTTAAAAGACGCTAACGTGTCTGCATCTACCACCTCCGCTGGCAACGCGTTCCAGGCACCCACCACCCTCTGCGTAAAGAACTTTCCTCCTCTCACTTTGAACTCATGACCCCTAGAAATTGAGTCCCCCACTCTGAGAAAAAGTTTTTTGCTATTCACCCTGTCTATAACCCTCATGATTTTGTAGACCTCAATTAGGTCCCCCCTCAATCTCCATCTTTCTAATGAATATAATCCTAATCTACTCAACCTCTCTTCATAGCTAGCACCCTCCATACCAGACAACATCCTGGTGAACCTCCTCTGTACCCTCTCCAAAGCATCCACATCCTTTTGGTAATGTGGCTACCAGAACTGTACACATTACTCCAAATGTGGCCGAACCAAAGTCCTCTACAACTGCAACATGACCTGCCAACTCTTGTACTCAATACCCCGCCCAATGAAGGAAAGCATGCCATATGCCTTCTTGACCACCCTATTGACCTGCGTTGTCACCTTCAGGGAACAATGGACCTGAACACCCAGATCTCTCTATTCATCAATTTTCCCTCGGACTTTTCCATTTACTGTATAGTTCGTCCTTGAATTTGATCAACAGGCTGCATTAACACTCCTACCATTACATTTCTCTGTTTTAACAAAGACATGAATTTTTATTTTCACCTTTGTTACCATGACAGAAAAATTATGGCTAATGCATTAACACATTTTCTACTCACGAGCCATAAAACTGAATTCATGTTTTTGTTCACAAAGTCATACAGTATAGAAACAGACTCTTCGATCCAACCAATCCATGTCAAGTATGATCCCAAACTAAACTAGTCCCATCTGCCTGCTCCTGGCCCAAATCCCTTTTCTATTAATGTATTTATCTAAATGTCTTTTAAACATTGTAATTGTGCCCACATCCTCAGGAAGTTCATTCAATATGCAAACCACCCGCTTTGTAAAAAACAGTTGCCCCTCATGTCCTTTTTAAATCTCTCTCTTCTCACCTTAAAGAGGTGTCCACTGGTCTTGAAACCCCCATTCTCAGGAAAAGACAACTACCATTAACTCTATCCGTACCCTTTATTTTATAAACTTCTATAAGGTCACCTCTAAACCTCCTAAGCTCCAGTGACTAATACTACGGCTATGTAAGAATACATTGCATTTTTTAAGAGTTAAAAATTTGACGTTTTTAAGCTAGTTGCAGCTAGGTGTTGGTCTATTTTTGTGAAGGGGTTTAAAAGTTGGCTAGGTCAGTCTTTCCAGAATCATGATTTCAAACCAGTGTGTGCTTCCTGGAGATTTAAGCCCTTGTAAGAGCAATGTGATTGTTTACCTTCTAAAATGATCTCGTTGTAAGGCTCTCCTCTTTCACCTTTCAGTCCACGCTCACCCTTGGCACCTGGTAACCCATCTGAACCAGGAGTGCCAAGATCACCTTTCTCACCTTTGGGTCCCACATCTCCAGGTTCCCCTTTTGGTCCAGGGGCAGCTAAGATTTGACAAAGATATTTTGTTTCAATATAAATGCTAATCAACTGATTACTTTGTTATTGGAAACACAAATGTTCATGTATAAACAATACAGCACAGAAAGCTTACAAGATGTAAAGGGCTTCTCAACAAATCACCATAGTGACTAATGCTTGACCAATAATTAAACCTAACCATTTCACCCAGAACGTAGTTGACTTGGCCAATTAGACAGATGAGACAAAATTAATTATCAAATATTTTGTTGCTGATCAAGTGTCTGGGTTTAATACTTTTTTTTATTCATTCATAGGATGAAGGTGTCACTGGCTAGGCAGCATTTACTGTCTATCCCTAATTGCCCAGAGGGCAGTTAGAAGTCAACCACATCTGCTGTGGGTCCAGAGTCACAGGTAGACTAGACCAGGTAAGGATGGCAGTTTCCTTCCCTAAGGGACATCAGTGAACCATATAAGTTTGGTGTGGATTCCATGGTCATCACTAGATTCCTAGTGACAGATATTTATTGAATTCAAATTCCACCATCTGCCATCTGCCATGACGGGATTTGAACCTGGGTTCCCATAACATTGTCTGGGTCTCTGGATTAACAGTCCTGTGATAATACCACTCGGTTATTGCCTCCCCTTCCATCAACAAATTTCTTATTTGTGTACAAGAGTATTTCGAGTGCCTTGAACACAGGTAAATATGTCAGTTAGGAAAGGTCAAGCTCAGTGCTAATAGCTGACAACTGCTTGGGACAGTGTTCCACACTATTCCATTGCCCGAGGGTCAGTTAGTTCAGTTGACTCAAATTGATCCAGCAGCCTGGGATAAATCACTGTAATAGCTGTGGAGCTCATGGAGTGCCTGGTTCTTCATCACACCTGGGGAGTGGTTACCCTCAAGCTGTACATAACCCAAATGGCCCTCTCTAATGGAGAGTGACATCCTAGAACATAGAACATAGAAAATAGAACATTACAGCACAGTACAGGCCCTTCAGCCCTTGATGTTGTGCCGACCTGTCATACTGATCTCAAGCCCATCTAACCTACACTATTCCATGTACATCCATATGCTTATCCAATGACGACTTAAATGTGCCTAAAGTTGGCAAATCTACTACCGTTGCAGGCAAAGTGTTCCATTCCCTTACTACTCTCTGAGTAAAGAAACTACCTCTGACATCTGTCCTATATCTTTCACCCCTCAATTTAAAGCTATGCCCCCTCGTGCTCGCCGTCACCATCCTAGGAAAAAGGCTCTCCCTATTCACCCTATCTAACCCTCTGATTATTTTATATGTTTCAATTAAGTCACCTCTCAACCTTCTTCTCTATAATGAAAACAGCCTCAAGTCCCTCAGCCTTTCCTCGTAAGACCTTCCCTCCATACCAGGCAACATCCTAGTAAATCTCCTCTGCACCCTTTCCAGAGCTTCCACATCCTTCTTATAATGCGGTGACCAGAACTGTACACAATACTCCAAGTGCGGCCGCACCACAGTTTTGTACAGCTGCAGCATAACCTCTTGGTTCCGGAACTCGATCCCTCTATTAATAAAAGCTAAAACACCGTATGCCTTCTTAACAGCCCTGTCAACCTGGGTGTCAACTTTCAAGGATCTGTGTACATGGACACTGAGATCTCTCTGCTCATCTACACTACTAAGAATCTTACCATTAGCCCAGTACTTTGCCTTCCGGTTACTCCTATGTGGATTATGGCTCATGTTCCATTGTTCGCGCTCTTCTCAGCAAAAAGTACCTGTTGCAAATGCACAGGGAACACTGTTTCTGGGGCTAGCTACTGATCTGTACAAACACTTAAGATTCACTACCTTTCCGAGCTCGTTTGCCTTCCTTTCCAGGTGGTCCCGGAAGCCCAACAGGTCCATCTGAGCCGTTAACTCCTGGCACTCCATCTAAACCTGGACGGCCTTAAGGGATATTTAAGTTAAATACATAACAGACACAGTGTCTAGAATCTTTATCCAGACGAAATCTAGCTGAAGTTTCTCAGCTGCTTGAAAGAATAATGTTGAAGTAAATTAGTAATAATTCTTACCTGGTGGTCCAGCGGGTCCTGGTGGGCCTGTTTTATACAATGTAAAGAAGCAAATTTGGACAAAGTTATTGAAAAGAATAGTTTTCAGAACCAGTATTAAATGCCACTACATTGTACCATGCCTTTACTAGAAGAGAAACCCCTTAATTCCATTAGTTTGCACTATAGTAGACAATCAAATGGAGTAAATTTTGATTCAACACTGGATCATATTAATTTTTGACTTACCAAAGATCTGAGGGACAGGTTATTGGGCTGAGGAAAGCTTTTGAAAGTAGTTAGAGAAAACTGAAATCTCTTACATTACAAGATAATAAAATGTGAGGCTGGATGAACACAGCAGGCCAAGCAGCATCTCAGGAGCACAAAAGCTGACGTTTCGGGCCTAGACCCTTCATCAGAGAGGGGGATGGGAAGAGGGAGCTGGAATAAATAGGGAGAGACGGGGAGGCGGACCGAAGATGGACAGTAAAGAAGATAGGTGGAGAGAGTATAGGTGGGGAAGTAGGGAGGGGATAGGTCAGTCCAGGGAAGACGGACAGGTCAAGGAGGTGGGATGAGGTTAGTAGGTAGCTGGGGGTGCGGCTTGGGGTGGGAGGAAGGGATGGGTGAGAGGAAGAACCGGTTAGGGAGGCAGAGACAGGTTGGACTGGTTTTGGGATGCAGTGGGTGGGGGGGAAGAGCTGGGCTGGTTGTGTGGTGCAGTGGGGGGAGGGGACGAACTGGGCTGGTTTAGGGATGCAGTAGGGGAAGGGGAGATTTTGAAACTGGTGAAGTCCACATTGATACCATATGGCTGCAGGGTTCCCAGGCGGAATATGAGTTGCTGTTCCTGCAACCTTCGGGTGGCATCATTGTGGCACTGCAGGAGGCCCATGATGGACATGTCATCTAGAGAATGGGAGGGGGAGTGGAAATGGTTTGCGACTGGGAGGTGCAGTTGTTTGTGGCGAACTGAGCGGAGGTGTTCCGCAAAGCGGTCCCCAAGCCTCCGCTTGGTTTCCCCAATGTATTGGGGAAACCAAGCGGAGGCTTGGGGACCGCTTTGCGGAACACCTCCGCTCAGTTCGCCACAAACAACTGCACCTCCCAGTCGCAAACCATTTCCACTCCCCCTCCCATTCTCTAGATGACATGTCCATCATGGGCCTCCTGCAGTGCCACAATGATGCCACCCGAAGGTTGCAGGAACAGCAACTCATATTCCGCCTGGGAACCCTGCAGCCATATGGTATCAATGTGGACTTCACCAGTTTCAAAATCTCCTCTTCCCCTACTGCATCCCTAAACCAGCCTAGTTCGTCCCCTCCCCCCACTGCACCACACAACCAGCCCAGCTCTTCCCCCCCCACCCACTGCATCCCAAAACCAGTCCAACCTGTCTCTGCCTCCCTAACCGGTTCTTCCTCTCACCCTTCCCTTCCTCCCACCCCAAGCCGCACCCCCAGCTACCTACTAACCTCATCCCACCTCCTTGACCTGTCCGTCTTCCCTGGACTGACCTATCCCCTCCCTACCTCCCCACCTATACTCTCTCCACCTATCTTCTTTACTCTCCATCTTCGGCCCGCCTCCCCCTCTCTCCCTATTTATTCCAGCTCCCTCTCCCCATCCCCCTCTCTGATGAAGGGTCTAGGCCCGAAACGTCAGCTTTTGTGCTCCTGAGATGCTGCTTGGCCTGCTGTGTTCATCCAGCCTCACATTTTATTATCTTGGAATTCTCCAGCATCTGCAGTTCCCATTATCTCTTACATTACAACATTTTTGCATCAAATTTCTCACTTTCTTTTCTTTCCTCAATGCACGGGTTCCCCCCACCCCCACCGAGGACAGACCCCTCCTCACTCACTCCAATCTAACCAAAGGAGATAAGGTGACTCATGGCAACAGGCCTAGCTATAGCCAGTTCATCCCAGAAACAATGGGAGGACATCATGACCCCAACTGGCAAGGGGACAGGTGTAGGGAAAGTCCACCAAAGGGCTTCCCTGTGATGTTACTCCAGACAGAGGCAGGAGGGTGGCTCAAATTAGCTATATCATTACCCTAGTTAATGATGTACCTTTGACACCTCCAAGCCAGCTCCCACTGTTTCATGGGCACATTCACTCAGACATCTCAAAGAGGCTGCATTTGGACCAATCAGCCTATCATCGGTCGAACATAATCCCCTTGAGAATGATTTCCAAGTAAAATTATGACAGGCTTCAAAGGCTTTGGAGTGTTTAAGGATAACCGGCGTAGGTTGGTAAATAGCAAGTCATGCCTGACAAATTTAATACAGTTCTTTCCAGGTATAACAGCGTGTTTCAATAAAGAAATCACAATGGATCCCACATATTTCACACTGAATAATGAGAATATGGAATGCACTGCAAGGGGTTTCTGCTATAATGCGATATGTGCATTCCTGTGAAACAACACGATATAGAAAAATCATGTTCTAGAAATAATGGGTTTACGGGCAGACAAAAATGACACAAAATCACTCAAAAATCACTCAAAGCCTAACATAAATGATAGCACAGTTTGAGCAAATGTTTAATTCACACATAATAATGAAGCAACAATAAATTTATCACTTTATGTTGAAAAAATGTCAAGATGACGTGATGGGAGACAAGGTTTTGAGGTTCTTCTCTTGTTAATGCAGGGCTGAGGGTCATCATCATCATCATCACCTTCAGGTGCAGGTGTGGCTGTAAGGCTAGGACAAAATATCGTTAAATCCAGAAGTGGGTGGCTGTGTTTTTTTTTTGTCTTCTGACGGTTTCTTGGGAGTTGGCTTGAAAAACGCATCCAGTTTTTGACCTTTTTCTTCTTTCATGGAGAAGCTGTTCACAAGGTGCCAAATAAGATCTTATCCCATGAACTGCTACCCTGCTGCGTTCTGCATTGTAATCGTTGTCCTCCAACAGCTGCAACTGCTTCTCAATTTCCCTCAGGATAGAAGACAAAACAGAAGTGGAAAGCTCTCATGGTGCTACATGCTGGACTTTTTCCTTATCTCCAGCTTCTACTTCCCCCTCAGCAACAAATTGTTGTAGATCAGCTGCAGAGAGGGATCTTCACAGTGAGACTCAAGCAACTCTTCAACATCCTCACTCTCCGCTTCTTCAAATCCAACTTACTTTGCAAGATCAACACAATATTCTTTGATTCTTGGGAACTCCTGTGACAGATCAAAGATTTTAAAATCTTGAAAAAAATCTGGGAGGAGCTTCCGCCAAACTGCATGCAAGCAGTCCTTACTGGCATTAACCCAGGTCTCCATGATGTCAAATAGATTCTTAAATGTTAAAGCTTTTCCAAAATCCCCTTCTTTGGCTGCAATCAGCCTCTTAACTGTGTGCCTTAAATAATAAGCTTCAAAAGCTGCTATTGCACCCTGGTCCATGGATTGAAGGATTTAGGTTGTGTCTGTGGTGTAGAAATAGCACTCTGATGTTTTCAGAAAGCTCACCAATGGTGGGAGGATGGCTTGGTGCATTATACACAATGAGGAGAATGTTGAAAACCATGTTTTTTTTCTGCACTACTCTAAAAACATCTTCTAAAACATCAACAATAAACTCAGAAAAAATTTGCTCCATCATCTAACCTCTTGCTTGACATAAATTAGATGCCTAGCGTATACTTAAGGTAACTTTTCAAAGCTCATGAATTGGGAGAGCGGGACACCACCATAGGCTTAAGCTTTAAGTCTCCACTGACACTGGCACCCAGCAGCACAGTCATACAATCCTTTGCTGCCTTAAAGCCTGGAGCATGTGCTTTATATGTAGAAATGTAGGTTCTTAATGACATTCACTTCCAGTATAAACCTGTTTCATCCAAATTGAAAATTTGATCCAAGTGGTAGCCTTCTTCATCATTTTTTTTACAATGGGGGGAAATGCCATTGCATGCTCATCTGCACTGGCAGCTTCGCCACAACTTTACATTATGAAGAGCATAGCGGTTCTTAAAACTGGCAAATCAATCACTGCTA